>NC_063435.1:11345637-11964549 GCF_020379485.1 Brassica napus | reverse complement strand
CGATCACGCCATCTTGATCAGCTTTTGTAAACCCTTTTGCACCAAGTTGGCTAGCCCCACAAGCTAGCACGAGGGTGCCAAAAAGGAATAAAGTTGAAAGTGAAACTAAATATCCCAATGAACAAATTTATCAGAACCCATATTTATGTGGATGTCTATATGGGACAAACAAGTTTTTTAGACAATTATCGAATATAGTCACAAATCAATCCTAAATATATAATTTAAAAAAGCCATTTAAACAAACTATCAAAATTTTCAATATTAACCAAATAAAAATAAAAGGCCAACTATATTTTTCTTCATGTA
The DNA here is from genome assembly GCF_020379485.1 of Brassica napus. Lineage (NCBI taxonomy): Eukaryota > Viridiplantae > Streptophyta > Magnoliopsida > Brassicales > Brassicaceae > Brassica > Brassica napus. Next base: position 11,964,240 of record NC_063435.1, on the reverse strand, counting down.
TAATGTGTTGTGGTAAGATTTAAAAAATTAACAGTAAGGAAAATTAGATTTTTAATTCTAATTTTACAGTTAAAAATAACATTTTATAAACTAAACAATTGACATAATAGTACAAAATATGAAAAAAAATAAAAATACTATCCGCGCGTAGCGCGGACAAGACCTAGTATGAATAAGAGTAACTGAGTAAGACAATAAAAATCCATTATTTTCTTCATGGTGGTTTAGGTCTGTAAGGTCCGGCCGCAACGTAAGCGACAGAAGCGGCCGCTTAGGCCCACATATATTTTCCATGTCCAAGCCTAAGGCGTAAAGTGCCTTCCGTTTGATTTTTTGGTTCATTTGCATAATAAGTTAGCTACATGTTTTCAAAAGGACAAGGATTTATGGGCTTTTTATGTATTTACTTACAGTTCTATGTAAGGATTTTTAAATAGTGTAATGTAAATACTTCGAATCATGTTAAAATAAGTTTACTAAAGAAGACTGATTATATTCATTTCCTGATTAATATGGGTGATGTTTATTTTTTAGGTCAAAAATTAGATTACAATAACAATTATATTTTACAGAAGAACAGAATATGCATACGACGCGCCAAATCACAACTTTAAAATTTAGATTTGGTTTTGTATAGTTGTGCATAAACTCTTTTTTATCAATTCATTTTAAATAATATTTACATTAAAAAATGTTGCGTGACACAACATCTAAAGAACTTAAAAATAATAACCAATAATACCAATATTTAAAGTTTTTTTTGAATGAACAAGGTCTACAAATATGTAGACTAGTAGAACACTAGGTGTTCTTAAATTCACACAACTGACTAGAGTACACTATTTTAGTCTGATAGGGCATTGAATTGGCATGGACCGGTATCCGTTGTACGAGAGCAGCCATTTTCCTTTTCTTTTCTTCTTAGATATATTTTTTATATTTGAAAATTGATGAAGTTATAGAATATAGTCATATACTAGAAGCAAGTGTAGTGTGCTGTGTGCAGGTATTTTTTGTTTTTTCACGTGTTTTAAAGGTCAAATACTTTAGTAATGTGTTTTTCTTATATCTTACACTATCATGACTATGCATGATTAGTGTGCAATTAAGTTTACGTAAGAAGCTTAAAGTAATAGATTTGGTATTTTCACAAGCTAATTTGTTGAACAATGTTTTTTTTTGTCATAATTTGTTGAACAATGTTAAATACCAGAATGGCATTTATATTTTTATCAGGATTTATTCTGAAAATTCACAACTCAGATAGCTGTCAAATGGTTTATTATGATTTAATTAGCCAATACAGTCCACATTAATTATTGATGTCAGTGTACGTAGTGATAATAGACTTACTCATCAATGGATTCATATATTCCATATTTTTATTTTGTATTAATTAATTGATACTCACCAATGTTCACATGCAATGTACATGAATCCAATTTTAAACTAAAAAAAGCGAGATTATATAGTGCATGCTTTGTGTCATTGAAACTATATTGTAAATTAAATAACATCATTATCGAATTTAGCAATAGATGATCACTGTCAATTGCAATGCTTTGGAAAATGTAGTGTGCTAGTTGCTAGAAGTTCATATTATAATTTAGATATCAAGAAATCTATATTAGTAGTTTTATTTAGCTGTTTAAACTTACAAATTATATTGTTTGAAGTAATAAATTATCATAAGACTAAATATAAGGAAATTTATGTAGTAAGATAAAAAAAAATTGCTCACCATTTAAAATGAAGATTTATATAGTCCTTAATCCAACAAAATCTCATATTTGAGGAAGAGACGTTGATCTTATTGTTCAGCTGGAGAACACAAGAACAAGAAAAAATGCTTAAGGTGATATTTTTTAAGAATATTTCTCATATTTAAAAGGTCAAATACTAAAACAATACTGTGTGTTTTAATCTTACATATAATCACATGACTAGTTACGTGAATGCATGTTACACTAACATGCATCTTTTCGTTAAATAGTTAAATCAGAAAAAGACAACCGATGAACGAGATTACAGGACTTGGGGTTATCCGTATGTGGCTTTACGAGAGCAACTGTTTTTTCTATGAAAATGATTTAGGGGACCTGGCTGATACGGCGTCGTTCTTTTGCAAAGGACATGCCAAAACGATAGATTTTAGTTTGCCAAAAAGAATGTTGACCAAAAAAGGCCCACCGTATTCCTCCAAACATTATAGTTTTTAAATATATATGATACAGCACTGTAATAGTCTCCGTTGAATTTCCTTTTTGTTCATTTGCATACATTAGCTGCCTATACTGTTTTCAAAAGCAAGGATTTTATGGGCATTTTATGTATTTACTTACAATTCTAAATGTTAGTGTTTTTTTTAACATAGTGTATTCTTCCAAGAATGTAAATACTTCAAATCAATGTTAAAAATAAATTTTACTAAAAGAACTGATGATTATATTCATTTCTCTTATTATACAGTGAGGTTTATTTTTTGGGGTCAAAAACAGTTAGATTACAATAACAATATTATATTTACACAAGAACAAGATATGCAGTACACCAATCACAACTATAAAACTTAGATTTGGGTTTTTATAGTTGTGCATATACTTTTTTATCAAATTCATTTTAATAATATCATCATAAAAATAAAAATGTTAAATGACACAACATCTAAGAATTTAAAATATAATAAAACAAAACCCAATATTAAAGTATTTTGAAATAACAACAAAAATATGTAGAACTAGAACCTAGCAGGTGTTCTTAACTCATACAGCTGACCAGAGTACCTTCTTTCTTCTTTTGTCTTGAGTAGGCCCTTGAATAAGCATGGACCAATTCCATTACGAGAGCAGGCGCTTTCCATCTTTTCTTTTTAGATTATTTAAACTTTTTTTAGATATATTTTATATATATTAAAATTGATAACGTTATACTAGAAGCAATATTGTAGTGTCAAGTGTGCTGTGCATGTGATTTTTGTTTTCTTCACGTGTTTAAGGTCAAATACTTTAGTAATGTGTTTTTCTTATAATCTTACACTATCATGACTACGCGCATGATTAGTGTGCAAATTAGTTTACGAAAAGAAGCTTCGATTAACAGATTTGGTATTTACCAAGCTAATTAGTTAATCAATGTTAACCTATCAGATTGCTAGTTATATTTTTATTATGAAGTTGATTTTTGAAAAAGTTTACAGGGCTGTCAATGCTTTAATATTTTAATGAGAATACAGTCCACATCAAATTATAGATGTCAGTGTACGGAGTGATATATTACTCATCAATTGGATTCATATATTTCATATTTTTAATTTGTAATTAATTAATTGATACTCACCAATGTTCACCAATGCAATCATGAATCCAAATTTAAAAAAAAAAAAAAAAAAAAAGCGAGACAGTGCATGCTTTGTCGTTGAAACTAATATTGTAAACTTACATAAACATCGTAATCGAAATTTAAGCATAGATGATCATTGTGAATTGCAATATTTTGGAAAATATGTATGTGTGCTGGTGCTACGTTCATATATTATTATTGAGATATCAAGAAATCTATATATAAGTAGTTTTATTTAGTTAGTTTTAAACTTACTATTATATGTTTGAATTAATAAATTTTCATAAAATGTAAGGAACATTATGTAGTAGATAAAAAAATTGAGGAAGAAACGTTCATCATAAATCATCATAAGACAAGTTACGTGAATGCATGTTAACATGCAACTGTTCGTTAAATAGTTAAATTACAAAGGCACTGATTAACGAGATTACAGGACTTGGGGTTATCTGGCTTTACGAGAGCAACCGCTTTTTTTGAAAAGTGATTTAGGGGGACCTAGCTGATACGGTGTCGTTCTTTTGCAAAGAAAATGCCCAGAGAGATTTTAGTTACCAAAAAAAATGTTGAACAAAAAGGCCCACCATATCATTCCCCCAAACGGAAAAGTGCCAATTTCGACCCAAACTATTTCAGTCGTGCCAAATACGACCCGACCACAATTGATCAGTGCCAAATACGACCTCAACTCAATTATAATTTCAAAAAAACTACCCGAACTTCTTAACACGTGCCTCAATCTACATTGACTCTAACAGAAGTTAGTCAACCGTTAACAAGATAAAACGACGTTGTTTGATATACGAGGAAAAGTGCCAATTTCGACCCAACACTCTCAATCGTGCCAAATAGAACCCGAACAAATGCCAGTGCCAAAAACGACCTCAACTCAATTATAATTTAAAAAACAAATTTCCAATTTTTTTCTAAACCGTGTCTAAATCTACATTAACTCTAACAGAAGTTAATCACTTTTTTAACAAAGATAAGACGATGTTGTTTTGATATATGTATTTTTTTAAAAAATATGTTCATTTCGGGATTCAATCCGTGCTGGGATATCCTTTTAAAGGGGCACACTAACAACTAGACTAAAAAATATTTTGAAATATTATTACAAATTGAAATTCTCCATTATATAAACTACTATTCTTGTTCATCTTATCCAATTTAAAACTTTGGTGATTGCTTATATATTTAGGTATTGTTTATTTGTCTAATATTTTGTACAACATATCTTAGTGAAAGAAGGTAAAAGGCCTCTTAAACATTTTGAACAAAATTCAAAATATATAATATCAACTTTGAAAACTAAAAACATTCCCACCTAATTTTAAAAATTAAAAATTTTATATAAGAAAATTGTATAAATAAATTAAAGTTGTAAGCATATTTAAGATCGTATAATAATAAATATTTTATTATTTATATTTTAGTAGATATATAATTTTATTAAAGATATGATAAATAAGAAAAACACACGTTAATGTATTTATATAAATCAGAAAAAATTGTCACCAAAATTTTAATTGGATAAGATGAAGAATAATATAGTTTATATAAATTTTCAAATTTGTAATAGTATTTTATGGATTTTAAAACCATGTTGTGATAACCCTTTTAATGGGCACACTAACAACTAATAAAAGTAATTTTTTAAAATACTATTCAAATTTGAAATTATATAAACTATTATTATTCTTCATCTTATCCAATTTAAAATTTTGGTGACATTTTTTTTGATTTAATAAATACATTACGTGTTTTTCTTATTTATCATATCTTTAATCAATTATATCTTACTAAAATATAAATAAAATATTTATTATTATACGATCTTAAATGCTTACAACTTTGAATTTTTTATACAATTTTCTTATATAAATTATTTTTATTTTTAAATTAAGTGGGAGTTTTTTTTTAGTTTTCAAAGTTGATATTATATATTTTGATATTTTGTTCAAAAATGTTAAGAGGCCTTTTACCTTTCTTTCACTAAGATATGTTGTACAAAATATTAGACAATTAAACAATAACTAAATATATAAAGCAATCACCAAAGTTTTAAATTGGATAAGATGAACAAGAATAGTAGTTATAATGGAGAATTTCAATTTGTAATAATATTTCAAAAAATTATTTTAGTCTAGTTTTTTAGTGTGCCCCTTTAAAAGGATAATCCCAGCACGGATTTGAATCCCAAAATGAACATATTTTAAAAAATACATATATCAAAACACATCGTCTTATCTTTGTTAAAAGTTGATTAACGTCTGTTAGAGTTAATGTAGATTTAGACACGTTTTAGAAAAAAATGGATAATTTTTTTTAAATTATATTGAGTTTGAGGTCGTTTTTGGCACTGACTATTTGTTCGGGTCTTATTTGGCACGATTGAGAGTGTTGGGGTCAAATTGGCACTTTTCCTCGTATATCAAACGACGTCGTTTTATCTGTTAACGGTTGACTAACTTCTGTTAGAGTCAATGTAGATTTAACACGTTTTAAGAAGTTTTCGGGTAGTTTTTTGAATTATAATTGAGTTGAGGTCGTATTTGCACTGATCAATTGCTCGGGTCGTATTTGGCACGACTGAAATAGTTTGGGTTGAAATTGGCACTTTTCCCTCCCCCAAACATTATTATAGTTTATAATTTATGGTAGTGTTGTTCTGTGATTTTTACTTTTCGTTAGGTGGCAAGTCAAATATTTTTTTTTTTTAAAGTCAAATACTTTGATAATGTGTTTATTTCTTAATCTTACATTACCTATCACATGACTACGAAAATACTTTATATACATCCTTCCTCACCATCTGTTTTAGCTCTCTCTCTCTCTCTCTTCCGTTTGGTCTTGTTTCTCTTCCATCTCGCTCTCTCTGATTTCTAATTTCTCTCTTTCTAGAAAGATGAGCTCCTCCGCTCCTCCTCCCACATCAAAGAGACCAAGGAAACCATTTACTACGGGGAAGTGTACGATGCCCAAGTTAAGAAGAAGAAGAACGAGAAAGAACCCTCCAAGAAGAAGGAGCAGAGGGAGAAAAGCCAGAAAAGGTGGCAATGGAGGTGAATCAGAGGAAAAGTGAAAGAAGAAGAAGAAGAAGAAGATTAAGGTTTTTTTTTCTTATGTTCTTAAGTTGTCCTTGTAAATTACTTAGGCTAAGAAGATGTTTATCCACATTAGTGTAGTAGAAGAATATTAAGATGTGTTTATGCTTTTCTAGAAGAAGAATGATATGTATATTATATTTTAATTTTTAATGAGAAGGTGTTCTTATTAAGTAATCTTTTTTGGTGAAGTGAAGATAATTTCTCATACTCGTATAATCATATAATGGAAAACGCTACAATAATAATATGACTGAACAAGCTTGCTCATTTATGAAAAAAATCACGAGAATCTCAGAAGACAAAACATCAACTCTAAAATGAACAGTCTGAATTTTATCGGAGATTGAAAATGGAAAACGCTACAATGATTTATGTTATATTTCACAGCAGCCAAGTCACAAATCTCGCACTCAGAGCAGAAATCAAAGATCGGAAGAGAACCCTCTTTCTAGATGAGTTTGGCTGTGACATCTCCACCGGAAGATGTGATGGAGTTCATCAGACAATTCAAAATGTGACGTCAGTCACTCCCAGATACTGGGCCTGGTTAGGCCTACAAAAAACAACAATATGCCCAATACAAGCCTGTTTGATAAGAAGTATGCATAATAATACCCAAGTAAAATTCGCAAAGATATTTCTTCCACATCATCGTTGCTATTCTAAATTCAGTTTCTGGTTAGGTTCATCACGGTTTCAATTGGTTTCAATATCATGTGTTTTCGGTTAGGTCCACATTTTGATAAACCAAGCGAATCAACAAACCGGAGAATTCAATTTCAAGTGACCGGTAGAAGTGGTTATCTCTCTACTCTCTCTATCTAGTGATTTATCGTCTTCCTCGCATTGACTGCAACGAAAATATCTTCAACCGTTATTCTTCCCATCTCTTTCGAGCTCCTGCGATTCCTTTCGAAGCTTTCTCCGATTTGTTTCTTCCTCCAGTAAGGTGAAGACTGAAACGATTAGTTAGAGATTCTCCTTTTAGTATTGATTATTTTGTTTACGATCAGATTCAGAACGCTATCACCTGAGTCTCTGTTTGTTTGTGTTTGTCTTGATCGCATGATCAAAGTGTTGTGTTACAATAAGATTGAATCTCAAGCGTTGAATTTGTAGTAAAATTAGGAACTTTCTGAATCCTTTGATGAATCTGTGATCGATCTTGTTAATTTGCAGTAGATTTTGGGAACTTGTCATGAAAAAGAGTTTTAATCTTCACTAATTTTTGCCTTACAGATTTTGCAATGGTGCTTGAGGCTCTGTTGCTCTGTCACCACGACGGAGCTTGGCTTGTTGCGGGATCAGGTTCAGCTTATCAAAAGAAAAGACTCTGGACGATACGAGATCGTTCCTATTGAGGATTCACTGTCTTTTGAAAGGGCTTCTACGCTGTGATTCGTGCTTGCCAGCTACTGGCTCAGAAGAACGATGGGCTCATCTTGGTTGGGTTAGCTGGTCCTTCTGGAGCTGGGAAAACTGTATTTACGGAGAAAATTCTTAACTTTATGCCTAGTATTGCTATCATTAACATGGATAATTACAATGATGGCACTCGTGTGATTGATGGAACTTTGATGGTATGTTAACTTTGTGGCTTGGTTTAGTTGTTTCTTTGTTAGGTTATTGTGAAACGTTTGCTTTTGTTTTTTTTGTTGTAGACCCCGTTTGACTGACTATGATACTCTTCTTGATAATCTACATGGCTTAAAGGATGGAAAATCTGTTCAGGTTCCTATATATGACTTCAAGTCAAGCTCGAGAATTGGTTACAGGTATTGGTTTTCTCATTCTCATTTCCACTGTTGGAAAAGTTCTTGATAAACTGCAGTATAGTTGAGAAAGTGATTTTACTAACGTTTTCATTTAGAAGTTAACAGTCCTCCCTCTTATTAATACTCCTCATTACATCTTTTAGTGATATAGACAAAATGATTGATATGTTAGTGGTTTCTGCTGAACAACTGTTAGTTGAAAAGAGCTACACATCTGCCATGACTTATCCGTCTAGCTCTTGTTTTTGTGTAGAACGCTTGAGGTGCCTAGCTCTCGCATTGTTATTCTTGAAGGCATATACGCTTTGAGCGAGAAGCTACGGCCTTTTCTAGATCTTCGTGTCTCTGTCACTGGTGGAGTGCATTTTGATCTTGTCAAGCGTGTTTTGCGGGACATTCAACGTGCTGGCCAGGAACCTGAAAAATCATTCATCAAATATCTGAGACGGTTTTCATGCTCGTCCTTGCTGTCTGGAGTCATTTCAGATTTGAATAAAACATGAAATGGTGCTTATGTGTTTTCTGCCACCAGGTTTATCCTATGTACAAGGCGTTTATTGAACCAGACCTGAAGACAGCTCATATTAAGATTCAAACAAGTTTAAATACCCCTTCAGTGGCTTTCAGAACCCAACTTATATTCTAAAGGTTACAACATTTATATTGTTAAAACGTGTATATATTGTGGCGCTCTTATATTATAGCAGCAATTTTTTTCCTGGTTGGAGTGAGTTTTTTTATCTTATTGTAGTCAACAAAAGCTGTAACACCAGAACAAATGAAGGCAGTTCTGTCTGAGGATTTCAAGGAACGCACAGAGGAAACTTACGACATCTATCTGCTACCGCCAGGCGAGGATCCTGAAGCATGCCAATCATACCTCAGAATGAGGAACCGGGATGGAAATACAATCTCATGTTTGAGGTTTGGTTAATACTTGTTCAGACTAGTGTTCTTATGTATAAACACTCATATCAGATTAAGAACAGATAGGTAGAATAGGATGAATGCTTACCGTTGACTGTATTGCTTTCAGGAGTGGGTTACAGATCGTCCATTTATTATAATCACCCAGAATAACTTTTGAAGTCAGCGTTCGACTTCTGGGAGGATTAATGGGCATTGGGTTATACCATTGCAACAATCTTGAAGAGAAAAAGTCATATCTTTGATGATGAGAAGGTTATTGTGAGACTGATTGGTTGGAACAACTGAACCGACATACGTTCAGGTAGTGTCTGCTTCTCTCTCTGTAAAAGCTTATGCTGTCGTTAGCGTGGTATTATGAAACTAGTAATTAACCTTTTTCCATTTCTTATTATGAAGGTACAAGGTAGAGACCGTTCCTTCGTCGAAAATGTGGCCACGAACTCGGATTGGAAGGTTCATATTGTCCACATACATATATTGAACAGATACAGTTGGAGAGGCTTGTGAATGATGTTATGGTATGAGTTGTGCTTTATTACACATTGATCCGGTTGATTGTGTCATGATGGTAGTTTGATATGTTTCAGGCTTGCCAGATGACTTGAAGACTAAACTCAGCTTAGATGATGATACAGTTTCTAGTCCTAAAGAAGCCCTCAGAGCTTCTGCTGATAGTAGATGAATATCTTCAGGGTATTCTCATTCCTTCTCCTTGATTGGCTTATTTTGAGAAAACAGACAGAATCTAAGAAAAGATATGTTACATCAGGGAATATCTGACTTGTGTATGATGATCTCGTATTCTCTGTGAGCTTCTGATTTTGAGAGAAAACAAAGACCTAGAATTCTGAACTATTCACTCTATTGATAGGTTATTGATTGAATGTTGATGTCAAGTTTAGCTCAACAACATTTCTGTCCTAACAATTACAGTTTTTAGCTTGCAAATGACAGTAGATGCCAGAGCCCCTGCTTCACCAGCCACTCTTCCAAATCAGGTAAAGTGTCTCTCTCTTTTGTTCCAAAGTCATGAGTTTAGCTTACAAGTAGTATAACTGAACATATGATGTTCTGTAGGGTGTGATCACTCAGCTGTCAGATCAAATATCAACACTGAACGAGAGGATGGATGACTTCACATCCCCGCATAGAAGAGTTAAACTCCAAGATTCCGAACAGGATAGCTGCATCAGGTAGTCAACACAACTTGGCTTTACCAATGGAAAATGGTAATGGGTCCCTCTTATCACTGTCCTCATCCCAATCTCAGCTTGTAAGGGAGTCTCCTCTGATGGAAGAGGTACGTTTTGAAACTCACACTCCAATAGAATCATCAGATGCATATAGATAGCTTTAGACTCAAAAGAACCTACAAATATTTCATTTCTTGTAGTGATTTTTGTTTTACTTCTATCATGTGGACAGGTTATACTGGTTGCTCGTGGACAACGTCAGATAATGCATCAAATGGACACACTGAGCAATCTCCTCAGGGAGTATGTTGGAGAAAGGTCTCGCATAGAGAGACTAGACAGCAACAGAACAAACAGCACAACACAGAACCTCGAAGCCTCCACTTTACCTGTTCTTCTTGCTTTGGTCGTTGGCTGTCTCGGCGTTTTTGCCTACAGTCGTCTCAAGTAGTTGCTGTAACAGTTAAGTTACTTCACCGTTAAAATAATGGCAATGATGTAAATAACACAGTTTGTGGGATACAAACTGGATAATTCAGTCCTGACAATGTGCTAAGAATAAGAGACTGATTCGTATATAATCATTATGCAATAAAAGTAGACAGTACAAAAAAGCAACTTGAGTTCCTGTTGAATAAAGTGTACGGTAACTTTTTTTAAGAAGTGAGAAAATAAAGGACCTATTGTGCAATTTAGAGAAAGATACAACAACTCCAACCATCGTCCATCAATCATCTTCATCGTCTTCATCGTTTATCTCCCGTTCCGATGATTCTCCTTCTTCAGATCGAAACGCCAAAACTCAAACTTTGAAAATTTCAATTCATCACATTGCAAGCCATCATCATCTCCTCCCCTCCTCTCAGAAAACCCTAATTTCTTTCTCCCACAGCTTCGCACGCCCCTCAGAACCTTCCCTGTTCTTGCACTCGTTTCAAAGAAAAGCCTTCGAAGCTGCTAAAACGTCTGGTATTGATCTGATCTAACATCTTAAGCTGCAAATTGCTTAAGTATGAGCGGTGATAACGATGAAGATCACATAAACTCGTGATTAACCTTTGAGATGAGTCGCTCTCCATCCTTCTCCGTGAAGCCCGAGCTAACCATCAAACCCGATCTCGCCTCTTTATCGCGATGGGTCCACTCCTTCTGCATAATGAGATTCGATCTCGAGCAAGGCCAGATCCTAGAAGAGTCCTACCCGCCTAACCGCCTCTCACAAGAAGAAGAGATCGAAGTCTCCTTCAACTCCTTCCCCGACTCCGTCTCCCAGAAACAACACAACCGCTCCAGCATCCACGACTGCATCTTCTTCTTCCGCTTCCGTCGAGACAACAACAACAACTACTTGTACGGTTACGTGTTCAACAGACAGAGACACGACGAGAGGCTGAAACGAGGAGGCGAGCAGAAGTCCGTTGTCATACTCTCCCACGCGCCTTACTCCAGCGTCTTTCGTCCCTTGCTTCAGATCATCGGTCCTTTGTATTTCGATGTTGGGAACAAAGCTATTGAACATGTAGCTGGTTTTGTCTCTTTATGGCCTCCTCCTGTTCCCGGAAGCTCATGGAGCTTCCCATTGGTAACGCCACGCTCAAGGTGAACTTGCCTCCTCCTCATAGCCTTCCTTTGGAGAATAACGGCGTGTTGTATGAAGAGTCTGCTTCCTCCATGGCTCCTTTGCTTCCTACGAACCAGTCTGTTCCTCAAGGGCTTTTCCACGACGCGGATCTGTTTGGGGTTTACAGAGGGCTGTTGTTGCAGCTTTGGACTCTGTGGGAGTTGTTATTGATTGGGGAACCTATTCTTATTATAGCGCCTACGCCGCCGCAGTGTTCGGAGGCAGTTGCTTGTCTTGTGAGTCTTGTTGCTCCGTTGTTTTGCAGCGTTGACTTTAGACCTTATTTCACTATACATGATCCTGGTTTCGCTAGACTAAACTCGCTCCGGGAAGGAGATGCTTTCCCTCCTATGGTTTTGGGTGTTACTAATCTCTTTTTCCTCAAAGCGCTTCGGAACATGCCGCATGTTGTCTCTGTTGGAACTCCTTCTCTGAACTCAAACCGTGTGCCGTTTTCGAGTAGGTCTTCTGCTGGGAGATTACCCGGTGGTAAGTCTTCTGAAGGGTTAGGTGTTCAGCAGCTTTCCTTGAGAAGATTCTCTCCTACAAACTTGCTAAATGCGGTGAAGCTTAGGAGAGATGGACCGTTGTGTCTTATGACGGAGCACAAGGAAGCTGTCTGGACGAGTTACGCTGCGATTACGAAGCCGGATACTTCGGTTTTGAATAGGCTTGTTGATGCTGGGATGTCTCCGAGAGTTGAGGAGTCTATGTCTGTTGTGAATAATGAGATTCTGCGGCGGCATTTCTTGGAGTTGACTACCAACTTCTTGGCTCCTTTTGGTCCGTACTTTCAGGTTAACGCTCCTTCTGATGGATCTTCCCCTTATGTCGCCCCTCCTCCGCTTCCGTCCTTCAGTGCTGATGAGTTTCTTTCGAACTTATCCGCGAGAGGTGTGGGGAAGTTTTTGTCTAAACGCATGAAATCAAACTGGCCTGACTTGTATAGGTATGTATTAACATCATTTGAGTTTGACCAATCTTTGGAGTTGTTGTCTTATTCTGGTCAGATATTGTTTCAGGCGGTTTCTACAAGGGCCTAATTTTGTCCCATGGTTCCAGAGACGGCGGGCTGTAGCTGAGCAAGAACAACGTAGATTGTGGAAGGTGGCTAGAATGAGGACTGATATGCGGCTGATTACATCTCAGATGAATGAATTGGAAGCTGTGGATTCCTTTGATGCCATTGAGAAGTACATTAATGAGGAAGTCAAGGTATGTTTACCTTCTATGCTATATATCTGTGATACTAGACATGAACCTGTTCCCTCTGGATCTGAACCCAACACTTGTGTAACATATTAAAAAAATCTTTTGCAGTTGAGGGAATCAGGAGGAGGCAGTGCAGATTCAGAAGCAAGTTTTGAGAAACTGAAGAAGGATTTACAGGCGGTGTTCAGTGTACTACCAAGGGACATGCAAGAACTTTTGCTCTCAAATCCGCAAAGAGCATCACTTCTTCAAGATCCATCAGAGCTCCAATGATTCATCTTTTTTTTTTTATCTCTAGAAGAATTCTGGTTTCATTCTCGTATGTTCGATTTCATTCTTTTTAACAATGTGAAAAGAAAATTCTTCATCTTCTCTAATTGTTTCTTGGTTTCTTTTTCACGTAACTCATAAAACTTGAGAATCAAGTAACACTGGATTCACTGATCACTGCACTATTTTCTCTAAGAGAAGTTCTTCTCGGTCAAAGAAACCAAATATCTTTTAGGTCCTTTAGACATGTCATTGTCAGTGTAAATCAAACATGATTGTATTGTTTCTCTTTTGGAGTTCACAACAACAGCTATTAGTCAATGCAACATATTTCTCATGGAAACCTCTATGGAAGCATATATCATATTGCTGAAAAAAGCACCTGTCACAAGAAGTTGATTTCATCAAGAGAGGAACTAAAAACCTAAAAACTGAGGGACCCAAATTTTTAAATAAAAAGGTGTACGCCGTTGCCGGGGATCGAACCCGGGTCACCCGCGTGACAGGCGGGAATACTTACCACTATACTACAACGACTTTGTTGTTTGTTTTTGTTATTAATGATTTATCACACTTTGTTTAATAATGATTCCTCACTCCTTTGGTGAGCAAGAAGCATAATTTTATGAATGAAGTCGAAACACCAAACAAACAAGGCACAAACATGAAGAAATCAAGTGTTGCAACCAAATAAAAACACATCATGTGTGCAATAACAACACATATCCACAGTCACACAGACCAAACCAATTGATTCCGACCTTTAATACTAAAGAAACCACCACTTTATTTCAAACAAAGAAGAAAGAAACTTACTCTCCAAGGAAAAAAAAATGTCTTCTTCTTATATTCTATGTATTACTCTCTTAATCTTCAAGTCTCCAATCTTTCTACAACTGGTTCTCGCTCAAGTTCCAGCTACATGTGCCTCCATGCTTCTTTCCTTGGCTCCATGTGGTCCATTCGTCCAAGGCTTTGTCCAGCTTCCTGCTCAGCCCTGTTGTAACGGCTTAAACCAAATCTATAGCCAACAACCGAGCTGTCTCTGTCTCTTACTCAACAATACCTCTACTGTTTCCCCTGCTTTTCCAATTAATCAAACTCTCGCTCTACAACTGGCTCCACTTTGCAACATTCCAGCAAATTCATCCTCTTGCTCCTCCCTAGTATGTGAATTTCTTTACAATGTTAATAAAAATTAGATTAATTTCTTGAAATAACATTATTGATAATAGGAGTAGAGGCGCCTAGTAATTCCTCCTCTGTTGCTCCACCACCTTCAAGCTCAACCGGTTCTCAAGTTTCTATAGGTGCAAAGAACAACTCTAGTGTCAAGGGTAAGCCACTTTCCCTAAAAAAAGTTCATCCAAACCAAAACATAAAAAAAAGTTAACATCTCCACAAGAATTGTTAATTTGTTACTAATTTCATTCAACTTCATCAGCAATCGCAACCCCAGTGGCACCAAGACCCACTAGCTTTCTGGGGCTAGGTTATGGTCTGAGATCCTCTGGCTTCAAGTCTGAGATTCAACTGAATCTGTCTGAATATTAACTACCATCTCGGTTTAGCTACATTCACATGTATTTCTTTATGTTTACAGTTCTTGAAATGAAAATCAAGAAACAGAACAATGAGAAACAACAATCTTTGTTTAATAATCATTTTTTCTTTGATTCTGTAACATTATAAACACAAGAAGTTCATGATACTTCAAACACATCTAAACCACAGAACTTAAAACTATTCCAAACTAGGCGCCACTTCTGTGGGATTAGAATCAAACACATCTTCAGAGCTCGAACCCTCTGCTTCATCAAAAAGGTCACGAGACTCCATCGCCTCCTTATACACTGGCGTCTCCTTGAAGTCCGTCGCACCTTCGTTGTACGTCCCCGCCGCAATTGCACCGGAGATTAACTGTTACACGATCAAAACCATCAAACACATGTAACAGTATTAGAGAGATCAAAATTGTATGATTGGTTTAGTGTAAACCGGTTCTTGTAACCCTCCGTATATATAAACAGAGTAACAGACTCTGTGACCGAACAACAGAACTAAGAAACAATTTTAACTCATTTTTAATGAGTAAAAAACTAAGAAACAACAAAGGAAGATGAAGAACCGGTTAAATACACGGTTTACACTAAACCGATCATGCAATTTGATCAAACTCTAATAAACAGAAGTTGATCGAGTGAAACTAACCGCAAAGAGGATCCCGAAAGCCCATAGGTATTGAACGAAGAAGCCTAGACCATCCCACTGAGGACCTTCGAATGGATCCGGTTCAAGCCCAGGAAGATCCTTAACCGAAATCTTTGGCGCGTCTTTTGGATCGCCTCTGAAGCGAGTGTTCACGGCAAACCTATCTTCGTCATCGTCGGAGATGTCGATCTGAGACGGCGGGTTCTCGTAGTAAATACCGTTGTTTTCTTCCGGCTGTTCTTTGGTTGTTGTCGGGACGAGGGTCCGACGCTTCTTGCTGTCGAACCGACCGGTTTGGGTGGAAGGCTTTTTAGCGGCGGAGACTATGTGAAGACGGGCTCTCGACGGGTAATGGAGTCTGGAGGTGGAGAAGGGATTACGAGAAGAGTCTGTGAGGTCGATGGAGCGGAAGCTAGCTCCTCCGCCACCGGTGCTCACGGTGAGAGCCATTTCTTTTTGTTGTGTGGATATGTGAGAGAGTGAAGCGAAGAAGATAAGGCTTTTTATTTGACTTGACCCGACCCGACCCAACCCGATTCAGTTTGACCCGCTTCTTGCCCTATTAAAACTTTTTTTAATAAATATCGAAATTATATTCGCAAATTCTATATACCGCAAAACTAAACATCAAATTCAGATCACACAAAAGAGAATTATACTACAACAGCTTGGATATATAATACATTCAGCCATGCAGATTTTATATTAGCAGGATATATAACATAATTTGAATTTTATCTGATTAACAAGTAACAAAAACACTCACAGGAGGGAAGTCACTGTTAAACTATTGATGGCGGACGTGTGTTGTTGCTTCACCACCAATTGCAATTTGCAAGCTGTAGTTCTTCCAGGCTCCATTTATTGGTTTGTAATGAACTGAAGGAGTGAAGGGGAAACTATATGAAAACAAAATTTAAAAGAAAATAGCTGCAGCAACGAGAAAGTGATGATGCCAAAACCGTGTCACACGCTTTGTAATCTTAAACTTGTGTTTCAAGGTTTTGCTTTTCAAAAAGATATATCTCTAATATATATATAGTCTATAGATTAATGCATGTTACGTGTTCAGTTAACATGGTAACTTAAATAATATTTGAGTAAATTCAATTTACATATATAATGCATGACTATATCTTAGATTTATGCTAAAATTATTCAAGAGACCTACAAAATGGAGAGGAAGTTTAAGTAATTGAAAGGGAAAGACACTTGATCTAGTATAAAAGTTTCATGGACGACTCTTTTTTACTATCAGTTCAGTTAGAATTGAAAATATATGTAGACTCACATAGTTTAATTCTCTCAAATAGACATTTTTAGTTTTTGTCTCAAAAATAGATTTCAAAAAGTAAAAAGGGAAATTACATGTTTACCACTTTCATGGTACTACTTTTTATTTTTACCACCACTAAAAAGACATTTTCAAAAATACATTCTTCATTAAGTGGCAAAAGACTCTTATGCCCTTGTTATTTTATATATAATAAATCATTATTTAAATAAGAAAATAAAAATAAAAAAAAAAAAAATAAAAAAAATAAAAAAAAAAGTAAAATTTTTTTTATGTTTTCTAATTATACTTTTTCAAATTCGAACCTTTTTATAAACTTTTTTTTTTGAAATTTTTTTTTGAAATTTTTTTGAAATTGCATTTTTTCAAAGTTTTTTCAAATTGCTTTTTAAAAAAACGAAAATTATGTTTGAAACTATTTTTAAAATTTTTTTATATATTTTCTAAGTATTTATTTATATATTTATTAGAATTCTAAATTTCACATTCCAAAAATCCTACCCCACCCCTCAACTCTAAACCCTAAATCTAGATTAGTTAACCCTAAGGGTATAATTGTCTTTTACCCTTCATTAAAAGTGATGGTAAAAGTGGTTAGTGTAAACATGAAAAGTGGTACTATGAATGTGCTATTTGTGGCAATTTCCCAAACTAAAATGACTAAAACAACATTTTTTGAATTTTTTTTTTTAAAAAAAAATTGAAATCATATCCCTAAAACCCCACTTCTAAACTCTAAACACTAAACTTTAAACGCTAAACTTTAAATCCTAAACCACACTTTAACAGGGCTGACTCAAGATATTAGTGGGCTTTTATGCAAAATTTTTTTTAGGTTTTTCTTACATGTATATATGGATAATTTAAAAATTTTAGACCCCTACACGTAATTATTTTTAGAAAAATTGGGCCCTTCTTTCATACTATTTAAGTTAAAAAATGTTTGGACCCTGGAGAGCCCACGCCCCATTGTCCCATGCCCTAAGCCGGCCATGCTTAACTCTAAATCACAATGTTTAGATTAATTAACCCTAAGGTTATAAGTATATATTTATTTTTTTATAAAACATTTAAGTCTATTTTGATCATTCTTTTTAAAGTCTATATTTGTGACAAAAAAAATTTTAGGTCTATCCTAAAGAATTTCTCTAGTTTTAAAGATCAAACACATGTAAATAATAAAAAAGAACGGATATAAATATTAGTTTGAAGTTAATTATAGTTTCATATACTTCAAAAATAAAATATAACAAAGGTATATATATACTTTTGATTTATCACAAAATTTTTTGAGAACACCTATATGTGTAAACTATAAGAAATAAAAAAAATTAATTGTATCTTTATGGAATTTTAATTTATGTTATTAAAGAAAAACTATACAAATCATGTTTAATTAATCTTTTTGAGCCAAGAATGTTTCATAGGGCGGGTCGGGTCAGATTGAAACCATATACTATTGGACATTTTCTGTATGGGGCTGTTTGTTTCACCATTTGTCATCTCCATCCAAATGATTCATTTGTATGATCTATTCAGATGATCCATTCAGATTTTTGTGATTGTTTATTTGTCCATCCACATGGCTCATCTAGATGAATCATCTAAATGAATATTATGTTTGTTTCTTTATTTTCATTTCTATTCAAATGAGTTTAGTAAACAAATTACCAAAATACCCTTGTGTTGGTTTAATCATATGTTTGATATTAATTTTAACTATATTACATTTAATTATTTAGTTTAATATATTTACATTAGAATTAACTCAAAATTAACGATTTTCTTTTTGCGGTTTGGGCGGGAAAAAAAGTTTTTTTCGGTTTTAATGAGAAAACATATTTTTCGGTTTTGGCGGGAAAACAAGATTTTTTGGTTCTGGCGGGAAAAATGAGATTTTTCTATTTTGGCGGGAAAATACAAATTTTAGGTTTTGGTGAGAAAACACGGTTTTGCGGTTTTTTGCAATTTTGGCGGAAAAGGACATTTTTGACAGGAAAACGCGTTTTTTTGCAGTTTTGGAGGAAAATCCGTTTTTGCGATTTTCGCGGGAAAAACCAAATTTTTCGGTTTTGGCGAGAAAATGAGATCTTTCGTTATTGGCGGGAAAACGTGTTTTGCGATTTTGGCGAAAAAACACGTTTTTGCGGTTTTGACGGAAAAATGCGTTTTTGTGATTTTGGTGGGAAACCATGTTTTTGTTGTTTTGACAGGAAAACATGTTTTTGCGATTTTTGCGGAAAAACACGTTTTTGGCGGGAAAACTGATTTTTTTTTTTTTTTGCGGTTTTGGCGGGTAAACACGTTTTTGGCAGGAAAACATGTTTTTGCATTTTTGCGGAAAAATGAGATTTTTCGGTTTTGTCGGGAAAATAAGATTTTTTTTGTTTTGGCAGGAAAAAGCATTTCCGCACGGTTCGGCGGGAAAACGCGTTTTTGCGGTTTTGGCGGGAAATACGTTTTTTGCAGTTTTGACGAGAAAATGCGTTTTTGCAATTTTGGCGGGAAATTGCGTTTTTGGGGTTCTGGCGTGAAAAAATAGTTTTTCGATTTTCGCAGGAAAACATGTTTTTGTAGTTTTGTCAGTTTTCGTATGTGACAAAAATGATATTATGTTTAGGTTGGTAATTTGTAAATTACATTAGTGGCATAATAGACATTATACCATTTTGAATGAATCATCTCCATTCAAATGATCCAAATTGGTTCAGCTGAATGAAAAATTAAGCATAAATTTCCAAAAATCATCCGGATGATATATCTGAATGAGTTGCACTTTTAGTGTCTAAACAAACAAAACTCTCATCTTCATCCAAATGATTCATCCAAATGGAGAAACAAACGGCCCCATCTTTCTTTTGCAACTCTGTTCATCTAGGCTCCCAAAGTTGATCCGCAAGTGGCTCCACAACCTCAGCAGTTTCATCAATCTATCCCGCCAAAGCCAGCCATTCAACCTCATATGTCATCTGGTTTCGGATTACAAGAGCCAGTAGCTACAAGACGCAACCTCCTCAGCATCATTTTCAACACATTTTTTAATTGGTTTTCTTTGGTTTCCATCATTGTGATTTATGTTTTTGACTAGCTATAGCTCGTTAACTGAACCAATCTATAGTCAGGTTCCCGCAGGGACAGCCACATCTGCCTAGTCCACTACCATATCTTACATTTTAGGCGATATGTTCTGTGGTTTTTGCTGATTGGCTATGCAATTATGTTGATTTGTCTCTTGTGCTTTCTCCTATATGGAAACTCCAGAAATAATCCTCTCATATGTGTTCATTGTCATCTAATTTCCACCTCTGTTTACGTTGAAATCAGTTTTTTGCTTAAAACAATAGGCAACCTAAATGGAAATTCTGCAGGTTTTAGTAAAATGTCTTTTGTTTCAGGTTGGAACTCAGTTTCGTGGAAAATACAATAATCACCAATTAGGAGGTCCGATGGCTGCAGATAGAGGTTCTTCTTGGATGGCTCAAACATTACTCATCTCCCAAGCTTAGGACCTGTCCCTTCACCAAGCCAAGTTGGACCTGGAAGTGGCCCTCCACCTCGCCCTCACCGGTAATATACCTTCCCATATTGCTACTAAATGGCGCAGCCATTGAAGCGTTGTTGATTCGAGGATTGTGTAGTTTTATCATTCTGAGCCCCTTAATCAAATCAGTTTTAACGTTCCTTTTCTAGTAGACGCTGTAATTGCGTCCTTGTCCCAATTCTAAATGACTTTTTATGATCACAGAGCAAAGATACGGGTTTTCTTTTTGTTGTTGATGGCGTATTTATTATTTGTGTAGATATCTGCAGAGATGGAGAAGGCACTGAATGCTTCAACATGTGATAATTTTCTGCCACCAGAACAGAGAAATCAAGTCCTTCAGCTCATCTTACCAAAAAAAAGTCCTTCAGCTCCAAGAGATTCTCCGACAGTGAAGCTCGTTGATACAATCGCTTGGTCTCCAACTCTCCATGTTATAACTTAGAAGGTTTTGGGTTTGAATGTATGGTATGAGTCAAGTTTGACATAATTTGTACAAAAGAAGTAATTATATATTTTTTAAGTTCAGTGAATCACTGACACATGATACTTTGGTCATATCCCCTGGAGAAAAAGTGTTTTCTTTCACTTGATTTTTTTTTGTTCTGTGACAAATTTCTTCTGGCTCTTAAAGTTTCCCAGTCTTGTTTACAGATTTTCAGGCTTTCAAGTTTTAATATTCTCGCCTCAGGTTGTGAGATAAAAAAAAAACTCTTATTTCACATCTTTTTTTGGCAACAAACAGCTCTTATTTCACAACATGTGTAATAATTAACATAAAAATATTATTAATTATAAAATGTGTATGGACGTATGTTTTGATCATAGAGTACAAAGAAGTATTTATGGTGCTAGTTGTACTTAACATTTTTTGCTAAAATAAAGTGTGGTATGGAAGCATGTCTTTGATGTTATGTTGATACCGTTAGTAGATATGTTAAAATATTATTAGAAACGGATTAAGAGTACTTAAAAGTGGGAATTAAAGATTTTAGGGTTTAAGAGTTAAGACTATAAAGAGACTTCAGAGATTTGAGGAGCTAACAACTTTCCCACATTCCAAGTAGAGCCATTTCCAAAATTTTGGTGGTTGGTGGACGGTGGTTCCCACAATGTTTTGGATCTTTGAACTTGCCCATCTTTGTTTTCTGCGACCAAGTGATGTGCTCTCCAATTCTATTTATAGAATATTTTTTTGGCCCCCAAATATTTTTGTTCGGTGGAGTATTTGCTTAATGTAGTGAACCTTTGTTTTAATACTTGAATTTATGAAAGATGGCCTCTTGAGCTATAAAGTGTATTATATAGAACTAAGAAGTTCGTTTTGTTTTTACATATGAATCATTTTCAAAAGCCCGGTTGAACTAGAAACAATCAACCACTAATCACCTAGAACTATACAAAAAATTAGGCATATATTTTAAAATTTTAGTTTGCTTATAAATACATGCAACAAAAAAAAGAAGAATATAAAGCCCCACACAGTTTCCATCTGCTTTAGGGCAAGTCATGGTCCCTTTGAAGCTGTCCTCCCTACTCCCTAGTTTCATGGATGCATGCAATGCATATATTCTCTCCTTTTTTATTGTTATACATTAAGAATTGTTATTTAGTGTTAAAATTTATACATTGCTTTCGACTAATTTATTCTCAAACTAACCAATATCCCCTATATATTAATTGAGGAACATTTGAAAAGATGTAACCTCAATTTTTTAATAATTAAAAAGACCCCTTGCTTATGTGTCAATCAATTAGGTAGTTAATTAGTCCTACGTGTCAGCCTCACATTAAAATTGAAAAACATGTTGGTCCAATTTGATTTTTAGATCTCACTAGAAACATTTAATATCAACTATATGATATCATATGATATTAACTAAAGAAAGGTTGTTATTTATTATATATTATTTCCTTAAATAAAACCTACGGAATTATCTAATATGATTATGATATATATAGTAATTAATGATTTTAAATAATGAAGATTTGCTAATAATATGTATGATTTCTATCATTTTTGTTTAATTCTTTACTATTAAAATAAATTATACAATTACATTATTCATATATTAAAAATTTAGATTTTTTTCTATATGTTGTATTTTGAATTTTTCAAAACGAGTATAAATTATTAAAACTGTTAAAAGTCTCACATAAACTTTTGTGATCAATGTTTAAATTAATTTCTATAATAAGATACACTAATAATAAAATCATATAAATAAATAATTTTATTTTAATATGTGTTTATGTTAATATATATATATATATACTTCATATCATTTAAATTTAATTTATTTATCATATACGATAGATAAGATTGATTATTTTGATTTATTTATTCTAAAATGATTGCGAATAAACAAGAGCGGTCATTTGATTTACATGTGCAAGCCAATTTATTATATAATAGTAACTGATTTCTTAGTTATTTAATATATAATTATTATTTATTATTTCATAATATGGAAAAAAATATAAAATAAGTATTCATTCTGTACAAGGCGCAGATCTTAACCTAAATATGTATCTTTTTAATAATTTTGAATCTTAAACATTTTCTAAATCTCGGTCCAAAATAAAAGAAAGAAATGAGAATAAACTCAAAAATCAATATTTATATCGAGTAATAACCAAAATGACACAAAAAAGAGAAAACTATCGAAGATAGATAGAATTGACACGTGAACGTAAACTTTTCATAACCATAATTATCTTTTAAATTGCTAAATCATGATATAAAACCGAGCTGACATAGTTTCATTGTAACCAAATAGTACACATGAGATTCATCGGCCTAAACGTTAGGTTTTTATGCGATAAATAATTTTTTAACCTAAAATATTTTTAATAATGAGATCAGTTCATTAGTAAACAAATCATGTAATTAACAAAAAAGTTTAAAAAAATTGTTTAAGAGCCAAATATATTAATTCGATCAATAATATAATTTTTTCATACAATATTTCTTAAATAATTTTCATATAAATTTACCCTGCGCACAGCGCAGGTCTTATCCTAGTTCATCTTTAAAGCCCTAAACTAAGGCACAGCCAATTTGAGAGTAACACATGGACTGGACTCCACTCCCAACTTTGGGATCTTTCTCTTTATAATTTTGACCATTTAATTTTATGAGTACTTTATCCAATTGGAATAGAAGAAAACTGATTTTAAATATAATAAACAAAATATGTATTGGATTATGAAGAAATGCATGTTATAGATTTTATTTTTTGGTACAATGCATGTAATAGATTACGAAATAGATTAAATTAATATGTATAATATAAATAACTATATTCCAATTAAAATTTATATGCTACTCAGTTTTATTAATGTCACCAACGTCTCACTTTTTAGAATTGTACATCTTCAGTTAACTTAAAACTATGGTAAGAGTGATATCTGCTATAAAAACCACTATGCTAAAAAGGGTAAAAATATCTAGAATTTCTGTTCTTCCAAATCATATAAATGATGAATCGGGAACATCAATTAGATTTTATGAAAGTATGAACCGTCACTCATGCAATGATTCATTTCAATAATAGAAAATCAAAAGCTACGTTTGTATAATTACAGATTCCACAAACTAAAAAGGAAGAAAATATATTTGTTTGCTCCACGACTAAACAACGTCCTTCCGAAGTCCACAATCCACAATCTTCCACAAGCTGAATAAAACTTCTCTTTGTCTTTGTGTATCGTTTTGGAGACACACGCCACTATGTCTTTCTATTGATAGCAAGAACTCAAGGAGTCAAGGGTGGCTTTGTAAATCCATCCACTACTCCCTCAGGTCCAAATCCAGTTGGTGTTTCAGTTTATCATCTTTGCTTGTCTTTATTTGACATTAAAAACTGTTGAACCCATTTTTAATGGGGCTCCCCCTTAATCTACAGTGTGCATAAATTTATGTTTTTTACAATTATTCCAAAAACTACAGTTTTGATGACTATTGTTTTTTCCTGATCTACAGGATTTTCACGAGGTGGCTGATCAATTTGAAAATTCTGATTTCACTTTTTGTATTTATTGAAGAAATTCCATGTTCGGTTTATAAATGAACATATATATAGCTAAAAATCACGGTATAAAGTATCTTAATTTGTGAGGCCAAGGTTCACAACATAGATAATGTGAATTTAAATTCGATTAATAGTATAAGGAATGTATTAACACAATTCAGTTATAAAAAAAAATGTATTAACACAATTGACTAGATTATGTGTAGCAGTTTAATATATATATACTAGGTGATAATCCGCACCTAGCGCAGAATAAAACTTAGATTTTTACAATTATAATAGTTATTCTTTTCAAATTAAGCACGAAGATTACTTGTGTAAATTTTTTTTATTGTTTATAGCATGTATATATCTTGCATGGCAGGTTATGTATATTATGTTTGTCATTATGTTGTTTGTTTTTTTTATTTACATAAAAACACTCAGACTAATAATAATGTGATATTTTTTTAATGTGATATAGAAGGGAGAAGTGTGTTCACTGATCTTTCAAAATAAAAATTATTTACATTTTATATGTTTAAAATGGTTTTAGTTTATCTTATTTACATCACTTATATCTTAATATGTACAATCTGTTAAAACAGAATCACAAAGTTGGATCCAACTTGATTCTAGGTAGAATATTTTTTTTAAATTATACTTTATATAGCCTAACTATAGCTACAAATATCTGTGATTTTTTTTGAAATAATACGAACTTCCATATTTTACAACTAAAGATTCTCAAATAACCCATTAGATTTACTTAATCTCTAATATTATATATCCTAGATCCTTTTAAAAACATTTCCAAAATCCATTCAAAAATATTTACCACCAAATATTTAGTATATTTTAATATGAATATTTAATTGAAGTTTCCTAGTTTCTACCCATATGATTTTATTAACATTTGTAATTTTGTATACTTGTTGTAACCAAAAACATTTAAATCATTAATCACAAAATTTTCAATATGAAATTTTTAATAATTTTAATAATTTATAATAACTTTTAAAAAATCAATGCAAATTTCAAAATTAAAATATTCAGGCCTCAATAATTTTTCAATGAAAATTTTGAAATTAACATATTTATGTATTTTATACAATATGTAGTTTAATTTAAGTACTAAATATATATCGTCTGAATCCTCCTATACATTAAAAGAGAAGTCACTTTAGTGATTTCTGCTGACATGTCATTAGTATAGAGCTTCTCAGAAAAATTGTTATAATTTTATTGGTCGATTTTTTTAAATTTTATTTTTCATTTATTCTAATCAATCGTTTATGTAGACAAGCCCAAAACTATTGTCGATTTCGTTAAACCCATATATAGCTAGGGGATAATAATTATCGATTTAGTTTAGCCTTGGGCAAGATTTAGAACTAATACAAATATTAAAAACATTCCTTATTATTCACAAAGTAAACTTGCGCATGTTGATATCATATTAATTACATTTGCTTAGAAAATATTTTAATGTTTCTAATTAGTAGGGGTGAGCGTTCGGGTATCCGTTCGGGTTTGGGTCGGATATTTTGGATTTTCGAGTATTTCGATATAGAGGTGTAGAACCCGTTCGGAGTATTTCTGTACTTCGGGTCGGGTTCGGGTATTTTTAGTTCGGATTCAGTTATTTCAGATCGGGTTCGGATATTTAGATTTTGAAAAAAAAAATTAAAATTTTTATTTCTCAAGTTTCTTATATTTAAAAATATAACTTTCGGTTAACTATTTTTTTATTTTTAATAGATTGAATGGTTAATAGATTTGGACATAAAATTTTAAAACTAAAAAGGCATTAATTTAGTTATTATTTTAAAAAAATTGGATGTAACTTTTTGTTAATTTTTTAAATAAAAAACTTGACATACATTTTCGGATCAGGTTCGGGTGCCACTTCGGATATCGGGTAAAGTGCCCACCCCTACTAATTAGGTTGTTTGTTTTTAATAACTTACCTTTCTAATATGGATTACTTGCGCAAGTTGAAATCATTAAATATGCAAATAACTTATTGACAAAATTTGTTTTTAATAACTTACCTTTCTAATATGGATTACTTGCGCAAGTTGAAATCATTAAATATGCAAATCACTTATTCACAATATGGATTACTTGCGCAAGTTGAAATCATTAAATATTATCGATTTAGTTTACCCTTGAGCAAGATTTAGAATTAAGAAAAATATTAAAAAATTTCCTTATTATTCAAACGGTAAACTTGCGCATATTGATATCATATTTATTACATTGCTTACAAAATATTTTAATGTTTCTAATTAGGTTGTTTGTTTTTAATAACTTACCTTTCTAATATGTATTACTTGCGCAAGTTAAAATCATATCATATGCAAATCATTTATTGACAATACACATTTAATATCTTTCTTTAAATGATTTCATTATTTATTGTGCAAAATATTGTGCGTCATTAATATAAGAAATAAATCGACTGTATATATATAGGAGACACCCAATGTCTTAAAATACAAACATTCTCTTTACATTCTTTAAAGTATTATTCACAAATCTCTCCTCTCATACTATTAAGGTATTACGACGATGTTGCTTGTGTGCTAAGAAAAATGTGTTTAGACGCAAAGGCTCCTCATCTTTCATCGACTCTGCCACCCTCTTTGCCTTGGAAGTTCAATAAACATGTACAGCCTAATAAAGGACTAACCCGCCAAGGCAATGGGAACTCAGAAGAGCTACGTTGTATCATTGCTGTTATTTGACAGTATGTTTTCTTAGCATATAAATCACCTTTATCTCATCTATATTTCTATCTGTTAAAATTTTGTTATTACATGACAATGGCGATCGAACTCCAAAACAGAAGGTGAAACTAAATGTTACAGAGGAGAAACTGTTAAACTTGATGCTGAAGTACAATGGTGGAAAGCCAAGAGCTGAGGTGCGAGAGGCTCTAGCTTTTCTGTCATCCATCTTTTATCAGAGCATTGATTCATTTTATATATTTTTTTCTTTTTGTAGACAAAACTAAAAAGTGCAGACTAGTTACAAGACCTATTAGATGCAACAAGAATGTTAGTTCCCCGTACAAGGTAGAACTATGAACTCAACTCTTTGTGTCTTATTTCCAAAAAGCATGTCTGATCTATCCTTTCCATGTGTTGAATACTGGTAACGACAATATGGTCTTCCTTTTTTATATGTAGACCAGGTCGTGAGAGTGATAGTGATCCAGAAGACCTTAAACATGCTGAGAAACTTAGCCAAGTTAAAGCAGTTATTGAAGAGGTTCTTTAGTACTTTCTCTTTTTTTGTTGAATATAGTCCGGAGAAAGTATTACATAGTATCATTTAGTAATACTATTTTATATTATTTTTTTGTTGAATATACTATCTTATAAGTAAGCTAGCATTATGCATTTTTTATTTAATTCATGAGGTCATGTTCAAAGCAGTCAAAAAACCTAGAAAATTAATAATCGAACCAGCTACCTTTTTTTATTATACCGGATATTAGTTCCACCAATAATCGTGGTCAACTTACCAACATGGTGCATATATGTCAAATTGACAAATCTACATTTAAGTAACCCAACCTGTAAGGGATTTAGATTTTTTTGTGTGAATCTCGTGGACTGATCTATCGCAGAATGGGTTCATAGGTGAAGTTTCAAGAAATTGTTATAATTTGATTGGTCGATTGTTATTAATTTTTATTTATTTAATTTATATCTAAAAGTTTAAGATAAGTCTAAAATCATTTAACATCACTTGCCTTATAATCTAACGAATATTACAAATAACAATTTATGGAAACTAATTTTTGAAATTATAGAATGATTAATAATGTTTTGTTTATTACTTTTAATATTTATAAACTATAAAATACAATGAACGAAATTTTATATAAGATAATTATAATAGTTTTATACTCTACTTGATGAATTGTGTTCGAATATAATTATATAATAACAATTTTAAATATTACAAAATTCAAAAATATTTATTAATATTATTTTTTAATTATTTATCATTGTTTAAAGAATAAATTTATCATAATTTTAAAATAATTTATAAAATGCTTACAAAATGCAAGGCAAAGTTGCACTTTCAAGAGTTAAGTCGAGATCTAGTTTAAAAATCCTAATAACTGGTAAAGAAGAAAAGCCGCAGACAAAAATATTGAATGTTGTCTACAAACAAGTTTTTCAGAATATTTCGTAGTCACGGTACGTAATTTTAATCTACTTTTTTTTCCAAATACAAATTTTAAAATAAATAAACTGTTGCAATTATTTATTTTTTGTATTTGCTAGATGAGTTGTGATGAGTTAGGAGACCGATGACAGTATGCCAATTTAATATTATTTCATGTTCAATAAAATTTAGAAATTTATAAATCTATCAAATAATGTTAACCCGTCAAATTGCTTACAAAATTTATTTAGTTTTTTGCAAGTTTCTAATTGAATTTGCTTTCTTTATCGAGAAATGTAGTTCATAATTTATATTATTTATGGATAATATTTTGATTTTTATTATATTTTCTTTTATTATATATACATAAATGTTTGTTTATTATTTATAGAAAAATAATATTATTCACCTAAAATAAAGAATTACAAAACATATACAATACAATTCTAATTAATGATAATATAAAATCTGTTACTTCTAAAACTATACACTATTTATTCCATTTTTTGAATGAAAATATCTTCGTAAACACACAAAATATTTTGTGACGTTGCAATTATACATACACACAATATCTGATTCTTCATACTGACGTTACTGTGTTCCCTCTCGTGAGGTACGGGTCGAGAGAGAACACATGATGCAGGCCGGTCATGTTCTTATGCCCGCACAGGGTGCGGACCGGTCACCTAGTATATATTAAATGATACTTTATATTCATATGATTTTATGATTATTTGTATCTTTTTATTACAAAAAAAAAACTAAAAGCATTGTTCACAAAATTTTCATTGTAAGATTTTGAACAATTTTATTATTTTATAGTCGTTTTAAAAATTCAAAATATAACATATAAGAAAAAAATTAGATTTTTTTATTATATAGTTAATGTGATTGTTTAATTTTCTTATAATAAATTAAGCAAAAATGATGGAGGATACAAAAGCTATTATCAAATCTTTATTATTGAAAATCATTAATTATCGTATAAATGTTAATCATATTAGGTTATTTCGTAATTTTTTATTTTTTTTTTAAAAAGAATGGAGAATATTATTTTATGCATTTCTAATCAGTTTGATAGTTAACTTAATAAAAGTATAATATAAATTTTGATGGACCAACTTATTTTTTTAAAGATTCTGATAATCATCGTAATGATAACACGTGGCTACACTCAAAAATTGTAATGCTCATCAATTAATATATATATATATATATATATATATATATATATATATATATATTAGTGTATACTCAATTCTATATTATCAAACATTAATATATAATGCATAAAAACTAAATTCCTTAATTTTCATGAAACAGCTAAAAATAATAGAAAAGGATAAATTTGCATGAAACGTAAAATACAAAACATATAGGTATAGTATTGAACTTATACTAAATAACAATTTAAAAATATCCCATCACTGATGTCACATTAAATATTAAACCAAACAACTCAAAAACTAACAGTATACATATCATTATTTGAACTAGATCGTGGTCCGCGCTATGCGCGGATTATTGGTTTATAAAAATTTAGAATTTATGATATTGTATGAATCTGTATAAGTCGATGACAAAAAAAATCAATCTCTCTTAATACAAATTGTATCTGTTGTAATTGTTATATGTTGTTGAGGGTTGTATTTTACATAGGATACTAAGTTGGTTGACTGCATATTGAGAGTTTATTTTGTTCCTCTTGTCAAGTTTATCTATAATGTCATCGGTGTTTTTAAAGTAGAAGTGTGTTCTTGGTGTTGAGGCGAACAATGCACATATAATTGTGAAACAAATAATTAGATTGTATTTAATTTAATAAGTTTGTTTGCTATATTTTTTCAACATGTTTTAATATAAATTTAGAACCTGCGTAATAGCTTTGATTGTTACATCTAGAATTCTTAGCTAATTCATCAACCAAAGTCAGCCTATTTCTAGGGATATAACAAAAGGAAAAATCATAAGATTTGGAGCTTTCCATTATATCTTGTAACATGGAGACTCTGTGGTACGGACCTTTGGGATGGTTGTTTGACCGGTATATTGTTGCAACACATATATGATTGGTTTGCAATCACTGATGAAAGCAACTTTCTTAAAATTTAGCATCCTCATTTGCTTGACTGCCATTCGCAATGCCTCTGCTTTTGGTTTTAGTGATGTGTTTGTAGCTCTGATTGAGGATGATCTTTCACAATGTGATCTCTTTTCTGCTGGAAGACTATTGATACACATTTTCCATATTCTTCATCTTATGAAGAAATTTAGATACCAAAAAAAAAAAAAAAATCTTTTATCCTTCTTCAGACTCAACAACATATGATTTTGCGTTCTATATCATATTTTCTTTATATAATTATAAGCTGACGATTGTTACAATGGTTTAACAAAATATTTAATTTTTATTTCTCCCCGTCATCAAAATCTTCATATTATATACAAATATTTTGGTCGAAAAAAAAATTAAAAACTTATAAATTTTTGAAATTTGTTGTGCCAAAATCAAATGTATAGAATATATAAATTTTTATTGTTGACACAAGTATACAATTATCAATCACTTTCCTCACTCCGCCTTTTTGCTTATAATACCATTTCTTTAGTCTCTACCAGACCAGAGCTTGACACATCACCTTGACAATTATCTGTTGGAACAGCCAGTAAGTTTGCGATTCATCATTTAATTCCTTCTTACTCTCTTGCTTCTTCATCAACTTAGCCAAAGCTACAGGTTTGCAGGTTCTGTAAGAATCATACCCAAACATGTGAGAAACATATTTATTCAAACAATTTTGTAGATTGTTTGTAGCACAATTGCTTCAGAACTTTTTTGTGTGTGAGGTAGAATGACAATGCCATAGTTAATGTATGCGAATAACAGCAGTTACAAAATGATGATTGTCTTGCATTCCCTTTAACCAAATCTTAAACTAACTAAAACAGATGTGCCCCAAACTAACCAAATCTTTTTAACGAATATTTACACATGCAAACTCAACTCATGCATGACACATGAAACTGTTAAGTGTTGTTGCTGATTTCATAGAAATTACATGAAGCTTACTATTAGAGATTTAACAGAAATAGAAAAGTGTTGGTGCCTAAAGTGACTGAGATAGACCATAGACTTATTAAATGAACATCAACTGAAAAAAGGCACTTAATGAAAGAAATCTTGAATGTGTTATTAAAAAACCTTAAGAAGGAACTTAGCAACAATGTGACAGGTATACAAATAGAGCTCTAGAGATAAGATGCTAACAATTATTGCACATGCGGGTAGCACAGTTAAAAGCTCACCCGAAGGTTTCTCTGGTCTCTCACCAGATGGCACTGGAGGATACAAAGCTGGTTAACGTGTAAGACTCGACTGTTGGAACACATATACTATCGTGAGGATTTGATAATATGCTCTAGAGGCTTTAAATTATGTAAACTCAAAAAAAAGATGTTACTAACTCTTGGTTTTGAGCTAGAGTGGAGCTAGAGCCAAACTGTGGATACTTCAAGATTGTCCAATCAAATACATGTCAAACTGATAACCTGCAAATATATAACGTTAGACAAAATTTGATTAGTTTTTATAAAAAACAATCTTCAAGCATAAGCTACTGGACTGTAAGAATATGGAGTTTCTGTGAGGCATTTTATCAAACACGTAGCCTGCTATGAATATACATATTCCATAAAAAAGAAAAGACAGCTTACAAAGATAACATGTTTTGCTCGGATTTGATTACTCTTCCTCGGCCACTCTGAACTGCTAGTGCTTTTATATTAAGCTTAATCCTGAAATGCACATTTTTAATCAACTAAACAAACAGATTCATGAAAATATTTGTAATTCAAGTGAACGATCTTGTTTTATTACTAATGTTTTGCAGGCTATTGAATGATCTCGTGAATGCCTTTTCGGACATACGACTCAACTTAATCGCTGCATGTATTTTGAAAATAATCTACAACATGGAATAGACACGGGTGTAAGTAAAAGTAAGATACTTTAGATATACCCACAACTGAAGCTGATTCAATTGTGAATTTTTGATAGGCTGCAATTTTCAGATAGATCACATCTTTACAGATCTCACCCAGTCAAATCCAATGATAACATAGATGAAACTGAGTCAAATACCAGTGATGTTTTACAACGCCGATGATGGATGATTGAACTGAGCGTCAGAAAGGCGGCAAATTTCCTAAGCTTTTCTGACCAGAAGCTTGTTGTTAGAGAGATCATGCTTTCCAACTATGCCAGCTTTTATAGAATTGGTGAGGGGAAGCCAAATAGTTGACGGTTTTATCATTGGGGAAGAAATTAACGGGGATATTTGCTGTGATAAACGACTCCATATTGTAACGGGTGATTTCTGAGAGGAGGAAGGTTAAAGGTCTATTAGCAGCTGAGGTTAGAGTCAAGAGACTATAGAGCTTTTTTGAATGAATATTTTTGCTGTTAAGCCGAGAGTTGGAAAGACAAACAGAAACCTTTGCAAATGGGCTACCGTAATGGTTTGGGCCTGTCAGTTAAACATCCGAGATGACTTGCCAGCTTGATTGGTGGGGAATATCTTGTCTTACATGGCACCTTTTAGAAGCTCTAAAAATAGCTGCTGGGATTGCAATCTGTAGGCATTAATAAATTTGTAATGTCGACATTACGCAGTATACATATCATCCTTTGGTATCCAAATTATTGAAATCAATTAAGTATTTTTATTTAAATAGGAGCATATTAGAAAGACGACGAAAAGGGAGGTAAAAAACAAAAGTCAAAGGGTCCATGATGATGAATGGAAGACCCTGCTCCCATCCCTCCCTTGCCCCATTTCTACTGCCTCACGTGCCTTTGCCTTCTGCAAAAATTAATTATTCATATAAGTTTAGTTTAACTAAATAATTATTCATATCAAAACAGAATTAAGAGATGTTCATCCTGTATTAAACATTAAGAAGTTACTCATTAGGCGAAAATTCAAGATTCTGTACCTGCATGGAATCAACAGCATCAGCCTCCGAGTTAAAGTCATAATACGAACT
This sequence comes from Brassica napus, assembly GCF_020379485.1. Taxonomy (NCBI): domain Eukaryota; kingdom Viridiplantae; phylum Streptophyta; class Magnoliopsida; order Brassicales; family Brassicaceae; genus Brassica; species Brassica napus. Next base: position 11,930,497 of record NC_063435.1, on the reverse strand, counting down.
TGCTGCCGTAAGCTTCATAGATAAAAACTGATTCCACATAAAAAACGAATTAGCAATTATTGAAACGAATGTAAATAATTAGAAATATGTAATAGTATAACCTTATAATTGTTATACCTCAACTTGATTTTGTAACGACTGGACATAATTAATTATCTCGTCCAGCATCGTAGCCATTCCCATTGCCTGTACCAAAATAAATCAGTAAAAAAATATTGTTAAAGTCTAAACAAAATTATAATTTGATTTAAATCGATCATAATCACCTTATAACATCCGGGCACTATATCTTTCAGGCATTTCAATCTCTCGTTTATTTTCCCTCGTCTAACCTGAAATTCAACATGAAAATCTTTGTATTCATATTTTTCATTAATCATACAATTTAACATTAACAACATATTGAATTCATAAATATACTTGATTAGATAATCAATTTTTACCCGCTCTGCTAAGCTGTGGCTATCAGTGGCTTGACCCCTTTTGGCTCTAACATATACTCTCTCTTTCTCTTCTTCTCTGTTCTTTGACATTTTCCCTCTCCTTAAAGAACTCTGTGTTTTGACAAGAGTAAAAATAGTTAGAATAGATTGTTATTATAGTTATATGTGGAATTAGGGCTTCGAGGTCAATTAAATACATTTTTGGTTCCATTAGTCGAAACTTGAGCAGAAGAGGTAGATAAAGTTTGATCAGAGACACTGTTCTCCGACGTAGATACGGACTCCATTAATGTTTTTCTCTTCTTGGTATCGATTCCTGAAGAAGAATCGTCGTTGTTGTGAGTATTATAATTAGGGAGTAAAATCCCTTGATGAAAACCATTGTTTTCGGGGGATTTTCCGGGGAAATGTTCCGGAAATTGTTGGTGTTGTTGGTGATGAAAGAAAAGAGAGTCGAGAGAAGAAGAGAAAGGAGAAGCGAACATTGTCTGAAAGTGGTTAAGAGTGTTGTTGAGTTCTGCAAGTTGAGTTATGGGATCGAATGTCTGAAAATCAGAAGAGAGATTCGCCATAATTGATTTCTATATATATATATATATATGTATATATTATTTATTGAAGATGGAGAGTGGCTGTTTATCGAGTAATTCTGTTTATATATAGACACTGGTTTCCCATTTTTGTTTTTTAACTGCAAAGACAAGAAGAAAAAAAAGACAATAAGAAAATCAAAAGGTGGGCCAGTGAAAGTGAGAGTTATAGGGATTTTTGTAATGAAATGGGTCCCACTAAATTTAACAGATATATCCAAATAGAGAAAGTAGGTTATTGTTTGAATGGGACCATGAGGTCTGTTTAGGCAACTTCTTAGAGCATGATTAATGCATGTTTTTTAGAGTAAAGTTCTTTGCATAATATAAGATACAGTTTCTTAACTTTTAACAAAAAAAGATTAAAAAACGTTTTTTATATCTTTTAACTAAAAAATCTAAAAGACATCTTTTATATCTCGTTAAAAAAACTTCACTCTAAGAGACATGCATTAATCATGCTCTAAGGGGGAAGAACTCGAGAATTTTTTTTTTTTGATCAAAGAACTCGAAGTCTTTAAAATAAAATCATTTAGTACCCTTTTCTTCTTCTTTCTTAAATACCTAATCTACTGTGAGAACAAATGACTAATGGAGTGTACTTATATAGTTATGTCTGTCTGCTTTTGTGACTATTGTTTTAGTCAATGTTCCATAGTCTTTTGTTTAGCAACATGTAGTCCGATCAAACACGTTTTTCTTCTGGATTCTAACTTTGGAGTTTGGTTTCTATCTAGTTACTTTGACTTTGAGCATTGCTATATGCTAGTGTACCTAGTAACTACTACCTACTAGCAAACTGAGATACCAGAAATGCCGAAAACGTGAGGGAAGAACTAACTTTTTTGAATGCATGATTTCCAAAACTTCGTAAAGTCGTTGAATATTTTTAAATTTACGTACCAAATAACCGAGCCTCGTAGTCTGGTGGAAAAGGAACCTCGGTTGAGGTGCCCGCCATCACGAGTTCGAGCCCTGGTCACAGCGGATTTAACATGGTTTCCGTTTGGCATCCAGGACCTTTCTAGCCAGTTCCGATTGGACGCGGTGGGATAGTCGGACTAAGTGAGAGATCCAGATACCTAGATTATCAAAAAAAAAAAAAAAAAAATTTACGTACCAAATTAATAGTTTTTCAATCTAAATTTTAGTGACCTTCAACGAGTCTTAGTATCTTAATTCTTAAAATGTTGGACTAATTAAACAAAAGCAAAGCCAAAGTAGAAGTCTTCTTTGGTTTAAGGCTTTAAGCACAAGTGATGCAAAAATAAGCAAATGCAAGATGAACACTACCCCAAAACTCTACGTAACACACTAATAATTATTTTCTTAGGTTTGGTGATTTAGTTATGGCAGTCGAACTATTTACGGAACTATATACAAATAAGATCATTACAACTCGAAGCCATATATATATATATATAAGACTCTTACGTTGGCTTTATAATTAAACCAAAGAAGACAAAAAAACAGGTAAATCTATACTATTAAAAAAGAAGGGCATTTTTGAGGTAAACTTTTATTTTGAAACTATTTACAGATTCATGCCACTATCTTATTTAAAACATATGTTTTTTTATTTAAATCCTAACTAAATCCCACTATATAAAAGGGGTTATTTTTAAGCTTCCTAAAGCTATCCACAAGGTCAAAATATTCAGGACCAATGAAATTGCCACGTCACTGGCTGATTGGGTTTCAAATTAAAATCACATGATTCACGATTGGGCTTCGTGGGCGCAACCTCATTCTCCGACTCCGTAATTTCGTTTCCAGCCATCATCCGAACTCAAGCCAAATCAATCAGATAATTCACTTTCTCCCAGCCCAGCCCACTAACCTATCTGCGAAACCCAAGCCAAATCAATCAGATAATTCACTTTCTCCCAGCCCAGCCCATTTATACTAATCTACGTATTGTTGAGACTGAAGCCAAAGCGTACACAGCTTTCTCATCCCCTGAATAACCTAATCGCCGTCTCTCACATTTATCTTTCCCTCATGGCGATTCACTTCGTCTTCCCCAAATCTTCCCGCAAAACGCCTCCGATGAAAGGGCTGGAACTTCAATGTTCTCCCTTAAAGCCTCTATTCAAGATCCCTACAGACCTTCCACATCCCACCATCCGCCTTATATCTAGATGCCTATTTATATCCTCATGTCTTTTACCTCAGATCCTACCCTTATCTTTCTCTCCTCAGATCGTTAGTTCTAAATCGTAATCATGTCGAAAGAGGCCGCAATCCGCACCGGCGAATCTTCTCCTCCCCTCCTCTTCCGACAAGTTTCACCGGGACCCGGAGATTCCACCATGCAGTTTCGGCTTCTTCATTTCTGGGATGCTCGCAAGAATGTCAAAGGAGGACCAGGGATCATTCTTGGGATCGAGCTCCTTCTGATCGACGCAGAGGTTTGTTTTCATGTTTCCTTTTGGATGTCGTTTCCGCTTCTGAACCGTGATTATTTAAGCGTGTTTTTAAAAAAAAATTAAATCAGTTATGTTGAGATGTAACTATATAGGCGTATTTTGATCAAAACTTAATTGATTGGTTTGCTATGAAATTATATATGCGTCTGTTGATAGAAAACTTGATTGGTTGGTTCTGGTCTTAAGCGTATTTTAAATTTAAAAAAATTGATCAGTTGTGTTGAGATGAAATTATATAGGCGTATCGTACTATACAACTTGATTTGTTGGTTCTGGTCTTAAGCGTAGCGTATTTTATTTTATTTTTTAAAAAAATAGATCAGTTGGTTTGAGATTAAATTATATAGGCGTCTGTTGATAGAAAACTTGATTGGTTGGTTCCGGTCTCAAGAGTATTTTTAAGCAAAAAAATTGATCAGTTGTGTAGAGATGAAATTATATAGGCGTATCTCGGTAAAAACTTAATTGATTGATTTGAGATGAAATTAAGCCCTTTAGTAGGATCTTTGAAAAATAAAATGATCAACTGGTTTGAGCTGAAATTGTATAGGCGTATATGTTTTTAAATAACCTGATTGATTGGTTACAATTCCTATTAGTGTATCTTTGAATTGTCTTCATGTTCAAATGAGCGTGTCTTTATCAGAACTTAAACTGTTTTATCAATCCTGTTTTGTTGTTTTGCTAACTCACCGCAACTATCTTTGTAAAAAAAATTGATTTATCAGCTTGAAATCAGACTAGTGTATCTGTGATAGGTATTACGACTGCCCCAATACTTTTAGATATTCGACTGACCCAATATTGACTCTATGTTATGCAGGGTACTGTGGCTCAGGGGTTCATCGGTCAGAACCGTCGCAACCAATACGAGAAAGAGCTTAAGCGTGGGATGATCTACACACTGACAAATCATTATCAAGCGAGAGAAAGATCACTCAAAGAAGAGATGATAGTGAGTCTCTATTTCCAGATTACAAAGGACGCACGTTCCTGAGACATTTAACCTCCAACGCCTCAAGCGATCCTTGGTTGGCAGTCTTCTCCGCAAAGCCAGCCATGATATAAACGCATTATGTAGAATATGTTCCTTGAACCAAATAGTCTTGTGCCAATATTTGTTGTTGATAGTGTTTATATTCTTTTCTGACATTAGTATCTATATTTTTTAGTAAACTGATCCAAAGAGATTAATTTGTGGAGCTAACCAAACAAGGATTATAGTGTTTACTTTGAAAAAAGTAATAGGTTGAATGATAGATGGCGTGCGTGCTTTTTCACATGGAAATCTGCACATATATTAAAATCGTAAGATTTGAATCATAAAGAAAATATAGTGTATATGACTGAAGTTGGTCCATTCTGAAACTAAAGATGGCTAAAATTCTTCTTTGTCAAAATGCATAGATGTGAATCTTATATGAATAGAGTTCTCCATTGCTTATAACAGTGTAATAAACTCCGTGTGTAAAGGAGAAAAAATGTTATATAAGTGAAAACAAAAGTTATGATTTTTTTTCTTGTGCCTATAGGCTCTTTGCAATTTGAAGAAGAAAGAACATATTGTGTGAAAATCTTTGGCTCGGTCAAATTTTATCCAGTTGTTTATAAAACTGTTGTTATCTGATTCATGTAATTTTTCAGTGTTGATTTAAAAGCCCAAAAAACTCATCTATACTGACTTTTCGATATTTTTTTCTGTGATTTGAATTTAAAAAGAGATAAAACTTTCGATAAGTTATGTAAACTCAGAACAAGTATTTAGCTTTAGAAAGCATTTACATGTTTCAAACTTATAATATATACATATATAATGTTTAAAATTATGCATATAAAACATGTGTAAAATGTGCCTGAATATGTTTCTCTTCTTTAATGTGTTAATCGTACTATATATAACATTATTTTAAAATTTCAAAAAGTTTATGTCACATACAAAAAACCATCAATAAAAAATATAATTCTCTATTTTTAACAAGAAAAATGAAAAATTATAAACATATAAATTTAAATTAAGAAAAAATAACATTGAAAAAACAAGAAGTTAATGTTAAAGAAAAAACCGACAAATAATATTACAAATAAAATAAATTTATAAGATACAATCCGCGCGAAGCGCGGAAAAAATCTCTAGTCTATTTAATCCTAACTAAATCTATTTAATCCAGCAATATTTAGTTTTAAGATTTCTTAAATAACTGAACAGCAGTAAAATCTCATATTTTAACTAGCTCTTAATTTTACGATTGATTTGTTTGTTGTTAATTGTTTTGATCTCTTTTGCAAACTAAAAATATTTAAATATATTTTAAATATCTGAAATTAAGTTATAATTAGAAACTATGTGAAAAAAGATTGTCAATATTTTAAAATATTTATGTGTTGCAATTATCATTTAAAATGACCACATAGATGTAAATTTTTAATTTATATGTGATGCAAATACCATTTTTAATACCCTTTGATCAGAAAGCTTTGAATCAAAGAACAACCTAGCATTGTTTCTAGGATGGCTCATATGGAAGATGAGAAACAAACTGCTGTTCCAAAATAAGAGAGAGCATATCACCCATACTATTAATGCAGCTATCATGGATAAGAAACTATGGGATGAAGCTATCCAACTCAAGGAACAGCCGCAGTTACCCTCTCAGCCAACTCCTCCTAATTCCATCAGCGACATCATTGGAGAAGATACAATGCTTTATTGTATTGCTGATGCATCTTGGAAAACTTCTAATGAACTAGCAGGAATAAGGTGGTCCTTGCATAGCAAAGAAGGCACTCTACTCATCTAAGGCAGCTCAGCAATTGAACCGACAGAAACGGCTTTACAAGCCGAAGCAATGGCTATTTTGCTTGCTGTTCAACAGTTACATGCCCTATATTATAAGAATGTGATGTTACTAAGTGACTGCGCACAGCTATTTAACAACCTGGACATCTTATCGCAAGGAGAGAACAAAAGAAGTAATTAGAATGAAATATCTACTATAGTTCAAGATGTCCTTGTTTTAGCTAGGCTGAATAATTTTACTTTTAAGCATGATCCTAGAAACTTTGTTCAACATGTTGATCAGTTAGCAAAAAGAGCAAGGATAATGTCTCAGCAATATGTAATATTCTGGCTCTAAACCATTGTAATTTTCAAGTAATAAATCAGTTGACAAAAAAAAAAGTTATTGAACTGGATGTTACATAGATGATAGATCTTTTCTTAATTGAATTATCAGCCAAATATTTATTAGTAAATCTGAGATTTATGTCACAGAAAGCGAGATTTTTTGAAGACGAACACTTGCAGAAAAATCATTAATCAAAGTAGGAACCATGAAGAAAACCATTAAAACATTATGGGTATCAAACTTGACACAAAACGACAGCAAATCCAATAAAGCATGGAAAACAAAAGACTGAAGATGAAGATAGACTAGCACTTGGGTTTAGGACAATGACAATCAGTGGCGATTTTTTTAGCATTTGGTGAGTCGAGGAAAGATTTGAAATTGGGGTTCTTCATGTACTGGCAGACACAGTGTTGTTGCTGGTTCAGCCTGGTGCAACATGTATCCGACGGCTTAGAGCCTTTCAGTATGGCCTCCTCGCATGGGATAAGCTGCATAGGGTCACATGACTGTCCTGCAACAACTCTGTTTTCTTGAGCAACAATGAGCAAGAGAAGGATTGCACAAGTGAACAACACTGGTTTTGAGCAAGAAAACTTCATTGTCTCCTCTAAGTTGGAGTTCTATAAGAGAGAGAATAAGAAGAAGAATTCTGGTTTGGAGTGTAGAGTGGGTCTCTCTCTCGTTCAATAAATATAGGAGATGGCTTTGTGCGAGTCACGTTACTCAAACGAGAGTTCATGATTACACAGAGATCTCAAGATTTATAACTCAATCTCTGTCTAAGCTCAAAGAGATTATTAAAATTGTAAAAAGGTGCTTATACAGACAACATCATTTGGGAGAAGTGATGAAACCATGTGCACCCCACCCAACATATTCATCAGCTTTCTGCTATAATAAACTTGTTGGACAGTTAAAATTAAATATCAAAGCACGTTCAAAAGTAAACATAAATTCATTAGAGTAGAGTACGATATAAGGTATTACCACTAAGGAAGTACAAACACGTGGTTCTAAAGTTAGAAATTAAGGCCAACTTGCACCAAAACATGTTCTGGTTCCATTCACTATGCAGTTGCTTCCTCTCAAAAATCTTCGATTACTAGGATGTAATGTAAGTCTGTAACAGAACAAAAACGCTTGCCTTAATGGTTTAAGATAGTTATTAATCATGCAACGAATAAAATAATCATGGGAAATCGAAACTCACCAAGTTAATCACTTTCAGAGTCGAAATAAGACGAGTGATCAGGCTTTAGACCACCAATCTTGATACCAAGCCCAGACAAGTTAACATCTTTCAGACCATCAATCTTGACATCAAGACCAGACAAGTCAACATCTTTCAGACCATCAATCTTGATGCCACGACCAGACAAGTCAACATCTTTTAGACCATCAAACTCTTCATCCGAATCAGATGAATCACCATCACTCAGGTCATCACTCTCTTCATCTGAATCACCATCACTCAGGTCATCACTCTCGATATCGGAATCAGATGAATCACCATCACTCTCGACATTGTCATCGACCTTATGTGAGTCATTAATTGGATACTTACGCACCTCCTCCATCACCTCATCGTCGCTTTCATCGTGCTTACCAGACAACTTCCTAGTCATCATCGCCTCGAACAAATCAGGCAATGCATCCTCGTCTCCATCATCTAAGAAGCTTTGTATCCTCTTCTTCAGCTCTGTAGAAACCAAAAAAGGGTTTAAGAAACTGTAAACACACATTGTACGAGCTCACACGTGATCAGATCAAAGACAGATGAACGTGTCACCTTCTTTAGAAACAACCTCGTCGCTTCCCAAGCCACGAGCCGAGTTGGACTCGGAAGAGAAGAAGACGAACCGGGAAGTAACTCGGTCGAGTGAAGGAACAACAACGCGAGGGTTGATCTTCGGATGTCGGAGAATCGTGGGAGGGTGGTGGATGAGATTTGGAGCCAATAAACTGGGAAACCTCTGCACGAATCGTCTCATGGGGTTCGCCTCGAGACTAGGGTTTATGATTGAATGAGGAAGGGGATGAGGTTTATACCTTAAACCGGTCCGATCGAATGGAACCGGTTCGTTCTTGTTCTCGTTTTAAAACGGATGAGCTTTGCCCACTCTGGCCCAACCCAGCCCAAATTTGACACACTCTTTCGCTCACAAAACCACGATTCGTATTCAACTAGACTAACTTTGGTAACTGAAAGATGTTGTTGACTTAAATCTTTTGAGGCCTGTAATGATAAAAAGAAAAGGGTGAATATAATCAAAACATAAAACCAATATAATTTGTTAAGAAGAAAATATAAGAATGAAGAGAAATTGATCATACATACAGTTCGACCACATATCATATCCTGGTGGCCATAATGAGGACCTCATGGTGATCCAAAGACTTTGAAAGTAGCTAAATGTCCTGGAATCAGCTTTACTACAGTCTACAGTCTCTGCTCATCAGATCAACACCATTGCACACCGATTAATGATTACATCAATCTATAGATTACTAAATCTTGAATTCGCGGTTAAATATTTTGTGGAGTAACTACCGTGTACTGCATCAAGAGGGCAGACTACGTCCCAGGTCGCTACAGAGCTAAACTTGGGACATTGGTTTTGCTGATATGATCCTTGTAAAAGAAACTAACGGTTCTGTCACTAAGAATCGATGAGAAAGAGATTCTTGATCATCTTTAAGATTTTTCTTGTAGGTAGAGTCAAAGTTTGTAGTGTAAAAGGTCAACTTCTTTTGTACTTTCTTTGTTCTGTTTTCTTTGCCACGAGAGAAACACTGTTATTGATTTAGTTAAGTTGTTAGTTACTCTAAACCACGTATTATTCATATCAAGCTTTCTAATATTTTGATCAGAATATTAAGCACTAATACATAATAACCGTGGAAACATTATAAGTACAACGAACGAGGTAATACTGATTCAAAGTACGATGAATTAATTAACACATTAGAAAAGCAAAAATAAATAAATAAAAAAAAATTTAGGAGTCATTATGAAAGATTCTTGGCTTTACAATTTATCAGAGATTTTTTAAGTCATAATCTTATCTTCTTCTTTGTTTGACTGGGTTAATTCATTATCATATAGCCTCCAAAATATTAAAATCTCTTTGTGTTTGGTTCCCAATACAAACTACAAGTATAATCTTCTCTTATTTTCTTTGACAGAGTTAATTCATTATCATATAGCCTTCAGAATATTTAAATATTGTTTGGTTCCCAGAACAAACTACGTGTATAATCTTGACACCCCATATGATTAGCAGTCGTAATTGCAACCATGATCTAAATATTTCCGTTTTAAAAAGTAATGGTATGCGAAGAAACAAGTTCTTCAACTCTATTGACATTGCCATCCCCACCAAAACTCAGGTTCTATCTCTTTGAGTCTTTGACTCTCTCTAGTGAGCTTTATTAAGCTAGTATATTAATATATACTATTGTTTTTCGTGTTAAAGCCGGCATATATTTTGGGTAATTAAAATTAAAAATACCAAAGACAGATAAGTCATGCAGTGTTTGTAGTTTTCATTCAGATATTTATACTATACCAGATTAGCTGAATCGTTTTAAGACAAAATAAGTCATGCAGTGTTTGTAGTTTTCATTCAGATATTTATACTATACCAGATTAGCTGAATCGTTTTCATTTTTATTATACTAAATGTTGCTAGCAAAAAAGATAAAATATTTTTTTGAAATCTAAAGAGAAAAAATTGTTTTGGCAGGACAAATAAAAAAGGTAAAATTGTTTTGGCAGGACAAAAAAGGCCAGATAAAGTAACATTAAAAACTCATTAGAAAAAAAACAGAACAGGACAGAAAGATAACACAACTTGGTATTTGTAGCAAAAGTAAAATAAAACAAAATTTGTTAAAAAAAAAGAAAGAAAAGAAAAATACTTTTGGATTCAGTCCCCGACGAATCGTCGCCTCTTCCTTCCCAATGCACAGCCATGTTATATAATAGCTCCTCCACCTGAACGACAGGAGAAGAATTAAAAGAAAAAACCTTAAACTATTTTCGAAAGGTTTCATCTTCTTCGAACAGACTTGCGTAACCGATCTCGCTATGTCCGTAGCAGACATCAGGTGAGGAAACATTCGAATTCAGTTTCAGTGTTTTTTGTTTCTTCATGCTGTGAATTTAAAATATTCAAGGTTTATGCTCCTTTATTGTATTGAGGTGGGTTCGAACTGATGACATGATTCCCAAAAAAAAGTTTTCTAACTTTCAATACGCAGAGATGATATCTTTTTGTGGTTGAATCGAAGTGTTAGCCTTTACGTTCAATCTCATTCGAAACTGCTGGACCAATGAATATATGAGTTTCCCTGATTGTTTATGTTGTTTATGTATTGGTATAGGATGGAGAACGAGCCTGATGACTTAGCTAGCGACAATGTAGCAGAGATTGACGTGAGTGATGAAGAGATTGATGCAGAAGACCTTGAGAGACGGATGTGGAAGGATCGTGTACGTCTCAAAAGAATCAAAGAACGAACCAAAAGCAGTTCTCAAGCCAAGGAGACACCAAAAAAGATCTCGGATCAAGCGCAGAGGAAGAAAATGTCTAGAGCACAAGACGGTATACTCAAGTACATGCTAAAGCTAATGGAAGTCTGCAAAGTCCGCGGGTTTGTGTACGGCATCATACCCGAAAAGGGGAAGCCGGTGAGCGGCTCCTCCGACAATATAAGAGCTTGGTGGAAGGAAAAGGTGAAGTTCGATAAGAACGGGCCAGCTGCGATTGCTAAATACGAAGAGGAGTGTATAGCGTCTCGGAAGTCAGACCGGAATAGAAATTCGCAGTTTGTTCTGCAAGACTTGCAAGATGCTACTTTAGGGTCTTTGCTGTCTTCTTTGATGCAGCATTGTGATCCTCCTCAGAGGAAGTATCCGTTGGAGAAAGGGACTCCTCCTCCTTGGTGGCCGACGGGGAATGAAGAGTGGTGGGTGAAGCTTGGTCTTGGCAACAGCCAGAGTCCTCCTTACAGGAAGCCGCATGATCTCAAGAAGATGTGGAAAGTTGGGGTTTTGACGGCTGTGATCAACCATATGTTGCCTGATGTTGAGAAGATTAAGAGGCATGTTCGTCAGTCTAAGTGTTTGCAGGATAAGATGACGGCGAAAGAGAGCGCGATTTGGTTGGCGGTTTTGAACCAAGAGGAGTCCTTGTTTCAGCAGAATAGTAGTGATAATGGAACATCTAATGTAACTGAGATACGCCGGAGAGGTAATAATAACGCTGAGAGGAGGAAAAATATGGTCAACAGTGACGGTGAGTATGATGTTGATGGGACAGAGGAGGCTTCAGGTTCAGTAACAGCCACCTCACAGCCAGTAAGAGAGAAACACAGGAGAAGGAAAAGACCTAGAAGCAGAGAAGAAGAAGAACAACCAGAAGCTGAACAGAGAAATATTTTACCTGATATGAATCATGTTGATGCCCCTATGCTAGAACATGACATCAACGGTGCTCATCACCATGAGGAAGGTGTTTTGGAACAAAACATCGCCTTAGGACCAGAGGAGAACGGTCTGGAAGTGATGGTTCCCGAGTTTGATAACAACTATACTTATATTGAGCCTGTCAATGGACAAGCTATGATGCCCGTAGACGAGAGGACAATGCTTTACGGACCAAACCCTAACCAGGAGTTGCAGTTTGGGTCAGGTTACAACTTTTATAATCCTTCTGCAGTGTTTGTGAATAATCAGGAAGAAGACCTCATCCATATGCAGAAAGAAATGAACATAACTAGCAACAACGGGTTCGAGGAATCAGTAGGTGTACTTCAACCCCATGGTTTAGATGGAAATGAAGACGGCATAACAGGAAGAGATTTGCCTCTTCAGTTTCAGAGTGACAATAACATTCTGTCTCCATTCATCAATGACTTGGCGGCGTTTGATAGTAGCACATTTTACTCTGGGTTTGATTCCTATGGTGCATTTGATGATGACTTCTCATGGTTTGGAGCTTAGTTTCTTAACATTTTTGCTGGGAGGTTACATGGTAAGTATATGTCACACACCACACCATCTTAGTTTATAATCTTTTAGTATTGTCTTAAATTTTCTTTTGCAAGTTATGTTGCAGGTTCAAAAGAACATGGCAATAGTCTGACTTAGTTTTTTTTACTTTTGAATAACTTGGACACAGCTTTCCCCATTGTAATGTTTGCCAGGGAAAGCAGTGAGTTTATGTTGTGTATATTAACCATGTGAGTAATTCGTCAATTTATTATCCCCTTTGAATGAGCTAACTATGAGCTTAATTATGAGACATTTGGCCTTAACCTTAAAATGATTTGCAAATCTTGGCAACAAAACTCTTATCCAATGATTTGCAAAATACTTATTCTCTCTGTTTCAGTTTAATTGTCGTTGTAAAGTAAAATTTTAGTTTCAAAAATAAATGTCGTTTTATTATTTCAATGAATAAATTTTTGATTTTATATTTCAATCTATTTTTCTTGGTTGAAATGTGGGTGTTATGTATTGGTAATGATGTTTTTATTTAGTATATTTACAAAATTAAATATTTTCTTAAATTGTGTGCCAAATATAAAATGATAATTAAAATGAAATGGAATTAGCATTTATCATACCTAATTATTAGTTTCAACTCTTTGTGTTTTACTTATTAACTAGGTGTTTTATCCGCACATGCGGACATAATTATTTAATAAATATTTATTAATCAATGTACTATTAGTTTAAAATAAAACATTAAATTTATACTATTTTATGAATCTTTTAATTTCTTTAAATTTATACTACTTTATGTTGTTATCTAATTAAAAAAAATATAAAATTGTTAATATAAAGTGATGTTGTTAAACCGAATTCTAGGAATTACCAAAACCTACAAATTCTCAAAATAAATCAAAAGCACAAGAATGTTAAATCGAGCCTAACTTTACATATTATATTAATCAAAATAAATAAAACTATTGATATATATATATATATAATTATATTTTGAAATACCTCAGATTATAACTGAATAAACACTCAAACAGACCAACCATGTTGACAAATAAAAAAATAATATTTAATGTATAAGATAATAACATTTCATATCTATTGTTAAACTTAACAAAGACAGAATATGAGGGTGAAATTACCTGAAAAGGAGAGAGGATTAGAGGAATTAAGATGTTCTGCAAAGCATGTCAACAAAACAAAGCAAAAGAGAGAACAAAAGAAAGGCTTTGATTGGTAACATGTAGTACACTTGATTTAGGTTGAGTTAAGCATATAAATCAAAAATGTTACCAATCATGAATTAGTTTTAAGATTTTGAAGTTGTGTTTGAGTTATAGTTGATTATAATTGAGTTACAATTTTGAGTTATAACCTTTGTAAAAATGATAACTCAAATCTAAAATCTACATCAACAAAAAGCTCATGTATTAAGATTTGAGTTAAAAAAAGTTTGAGTTTGTCAATTAACTACCCACTACCTTTTGAATATTAACAATTTTAAAAAAACTACAATACATAACACGTAGCCTTTACGTTTAGTTTATATTATTTAATACAATATACTTAACAATTTATTATGGTTATATACTAGTTAGCCAAAGTTTTTCTCTAATTTACCAAAAAAGCTTTTCTAAAATCACATTTTCATTTTAATTAGTTAAAAAAATCTATAATTTTAGTTGTTAATTTTCTTTGGTGATTAAAAAGTTATGTAAATAAAATATTTGTATAAGTTCCAATTAAATAGTCAATTAAATTTTTCTATTAATTTTTTTTTAATATTGTTTGGTAATTAAAAATTCATGTACACAAAATTTCAACATCCTTAGTTAATTTTTATTATTTATTTTGTTTTTTCAAATTTTATTATTAAAATATTATTTATATTTTAAAATAATATATACTGCGACTTATACATCAAAAATGTAACCAATCAAATAATATTGATAAAATAATAATTCACATTTTTACTGCGAACTGACCACATAAATCTACAGTTTCTACCACATAATTTTTATTGCAAATTACATCAAATCGTACATTTTATTGTAACTCAACTCTAATACTACGTGTCACCAGTCGAAGCCAACCTCAAATAAATTTGACAACCTATTCAATCTCTTCAGTATATAACATTCTGAAAAAAACACGTCTCTTAAGGGAAGAGGACGAGTGGGGATACGAGAAAAATTCTGCAGTTTTTTTAGGAGGCACCTTTGAACATGTATGACTTGGTGGGATGAAGGCGTCCATTGCTAAAGTTATGGCGTCATACCTTTCACTCTAAACAAAAGTATATAATTAGATTATATTCTCAGAACTATATCCACGTTAGGTTTTGTTTTAACAAAAATATGCTTATTGTAATTGCAGAAACTCCAAAGAGAGTAATTTTGATAATTAGATAATTGCAGAGAAATAACAATACTTTAGTCTGAAATTATAATACGATTCCACTGAAAGTATGCGTGTGAAAGGATACAACTCTTAAAAGGAAAAATAACTTGCAATTTGTTTTAGGGGTCGTTTTTGAAGAGTAGATGAAAGCGTCTATTGTTAAAGCTATGGTGTCATACCTTTTATTCTATACAAAATTATATCCCTTTAGATTATATGCTCAGAACTATCTCAACCGTTAGTTTTTTTTTCCTATAAAAAACTAATGACATCAGCTGTTGACAAAAAATTGGTTTGGTATTATATATAGATTCATGAACCAAATCTTCAACTTTTTAGTCCCTAAGGTCATCTCTAAACCAACTGCAAAACACTATTTTAGTGTGAATTTTACACTAAAACCTTTTCCAATCTAACACTAAAAATCACACCATTTTAGTGTAACACTATAATTTTATACCAAATTTGGTGTGACACTATTCACCACACTAAAACACTATTCACCACACTAAAACACTATTCACTTATTTTATTAATATATTATATTATTAAAAACGAAAATTTAAATAAATATAATATTATAAAATAGTTTTTAGTGTGAAATTTAGTGTTGTAGTTGGAAATGAATTTGTTTTTAGTGTTGAAACTATACTAAAATAGTATAGTTTTGACACTAAAATAATGTTATGGGTTGGAAATGCTCTAAGTACCGGAGAAATGTTTTGAAGTTGAGCAAGGCATTGGAAGCTTGCTTGTTCTCTAAAAAACAATAAATTATGTATTACAAGTTCGAGATTGTCAAAGAATAACAACAAAAACTACGAAGCATGTGCAAAACACTTAGCAAATTGGATACGCCTACATTATAGAGATACACACGACATTTTAACCTCCTGAGTCAATACGAACAATCTTTTTTTTTCTACTGTCTTGCTTTTTTATTTTGATTTTAACAAGCTGTGTGGTCTGTCTTTTTTTGGGAATGTGGATGCACTTCCTAATCCGTCAAAGGAGCAACTACTTGAGATTGTTCAGAGGCATTTCATGACTCAGGTAACATTCCTCTTCTTTGAACAGTTGAAATCAAAAGCTAAATCATCTTTGTGAATGTGTCTTCTCTCTAGTTTATAGGAAATGAAGAAATGGTCATTTTGCTTAATATTCATAACAGCTCCATTTATTAAGAATATAGCCATGTCTTGATATCTGTGTCAATTTGATATGAAAGTAGACAACGTTCTTCTCCGCCCGTGAAGATTCGTTAATACACTGGTTGATATTGTACTACATTATCTTTATTAAATATATAGTACAAAACAATTAATTTATATCAACTATATATTGTGAAGAGAATGAAGAACATAAGAAGGATGAGAAAGATGAAGAGTTCTAAGATGAGTAGACAAAATAACATGTAGAGGTAAAGGAGGAAACGGCGGGGGCGGCGGCTGTAAAGTAGGGAAGGAGGGAAGGAAGGAGAAAGAGAAAGAAAGGGAGGAAAGCAGGGAGAGAGAAAGAGAGATTTATAATATGTTTTCATTCTATGTTTATATATAGAATAGAACACAACAAAATTGTGTCTCATTTAAAAATAAAACCTAACTATACTATTAGTATGTATACAATCGCATAGATTTTAAATTGCGTTTATGAAATATTGTGTAAAATTTATAAAATATATGTTTGTTTTAAAAGTTTCAAAACATATTAAGCGTAGAAAAAAATATATGTTTTTATTATGTAAAATACAAAGTTCAATAATTGTTTTAATATGAACTAGAAGCAATTAAAAGTTTATGGGAAAACATATTTGTAAAATAAAGAAAAGGAAAAAAAAAGAATTTTTTTTTTGTTCTCACGTACGTGTGTTCATGCCAAGGGTAATACATCAAATATTACACAAATATCCTAGCACTTTCTTTGTTAGGGGTACACAATCAATTTAAATCCTACAATGGATATGAGGCCAAATTTCTCATGAGGAAAGCAGATGTTTGTTAAGCAAACGAAGAAAGATTATGCAAAAAGTATCAAAATGTTTTATTCTTAAGTGTATGTCACACACCACACCATCTTAGTTTATAATCTTTTGGTATTGTCTTCAATTTTTCGTTTTGCAAGTTATTTTGCAGGTTCAAAAAAAAATGGCAATAGTCTGGCTTAGTTTTTTTTTAGTTTTGAATAAGTTGCCAGACACTGCTTTCTCCATTGTAATGTTTGCCAGGGAAAGCAGTGAGTGTATCTTGTGTATATTATTATTAACCATGTGAGTAATTCATGAAGTTAAGCTTATCTCTATTGAATGAGTTAAGTGTGAGCTTGATCATGAGATCCAATGATTTGTAGAAGACTTATCTATCACTTCACCTAATTACTAGTTTCAATTCTTTGGCGCTTTATAAGTTACGTGACCCTCACGTCGTCTAGCCGACTCTAAACCCTAAATCTTTGCGCCTCTTGTTTTCAAATCTTCTTTGCCCTCTCTGTTTTTTTTTTCAAGAAATTCAATAGAAAGTCTCAGACTCAGAGCTAAGTGAATATAACTCTGTAAATCTGTGAAAATACAAAAATAAGCTAAATAAAAATATAACCAAATTTATTTCAATATGTTTAAATAAAAATAAATCTGTGAAAATAATAAAACTAACAAAATTAAGTAAATTTGTGGCTAAAGAATAAATAAGCTTTAGTAAACAAAAAAATAATAATTAAAAGAAATAAATCCTTCAAATTCTAGTTAACACTCCATCCGTTCCACAAAGATAGATATTTTAGGAAAAATATTTGTTTCACAGAGATAAGATTTTTTTATGTTTTAATAAAAAAACATATAAATGTTTTGCCCAAAAAAAAACATATAAACGTCAAGAAAATTAATTGATTTTTTTGAATTACTATTGGTTAAAATTTATTAAAAATTCAAAATTGCAGAAAAAGATACATTTATTATAGTGATTTCATGTGTTTTCTTAATATTTGTGAAAACACTAAAAACTCTATCTTTGTGAAACGAATGGAGTATGTCATAATTAAAATTAAATAAATATATTACAATTTTTGAAAACTACTATGTGGGAATTTAATTAACTATGTCAAATTTAAATAAATATGTAGTGAAATTAAATTAAATCAATCAGTCAGAAATTTATTACTTATAACATAGTAAGCACCAAAAATATAATATTTTTAATGTAACATCCATAACATAGTAAGCACCAAAAATATAATATTTTTAATGTAACATCGATAACATATTTTTAATGGTTAAGAATATAATAATGCTCTTTCTTCATCATTCTGATACAATAAATTTAAAGGCATAGTAAGCACCAAAAATATAATATTAATTCAAATTTTTCTGGCCTCTTTGTCTCACATTGTCAGTTGTCACCAAAGAAAAAAAAAACTCAATGAAAGGAAGATCGAGGAAGGAAAGGAAGAGGAAGAACAAGAACAAGACGAAGGTGTGTGGGTTAACGTCGTTGCCAGATGAGATGGTTTTGAACTGCCTGGCTTATGTATCGAGATTTGACCTGGCGGCCTTTGGTATGACCTCCAAGGCACACCGGTCTCTCGCAACCTCTCCTTGGCTCTGGGACTGGAGATGTCAGATGGATTACATCGAGCCATCTTACTACGTGTGCTTGCACATATTTGCTGAACCCATCCCACGGTGGTTCATCCTCCACTCGGTTCAACGTCGGCTGAAACCGATCGACTCGTACGCGTATCAGTCTCCAGAATGAGGATCCTCTTTCGTGGTGGTGGCTTGGGGTATATATATCATCGGTGGACTCGTGAACGGCAAACCCACATCGGAAGTCGCGTTGTTCGATTGTTTCGAGCATGTGTGGTACAAAATCCCGCCCATGAAGGTGCCTCGTGCTTCCGCCTCAGCAAGCAGGATAGACAACAAGATATACGTGTTTGGAGGGTGCGGGGATGACGTTGATTCCTCAAACTGGGCAGAGGTATACGATATCGACACCTTAACTTGGGATTTCTTGTGTGTGCCTACTACTACTCGGCCGAAGAATATCAAACAAAGCGTGGTGATAGGCAAGAAGGAGGTTTACGCAGTGGATGAGGATGGTCAAAGCTTCTCCTTCTCCCCAAGCAAACTGTTTGTGTCATGCGGAAAAACAGATTCTAAGCCAGGAGATAGACACGACTGGTGTTTGATCGGACGATTCTTGTTTTCCCGTGGTCCCCGCGGGACAATACTGTGGTGTTTGCCAGACGAGTTGGATTGGAAGGAAGTCAAGGGTTTGGAAGAGCTGCAACAACAACAGTTGGTTGAATACGGTATCACTAAACTCTCCAAAAAGGCGTCCTACATTGTCATCTTCTGGAACGCCCAGCCTCAAGGTGCTGATAGTTTGGAGCTTTGGTCTGCGGAGATTTCCCTCAGGAGAGTCGGACCAGATGTTCGGGGAAAGATTGAGTGGTCTGGTTCTGTCTACAAACTCGACTACCCTCTCACAGACTCAAACAGAGTTAAGGTTGTGTATGCTGGTACTGCCTTTACCTGATGATCTTCTTACTCCTTGTTTCAGACTATATATTTATTGATATCATCTCTGACCCATTGACGGGGATCTAAGTTGTTTTAAGCATCTTCGTGTGCATTTTTTAATTTATATAATTTGCAATTGAGTAAGAAGCAAGATACATATCTCTTGCGCTCGTCCCTTTTGTCAAAGTGTTTTAGATTCAAAGATAACATAGATTGCAAGATACTATTGATACACATGCGTAATTGTTATAGTCTATGCTTACAAGTTACAACTTTGTTTCTTGGTGGTATTAATTATAGAATGATGAATGCCTCTATTTATTCAACCAAATTGGGATGCACACTCTTTCCGAAACAAGTCAACAACTAGAGTAAACTCTTCAGCTTGTGCTTTCTTCCTGAGTAACCATGCTCAATCCTAAAAATGTTATCCCATAATTGAGGAGACCATAAGAAACAACCAAAAACCTCTTGAGTTTCTGTGCAGTGGATTTAAGGGTTACTGATCATGAGAACTGTGTTTTGTGGGAATGAACTTCACTAGTGGTTAAGAGATACTTATGTTTCTCGTGGCTTCATCAGTGACTAAGAGTTTTTGTTTTGTTTTATTGTTTGGCCTTAGTAGGATTTTCTAACATCTACTGGACTCTGTGTCTTAAGAACTAAAAGTTCCATAACCCCCAAAATAGAAAACAGTAGATAGAGCTTACTGTGGTAATGATCTGAGAATATGTTGTTTGCCAATATCCTGGATTTCTTGAATCGGTTGGTCATCCCATCCCCAAGGCATAAAGCTCATCGACAAAAAAATATTGCAAATGTTAACAAAATAGGTTATACGCTATTTAGGATTTCATGTTGATAATGTGGATTTAGGTTCAACATTAATTTTTGACAGATATCCATTATATTAGTAATTTGAGTTTAATAAAACACTTTGTTTTTACTATCATACACGTGATGATCATTAAACAATTTGTTATGCAGAATAAACCAGCATATTTTAACTATTTTTCATTAATCCAAAACGCTTTTGAATATCTATAGGAAAATAAAATGTAAACAATAGGGTTTAATAACTAGAATAATAATATTTTATTTATTTGTTGACAATTTTAAATTTCAAAAAGTAGATTTGGGAGAATATATATCAGAAATAAAACTCAAACCGTAGTGTGCTAGTAAAAGCAGAAAATGAATATGGTGTTAGTAAATTACTAAGTACTAACATTAACAAACCTGAATATTATTTGCACTAACAAAGAGTTAATTTAATTTTTCCTTAGTTCGTAACATTTTTAATTAGTTTTTCTTCTTTGTGTAAAAAGAGGAGCAAATGTCACATTGCTACCAATTAAAAAGAAGAGAGAATTATCATTTTATAGGTAAATAGTAAATGCATATATGTTTCACCTATATAATAGTTAAAAATTGTCAACAAACTCTATTTATTAGCAACCCCAAATGGCAAAGTTTAGTACACATAACATAAGTGGCCTCTCTTAAGACCAACACGAATTAATTTTCATTATTAAACAAAAATGTTGTAGAAACTTTTAACGTAAACTAAACTAAGTCGCAAAACTTTTCTTCTCCATTGACCTAATTTTCAGGTTCTCCATAACAAAATTACAAATAATATGTGTTGTTTAATTGATTAGATTTTTAATGAGTTAAGACAAATATCAAATAAAACATTAATAATCTACAATTGGTTCAACATAGACTCTTGTACAATAGATAAAAATAGGATTTTAAATTAATAGATTAGATGTCTGATTCCCATTCACTTACTTTTATTTTTAAATTAAAAGAAAAATCTTCAAAATTATATTAAAATAATAATAAATTGTGGCTGTGATATTTACAATGAGGTTGTTGGACATGCTCTTAGATTAAATTGATAAAAACTGCGACAGTTCAAAAAAGATTAAAATTATATTTTCATAGACATAAAATACCTATCTCATGATATATTTACCTTTACTTTTGTAACAATTTACGATTCTATTACAAAAATGGTCGAACTTTCCAGTTTTGTTTGTTATTTTTGGATAAATTTGATAAAAGCAAAGAGATTGTTTATAATTCTTAATTTCCTTTTTTCCTTTTTCCTTTTTCCTTTTTCCTTTTTTTCACGGTAATTTATATAAGACAGTTTCTGGCTTCTTTGTCTCACTTGTCACCAAAGAAAGAAAAAAATCAATGAAAGGAAGATCGAGGAAGGAAAGGAAGATCGAGGAAGGAAAGGAAGAGGTGTGTGGGTTAACGTCGTTGCCAGTTGATGTGGTTACGAACTGTCTGGTTCATGTATCGAGATTCGACCTGGCGGCCTTAGCTATGACCTCCAAGGCACACCGGTCTCTCGCAACCTCCCCTTCCCTATGGGACTTGAGATGGCGGATGAAGCGCATCGAGCCATCTTACTACGTGTGCTTGCACATATTTCCAGACCCCGTCCCACGGTGGTTCATCCTCCACCCGGTGAAACGTCAGCTGAAACCGCTCCTCCCGCTTTGGTGTACAGAATCAGGTTCCTCTTTTATGGTGGTGGATTGGGGTATATTTATCATCGGTGGACTCGTAAACGGCAAACCCACATCGAATGTCACCATGTTCGATTGTTTCGAGCATGCGTGGTACAAAATCCCGCCCATGAAGATGGCTCGTGCTTTCGCCTCAGCAAGCGTTATCGACGGCAAGCTATACGTGTTTGGAGGGTGCGGGGATGACGTTGATTCCTCAAACTGGGCAGAGGTCTACAATCCCCGCACCTATACTTGGAATTTTTTGTGTGTGCCTACTACGACTCGGCCAAAGAATATAAAACAAAGCGTGGTGATAGGCAAGAAGAAGGTTTACGTGGTGGATGAGGATCGTCAAATCTTCTCCTTCTCCCCAAGCAAACTTCCTCCTATGTTTGTGTCGTGCAGAAAAACAGATTCTAAACCAGGAGACAGAGACGACTGGTGTTTGATCGGAGGATTCTTATTTTCCCGTGGTGCCCGCGGGACGATACTTTGGTGTTTGCCAGAAGAGTTCGATTGGAAGGAAGTCAAGGGTTTGGAAGAGCTGCAACAACAACAGTTGGTTGAATACGGTATCACCAAACTCTCCACAAACTATGCGTCCAACATTGTCATCTTCTGGAACGCCCAGCCTCCTCAAGGTGGTGCTACTGAGAGTTTGGAGCTTTGGTCTGCGGAGATTTCCCTAACGCAAATCGAGACAAGCCAGGGACTAGAGATTCGGGGGAAGATCGAGTGGTCCGGTTCTGTCTACAAACTCGACTACCCTCTCTCAGAATCAAATAGAGTTAAGGTCTTGTTTGCTGCTAGTGTCTTTGCCTGATGACGATGTTCTCACCTCCTTGGTTCAAAACTAATATCTATTGATATCTTAAGTTGTTTTAAGCATCTTTGTCTGCATTTTTAATTTTTATTTAATTTGCAATTTGAGTCAGAACCAAGATACATATATCTCTTGTGCTCGTCCCTTTTGTCAAAGTGTTTTAGCTTCAAAGATAACATAGATTGCAAGATATTATTGATATACATGTGTAATTGTTATAGGCTATGCTTACGACTTTGTTTCTGGGTAGTACTATTACTATATATAGAATGATGAATGCCTCTATTTATTCAACTAAATTGGATACAGACTCTTTGGAGCTTACACTTGGAAACGGTAAGGCTCGTGGTTGACTTGAGCAACTCGGCGGCTTGTTGATTATGAATGTGAGAAGCTTATGGAGCATCTTCTTCCAGTTATCTGGATCTTTTTGGAATCTCATATGTTTATCACTTACTATCCAAATATTCAGCACAAAGCCTTCTCCATGGAAGTGTTGGTATTGTTGTTCAATCCATTAATTTGGTTTCAAAAGCATTATTTGTAGATAAGAAAGGTTAAGATGTATATGATTATTCTGTCCCCTTTACAAGAATGTTTTACATTAATTAGTGACTTGTAACTGCTTCTCAACCACACGGTCAAAAGTTAACAAAATGTTAAATTCTTTATTTCGATGCAGTTCAATATTTTTGTCAAAAACTAACCCATATAGTCAAATATGTAGTCAGACGAAAAGCACAACACTATGTATTCTAAAAGTTTGGATAACAAAATTATATTAAAAATCTTTGTCAAATAGACATGTCTTTTGTTTATTTTTCAATTTCTTCCAAGACAAGAAATATGTCATACTGTTAAGCATATTTATGTTGATGAATAAACATATATCTATAAAAGATGGGTGTAAATGATGATTAGTTAATCATCATCTGTCAATTAAGATATATATATGCTTTGTGTTTATGGTAAACTAATAAAATTTCAGGAAATGGTGAAGGGAACTAGCTAGCAAGAACAATGGACACTTGAGAACGACAAGAAGAAGAAGCTTGTTACGTTATATCCTACAAGGACTAAAATCTAGTTTCGTCTTGAGATTAGATCTATTTGTCCTACAAAACCAAAATCACGATTAAGCTCTCTTCATTAAGGCTGAACAAGAACTTACTCAAAACGGACTGAACCAATTGTTTTGTACCTGGTGATGATGATTGGCGAGTATGGTGGCCGCTCGGTTAGGATGGTGAAATCTATTAATCTAAAGACATTAGTGCTTGTACATCATGGCTAGATTTTCTCGTGACATCCACACTCTGGTGCAAATGTGAGATGTAAAGTACCTTTTTAAAAAGCAAAGGTTTGAGAACAAAACTAAATGTGTTTTCAAAAAAAAAAAAAAAAAAAAAAGAGAACAAAACTAAATGACCTCTTTGGTTTTATTGTATTCTCTATACTAAATAGTCTGCTTAATAGATATAGAATTGAGGTTATCGGTGAACATCTTTGACAGCAAATCTAGAGTATCTTCACTAACCATTGGAATAACAAACGAAGTAAGTTTCTTCACACCGAAGAAATCTTCAAATCCGTTCGTAGAAGCGAAGTCGTTTCATGTTCATAACTAAAACCAAAATGTTTGATTAGGGGGTGATTGGTTAGACTGTAACTGTAAAAAATTTATATTAAAATTTAGTCTGTAGAATTTTTTAATATAGCTTTAAGGGATATAACTTTAAAATTTTCTACAGCTAAAAAAATGGGGTTTTAGAAAATAAGATTTTTACAACCGTTTTTTGTATGTTTTTGCTGTAGTTTTAGTTTTTTGGTTGTACCTTTAAAAATTAAGATAAAGTATAATTGATAGTATTTAAGGTTGTAGATGAAAATTAAAGGTAAAACCAGTTTCTACAATCTAACCAATCACCCCCGTCCAGTTTACTCAACATTGACTCGGTTTGATATTTGACAAGTCAGGGGACTAGGAAAAAGTTAACTTAATGGTCCATTACTATTAATCTATTAGAAAACTATACGGTCCAAGCATTATTTTCTTATATAATGGCGCAAGCTTCAGAGGGAACATCTGCATGAAATCTAGCCATAGATTCTCAGGGTCTCATAATAATTCCCTGCTTTTGTGCACACACCATCTGACTTAATCGTGACCGCACATCCAACCACTTCTTTTTTTTTTTTTTTTTTGCTAAAACATCCAACTACTTCAATATCTAGTGTTTTTTTTTTAATTTGGGAGCATTAGAGTTGGTTAATATACCTTCGATTACTCTTACTGTCTGTCTTACACAATCCAAAAACACATTGTTCGTTATAGAATAATTTGGTAGGCCAACTCTAATTTTAAAGTTAGACCACCTTAATAATGTAATGGACTAGTGGTTGGTAGAATTATTATTATAAATAGTAGTAATAAGTCTTTGCAGAAAACAAACACACAAAAGCTAAAGCTTTGAATGGTAACCGGCTTTTCGCCCAGCTTTGAATGGTAACCGGTTTTTCGCCCCGCCCGGCAGTTAATAGTAACAAAAATCTTTATATATATTTTATATTTATAAACTTTTACAATTATTAAAACGTACCGTAATTAAACCGTTTGTTCTTCACCGCTCAATCCGCATTCACCATTCGGAGTCTAACAAGGACGCATGTGACGCGTAGGGAATCTAAACAATGTCAGACACTGCCCATTTCTTTTCATATGCACCCACCTGTTTATTTTTCCTATTTTCATTTTATTATTTTCCTATTTTTCTTCCATAACGAATAATCTAAACTACTGGAGTAGTATAATACTCCTAATAAGTAACCTCTATACTCCTCCCGAAAACTTGACGTGTCTTCTCTCTCCTTCTCTTTAAATCTGCTTCGAGTTAATTAGGGTTCTTCATCTCTTTCTTCCTATAGCCTCTTCAAAGTTCTTTAATCTAAGTTTTTTTTTTGCTTGGTTCTATTGTTTAAACATATCGTTTTCTTTTTTGCTAAAATCACTATATATATACACATATCTCTTTTTTAAAGAGCTAAATAGTTTTATGAGGGTAATCTTTAGTTTTCTACTCTCTTCCACTTTATTTTGTGGCTTAAACTTATAGGATTATGTTTATCTCTGACAGAAGTTTTCCTTAGCTTAGATCATATGAGTTAAGATATCTTGATTCTTGAGCCTACATAGTTTTTTAGATCTGATACATATCATATGAGTTCAGATATCTTGAGCTTACATAGTTTCTCAGATCTGATGCATATCATAAATGGATCTTGATTTGACAAGCATCTTTGTGTTCTGTCAGATTTTGGCCTTCCAATATGATTTTCATGAGAACAACAAAAATACAGAAGTAGAGCTCCTTAAAGTTCAAACGAGAGTTTAGCAGGGTAAAGAAAAGCTGCTAAGCTATGGATCCCATAAGCCCTAACCTTAAAATAGAAAAAGGATTTGGCTGTATGGCTTGCATATCTCAGGAGCTTTAACTTGCCCTTTAATGGCTTTTACTCTTCTTTGGATTGAAGGGAGCTCTACATCTTTCAATTTATCTAGATTTATTTCTCTACAGTAATGAATGAATTTAGTGTTGATTTTGATTTTTCTGTATTGACAAGCATCCCTCCGAAGGACGGTGCTAGTTAATTTTGCAGACGGTGCTAGTTAATTTTGCAGATGCTGTTCTTTTATGGTGATTGTTTTGATACTTGAGCGATGTGTAAGTAATTAGGGTAAATGAAATGCTTCAGTATATGCGACGATTCATATTTATTTGTAACTTTCTAAATGTTTTGGTTCTTTATTATCAAAAGCAATGCTTTCTTTCTTTTTTATGATTATATCTTTCCTGGTTAATCTCAGTGTTCAAAGTTCGAACTATTGCGATCTGCATAAACTCTTCCCATATCAATCAAAAATAAATTGATCTGATAAGATTTTAGATAATCCATTTGTATTATGATAATTAATTAAGAAAAGTAAAAGCATTGAAGGATAAATAATTTAATTAATTTGAACAATTGTAACTTGAAGAATAAGAGTTCACTGAATAGTGGCTCTTTATGCGAAATCTAAATTGATAACTTATCAAGGTTCGAAGGCTACAATAGTCTAGAGTAGAATATTATACTAAATGACATACGTTTAAAAATTTATAGTACAGTGCATATATGTATGATCACTTGTTTCAGAGAGAATATATAGCAGTTTTTCTATTATTGCTCAAAAGGGTAATGACTAAACTGTAACTTTCTGTTTGCTTATTTCTCATTCGTTCAGTAATAACAGTTAGCCTCACTAAAACAAATGATTTAATACATGATAAGGTCGACGTGTTAATTAACTTTTAAATATACAATGCAAGCTGCAATGGCACAATTTATCATTATTAGCTTGGCTATACCCAAAATCAGACTGACACTCAAGTCATTTCCGTCCCACTAGGCAACGTGAAGCAGTATAAAACACACCGTATCTTTTGTGTAATGCAGATAACACCTAATGCCAAAAATCAGAATTACTTAGTGTTTATATATCAAACATAAAATGTCTTAACACAGAAAATTTAAAGGATACTTAGAATACCAATCAAAAACAAAAAAAAATACATTTGTTACTAGTTGGTCAATGATACCAAAATGAGAGATTATTGAAAATCGACTTTGTCAGTTTTATCATACATTAATTCATACTCTCTCCATTCTTCCATGATAAAATATTTTGAATAAAAGTTTCATAAAGATAAAATTTTGTTTTTTTATAAATTTTCTACTATTTAAAAATAGTGAATTGTAAATTTCAAAATGTTAATTAAATTTATTGATTCAAATTTATTGAAAATTTATAATAAAATGATGCATTTATTATATATATTTAATGTGTTTTTAAATATGTATAAACTTATGAAAATATATAAAAGTTGTAGAACAGAGGAAATACTTAAAAGTAAGTACCAAACGCAAAAAAAATAATTATATATACATTTTTTGTGATTCAAACACGTCGAGTAGAGCCCTGGTCGAATTTGTACCTTTTTAGTTTGTAAAATATTATTTCTTCTATTATCAAGGGAAGTAGGGATGTTTAATTCAATCGGTAAAACAAAACCAAATAAAATAAATATAAAAAGTGGTTTGGATTTGTTAATACATAATAAACCGGATGAATTTAATATTTTAAAATTTGCAATATGTGAATATAGTTTGGTATATAAACCGATCCAACCAAATAAATCCAATAAACCAAATATTTAAAATATACAGTATCAATATACTTATATATAAATTTCTAATAAAATTTATAATACATAAGTTAGTTTATTAATATGATATTCATAACTAAAAAAATTGATTTCAATAAATATTTTACTTTTTCAAGTTAAAATGTTATTTTATTTTCTTATTTTCATCAAATTAAATAAAACATTATTTTTATTTTTATTGGTAAATAGTTGTGTTTAAATATAATTATTTAATAATATTATAATATTAATATTTTCTTATTTTTATTTTAATACCAAAAAATTGAATATTATATTTAAAACTTAGAGTAAGAAATTAATATTATGTTTTAATAAATTTAATTTCTAGTCATAAAAACTAAAATTTGTTATAAAATATAAATATAATTAGTTTTTGTTATAAAACCAAAAAAAAAAACCAAAACCGAACCGAAATACAGATCGGCTAAGTGAAAAAGTAAAATATCATAGTAATTACTTGTTTTAAATTTAATTTTGTCTACCGAAATAATTATTTAACTTAAGTTTAAAACTTAAACCCAACCAAAGGCCATTGGTGTAATCTCTACTCGTTTTCCTTAGACACTCAGACTATCTTACCATATAAATATTTTCAACATTTTCCTTTCGTTGGAAACCCCATTGTCCTGGAAAAAGAGGGGAAGCCTTTAAGTTTCAAGAAACTAATCTAAGCATCGACAATGGCGGAATGTCTGGTATGGAAGGGCACGATGCTTTTTTTTTTTTGCTAAGTATTTGAATTTCATTACAAAATGAGAGAGTTTGTGTTTACAAAGGTTAAGCAGGCTAGCCCTCCTCTGCCAGAAAAAAGAAAAACAGAGAATGACTACAAAGAGCTACTAGAGTTAAATATCTGAAAACGATTACTCATATTTCAACCACTGACTCATGTAGTGTCCTTTAAACCCATCCAATCCATAAGAGCAGTCCAAGTATGAAACCTGACAGGTCTGTACCCTAATCGTTTTAGGACCAGCAGCCAAATGCTTTCACTGAAGGCACAACGCAAGAATAGGTGATCTCTTGATTCCATGTAAACATTGCAAACACAGCAGGAGTCCACTATGTTTACAGCCCAAATTGCAATACGAGATCTTGTAGGAAGGCGATCTAAATGGGTCATCCACATCATAAAAGCATGGCTTGGGATTGCTCCTTTAAACCAAACATTTTCTGTCCAGGATTGAGGATCTCTACGATTGCGAATAGATTCCCAAGTTGACTTGGCCGAGTAATCATCCAGAGGTTCACCATCTACTTCCCACACATAGGCATCGGAGTTAATAACCGTAGAGGGAAGGGGTACCATACATAGATGAATCTGGAGCTCTGCCGCAGGAGATCGAGCATGGCGGAATTTCCAACCGTTTGGAGTACAAGCCTCTGCAACCGATGAGTGGATAGGGATCCCCAAGTCAAGAGGGCCTCTGAAACCTAGGAACTTAATGAGAGGTCCCATTGGCGTCCAGTAATCATACCAGAAGCTAGCCATATGTCCCATTACCTACTTGGCATCTCAGGAACCGTTGAGCAAGGCTGCAGGGCACGATGCTTGCTCACACTGACATGATCACAGACATCGCAACACTGATCGATAACACTGTCATCATCGTCTCAGCTTCCCGCCACAAATAGACTCACCAATGACAAGAATTCCCATGGAAACTCACCAAGACAATTAGACAACTCAACTGGTCTTTTTAGTTATGCCT
The DNA here is from genome assembly GCF_020379485.1 of Brassica napus. Classification (NCBI taxonomy): domain Eukaryota; kingdom Viridiplantae; phylum Streptophyta; class Magnoliopsida; order Brassicales; family Brassicaceae; genus Brassica; species Brassica napus. The sequence goes on along the minus strand of NC_063435.1, from coordinate 11,900,654 downwards.
TTCGGACAAAAGAAATTTCATCTTAGGTTTATTTCGTCCAATTTGAATGAGGTTTCTACCGAGTCACGCTGACATTATTTTGAAGTCTCCGAGATACATCACGATCTTGCTGTGTTAAATCATATAGTATTACTCCACTCATATGTATCTCTAGTCGCATAGTACAAGTCTTTCACCAATGAAGACTCTTTTCTGGTAGACCACTCTTTAGACTCTTCTAAATTTTTAACAGTGAACTGTAAGCAGAACTTTTGGCGATATAGATTGGCCACCACACAAGAGAAGAGACGACGATATAAAATGAACTATTTCCTAAAATACGCCGTGCATGGTAAATTGGTAGCTGGGCTAATTTACTTTAAAAGGAAATCAAGACCATGTGCAAGTAAAGTTTACATTCAATTTAATGAAAATCGGAAATGTTTAGAGCAAGTTAAGAAAATATTGGTATCAATATTGGTGGTGTCCTGTCACGACCATCTAAAAAATCTGATTGCGTTACTAAACAGACAAACTCCTATAAATAGGAAATATATTCAGTATTCAGATTTAAAAAATATATTTTAAATCGAAACCAGCCAAATATTCTGATAATATAGAGTGGCATATATTAAATATGCTTACTACTTTAATATAAAAACCGAGATTCTAGCGAAAAACAGATAAAGGTCATATTTAAGAGCTTATCTACGCATTTATTAGGTCACAAATCCTTCGCTCTCACTCATTCATTTCATCTAAGTCAACCCTTACGACACACACTATCACACATCCGTACACTTGTCGTGTCTTGGTTTTGAGATCAAAGTCCAAATTCTCAAAAGGAATCTATAAACATGCCGGTTAAATATAGTACTATAGTGTGCTGTAATTATCTATATATCTTACCGAGACAAATTAAAACTATGGTCTACTTCATCTACCATGACTTCGTCTAACGAAAAAAAAACGACAGTAACCAATACATTACCAGTTTATAGCTATAGTGTTCAATATCTTTTTTTTCGTGAAAATCATTTGGTTAATCACCGACTATATAACCTAATAGTATAAATAAAAGCTCGAAGACTGGTTTAGATAAGAAAACACAACGTACCTTTAGATAAAAAATTGTTTTCGAAGGTTCAACAACATTTCAAAAAAAATTTATTTTGATTTTTATTCCTTGTATTCGTTTCCAGAACTTGAGTGATGGCTATATGCTCAAGAAGCTATTATTAGAGATTGGACGGTGTTTTACCCATAGCAAGAACAACTGCCACGGTTTGACAAAAAAAAAGAAAAAAAAAAGAACAACCGCCACGTGGTAATAAGTAGTTGTACTTGTAGCATTGTAGTATGTTTTTTTTATCATTGTAGTATGTTATGTCGCTTTTATTTCGTATCGCTATCATAGATACAGTACTGATTCTAATTATAAAATGGTTACGTATCTAATAACCATAGAGTTTTGAAACAAGATGAAGCAAAAAAAGAATAAGAAGACATCTTTGTATAACACTTTAATACTTTAGATAGTTATCTACAAAGGTTTAAATAGTATAGAAAATCAGTACTGCAATCTTTTTTTATAGAATAATGGCTGCACATATGCTCTAATGCATGAATTGACTATGAATCTACGATACATCACTATTATCATCAATGTGAATATTTTACTGATCAAATAACAATTATAACAATGCAATATAGAAAGATTGACCGAATAAGGAATAAAATAAAAATTGCATGCCTTTGAGTGTGTGTGTGTAATTAAAACAATAATTCATGAATTCATGGCCACACTCACTATTATATCAATATATAACAATATGACCAATTTGATAGGAAGTAAAATTCTCTCTTTTTTATACGTAGAAGTTATTCTAATAATAATGCAATATAAGAAAGGTTGATCAAATAAGGAACGAATATCAATAATTTGACGTCCAAGATTTATAATGTTTAAACCATATATTTGTACGATAGTATATTCTCTTTGTGTATATTATTCCAGTATTGTCAGATTTAGTATAGAAAAATGTTTAATTAGATATCTCTAGTTATAAGACTCGTTGACTTATTTAATATAATTATTCAACAAAAAAAAAACAATAATCAAGTCATTCTACATACATACAAATATGCAAACGAGTATGCGTGTGGGTCTATATAAATACATTGCGAGTGATCGTGTGAATTCACCCATTACAATTGTGTGACTATCATTTAAAGCACAAAGCAAACACACATAATCCAAACCCATTAAAAAAAATTGAGAGGCCAAAAAATGGCCTTCTCTCTATCTTCTTCCTGGTTTCTTCACCCTGAGCTTCATCATGTTGTTTCCAAGATGTCTTTCTTTGATTCCTTTCTGTTCTATGTAAGTATACATCTCTGTCTTTTTATATAAACTACAATAATTAATTATCTTCTACGACAATTATCAAATCAATAATCATAATTGTTTGACGATTACTATTTATTATGATTAATTAAATTTTGTTCTTTTTATTAACATATAGATTGTGCACTTAGTGGACAAGCTAGGATTATGGCATAGATTTCCAGTGCTATTGGGAGTAGCTTACTTGGGGATACGAAGACATCTACATCAACGTTACAATCTGATACATGTCGGTGGAATAAACGGTCAGGGTTACGACACCGATGAGTTTTCTTATCGCACGGCTGATGGCAAGTGCAACCACCCCTCCGATGACTCTATCGGTAGCCAAGGCACATTTATTGGCCGGAATATGCCTCCATGTACTTCTCAGTACGGCGTACGTTTTTTAATTAATTTATTTATACAATTACATTTACATACCATGCACATTACTTAGTTTAAGATTAATTGTGTGTAGTAAAGTATTGATCAAGATTGTACATGATCTATTATATAATACCGAATTGATAGTGGCATGATGAAACGATAGAACCAACTTTTGTGATACACTTCCTTTTCTTACCTCTATACTCACTAGTGGTTGAAATCATGATGTATGATCTTCTTTAGCTTTAACTTTATGTAGCTCTTTTACATGTTATAAAGTTTTTTGTTTATATGAATGTGCTTTTTTTTTGCATGGTTAGTAGATAATATACGAAATTATATTATATTTTTTCCTTATTAAAAATCCTGTTAAGCATTTCATTCTTCTGTCTAAATGCAAAACGGCTGATCTTTTCTTGAATAATCATCAATTTGTCTTATAATACTATAACTTATGAAGGTTAACTATTACAGATTTTGGATCCACATCCAAGTGTGGTGGCTACAAAGTTGTTAGCGAGAAAAAGATTCATAGACAATGGAGACCAATTTAACGTGATAGCTTGTTCTTGGATTCAATTCATGATCCATGATTGGGTTGATCATTTAGAAGATACCAACCAGGTTGTTAGTTTGAATCCCCCTTAATCATTCAGCATTTTAAGTTTCTTTCCCTGAACTTTACTTTATTTTAACTTATATTATTTCCAATTTAAAACCTCAACAAGATTGAGCTTGAAGCTCCAGAAGAAGTAGCAAGTGGATGTCCATTGAAGTCATTTAAGTTCTTCAGAACGAAGAAAGTACTATCCGGTGATCACCACAAATCTGGTGCTGTCAACACTAGAACCCCATGGTGGTACGTATTAATATGTGCTTAACTAATCACTGCTTAATTGTTATTTACTGTTATGAAAAATTGGAAACAGGGACGGGAGTGTAATATATGGAAATGACGAGGCTGGAATGAAAAGAGTTAGGGTTTTCAAGGACGGGAAGCTAAGAATCTCCGGGGATGGTTTGTTGGAGCGAGACGAAAGAGGTGTTCCCATCTCCGGTGATATAAGAAACAGCTGGTCAGGCTTCTCTCTGTTGCAAGCCCTCTTTGTCAAAGAACACAACTCCGTATGTGAAATGCTAAAAGTAAGTGATTAAACTTAGGTTTAGTATCTTTCTTGTGATGCAAGCAACGTATATTTATGGAGAATCACACTTAAGTTTTGACTCCTTTTTCAGGAACGGTATCCAGATTTTGATGATGAGAAACTCTACAGGACTTCGAGATTGGTAACTGCAGCTGTTATCGCTAAGATTCACACAATTGATTGGACATTAGAACTCTTGAAGACAGACACACTTACTGCAGGAATGAGGATCAACTGGTATGGATTTTTAGGGAAGAAAGTGAAGGACAAGATTGGGGCAAGATTTGGACCAATACTTAGCGGATTAGTTGGTCTGAAGAAACCGAGAGATCATGGAGTTCCTTATTCGTTGACCGAAGAGTTCGTTAGTGTCTACAGAATGCATTGTCTACTTCCAGACACACTCATCCTCCGAGACATGAGACCTGAGAATGTAGACAAAGAAAACCCTGCAATAGAACGAGAGTAAGACACATACAATGTTTGGTTCATTGGCGGATCCGAGTGTGGTTTTTGTTAACCTAGAAAGATGTTTTTAACAGGGTACCGATGACAAAACTAATTGGGAAGGAAGGAGGAAAAACGGACTCAAGGATCGGGTTTGAGCAGTTACTAGTTTCAATGGGACACCAATCTTGTGGTGCCTTGACATTGTGGAATTACCCTAATTGGATGAGGAACCTTGTGGCTCAAGATATCTATGGAGAAGATAGACCTAACCTTATAGATATGGCTGCCTTGGAGAGTAAGTCAAACCCATGCTTCTTCTTCTATATCACCAATTTTCTGACAATTTGCTTAATTTTTCCTCAGTTTATAGAGATCGTGAGAGAGGAGTTCCTAGATACAACGAATTCAGAAAGAATCTGCTGATGAGTCCTATCAAAAAATGGGAAGATTTGACAGATGATGAAGAAGCTATCCATGCTTTAAAGGAAGTGTACGAAGACGATATAGACAAGGTTGATGTAAACGTGGGATTGCACGCGGAGAAAAAGATCAAAGGATTCGCCATCAGCGAAACTGCTTTCTTCATCTTCCTCCTTGTTGCTTCCAGGTTACTACATTTATTAAAACAAAGGCTTTACTTGCGTTACAAGGAATAAAACTTACTAATCTTGAATTTTAATTAGGAGGTTAGAAGCAGATAGGTTTTTCACGACGAATTTCAACGATAGAACGTATACTAAAGAAGGATTAGAGTGGGTTAATACAACAGAGACACTGAAGGATGTAATAGACCGACACTTCCCGAACTTAACCAACCAGTGGATGCGATGTACCAGCGCTTTCTCGGTCTGGAGCTCGGATCCTGACCCAACCAATTGGCTTCCATTGTACCTCCGATCCGCGCCTTAAGTGGTCAGATGTCACGTGGCACAACTGTATGCGTCACGTAGTTAGGTCCTTGGTATATATATGTTTCTGGGTACAGTTTGGTTTTTCAGATAACTAAGTTTTATAAATAATGTTTTCATGCTAAAACAAGCAAACCCGTACCCTGAGTGAGAATGAGAACCAAAGTTTGCTTGTACAACTTTTGTAACGGAAAGAGATGCCCAAGTATTATGTAGAGAATGAGAACCAGATTCATGCACCACTTAAATATAAGATAAGGTTACTATGCCATTTTATTAAGATATACTTATTATAAAGCGACAAGAAGATCGTCTTACCAAGCAAGCTCTTTTGTCTATGGAATTTGAACCGTGGCAGGTGTTATTATGATTTACAAGTAGGAAGCAGAGATACTCCAAGCTCAGGATACTTGGTAGTGCTTGATATGAAGGGACTAGTACATGGAACAGAACAAGTGTTTCTCGATACATTTGGAAGCAGGAAGTCACTTGCAATGGTAATGGACTAAAGACCATATAGCAAGGGACTATGACAAGGGATAGAGTATGTTCAAAGGTCAATATCATCCCATCGTCCGTAGGGTCTGGAGATAAAAATGTAAACAAGTAATAGCTATATCAAATACTCAGATAAATCATACCCGCTAAATTACTTGATCCGATTTGTCATTTGCTAAAATCAAATATTTACCTCTAAATATTTATTATTTTGGAAATAATTAAAATGACATACGATCACATACAAAATAAGTATATTCGTTATCTATTTTTATATAAAATCTAATATATTTTTTTCTGATTTATTTTGTAATGTCAATAAAAGAAAATACTTTAACAAGTAGCACATATTTTCTAAAACGAATAACAAATAATAGATAACAAGTCAAAGTAACATGACAACTATTAAAGTATATAAAGTTATTTGATATTTAACTTGTATTTGGAAGTAATAAAATTGTACAATTTGACAATACCAAATATTTGATTTTTTTTTTTTTGAAAAAGAAGATTTGTCAATTTGTAACCCAATTTAACATTGCCAAATATTTGATTTTTCAAGGCTAATACTGAAAGTAAGGAGTACAAGCCAAGTATCGTATAATCATGTATTAGTCAACATTTTAATGTCTTTTTGGGTGTACCAAGGAAAACGGCGCGGTGTTTGGTTTGCATCCACATAAGTTTATCTGAATCTCTCAGTCTCAGCCATACAAGAACGGTAAAAATGGCGACTTTTCTCAAGTCTGCTTAATCTTTTTTTTATTGATTTTCTAACAGTCGGAAACAAATAAGAAAAGATCACGCATCTCGTCTCTCTTCGATCCATTTTTATTTTGTTGCACCAAGCATTAAAAGGGAATTATTTTGGGGGAAAATACTCTATTTTTTTTTTGTTCTTTTCTCGTTGGGTAGAATGGGAACGGTTCTCGATTCGCACTTTCTGGCTCTCACTGCCATTGTTACTGTAAGTTCTCTGTCATGTTGAATCTTGGTCTCTCTTTTTTCTCAGGAAAATTACGTGTTTGGTTGTCTTTATTAATATCTGATCTGGTGTTTTACTGATGCGTTCTTGTCTGAATTCTGTTTGTCATGGTTTTGCAGGTGGTTTATCAGTTTATATTCTTCGTAATCACCGCTCTTTTCAAAATCGATCAAGTCACTGATTTTGCAGGTAAAAAACCTTTATTTCTGAATATAAGAGAGGTTTCTTGTCCTTTGAGTATTTGTTACGTAGGAGTCAAGATTTAGTTTTCATCTTAACTCTGTATGTTCAGGAAGCACAAACTTTGTTATACTTGCTCTCTTGACTCTTATTCTCAAGTCCACTTGGCATTTTCGCCAGGTAAGTCTCATCTCTTCTTGTCTTATTTTCCTCTCTGTGTTTTTTTCTTATATGTTTTGTTTTCTTGAAACTCTTTTCTCCTCACAGATTGTCTTGACTTTGCTTGTTGTGGTATGGGGACTTCGCTTGGGGATTTTTCTTCTAATGAGGTCTCTACCAAGACAAAATATTTCATTACCTCTATGATCATACTAACATGGCACGGCATCAACGTCAAGTTGGCCAAGTGGTAAAGGCGTTGCGGCTGTAACTACTGCCACTTGGGTTCAATTCACGCTGGGAGAAACTATTTACAATGTTTGGATTCCTGACAAAGAGGTGAAACCACCTTTTTAGGACAAAAAAATCATACTAACATGGCCTTATCTGTTGTTTTAGGATCTTGCAATGGGGTGAAGATCGACGCTTTGATGAAATGCGTGGAAATTTGGTGAAACTAATAGTTTTCTGGACTCTCCAGGTACACTATTGCTTTTGGCATTGATGCTTGTGTTGTCAAACTACTTAACTTCTTGTTTTCTAACATTGCAGGCCGTGTGGGTTTGGACAGTGAGCTTACCTCTAACTGTTGTTAACGCTGCAAGTGATGGTGGAGGATCTCTTAAACCCGCAGATATAATCGGTTGGACGATGTGGGTTTTCGGTTTCTTGATTGAAGCTGCAGCTGATCAACAGAAACTCTCTTTTAAAAACTCTCCAGAGAACAGAGGAAAATGGTGTGATGTTGGCGTGTGGAAGTATTCAAGGCATCCAAACTACTTTGGTGAGGTTAGTATTTCCACATATAATAACAAATGTTGAATTTTTGTATAAATTGGTAACTGTAATGCATAAATGGGATATGTTATCAGATATTACTTTGGTGGGGAATATTTGTGGCTGCATCACCAGTTCTTGAAGGTGCTGAGTATCTTGTCATATTTGGACCACTCTTTCTCACGTTGCTACTTATATTCGTCAGCGGCATACCATTACTCGAGGTTCTGTCACTCTCTTTCTCTACTTAAGACCATTTTCTGAATTTCACATGGCTAATTTCAATATAAACAGGCATCGTCTGACAAGAAGCATGGCAATTCGGGAGCTTACCGATTCTATAAGAAAACAACAAGGTTTAACGATATGAACCTTGCTATTGATACCGTTTAAAAAAAAAAAAGCCTTGAAGAAGTATTACCTAATTTGTTTGCGTTTTCGACCCATAGTCCTCTGATTCCGTTACCGAGAGGAGTGTATGGGAACTTACCAGGATGGTGCAAGGCAGTTTTTCTCTTAGAGCTTCCATTTTACAGCAGAAATCTCCCTGAAGAAGCTGCTGTTTCGTAAGTATCTCTATTCAAATTTCAGCTTCATCTTTGTTTTGTCTTGTTATAGTGTCTGATAAGTTTGGCTTTCTCTTTGGTGTATCTTTGCGTGCAAGAAAGTTAGAGGAGACTCCAAGAACGGCAAAGAGAAAGTATCAACTGAAAGATTACTGATTTGTGAACTCAGTCTGAGTTTCTATTCCTACAAGACTCCCTGATGTTAAGTAAAAGATTGCTGGTAAGATATTGAATTTGGTTTACATATTGAACCGTATCTCAGTTTGTGATTTGTTAGATTTATTTATATATTGGATCATGTGTTTAAGTTAGATGATTGACTATATGTATATAAATACGATAACAAAGTCGAATTATGCAACGAAGTCGGAAAACTTCAGGAACACAAGCTAACGTTGTACATGAAAATAATAACATCATTAAAGTATTCCAAACCAATAATAAAAAAACATTAATTATTTACTGGAAACAACAATTGTTAGAAGAGCCTACCGGTTAAGTTGCAGTGACTTGGTCGATGTTCACAATCACTTTACTGAAGGGAAAACCATACCGTAACTTTAATGACTGAGAAATAGTTTGTTTATGAAACTTGGATTAAAATCCAAGTAAAAATTGGTGATTGTCTAATGATCGTCATCTTTTTGAAGCTTGAAAAGATAAACTTGAGTCTCTTTACTATATATTAAGTTGTGACGTCAGCTTCCATTGGGCTCTTGTCCATTGAAAAAACAGTTGGCCTTTGTCCATTTGGGATGTTCGGCAACACAACTCTCATTCCACTCAAAACGTGTAAGATGTTAATGCAACATATTCCTCTATGGTGTGCTAGAATCCAAGAGTCTAAAGTACCAATAAGCCTCTGCCATCTTTAACACATCTCTGTAAATGTAATTTGTCTTGACATCGGGTTAAAAATAGTGAATTTCATTGAGTTCAACTCTCTTGGTCAAAATACAAAATTCTTCAGAAAATTTAGGTGAGAGAGTCTTAGTAAATAGTCTCTAAGTGGGGTGTTGATAAAAAAAAAAGTCTCTAACTGGGGTGTACTATTTTAAAATGGTTATTTCAATTGTGTCTAATTTATTGGAAACACAAATCAGACAGCTCTATCATATCATCATGGAAGTTTGTGAATTAACAACAAGTTACCAAAATTTAAACACTTCTGATCTAGTTTAAATTGTATTTTTTATTAAACATGAATATGGTAGACAAATTAACCACAATCAGCAGGAAAGTAATCATGAGAGATAGCTTTTAACTATCTTTTGAGGTGATTTTACAGTGTTCTCGAGACATTTAAGTCATAACCTTATTATCCACACATATCCAAATTGAATCTCAAAACACTTTTAGTTTGACTAGCAAATTCTTAAAAGGTATAAAGTAGAAATTACTATTATTTTGGTTTTCATCATTGCTACCACATATTACATATTTCTTATTCTCCTGGTTGGCGAAAATCTTGAATGAGATTCTAATTCTTTGGACTCTCAAAACAGGCTTTAATGTCATGATTTGGTGATCCAACTGCACAAATTTAGTCCAATGAACCATGATTTGGTGACTTTTTAGTACTCCATTATATGTAATATTATTTATTATTTTCTACTAATATTAATTGGTTTTATAATTATTTTTCTTAATTCTTAACGAAACTAAATAAAATTAAAAAATCATCAAATAATCATTTTTTTAGATTTTACATACAAAAGACATCTAAGAAAAAAATCATTAAGTAACTTCTCTTTTAATACATAGTAGGATTTTTTTGCAATAAATAATAATTTGTAATATCAATTATATTTTTTGCCAACTGATACTTTTATTATTAATATAAATATCTTTAAGAAAATTTATGTATACTTATCCAGTTATATATTTGAGTGATTTAATACCTATACAATTATATGTTTATACAAGATTTAAGCAAATAAATTATAAATATATTTATAAGCATTTGTAATGTTTTTTAAACACTTATAAATATTTTTATACATGATATATAGGCTATTATAAATATATTATAAATTCTAACATAATAATTTTGTAAGCCAAGATAAATGCATGATATTATAAAATGAATTTTGAAATTCTTATAATTAATCATTGAAAATGAGAGAACTCTGACTTTTTGAAGTGCCATTCATACACACACAAATTGCCCGTCATACATCACACAAATAAGATAATGTTACTATGTCATACTTCATATATATTGTACAGCTGTCGGTTTGCTTTAAAACTAATTGAAAATTTTAATTGACTATTTAAGTGGAAACTATACAAATATTTTACTTTACATAACTTTTTAATCATAAAATAAAATTAAAAATTATAGATTTTTTTAACTAATTAAAATGAAAATATGATTTTAGAAAAGCATTTTTGGTATAATTTAGAGAAAAACTTTGGCTAACAAGCATATAACCATATTAAATTGTTAAATATATTGTATTAAATAATATAAACTAAACGTACAGGCTAAGTGATTATGTATTGTAAATTGTTAATATTCAAAAGGTAGTGGGTAGTTAATTGACAAACCCAAAATTTTCCTTAACTCAAATCTTAATACATGAGATTTTGGTTGATGTAGATTTAAGATTTTAGTTATCATTTTTACAAAGGTTATAACTCAAAATTGTAACTCAATAATAATCAATTATAACTCAAACACAACTTCAAAATCTTAAAACTAATTCATGATTGGTAACATTTTTGATTTATATGCTTAACTCAACTTAAATCAAGTGTACTAGATGTTACCAATTATATGATTTATAGGCTATGCAGCATGTTTTTATAAAAATTAATCATTGAACGGAAAATCTGTATAAGCCCATATTAGTTAGTATATGTTATATGTACATGTGCGCTACTAGCTAGAAATAGTAAGAGAAAACTATGCGGGGGTTATTTCATTCTGTGATTGCATCGAATGTTTGATACGAAGAACGGCTCGTTTGAAGCAGATGAAAGCGACAATGAGGAAGAAAACGGAGCCACATGCACAAAACAAGACATTAACAATATCACCCATGAAATTGAATTTTGTATCTTTTGTGCTAGCAGATTGTACTAATCGCACGTTCCCGTAAGTACCAACTGCGATTAACGACAGACATGTTAATCCAATAATCACAATCCCAGCCGGTATGACAAACTTTAATACATCTCCCCAAAAACTCGAACTCATCTTCTTGATCTTTCTTTTGTACTGTTTATTGTATTTAATTTTCCTTTTAAGTACTTTTGGTCTTGCTGGTAGAAAAGGGTTTTGCTCGTAACTAATAGGGCCTTAATTAATATAAGCGGTGTAAATGTTCAATTACTTTGAGAATTTATTGTTTGCTTAACGTGGTATAGTTAGATCAAACATGCATGCATGGTTGTAATTCAATTATATTTAATAATCGATCATGGATTTTACAAGGCGTGATTATTCTCATTTTCTGTTGGCCTTGTAATAGTTTTGTTATATTAGTCTTAGTTTTTGGGGATGAATTAAATTTCTAAATCTATTATTTAGGTTTACGTTGTTTTTCTTTTTTGGAAGCTTTTACGTTGTTTTGTTGAGTTAGAAAATATAGATTAACAAAAAGAAAATGTAACATTCTATTATATATGCTCTACATAGAATAAAATGTATTGTTTTGGGATGTATAACATAGTTTTGGTTATATAGTTCACATTTTTGCATTTGAAATTTAGTTTTTAAGATTGTGTTATATTTTTTGGGAGTTATGCAGGAAATATATAATTTATGGTTAGACATTATATTATTTTGTTGTGTTATAAAAGTTGTTTTTTTATAAATGGTATTGTTGATGAAAAATATCTTCGTTGACTTGCTGCTTACGGTTGATCAACTAGTTGATACTCAAAATAAATGTTGGAACTCCGAAAAACTGGAAGAGCTGTTTTATGAGGAAGATATCAACAGAATTCTGGCGATGAAAACTGCGTTTGATCAACAAGACTACTGGGTCTGGTTACATAATAAAAATGGTAGCTATTCAGTCAAGTCTGGGTATTGGTTCATCAACAAACTGAACAGACCAGAGGAGATCAGAGTAGCAGAAGCGAGGCCCTCGTTGAATGAATTGAAAGCTGAAGTTTGGAAAATGGCCACTGCCCCTAAGATCAAGACTTTTATATGGAGAGCAATCAGTAATGCAATCTCTGTTGGTGAACTGCTGGTCAAAAGAAGAATTAATTTGGATCCAGTGTGCCAAGCTTGTGGGTTTCAGGGTGAATCTATCAATCACATCATCTTTGGATGTTCTATAGCAAGACTAGTGTGGGCCTTAGCCAATGTCCCTCTCCCTCAATTGGTTTCGACAGTATCTCGCATTACTCTAATTTTCACTGTCTGTTCTTGATGATGAATAATAGAGCAATCGAGGAGAGAGTGAGAAATACCATTCCCTGGATAGTGTGGTATTTATGGAAATATAGAAACAGGGTGATTTTTGAAGGAAAAAAAGTACTCTCCGATGGAACTGGTTTTGAAAATAAGGGAAGAGGCAGACTTTTCGTTTTTGGCTCAACAAAATGAGTCAAGGAAAAAGAAGGAAGAACAGGAGGCAGAGATGGAAGTTATGAAATCTTGGTCCGTTCCTCCGCGTGGTTGGCTAAAATGCAATGTTGGAATAGCTTGGAACAAGAATCAAACTTGGAGTTTCATGGGTGGTAAGGGATGATCGTGGAAAGGTCCAAATGCACAGTCGGAGGGCCTTCTCGGACACAAACTCTCTTCAGGACGCAAAGTACAATGGTCTCCTTTGGGATTTGGACAGTTGCCATGCACATCATCTAAACAGAGTGATCTTGGCGATAGATGATGCAACACTACCTAATGTGATCCTCATACCAAAAGCATGGCCGAACTTCAGATGTCAGTATGCAGAGATCATGACTAGATTAAAGAAATTGGAGCGGTGGAGAGTGATGAAGGAAGATAAATCAACTAATACATGGGCTTTCCTCATAGCTAAAGCGTCATCAAAAGGGGTTATTATCAATCATATGTTGCAAAGGGCGCCCCGCTTTGGTTGCGTTATCTTTTTGAAGGTGAGGAAGCCATTCCCTATGTGTAGTTGGTTCCTTAAGCTGATGGCTGAAAATGTTTGTTGTTTTTTTGTGTGAAGTTCATTGGTTGGCCTTATGTTGATCCTCTTGATAGATCATATTTTTGGGGAAGGAGCATAATCCTTGTAGACTTGGTTGTTGTTGGATCTAATTGTAGGTTCCTCACTGTTTTGTTACCTTATGACTTGTTATGGTCTTTGAATGAAAATTACAGATGACAAAAAAAAATGGTATCGTGACATTCATACATAAGTGAAAAAAAAACTGAAATTCAACGAATTCTGCATAGAATATAGCATTAAGCATATATATATATATATATATATATATATATATATATATATATATATATAAAGTATATATAGTATACGTAAAATACTGATTTAACATATGTCAAAAAACGAGAAAGATCCATAGGCAAGACATGAGTCTGTCTGTATTTGGTCTTTTTGCGATTAAGTGTTGGGATATTTTCCAAAAGCTATTTAAAGCTCACTCATCGTGTCTTTTGGACTCGTATAGATTTTTGTACCTTTTTTCAATTTTGTACTTTTTGTAACTGATTATGAATGTTGGGATATTTTCCCAAAATATACTTATCATCAACAATATACGTCAAGTTATATTAGTATATTATACACACAGACTCACACATGCAAAGATTCACTAGGTTACTTGAAAGAGTACTGAATCGGCGATTTAATTATCTCATCGGAAATCTTTGTTTTAATTAATTTTATATTAGAGAAATGATCAAGTCAGTTCCGTTAGAAAAATCAACGGCTATAATAAAGTGGCACGATGGTTTACGAAACCTCTGCTCGCTAAGACCATGTACAATAAATAATACCAAAATCAATATTAATAAAAGTTTTCTTAACAAAAAAAGGTTTCAAAAACTAAAATAGTTGATTATAAAAAAAATGATATTTTTTTGTATCCAAATAAAAAAAGAGTAGTTTCTGTTTATAGATTAGAAAAAATCTTAAATTTTGATATAATTTTATTATTTTAAAAAGGTTTTATTATATAAAAAATACATTTAAATTATTGGGTGAGGATAAAAATCAAAAACAATTTGTACAGTCAATAAATCCGCTCACAACGCGATATGTAACAGCAGCGGTCCACAATTTTTTTTCAACTGTTGAAACTTTGTAACGGATGTTGGAGCCATGTAGATTAATTCAATTTATCAGCACTCTCATTGCAAGAGTTTCAACACTTCCATTGTGAATGGTGGAAGAGACGTAGTGTTGAAATCAAATTAAAATAAAATAACTTTTATATTAAAATATTATTATAGATCGAGACAAAACAAAATAGCTCTATATTAATAATATTCTTAGGGATTTTAGTAACCCCAAGTCATTTTCATGTGCAACAAACACTATAATTTTAAACGCGACAAAAAGAATGATAGTCATATCTTGTTTTTGTTAACATCTTTGATTTGATTACAAGGAGTACAACATTTTGTCCATCATGCGTGCAAACACAGATACACGTGTGTAAGCAGAATAAAGAATATTAAGCTAGGTGGCAAAAGTAATACAAGCAAATCGAGATTCACAATAGAATCGCTGCCGGTAGTTTTCATCTTCAAACCACTGTGTCTTCCAACATGTGCTTCACCACTCAGCTGCAACCCTCTGTCCTTGTACTCCATCTCCGATCTTCCACCGTAGCTGCTACTTTATATTAAAGCTTATATCCGCTCCGGTTATAAAGCAAGAAAAACCCAACTGGTTGAAGAGTAGAATCTTCGTTAGACCATCCTTGCTCAAGGGATGCTAACTCTACCGATCTCCTTTAAATCAGCTGAAATATTTCACAACGCATCTTTCTTCCATTGAAGATACTTTACTCTTTGGTGCTATCGAATC
The DNA here is from genome assembly GCF_020379485.1 of Brassica napus. Lineage (NCBI taxonomy): Eukaryota > Viridiplantae > Streptophyta > Magnoliopsida > Brassicales > Brassicaceae > Brassica > Brassica napus. The sequence continues at coordinate 11,885,248 of NC_063435.1, read as the reverse complement.
CATATTTATGGATGAGTAAAGATTGACTCTTGTCTAGAAGGAATTCGTGCATAGCCTTTGAAGAAGAAGTCTTGATCCAAGCAAAACAGGATTCAGAGGATTTGCAGAACATGATGATCATTATAACTAAGAAAACTCTAATCACAAAGATCAGAGTAGTTTATTTAGAGCAAAACAAAAGTCGCCAAACGAATATATACTATCGGACAAGCCGAAAACATGATCCGAATTTATTAAATTTCAAACCAAAACTGGAAAATAAGATTGATGAACATGAAGAACAGATCCAAGGTTGGTTTGAAAACTACAACAAAATTGCCTACGCTAAATTTAAAATCCGCTAATCGGAAGAAAACATTGATCCTAAGATCGAATCTATATTGCAACAAAAGAACAAAATGATTTATCTATCCTTCTGAAAGATTTTGTATTGTGAAGAAGGGGAGAGAATAGAGATAATTCTCTCTCTCGGAAGAGGAGAGATAACCAATAATTACCAATGATAGTCATATCAAAACATATCAAAACACTATATAATTCAAAATATCGTGGTAACTCATAATATAAATGCAGTATATAACTATACGTGTGAGCATGTGGCACAACATAAAGTTTGAATCATTTGTCTTTTCAACTTCATAAATCGTTATGTTCTTATTAAAAACCCTATAAATATTTAATAGTGCTCGAGGTTCAAACTCAACCCTCTTTTTCCCAGCAACATATTTTTGGTTATCCTTTTTTTGGTTATCTATCAATTGCGCTTAGCGTTAATTTTCTTTTACATGTAGGGTTAGAATGGAGGAAAATTTCAGGTCGTACCCTTACACCTTTTGGTAAAATTCGATTGGGTGGGGATATTGTAATGGTATATTTTAGTATCCATCATATAATGGTATTATCATGGGTTGACATGTTTCTTTTTGAAAAAGCTAATAGTAATATTGATTAGGCCTAAGCGTTCGGGTTTCGATGGAATTTTTCGGATATCGGTTCTATTTTGTAACACTCCCTAACTCTCATTTTAATAAATTCTTTAATACAGATCGGAATCAGATATAACACGTAATTTCGGTTTGAGTTGAGTTATACTGAAACAAATGTATATCGTTTGGGTTCGGTTTTTTCTGTGTCGGTTTGGATTTTACTGAAGTAAAATACAAAAAAGAATAGAAACATAAGACACATGTAAGTTAAACAAAATATTTCAAGCAGGTTCAATCAGTACATTCATACTTCCAATTTCTTTATCATGAACGTATCTACTTGTATGTCTAAGTTCTCTCACACACTCATTCGATTGCAACAGATAATAGCTACACAAGGTAAACATAAGAAACATGTCACTTAAACTTAGTAGAAATGTTTGCAACAACACACCAATAACGATAATAGAAACATAAAGTTTTTAAATGAAAGACAAACTGAGGATAAGTGAAAGTTTTACTGTGAAACCAAAAAAGAAATAGAACAAAGCAGAAAATAACAACATAGAAACTGAAAGACTTAAACTGGAACCAGCTTGTGGTGATGGAACTTAGAAGCAAAGACAAAGAGAGGTAGATCAATAATCAAACCAAATTTTAAGCAAATATGTTACAAGTAAGATGACATACCTCTTTCTATTTTTTATTTCTCTTCAATTTGCTTAAGGATTTGTTCATTTGTAAGCACCATTGACTCACAATGAATGTCTTGCTTCAACCATTGCTCAGTACACATCAGTACCTTAACCATGAAATGAGTAAGGCAACTCCTAAATCGGTCTATGATCCTTCCACATGTACTGAAAACACTCTTGGATGCAACAGAAGATACATGCATTGCAAGGACATCCTTTGTAATCTGTGACAGTATTGGGAACTTGGTACAGTTTCTTTTTCAGAATGAAAGGACATCATACTCTACACCAGCCATCAAGTCTGGATTCTCAACTCTTTCTTTTAAGTATATATCCAGTTTCTCCCGCTTCTCTTCCAGTCCAATCTCTTTTAGCATCGACTTGTACCTTCGATCAATCCTCTTATATCATATACCATCATCAACTAAATTCGGCGTTATCATGGACAGTTCTCGAGAACACTCAGATGATTGAGTGTTACTGGATTTAACTTGATCGCTTTGCCCACTTGATGTTCTCTCATGTCTTTCACTGTACTCTTTAACCAAACTAAGCAACACACTCATCACAGACTCATACATTTCTTTCCCTTTCAAATTGTCCTCCCCATAAAGCTCTTCAAAACACATTCTTGCAAGCACCATCTTCAATTAACATTTTGTTGATGTTCTTCAGTCCATCCCAATACTTGTCAAACTTCCTGAACATCTCTACTGCCTTTTCCTTCAGTTCTTGATATGTGCTTTGGCTCAACCCGATCAGGTTAGTGGCTATGATCACAATCTATTTGTAACACTAGTAAGCGTTGAGAGATGTAGACGCAACCACAACTAGAGTGGAGTTGTAGAAGATCACTAGAAACCTGCATAATATTTCTATTGATTTCCAGTCACTATACTGAGGAAGTCCTTCCCTCTTTTTCCTTTCTCCACCTTCAAAAAATGATCGTTATAGTGTTTATCTTCTGCCTCCATTTTATCAAACGCAACTTTGAACTTCAGTGTTGTATTCAACATCAGATAAGTGGAGTTTCACCTAGTATTAGCATCTAAGGGCAAGCTTCCCATAGTCAGTCTACCTGGATCAACTTTCTGCTTAAATGATGTTAAACTATTCCCTGAAACTCTAACATAGACTATCGCATTACGAACTGCATTCACATTTTATTTGCATCAGCCATCCCATCCTTCACAATCAAGTTAATGATGTGTGTATTACATTTCAAATGCATGGATTCTCCATCTAAAACTAAAGCATCTTGAGACTGTGAAGAGAATTCACTCTGAAACCTTCTCATTACGGATGAATTCGCAGTAGCATTGTCGACAGTTTCACAAAACAATTTACTGATTCTCCAGTCAGCTAAGACTTCTAAAAGAACTCTAGAGATTGTATAACCTTTGTGATATCGATGACATGTTTGAACCCGATGATAAGCTTTTTTAGTCGCCAAGAAGCATCAATGTAATATGCAATCACCATCATGTAAGTTGCCTCCGTGAACAATAACAAACACATTAAGATCAATTCAAAATTTTATTATAATATCAATACATACTCATTGAAGATTGAAGAACTTACGGATTACATGAGCCACCCAAATATCAGTAGTGATAAATATTATTTGCTTTAAATCACTTCTTTATAGCAATCTCCCTCTGCAAATACATCTTCATATATATATATATATATGTGTTTTGGTTATTTTGAATTCTAATTTGGATTTTGGGTTAAACCAAACCATACCTGATAACCAAAGTATCAGCATATTCAAAACCAATCGGTTATTTTGATGGATTCGGTTGGATTCGGATTTGGTTTTGGATAATATGCTCAGGTCTAGATCTTCATATCATATATGTAACATATCTAATCTTCACGTAGGGATAGAAAAATAAATCTTCTTTTCGTCACTCATTTATTTTCTACTTCTACCCTTTTTCAAATATAATCTCAAAATAAACTACCAATACTATTTTATAAAAAGAAGTACATGTGTTAAAAAAAGAGAGTACAGTAGTAAAATTAATTAAAAGCCAAGAAAAGAATAGAGATAAAGACAAATAACGAAAGCTCTCAAAGCTCTGTCTGGACGACGGCCGACCCAACATCGCTTAGTGGCAGGCAGACACTAACATCTGCAACTATGAACCTTTAAAGACGTTTATACCATTTTGCTGTTCCATGTCATTCTCTTGCTTCTTTTTAAAATCAGATTACTTTAAAATCTCAAAATAAATTAAAGATTTCTATTCCGTGACGAGATTAACTTATTTATGATATTCTCGGTCCTTTCAAGTTTCAATCTCTCATGTAATATCACAATCTCAGCTGATGAAAAAAAAATCTAATTAGGCTATAGGTGTGTTAAAAAAAAAAATAGGCTATAGGTAATAGCTGTTTCGATAAATGGTACCAGATACACTGTGAAGAAGAGCAGAGAATGAACCCCGAAATGGAAGCTTCTGAAAAATGTTTATGCGTTCAGTGGCATTAGAAAGGGAAGTTGCACATCGTCTTTCTTCTTCTCTCTTGTCTCAGTCTTCTTTTATTTACTTGTTTTTGTTTTTATTTTTAAATGTATATGAGCAATGGTAAATTAGGGTTCTAGGATCTCGTAAAGTTTATAAAAATGTTAGAAAAAAGATGTTGCACAAAAATAGATTTTTATGTTTGATAAATTTTTATTTTTAATAACTGTAGACTAACTTCCACAAAACTAAGTAAACTTAACGAATTACTATTAATTTAAGGGTAAATCTTTAAAATAGCACATTTCTAAGTTTATGTCATAAAAATAGCCTCAAAAACTAAAATGATCAAAATAGCATTTTATCTTTTGAAAAATTTAAATTTTTTTATTTTTCAAAATTTGAAATCTTATCCCCAGAACCCCACTCCCCAACTCTAAACCCTAAAACCTAAACCCTAAAACCTAAATTCTAAACTCTAAACCCTAAACCTTAAACTCCACCCCTTAACTTTAAACTCTAATGTCTAAATTAATTTACCATTGGGGTATAAGTGTATATTTATCTCTTTTGATAAAATATTAAGTGTTATTTTGATCATTTTTATTCTTAGAGGTTATATTTGTGACAAAAAAAATTTTAGTGCTATTCCAGTCATTTTCTCTTAATTTAACTTTATTGAAAATAGATAATATATAGAAGATGTATTTATAATATAAATTTAATATTTTAAATATGTGTTAGGAAATAAAAAATAAAAAATAGTAGTACTATATTTTTGTGGAACAAAGGTTTAATAAATTTAGAAGAAATTAGGGTATGGGTGGTTTCTTCGCTACCACCCGCAAACTCAGTTTTTGCGGTTTGTAGCACTTGTTGGCGTTTTGCAACAATCACTCAAACCGTTCTAAACCTCATAAATTCAAAAGTTTGTTCTAGTTAGCGTTTGTGGTTGCGGGAGGATAATTTTTTTTAAACAATATAAATATAAAAATAAAAATATTCAATAAAATTTTTAAATTAGAATTATAAAAATACTAAAGTATATCTATTATATTTTAATTAATATTATAAATTTTAAAAATAAAAATATTTTCTATAATTTTAAAAATTTTAAAACTATAAATTACTAAATATAATTTTTAGATTTTTGATATTTTTATAATTATATAAAATGTAAATATTGTTAATTTATTATATTACTGATGTTGTATTTGATAGTTAACCAGTCATAAGTATTTTGTAAACGCACTAATTTTTAATCACAGAACTAGTCGTACAAATATTTTAAAATCGCTAAAAATCGTTACTGCAATCGTAATCGATGCGTTTGAAACAGTCCGACCTTTATACAAGAACTGGGGAGAGTATTATCATAGTAGGTATATTATGGGAGACGTTGAACATTTTGAAGAATGAGTTACAACGGCGGCTATAGCCGTCTCATGCAGAAATATTTATAATAGATTTTTATGTGATGCGTGCCATGAATTGAGGGATGCTTTCTTCAACTATTTCTTCTCTTCTAATTATTACTCCTTTCAATATTTGCTTTAACGAGATTAGTTAGGTATAGGGGTGTTCAATCCGGATATCGGTTCGGTTTCGGTTCGTTTTTTTTTTGTTTTTGGTATTTCGGTTAGTAAAATATAACTACCATTCTAAATCCATATTTACTTCGGTTCGGTTCGGTTTATATACCGTCGTTTTCGGTTTATTCGGTTTTATACCAAAAAACATAATTATTTTGTTTGAGATTATATTATATGAATTTTAGAGTCATATTGTCAACACCGTCATTTATTAAAAATATATTACATGTTCAAATAAATGAACAAAAAAGTAAAAATGCTTCTACCATCAAATAAAATAATCAAATCTATGACTAAAATCAAAGCTTGAAATTTTAAAATAAAAACTAGATTTTGACCCGCGCTAAAGCGCGGAATAATTTTTTGATAAAAACTTTATATAATTGCATTTTCTCTTTATTCAAAGTAGGTCTGAGCATAAAATCCGTAAACCAAAGTTTGTACCGAACTTAAACCAAAGAACCCGATCTATATCCAATACGAAATATAAAAAATCCCAGAATAGGTCTTGTAAGGTAGTACGTCATATATCCGAACCCGAGTGTTATTAGCCGAACCCGAACAGACAACCTGAAAAAACCAAAAAAAAAAATCCAAAATAGCTCTGGATCTTGCATATTCCTAGATACACCACTACAGTTTCGTGAATATAAATATCTTTTATACATATATCAATTATAGTTACTATATTTAGTTAATATACTAATAAACTTCAGTAAATATAGGGTAGTTACTAACAAAAATATTGGAAATAAAAATAGGTCCAAAAGTTAAGAGATCATTTATCTCTAATGAGATAGGAATAGGTCCAAAAATTAATGACAATATTTTTAAGTAGATAAAAATTAGGACTCTGTTTTAATAGATTAGATATGAAACAAAACATAAACATAAAAGAAAAGTTTTTCCACTCTTCCATATTTAGTATTCATTAAAGTCATGATTTTTCAATTGAAAATTTTCCATTAATTATTGTCCATCAAATTTATAATCTTCATATTAATCTAGTGAAGACTAAAATAAAGCAAAAAGATCAAAAAAGACTTAGAAAATAAGATGTCTGAATTGCGATGTATTGTTATTTAGTTATAGTTCAAGTGTTTTACAAATTAAAGTTTTTTATTACTATAAAATTATGGTAATAGTTATTAACACAAATTTAACTTATGTAACAAATAGATTTTCATGTATTGTTATAAAATAGATACATATTTACATGTTTCTACTTTTAATCGGTTTTGTTCGGTTTATTCGGTTTAATCGGTTATATACCAAACCATATCCAAATCCTACGGTTTTTATAAAATTATATCCATTCGGTTTATATGGTATATACCAAAACTAAACCATATTGTCTATTTCGGTTCGGTTCGGTTCGGTACGGTTTGGTTTTACCATATTGAACAGCCCTAGTTAGGTATGTAAATAAATAGAAAACGCAACCACTTTTTCTTTAATTGAGCCAATATCTTAAATATTCTACTAATAAATACATAAACACTCTTTCTTAAAATATAGCACTACAAGAAGATGTACCACTTGTTTAAGAAAGAATCAATCCAGCTCGAAAGCATATCAAATTGATTCTTATTTCTTTACCATTTAAACTTAGGTAACGACAAAACTAAGTTAGCTAATATGTATGCATTTTATGTCTCATTAAACTTAAAAGTAGGATTTTTGATAAACCAACATCAAAACTTATCTTTGTGTACAACCTTCGTAGAAATTTGCAGACTAAACAGTCTTCAATGATCATAGAAAAGGTTAATAACCCTGCAAAGCATCACCACTTAAGTGGTACATAATGATTCTGAGAAGAATCAGAAAAGGAATACTCAATACTAAAACGAATATTTTACGGTTCCACAAACGCAGTGAAGAGGAATCTTGACCAGGATGAACGCCAAATATCTTTACGGGCTCCATTGATCTTTTGATCTTTCTACGTTTAATCGAGTGTTATGTTGAATGCAAACTCCTCTGTTATTTATTAGAACCACATGCTTATATGTGTCACGCCATCTCAACTAAAAAGTATGCATATAGTTTCCAGTATACTGTTAATCATATTCAGAAAAGTAGCAACGCTTTTATAAATTCCTAACAACTACCGAAAGAAAAAACAAGAATGCTCATTAAAATTAAGAAAACAGAAACTTTTCCAAAGCTACATCTTCTTCCTTCCTTCAAGAGCTTCTTTCTCCAAATTCATTTAGAAGCTTATCTAAAGGTGCTATTGATGTAATTTTGTGGGTATTCAACAAAATGGGCATTACTCTTCTCTAATTCCATAATCTCCCAAAAGATTTAAAGAGGGTCCTTGTCTTTTTTTTCTTTTCATACTTGGTAGTATCTCATCATAGCCCCAAGAGAATGTAGTAGAGAAGGGTTATGGGCAATGCAATCAGCATTCCGAATATCACACTACAACCAAAAAATATACAAGACTCGTTAACAAAAGACCCTAATCAAAGTATCCTTAGTTTCACAGATTTCATATATGAACAAGGGAATAAACTTACGCAGTGCTAAGAATGTCAGGATGCACATTATACTCCTTCGCGAACACAAAGGGTACAATTCCTTGAGGCAAAGCTGCCTGATTTTATCAATAGAATATTTTTTTGTGAGCAAATCAATAGAATAATTTAAAAAAAAGTTTAAATATAGAACAAGACTACAAAAGTGATGGTAACAAAAAATATAAAAAGCATTTATTTAATCATGCATATAAACAAAAATACCTGAATGATGGCAACGCGGAGGAGAACGCCTCGGAGGCCAACGGCGTAGGAAGCGACAGTCATGACGGCAGGTCCGGCGAGAAATCTCATACCCGCCGCAAAAGCAGCTCTTCTGTTTCCACACGCTATTATTCTTGGGTTCAACGCCATGAACAACCCTTAAACACATTAAAACTTATAATTTAATACTATTGTTTTACCTTTTGTATTTGGTTAATTAATCTTTTACCAGATTAACTTCAAAAGAGTGATATACAATGATCATTACATCCATTATTCCACCACCAATATATTCCAAAAGAGACATGTTATTATGATAAATAAGCAGGGAACTGTGGAGCATGCATTCTTCTGTGAAAGCCAGTTTTGTTTGCTCTTTTCATTCAAACATTTCTTTCTTTTATAAAAAAAAACCTTTTTTAAAAGGAGGGAGAATCATGCAATCACATGATTAAGTTTTTTAAGTTATCTTTTAAAGAATGAAGGTCAGGAATAAAGAGAACAAATTGACTGTTTATGGTATTTATTATGTAATAGTAAATGTAAAGAAGTAAAAATAGTAGGAACTGACCAAGACTGAACATAGCCATGCCTAGACCTGCATCTGAGAGTATGGAGATAGACTTTGCTATAATAGCTGGCATTTCAATGTTCCACCTGCACATACCAAATCAAATTTAATTCCAAGATCTCTCTCAAATCTTTTTACTGCAAACATAGACGCATTTAAGACTACTTTTGCCCTTTACATTTTTATCAAGGAACTTTATTAAAAATGTCAAAATATTAACGTTAAGAGTTGTTAGAAAACAGTACTTGAAAGAGATGAGGGACCAAGTGATGCCGAATAAACTGGAGTAAGAGTTTGGATTACGGATGAGTTTTCTCCAGACCATAATGAGTATGAGTCTTGTCATCACACTTGTTGGTGGCATAACCTTTGGCTGCTGCTGCTGCGCCTTGTTGCTTATGTTGTTGTCTGTGGCCAAGACTTTGCTATCATCATCTTTATTACCAAAACTGAACTCTTCCCTCTCTACATATTGGCTATCTGAAATAAGATTAAACACTTCAGCAACTAATCTAAAGACAACATCAATCAAAGCCTTAATCTTGATTTGAAGATGCAAAATTGCAAAACATGTATACATGAACATAATCTAACAAGACAGATAGTGTGGGGTTGTTTTTGCAAAAGAAATAATTTGGAGCTACTAAAGCGAAACAGTAATATTGTTGGGGGACCATACCGTTACTATTCCCCTGGGGTACAGAGATCTTAACGTCCTTGTGTTGCTCATTCGTAGCGGCGGCGTAATCGGAGTGGTGGTTTCCTCCTCCGCCGAACACATCTGAGACCGGCGAAGCGCTTGAGCTCCACACAAACATATGAAGGTCTCTTCCATTCCCATCTTGCCCATTCCCTCTCTTCCCACCAACCACCGCACCGTTTCCCTTCGCCGCCGCACCTCCGCCGCCGCTCTGCGGCGAGAACATCCCTGGATTCGGCGCCGGATAATGCGCTCCACCACCACCGCTTCCTCCCGACTGGTAAGGAAACCTCCCAGCTCCCGCCGCCGGTTTAGCTCCGCCGTCTTCCTCGTAGTTAGACGGCCGCGGCGTAGGTCCTTTGGAACCAAAAACAGCTTCTCCGGGACCGAAGTTCGAGTTCCGGCCACCACCAGCAGCCATCATCGAGTAAAAATCAGTATGGTTAAAACTCGAGCCACGTGGCGTTGGGTTTCTCGAACTCTGAAGCGAATAAATCTCCGCGTTGGTGAGATTCGAAGGCCGAGGAGTCGCCGACAAGCCCTGAGACCTTCTCGAGTAAATATCAGACCTCGAGGCGTTAGAACGACGGACAGTGACGTGAAGCTTCCCATCTTCTTTAATCTCAGCTTCTGTCTCAAGCGGCTGCCGACCGTCCAACGACATAATGTCGGAATCAACATGGATCGAGACAATAGAGCCAGCAGTGTCGGGAAACTGCTCGGAGATCAGAAGCTTCGCGCCGCGGTACTCGAAGAGAAAGAGCATGAGCGTGTACCATATGATACACTGGAGAACCACGATCTGCACCATGAGGTCGCCGGAGAAGTCGCCGTACATGCCTTTGAGGAGAGGTATGCCCATGACGAGGGTGTTGGGGAGAGTGGTGAGGGAGAAGAGGGTGATGGTCCAGTCCAAGGAGCCGTTGGGGCTGAGTTTGCACCAGAGGAAGAGGATAGAGAGGACGATGACTTTCTGGAGAGAGTCGGCGGCGAGGAAACGGAGGTTCATGGCGTAAGGGTTGTTGGCGGCGATGAAGTGGAAAGAGAGGAGAGGGACGGCGAAGAGAGCCACGAAACGGTTGATGCCGGAGCATTGGGTCGGTGTGAAGATCTTCCACCATTTGACGGAGCCGTAAGCGAGGATCATGGCTACGTATAACGGAACCATCGCCGTCATGACGTGGTAGAAGTCCGTCGCCGTTATCATCGTGTTATCTTAGAGAGAGAGAGGAAGAAGTGTCTTCGGTGTTGAGAGAAGCGGTGGAGAGGGGAAGAGGGAGTAAAGTGAGTGTGAAGAAGAGAACACGTTTTTATATTACTTTTTTGATTTTTTCGTTGAGGAAACACTAATATTTAATATGCTTTTTTAAATCTTGATATATTATTCGTTGGTTTTTGTCGTCACTCGATAGTGTTTTTTTTTGTGTCTTCCTTCCTGAATTTATTACTTTGGAACTTATTTCTATCTATAAACAAGCTTTATTTAAGAGCTAAACATGCAAATAAAATTCTGAATAGGTCAGTTCAGTTGAGTTAATTGAGTATAGTATATATATATATAAGCTGAAGGGTTCTTCTATGCTTTTTTGCTATGTTATATACTCATTATTATCAAACGAAAATGTCAGATATTTTGTTTGAATGCACAAAAATATAAAATTTTACATTTTAATAAATAATATTACTAATAATATAAATTGAAAATATATTATATAATCATAAATAATACAGCAAAATATTATTAGTTAACTAATTTTTAATAAAGTTAAATTATTTTAAAAATATCAAAACATCTCGAAACATCAAAATTTTTTGAAAGGTTTATATTTTAATATTTTATTTTACACGTTTTATATAATATACATATATATATACATATTAAAATCCGTACAAAAGCAATCGGTCGATATCATGAGGAGTGCTGATATTTGAGGAAACACAATATTCCATCAACAGTCTGCTCTTCAAATTTTCCCATCATTCCATACAAACACAACTCTTCTTTTTTCCAGCTTTTTATTTTTCCAACTGGTTTTATCAACTTCTATTTTACGTAAAATATTCTATGGTGTGCCAATACACAGCGGATCAATTAAAACATACAAATTAGGTTTATGCAATCTGAATATAAGAAATAGAGTATGTTTTAACATCATCACTTTTTTATTTTATACAATTTATCTTTTAATTTTAAAAATTATATCATATTTTTTTAAAAATAAAATATGTGTTTACAAGTTTCAAATCTACACAATCGTTTTTATTCTGCATCCTTTTCAATATTTGCATTGATCCTCATGTCAGTTTTTTTTTTTTTAACTGAATCCTCCTCATGTCAGTTACGACTCCATGTACTGCTGAACTCAGTTTTGATGGTTTCCGATTGTTATATTTGCACCGCTTCTACTTAACCATTTGCAAACACTTGAGACGAGCACATTATAATTGACCTTTTAAGCAAACACTTGGAACGTGAAAAATGGAAAAGAAAGTCGCAGCTGGTAGAGATAATTAGGTTTCATAAAGCAAATTTTGACTAATTAGTCACTTTAATTAAAGCTTATTTTTGACTTGCATATATAGATGAAGTGGGCCTGGTCGGCTGATACTAAAAACCAAAAAAACTAATCTCAATCTTATATATTAAAATAGAAATCACAATTTTGATTTATGTGTGATTTTTTTTAAAAATAGACCATCATTAGAAATCAGTCATCATTCATTTATAACTAATAACATGACGTAATAATATAACACAACTAATATAACTATAACCCTTACAAAACCGGAATGGAAACATGACCAATTTTTAATCCTTATTAAATATAAAATCAATTTATAGATAGTGAAGATGTTAACCATTATCAAACCAGTCCGTGGACCAATACATTATCCTATTGTTATTATTCTGAACATGCAATATTAATCAAATTTTGACTAACCCCTTAGACTAACGACGAACACTATACCAAATGGATTTAATTAATCACCATATGTATATTGCATTTATAAAACAAATTTTATACACCAAATCTAAATTACAAACTAACTAATTACCGTAATATTTTACAGGCACAATATATTATAGTGTTAAAAATTTGATGTTTTTAACAGTATCCCATTTTTTTTATCTATTACCAATTTGATTTAGTTTTTAACAGTAGGTCCAATTTGATTTAAATTTTATATATATTTCAAATTTAGAAATAAAAAAAAATATGTAAAATAATACTGTTACAATTATGTTTTCAAAACAAAATATGTTACAAGAATACAAAATTTGAATTTTTATAATAATAATATCATAAATCACATAAACATAGGTGTAATAGAGTTAGATAATACATAATACTAAACTATATTAATTTATTGATAAATTTTGTTTTATAAACTAAAATGATTTAGTATATAAAATAAAACCCGCACGGTTACGGTTGTGCGGATCGAGATCTAGTATGTAGTTAAGTATGTTAATCAATGGGAATGATATGTGCCGTGATACGTATTTTGCATCACACTATAATATATTTATATAGGCAATTATGATTTATCGATTGATTCTAATTTTTTTTTGCATAGAATAAACTATGATTTGAATGTGAAAATGTCAAGCAATTAATAAAAAAAATTTAGTTAATTTTCAAAACGTAACCTTAAGTTTTATTTTGGTAACAAAAAGTAACCTTTAAGTTGTAACCAATCTAACCTATACTAAAAGGAGGATATATTGATCAGAGAGGATGTCCACGTCAGATCAAAAAAACAGCTAATCATATGCTTTTAACTTACCACGTCAGCTCATTCATTTTCTTAACACAATCTTATCGTCTCTTCCTCAAATATTTGTCGGTGACTTTTCCTTTGCACTCTACGGCGTCGAAGTCTTCGCCGATCGACCTCCCCACTATCAAGATCAATAACTGTATCATTCAAAACAATACCCTCTTCAACTTCTTCCCTTTCCCCAACCTAGCTATATATACAGTGAGATTCAAGACCAAAGTTCCTCACATCCTTATCCCCGAAAGCACCAGCGTGATTGAACTCCAAGGGTAAAGCACGACCATGATATCAGGTCAGGTGGGATGTGCATCTTTTCATTTCATCTTCAGTTCTGATTGCTTCATAATTAAGTTCCACGATTTGAACCCATATACTCTTTCTTATGCAGATCAACCATTGGGATGAAGTTGTTGTCACAAACGGCCTTCAGATGGATGAGGACGAGGATGATAATGAGGAAGATGACCAAGAAGTAGATCACCGAAATAGAGCAAATAAAAACGGTATATGTGGTTAAACGACTGCTCTCTGTTTATATTATAAAACTAAAACCACGAAATCTGATTTTGGTGGTTTCACTTTTTTTTATTCTTTTATTGCAGTCATCAGCTGGGATGTTGGGTTAGTGTATGCGGAACCACGAAGGTTTGTTAATATTAGTTTCTGACTTTATATTACAAAATTTATATTTTCTTTTCCTTGACACAAAGAGATTAAGAATTCAAGGTTAACATCAACGATTTATAGTTGCAACTTGACAGACAGTGACTGAAGAAGACTGGACTATGCATGACTTCTTGGCCCAATCATCCTGCAATGATCAAGGTGAGATGCTCAGAGGTGTCAACTGTTTCATTTTGTTATAAGTGTGGTGTATATACACTACTCCCAAACGTATCTGATTATTTTTCATGTTTGCTCATTCCAAAAGGTATTCCTTGGAAACAACAGTGTTTGCGATGTAGAAAACCATGAGCTGACGAAGGCTGGTTTATCTTCTTGTGAGACCTGGATTTGACTATCATAAGAAGGCTGGCGCCATGAATTCGTTGGTAAATAATTATGCTTAATCCTTGATTGTATATTTTAAACTGATATATAATGGTCTCTCGCAAACTTATTGATTCTTTCGTCTTTTCATGTTCTATATATTCAATTGAAGATAGGAGTCTCGGGGTTTCTATCAATTGTGCCTTATTCTTTTTAATGTCGACTGTGATCACTACATCTACAATAGCAAAAATCTAAGAGAAGCAATGTGTTTCGTGGTGGCTTCTAAGTTGGGAAAGAAGATTTGTTATGATCACTACCCTCAAAGATTCGATGGGATCGGTAGACACGACAGATACAGTAATGGCAGCGTTGTATTTTACGATGTAAGTACACAAAACTTCGACCACCAGATTCACCACCTTCCTTATCTTAGGTCATAACCTAAGTCTTACTAATCTTAATTGCTTCTTTATCTTGAGCCATAACCTATGTCTTAGTAATCTTAATTGCTTCCTTATCTTGAGTCATAACCTATGTCTTAGTAATCTTACACTCTCACTACGGCACTGTTTTTTTTTTTGCTACCATTAGCTTCATTGAAAGAAAAAAGAACAATAGCATCGGTGTTGGAGCTTCGCACGAGCCACTGAAGTGATTTTTTTAACGGACCCAAATACGTTTTTATCGGCCAGCTTACCTTAATTACTAATATACTATTTGAAGCACTTGAAAGTTGAGCCTACAGATCCAAAACAAGGCTTTCTTGATTTTTGTTATCCCCGACGACAAAGAGACATTTCTTACGTAAGAAATGTACTATGTATTATCTCTAGACATTTCTGCAATATTTTTTGAGGAGGTAGGAAATGGGGAACCTGAGTTTAGAAACTCGGACTTACAGCTCGGGCTTGCATCTCTTGAAAAAGTGTCTCTGAACATTGCTAGACGGGCTGAACAAGAAAGTGCAACCGCTGCAAGAACCATGGTCACCCTCGATTTAGAATCTGGCATCTCACTTAAAGGGAATTCCAATAGCAAATATAAATATAAAATGCAACGCAGATGAAGAATTCCACTAAATTATATGATCATTGTAGATATAGATATGGATACCAGTGGGAGCCAGATTTGGTGGGATCCTTGACACCAAACGCAGAAAATTCAATTGGAGTAATGGTTGAAGTTTACTGGCAACAAGATGGGTCGGGGTAGATGGCAATAGTCCACATCTTCACATTGAGTTTTGTGATTGTTCAATGTGACAAAAATATCGCAATGTATACATGTTACAGACACAAGTTCGTGACTGACCTTTTTATGATAGGTTTTGTCTTTCTCAACAGTTATATGAACCTATAGAAGATGTCAAATAATCTAACAAAATAACTTTAACTCTTTAATTTAGTAGATAAGTAAATAAGCTGCATGATTTTTTTATGTTTTTCTGCCCGGCAGTATCATGTTTTGTTGAAATATATACTTTATCTTTTTGTATTTAAATTGATGTTACAAGTTTTTCACATATAATAAATAATTTTAATTGTTTTGGGTTTTGTTTTACTATTTATTTAAAAATAAAAAATAAAACGCATTAATAAAAATCAATATAAAGAAATATGCATCATCATTTTAAAAAATACAAAAGAGTAGTATTTTCCTTCATAGATCTCTAATGATTTTAAGTATATATAATTAAAGGGACAAAAGCTACTAAAAAGACATTCTAATATTAGTCAAAAAATTTTATAATATTAATAATTTTATTTAATATTTTTGCAACTGACTATTTTCGATCATATTATTTAAAAATCAGAGATAAATGATTAAAGGCAAGTTATGTAATTTCATAATGACCAACACAAGGAAATTTTGGAGGAAATTGATGAAATTTCATTTTATGGTATTTATAAATGACAAAATACATGCAAATTTTTAGATAATCATAAAGTATGAATGATCGGAAAAACCAATTCCTCGATAACAAACATTAACAGGAAATAACTAAAGGTAAAAAAAACATAATGAAACTACCATGTACGATATTTTATAATTTTTGGGATATTTTCAATTGTCACTAGCAGTTTAGACTTTCGTCTTCTCTCAGATTGTTGATAGACTCATAAGTGATAAACCTAAGTAGTACTAAAATGAGAATGTTAACCTTCTTTCATGATGAATTATGACACTTCTACGTTATAATCATTTAGTATTGTGGTTAAGATGATTCTGAAATGCGTAGATCATGGAGAAGGACTTCAAGTTCTACACTATGATGAAGGGTAAAAAAGTATGAAACACATTATGATTATTTTGTTGATAAGTTTAATGTAAAAATATAGGTCATTAATATCAGTATAAAGATAAGGCAACAATGTAATATAAGTAGCTTCACTATGTATATTGGATTGTGTTATGTATATAGCACAATTTTAATTGTTTATTACCATATATACATAGTAAAAACATTGTACTTTCTATGTTTACCGGATAAAATAAACCAGACATTGAAGAAATTAAGACAGAGGAGTCCAATATATATTTTCCATTCAAAGAACCTCATTGAAAATTATTTTATTTTATGTGTGTTATAACAATGATAGTAAAAAAGTATTATATTAAAATTTATTTCTAGATAATTAATTTATATATATGAGTGTTCGATATGAAAAATATTTAAGTAAATGATTTTAAAATTCAATTAGTTCATTTTTTAATTTTGTATATTTGTAGTAATTTTGACATTTGAACTTTTTTCAGTCAAATTATTTTAATATTTAAACTAATTGTATTCTATCATTTGCGTCCGAACATAAAATTATCCAATATAACATTGAAGTGCACTTCAAAATTAAATTCCAAAATAATAAAACATAAGATGACATATACACTCATATACTAAGTTATTTTCACATACTAAAATATTTAATATTTTCTAATAATACATTTAAAAAAATAAATACACTTATTTTTTTTTATTTTTTTTGTGAGCTGCTCATCTATACATAAATGTTTTTTTATTAAAAACTCTACATGTCAACATAATAAAAAGTTCTACTTAAATAGAAAAAGATGAAAATTTTATGATAATATGACAACAAAAGACTAATAGGATATCAAAGTTGATTTTGTGTAATTGTTTTTGGATGCTACATTATTTAAGATTTATATAAGAGAATTCTAGCATTTTGTCTGAATAATGTATTTTTTTGAAAAAAAAATGCTCAAGTTAAGATGATTTAAACATATAAACGTTAATTAATTGTTCATAAGTAATTATCATATTTTATTTTAATTTGTCCAATATTACATCGAAACAATTCAATAATATAATATAACACAAAAATAAAATTAATTAATTATAAAAATTAATTTTTACGTAACATTTAACATACAAAATATATAAAATATTATAGACAAATAAACCGCGCGTAGCGCGGTAAAACCTCTAGTTATTGTAATATTGATCGTAGCTGCTCTAATAAAATATTCAGAAATAAAAGCTCAATTTTTTTTCGGAGGAGTCTTTGTGTCTCAACAGGAAGATAAATATGGAAAACATGTTATATTCTATTATCTAATAGACCTATAATACTTGCATAATTAACAGTTCATGGGGATTTTTAAACATAAATATATAAAGAGTTATATAACCAAATCATGAATGTTTCTTTTGTGATTCATATTTACAATTCAAAGTTTTCACTCAAACCATATAGTATTTTAAAACATTTGTATAACAGTTGACCAATGAGACTCGTGACAAGTGAGAAATACGGGTGCAGCTTTAATGAAATGGTAAAAAGAAAATAGCATCTTCTACTCTTTTACCGCATGAGAAAGATGTAGAGAAGTGAATCAAGAGGGCATGCGTACACGTTAATGATGGGGTAGGGGAATACTGAAAACTAAAAGTTAGAGGCGTGGCACTTGTCACCTTCATTAAGCTCCCAAAGTCTATAGTCAATGTTTTTTTGTTCCTTAAAACATATCTTAAAAGTAGGGGTCTGTTTTAAGGTATGAAGTAAGAATACGGGGTCTGTTTTACAATTTCGAAAGTTCTCCCGACCAAAAGAAAAACATCAGACCAAATACACGAATCAGTGGGAAAAGCATATGTAGAGATAAGATGCTGTCAACATTTTCTTATAAGAGATTAAAATTAAACAATATAAATTTCGTTGCACGGTTTTAGATTCTTTAAAAGGCTGATCTTAAAAAGAGTATATAGCAATAGAACAGAGAATATTTTTTAAAATTACCAACTTTTTCTACGTCGTTTGTATAAAATATTGTGTTCTTCAAAAGCTGCTATTGCTGCATTTAAAGTATCTTTTTCATTCAAGATTCAAAGCCTTTGGGCTTCAGTGATAAAAGTGTTGACAAAAAAATACTCCATTTGTTTTTAAATATAAGTAGTTTTAGCAAAAAAAAATTATTTCACGTACTTTTTTCATTTATTAGATATTGTGTGATTAATAAAATAATATTAAATTTTTTATAATTGGTTGAATTAATTAATTAAATAATATATTTTTTTAAATAATAACTTTATAAATATACGTGCTTTTAAGTAAAACTAGGATCGGCCCGCCCTACGGGCGGGATATGATTTACATATGATGTATATGTCTATATTATTGTATGTTTTCTTTGCATGTGTTTTATGTTAGGATATGAAAAAAAAATGTATAATAATGTTTATGGTTGTTAAGATGTTTGGGGAAAATATGATTTAGCTCTTATTGGTAGTGTGTTAGATTTGCTTTGGAACTCATATGTGTAAGTGTTGTTTGCTTTACTAAATGATGTGTGCGAGGAAATGATTACCAGAGGTCAACCGCATGAAAAATTAGATGTGGTGTGAGTGAGGTTGTATGCTTTCAAATTAATATGTGTTAATTTTGTTTAATCCTTACATAATAGTAGAAAAGAATTAATAAATTTTAAATAACTAAATAGGGGTAAACGACTAAACGGAACATTTAACATTTTCCTTAATTAATGTGAAAAAATTAGAACGACATCTAATCTGAAAAGGTTTAATATTATATAATACTGGTGTAATTTTTTTGTGTGAGTACAGTTTCAATGAAAAAATGGTCGGCTAATATATATTATAACCATGGGCGGATCTACATGAAGCAGGGAGGGGGCAGCTGCCCACAGTGAAATTTTAAAAATATTGAATATGTTACCAGAATAAAAATTTTAAAGCTGACGTTATTGGCTACTGCCCCCACTAACTAAAAGTCTTTGCCCCGTTCATTTATGGTTTAGTCACGTTTTTAATTCGATCTTGTTTTGTTTTAAACTTTTTTTCTTTCCAACATAAATCATAAAACTATTTCCTAATTTACCTCTCCCATAAATGTCATTATTTTAATGATTTCCACATATTTTTGAATCTATGTCGGTATGTCCTATGATATATTGCTCGCATACTCTTCCATTTTTTTCTCGCATATTCTTTTTACCAAGTTTTATTTTAATCATTTAATTTAATTATCTATTATGTAAATATTTCTCAGAATGTATATTTACTTTAATGATATTAAAAATTAAAAAAATATATTATAATAGAAAATAAATTTTAAACTAATATATATATATTCTCAAAATTTTGTTTATGCAATAATAGTTCTTATTTAACAAAATTTGAACAGAATATGTTTTATATGAACAAATAATTGTAATAAGTATTTTTATTTTATATTTAAATAATATATGTCCCCACTATAAAAATATTCTAGATCTGCCACTGATTATCACAACTCCATTATAACAACTCCGTGAGCTTCATTTTGTGGTTGTTTAATTGTTTTGTTAAAATAATTTAGTTTAATGGCTAACTGTTAATATTTTTTATGGAATAAATAAATAAAATACGTTTTTTACAGTGGCATTAAAAAAACATCTATATATATGATGATATTTTAATAATCTCATAAAAATATATTAACCTTTTGACAAAAAAAAAATATTAATCTTTTTATATATAAATGTTTTGTAATAGTTAGATATTATGTTTTACATTGAGGAAAGAGATACATATATGAATATTGGATAGTAATATCTCATTTTTAACTCATAATTATCTTTTCAAAACTGAAAAGCGAATTTATTTTGTTACTTTGAATCTCTAATGAATCATAAACCTAAGGATTATATTTAATGGATCATAAAGCAAAAGATTACTTTGAATCTCTAATGGATTATATTTAAAAATATATATATACTGAGCGCGGGTTTATAACTCTAATTTATAATAATAACTACGTTTATTTTTAGCAAATTTTAATGAGTTTTCAGAATTGTTGTGTATGTGAAAATATAAATTTAACCTACTTTTGTTTATATTTAAAACAATATATTTGAGAAATGTAACTCTAATTAGTAAAAATATCATATTTTAATAATTAAACCTGAGCATTACAAAAAATTTCAATATATTTCGACATCGGTTTATAATGTACGTGTATCATTGAAATTAACAGGATGTCTTCATGTCTTCACGCCTCTGTTTAGCTTCATAAGACCTGAAAGGGAGGATAACATTTTTTTAATCAGTAATATTCTCATGTACGATACAACAACAACAAAAAATATTATAAAAATCAAAGAGCAAAAGAGAAAGGAGGAGCTCTCACTTATCACAAATCTGACAGTATTTGCACCGACTGCATACAACAATTCAAGATACCATCACCGTACAACAATATGTGCAAGAAGTTTGCAAGTGGACAGCAAAAAAGTCCTCAGTTGTCGCAAAAGGAAAACAAACGAACATAAAAGATTGTAAATTATTTTATAGAAAGTAAAAATTACTTTATGCATTAGCAGCAGATCCTTAGAAGCATTCCCAGATAAATCAGATGTCCAGAAGCTTTTAGAGACTTTTTGGTAATTGTTTTCTTGATCATTACTTTCTTTTTTCTCTTTGTGCCATCTTCTTATTGACTTATTTGGTATATAAGATCCTCTGCTGCGCTTCGCCGTTAGTCACCATCGAAATATGCGAGCATAGCTGCAGTAACCATAGCTTTACATTCATCGTTTGCATTAAAAAATGATCATTTCTACATTTATAAAGTTGATTCAGTAACCTCAACAGAAACTGGCATGGTACTGTTCCAGGTTGTGTATGAAGCACACTTACTAAGCTTTCTATGATTCACTTTTGTTCTTAACATCCTAAACTTCCTTCCTCCGTTCTCTCTCGTTCAACACTGAGCTGCAACTCAATGTTTCCTGACCTGTAACCTCGTATTATTTCCAAATCATCTTCGATTAGTGGCAACCAATTCTCTGCGTACTTCATGATGAGTGTGCATATAATCTCTGCTTTGACCCGTCTTGCGTTTATAGTTGTTACAACCGTCAAAAAGTGATCAAGTTGAAGGTTCGATATACAATGGTATATCTACATCTTCTGGTATGTCATGATTATCATTGCAGGCTTTCCAAGCAAGCAAGTCGCAGCAATGGTTGCCTCAAACCCACATGAATATACAGAACAATCAACAAACGGTTTTAAATTGCCTTATTCAAAATATGTCAAACAAAAATCTAAACAGTAAACTTGGTAATAAGGATTCAACATGACAGAAACATTAAAAAAAATATGACAGAACAATCAACGCACGGACTAAATATTCCTCATTTATAAAACGTCAAACAAATATCTAAATAGAAAAACTTGATAAGGCGGATTTAACACGCCGGAAAAAAAAATTAAAATTATGAACGCAAGCTATGATACATAACAACCTGTGAATCCAGTATGAGCTTATCCACTCCCCTGAGTTCGCCACCGCCTCAAGACGTTCCTGGCCTCCCAGAAACGGATCAACCGCAATTCAACGGTGGAGGAGCATCGTCCGGTCTTCAAATCAGAAAGGAAAATTGATGCGCTAGCCAGTTCTCAGAAAATAAATTTAATGGTTGGTTTTGAGGGATTGAGGTGATGGTTTTCAGAGGAGGAAAACCAGACTCGCAAGACAGAACTTCACATTGATGGCTATATAGTGGTTGTTCGAGTTAAGAAGAGGTTAAATGGGATGAAACAGAAGCATTTTTTCGACTAATGAAGAAGAATCTCGACCGGCGTAATCGAATCCACCAATAGAAGAACCCTAAATTTCGATCAGACACGGTAGAGGAGATAAAGGTTACTCAATATTGGGCTCGGTCACTTGAGTAAAGCGTAAAGACCAAACTCAACTAAGCCCAATAAATGTCGCTGGTTACTTAATGAAACGCAGAGTATCCCGAAGAGAGGGACACGTGTCGGCCTATCAAACATCGACTTTCCACGTGGCAAAGCAGGAGTGAGACCAACAATTTTTTATATATATAGATACTAATAATTAAAAACATTTCATATATTCCTTTTTTAACTTCACGAAGTAGAAAAATATCTTTGTCCTCCTTGCGACAACGTGACGATTCCTTTAAACTAAACACCAATCACTAAAATTCGTGCAGTCTTTGGCAGAGACGCCAAACCAAAATGGTTCACATTCACACACACACACACATAATTAAAATATTAATTATTATTTAAAAATGTTTATTGTAAGAATATATCACCAAACCGAACCGTCATCTTCGAAGGCCTCGTATTGTGGTGATATAATGGGCAAAGCCCAATAAGGTAGTGTTACAAGTTTTGTTTTACAAGCCTTTAGAACCAGGGAGATCAATCCACTGAAGCTCGAGTTCCACTTCACCACGCTCAACGTTACGGAGACGGAGACAAAAGCTCTGAACGATTCGATCATTGCTCCACCGTATGTAGCTTTCCTCGGCTAAACAGTTGCTGCGGTTCGGATGGATCGTCGATATTATGGTTCCGTCTGGTAAGCCAGATAGCTCCATACGTAGAGCTTCAATGTAGGGTTTCAAATCTATCTCGGCATCTCCCATTTTATCATCCTTGCTAAAGAAGTCATGGTCGTATACAACCTGTTCAGGTTTAAACCAAGATGATTTATAAAAAAGATTGTCAACCGGCTCGGTTTAGATGATGTTATAGTTAAAGTTACCAGATTGAGCGGGAGATTCGGGTCGGTAACCGTGAAGGTCAAGTCTTCTTCCCATTGTGGGTTTATGTTTTTCTTCACCACTTTGGTTTTGAGTTTCTACAAGATTTTACACTGTAAGCAGATGAAACCAATGTCGAAGAGCTACTTAGGCATTTTATAGAAATTTCTAACGCCTGTATTGATTTCTTTTAAAAAAATGTTTTAAAAAAATCTTTTCGCTAATGATCGATTTGCTGCTTAAACTGATTTTTAAAATACTGGTTAAAACTTGAAACAATCGTTGGTGAGGTTTGTGGAAATCTTGAAAGAACCTGACGGCCAAGCTTGAGGACGACGTAAGGATCGCTGCTGGAAACGTCACGGACGGCGAGGTTGACGCCGCGTTTGACGCGAACGCGGAGGATACCTAACAGATTATCCATCAGCGACATTCTTCTCCGACAAGAGACAACGAAACTGCAATGTTTGGCTACGACTTGGAATGACGCGAAATATTATATATTCATTTTCTTTGTTATCATGAGAGTCATGACATTATTTGTTTTTGGCTTAACGTGAGGACCACTCAAGCGCAAGTTCGTGGGATTCTAAATTGTATATATTCAACGGTTGTTCATCTTCGTGGATTCTATTTAATTAAATAAAAATCGACATGCAAGTCATAAACAATACCCTACCATTTTCTGTACACCACGTTCTTGACATCAAAAGTTCATAACGAAGGTTTTAACCATTGTTAATACTAGAGACTAGTCTCACACATTGGTAGTAGTTGGAAAGGATTCTAAGTAATATATAAAATAGATGGGTTAATCCAATTATCACCAATTGGTTTTAGGTTGGAAGCCCGATCCAAACAATTCAACCCAATCCACATCGATCTAGCTCAAAGTTGGTCCATTGATCCTTGTCCAGATTGTTGTTGAAAATATATATCACATTCCTGCTAGTCTTTCGGTACCAGCTCTAGTTCTTTCTGCTGCAGTTGTGGATTCGCTATATTGACTTCAAATCTACGAGTAGAATCAGCTTGTTTGCAAGTCCCCAAGCTGTGGCACTGATGACTTTGTTACCTTTTCCCATCCAAAATTGACGCCATCATCTCGAAGGGGCATATTATAGACTAGGTCTCACACATCGATCATTGGAAAGAATCCTAAAAGAGCAGATTAGAAACTAGGTCTCACATATGGATCATTGAAAAATATCTAAATAATATAGAAGATAGATGAGTTAATCCATTTATCAGCACTTGATTTTAGGTTGGATACTCATTTATCTTAACATTAACATGCAACATAATATATATATATATATATATATATATATATATATATCAGGATCAAATTTCATTCGGTAACATAATATATAAGAATCAAATTGAGTTACAGAGAAATGACAAACCATAATGTACATAAAATACGTAGGAATCAATCTGTACAGTGTCACAACTCACAACTACGTAGCTTACATTTTTTTTTTTTTTTTTTTTTTGGTAAAAAAACTACGTAGCTTACATGTTAACATATCCGGATCAGTTGGGGAAATCAGCATACTCAACGAGAGGCTGTGTAGCGTCAGCACCAATGGAATCCACGGTCACCTCTCTGCGTTGTGGTCTCTTCGTCCGGAGATGTCGAACAGTTACGAGAGAGGCTAGAAGAAGAGTCAACATGATGGAAATATCAGCATAGTTTCTGCGAACCCACAACCTCGCAAGAGCAAGCATGATTGGCAATCTGGATACTGGCTCGTTCTCGAGAGCTTGGTTGTAGTAACTTTTAGCAAGATTGAGATCGAAAGAAAGCCCTTGACCATACTCATGCATGTAACCGAGGTTGAACATGGCTTGTGCATTTAGTTGAGATTTTGCATGTATGCCTCTGCTGCACGCACAAAATCCCTCTCCTTACCCTGAGAAACATACAAATACAAGCCCAATACAAGTCACCGAGTCAGCCTTAAGATTTTGAGGGCCAAAGATATATATTATTTTTTTTTGGGGGGGGGGGGGGGGGGGGGGGGCAAAGATAATCTATTAAAAACTTTACAAGTTTTATTTACAATTTAGGAACCTATGTCTATATATATTAATTTTTTAAAATTTGAAGACCCAAGACGATATTTCATTTTGCTATGCCGAGAACGCTCAGGACATTGAAAGTTTGTGAACTAGTCCAATACTTACCCGGCCATAGTAATATGCATCTCCCACAAGCAAAGCAGCATAGTCGTTTCCTTGTTTAGAGGCTCGCCACCACAAGGCATGAGCACGCTCCTTCCTCTCTTTAACCGTGCAAAATTCAGAAACTCCCATGCACATGCTCCTTTCACCGTACTTATCCAGGATCCAGGCAGCATTACTTTGTGCAACTTCGTAACCAAGCTCTGACATTCTTGAGTACAATATAAAAGCCTTTCCTACATCACCCTTCATGTAAGCTTCAAGAGCCCATCTAGAGAGAGAATTCCATGGCCCTCTTTCTGCTACTGACTTGTAAAAAGCCGCAGCCTGGATATAAAATTATAATGAAGTGTTTTACCGAAAAAATGATAGTGAAGTGAATAAGCGATCAAAATAGTTCCTCTTAAAATAACTAGAGGGTTTTTCCGGGCTACGCCCGGATTTTTCCCTATAATATTATTAAATTGAATTAAACTTGCGTTTTTAGTATTGAGTAGGGTTTTTTCTGGTGAGATTGTATTGTAATTCTTTTTATATATACATAGTAATGCATCTCTTTTAAAAGGATGGTTATGGCTGAAGTTATTGATTCAACTGTTATTATATAATTTTGGTAAGTGGTGCTATGAGGCTTGTATATCTGAATTATTAGTTTTTATCTTATTACTATATAAATTATTCTGTTGAACTTGTATTAATTTGCATATATTTTTTTGTATATTAAGAAGTTTTTATGTAATACCAAATATCCTTCGATATTATAAAATATGTTTACAACTTATGAAATAAAAAATGAGTTTGATAACTAACAAAGAACATTAGCTTGAGCGATGGTCTCCAGAACAACTTAATGATCGTAACAAAAAAAAGAAACATAAAAGAAAAAGTGATCAGTATACTATGTAAAAGCAATATGGCTATAACTGAGTTTTAATAATTTGTTTGAATATTTTTTTCATGTCTATTTTGATCTTATATATGGTATGATATAAGAAACATTAAATTGTAGCTCCGATAACATATATAGGTACTCGTAGCTAGTGATGAAGAGAATTGTAATTTTCCTGCAGTAGTAAACTTGAAATTAATTCTCTAAACTATATTTGCGAAGTGATTTTGCCACATGTTTTCTCTACAATCAATTTCACAAAACAAATATGACATGACTAATGAAATTGATGACATGGCTTCCAAGAAAATATGACATATATAATTTCATTTAATGTTGATTTATATTTTTGGCAAACTTATTAGAATATGGTAATAATTCATATATTATATTTAATATTGATATTTCTTTTTGGCAAACTTTTTTAAAATATGGTAATAGCTCATACATCATCTATAAAATAAATATATTCATATAAAACATTTTAAATTTCAAAATATTATTATTTTTGTAATACTAAAGCTTTCAAAATTTCTACAATTTTTTAAAAATTAAATAATATCTAATCGTAAGATCATTAGTTTTTTATATACCTACAATCATGCAATGTTATAACATTTTTATTAGTTTTATACAAATTGATTGCCACATGTCATTTTACAATCAATTTCACAAAACAAATATGACATGCCTACTAAAATTGATGACATGGCTTGCGGCAAAATATGACATGGATAATTTCATTAATGTTGATTTATATTTTGGAAAACTTATTAGAATATGGTAATAATTCATATATTACATTTAATATTGATATTTCTTTTTGGTAATTTTTTTTAATATGGTAATAGCTCATACATCTCCTATAAAATTAATGTATTCATATATAACATTTCAAATTTCGAAATATTATTATTTTTGTACAATTATACAATTTGTATTACTAAAGCTTTCAAAAATTTCTACAATATTTTAAAAATTTAAATATCTAATCGTAAAAAAATTCTTTATCGCACATGGTGCAGGAAAACACCTAGTAATAAATCAAAATTCAATTTAATAAATAAAATAATAGTAAAATTGCCACAGATTTTAGGTCCTTGCAGTTTAGTAGTTGTATTAATAATAAATTAAATAAGGATCAGTGCCTTTATATATTGTTGGGATGATGCTTGTGACGATAAGAACATGAAATCTTCTATCTCTCTTGGCTTGTAAGGATCTAAAGTCTGCGGCTTGGTTGTAAGTAGCTTATATTATTTGGTCAATGGTAATCACAAAATCATATATTAATGTCTTTCCTCTCCTAAACTCTGAACTATTTACGTTTCATGTCATAGATATCAAATATACAATAGAATCTGTTTCTGAAGACATAAATAATAAACTGAGCAATGTAATTCTGATGAAGCAGAGTGATAAAACAGTAAACATGATTTTTAGCTGCTAATCATGCAAAGTAGATAAAATGTTTCAAGGAAAAAAAACACTGAAAAGCAAAAAACTGAAAGGAAATCATAAGTCAATACTTAAACTGAAAAAAAGACTTAAACATCATTGAAGCATGCAATAAGTGAGAAGATGAATGGGAGCTCTACTTCTCACATCTTGGGCGCTTAGCTTTCGCTGGCCCATCACTTGCAGAGTTCCTCTTACTCTCCTCATCTGCAGAATCTCCACGCCTGTTCGAAGGTTCACACACTTCATTTCCAAGAAAATAATATAACTGCAGACGTAATCTTTTTAAATTATCATATAATTTGACAATAATCTCTTCCAAGAAAATAATATAATTTCCTCAACGTTACATGTTTATTTATTTATCTATACTAAGCTTTCTAAACTACCCAACAACTTCAACTAATGTAAATAGAGATCCATACTTGCTTTTAGCTGCATTAGTGTGGAAGGAGAGGTTTTATGTTAAAATAAAAGTTAAAGATCGAGAGATAGTAAGATGGAGAATCAAAGTTGGTCAGATTGGTGCATTCATCCAACTAAAAGACAGACGAAACAATGATTGCAAGTGAAACTACTCTAGATGTTTACCTTTGGTACAGATAGTTTCTCATTTAGCTTCTTTTAAACCAGATCACGATGTGTTATCATCCGCTGATTACAAATTCTACAATGACTCCAGCTATCTTCTCCACAAAACACTCTTTCATAATCTGGTATCTGCTGTATAGAAAAGTGTATTGTTATTTCATGAACCTAACTACCCAAAACATCAACGAAAATGACATGAACTTATAGCATTATTACCTCTAACATACTGACTCTGAGATTGGTTAGTGACGTCTCTTCCTCGAGTTTTTACTGTTTTCTTTATTACCTTGGCGAGCCTTTTCTTTTCAATACTACCATGCTTTGAAGTTCAAGACACGTACCTTTATGTCAAAGAAACAAATACATTTTAACTAATGATCAGTCATGGATGGGTCTTTTGATACAGGAAGTCAAAACACTCTAAGCATTTGGAAAAAAAAGGGATCGAATATTTAGGGTGTCAATGAAACTTACCGGCTTGGATAATCATATGAGCATCACCCATCTTATACTCAAGTGCTCCTGTTTAAAAAAAAAAAATAACATAAAAACGTGAGGAGAGAAATAGCTCCGACCAAACTCATCGATCCATTATTAATCACATTTGAATCACCTAAATTACAGTGTCAGCAACAATAACATCAACCGAACCACTTCGGATTGAAGTATCCGCACGACTAAGGGCTTGTTCGCGCCAATTAGGCTGTGATAGAAGTATATTTTCTGTGTTTATACAGATTACCCTAGCAAGTGGCGAGTCAATAGAATGCTCAGCATGTACAAACACACAGGTCCCTGTACGCGAAGATACATTTTTTAAGAAAAGTCAGACCTTTTGAATCCAATATCGTTCAGTAAAGAACATAGTCATAGAGTTGAAGAAATAAACAATAACCCCTTGTTTCTATGCTTAATGCTTCAGCCCGTGTTGTTTTCTTCAAGACCCTACAACACCCAAATCTGAGACCAGTAATATCTCTACATTAACAAAGGACACATTTTTTTTTTTTTGAAGTAGTATAACTAAGAGATGTCTACCCTGGGAAGGCCACCAACTACTATTGCTGCATCGAGAGCAAAAGATCCGGTAAAGTATAATGTGACATCTAGGAGAAACCTGGAGGTAAAAGGAATGAATCAATCTCTTCTGGTGTCAATGGTCGACATCCTCTGTTTCTTAGCTCTCATCTGTTAACCGTGAATCTTGGGCTCTTCCTTGCCAAATCACCTGAGACAAAATGAACAACGGGAAATCAGATACGATCTGCCATTAGTAACCTAAACACAAAGCAAGGTTAGGTGAATGACATAGACCCTTTTGAATAATCAAACAATACATAACAACGTAAGATCAATATTTCCTCTTCGGACATCCATCTCCTTTCAAAGAAACCCACATTCAGATAAGAGAAGAAAGAGGAAAACAAAGACATAAACAGAGAGATGCAGCTGCATATATCTCCGAGCTTAAGACATGTGACGGTAGTCACGGGGAAAGGATTGAGAGAGTTCATAAAAAAGAAGGTAGGGTTCTAGAAGATTCTCGTATCAGATGATGTTTTAATCTCTGCTCTTCTTCACTTTTCTTCTCCGGTTCGTCTTCGTTCTCTCCACCGTTGATACTATCAACGGCGATCCCTCTCCTTGAATGTCATAATTGCAGACGTTTCTCAAAATCATCAATTGAGAGGAGGAGTTAGACCGTGAGCGTTCACACAGCTAAGAAGAAGAAGAGTCAGCCACGATAATAAATTAATAACTTTCATTGGAGATTTGGTATTGCTGAGGTGGGCTTCATATTGGCACTGGATATTATTAATGGCCCAAACGCCTGGCCCGATTTTATATTAGTTGACTTAAAACTTCGTATGACGTAGCATAATAATACTCTCTGATTGGCTGAATATATTAACTGACGTGGATAGGTTTAGAGGGGAGGATATCCCCCTTTTAGTATAGTATAGATTACTGACATATTGCCGTCTCACATTAATTTTAGGGTCTATTCCAAAAAATATTAAAGCTATATTAAAAAAAATTATGCCTAATTGAGAAATATAATTTAATGTTTTAGTCTTTAATTTATACATTTATTTTAATGATACTATGTTCGAACGCTCCACTTCTACGCGTTTAAAAAAGACATCCCTTATATATTAGACTATCATAAATTGTTTGATGATTTTGACTTTTCACTTGAACCCTACGGAAATGAAGTTCATTGCACTTGGCATTCATGGTAAGAAAATTAGTTACCAGTTTCAGCATGTTGCGATTCTTCCTGAGCTCGGCGCCAGCATGTAACATCTTGGCGATTTGATACATAGCCTTTGGTAGGCCAGCATTTGAAGCGACAAGGAAGTATTTGGTTGCCTTCTTCACATCTCTTTTGACTCCAATGCCTTTAAGATACAACATTCCGAGGTAGTACATTCCGCTTGGGTCTTCACTATCAGAAACCTTCTCAAAACATTCTCTCGCCTGCAATGTAAGATATACATATATCTATGTAATCTGTTTGGGGGCACTGATATATAATTAACTTATGTAAAGATGTCCTAAGGAGTAAAATTAAAGAAACATCAACTTCCTTTGTTCAATGTTTGCTTAAATATTACTGACATCAAACTATGGTATCTTTAAAACTAATCAAGACTATTTGTTCACACAGTCAAGAATCCCAACTCTTTTTTTTTTGGGTACAAGTTCGGCCATGATAGAAACTAAACTTCTATTAAGAGACAGAGTAAGCAGGGGAGTATGAAGCAACAAGGAACAAACTGACCTTAGTGTAGTTCTTATCTACCCCATAGCCTTTGAGATACAAGTACCCTAGGCCAGTAAATGCTGAATCCAGACCTCCTTCTGCAGCAAGTGTGAGACATTCAAACGCCTTGGTATAGTTTCTCTCAACACCAGTTCCTTGGGCATATATCTCACCAAGAATCTTCATTGACCTCAGCTCTCCTTTCTCTGCGGCCTTTGAAAACCAGTACACTGCCTTGGCGTGATCATGTCTTAATCCTCTCAGAGAAAAGTAATAAAACAATCCAACTTTGTACATTGCTGAAGGCATCCCAATTTGTGCGTCTTCACCACAGAATCTCCTTGGCACATATTCGTCTTCCACTGCTCCTCTATGAATTCTAAGTGGTGCAACCGTGGAGAAATCCTTAGAGATCAGGAAGTTACTGAGTGCTGCCTCCGCTACTTCAGCATATAACTGGGCAGCTTTATCATGCATCTGTCAAAAGGATCAAATCACAAACTCAGCCAGAAAGAACATTTATAACAAGAATGTTACACTTGTTTCACGTTGTTTACATCTAGTTGTATATATCTGAATGCAAGGGCCATCTTGGACTGCATATTCCCTCCCTCAGCTGCTAACTGATGTTGCTGAAACGACTTTGTTCCATTAGCCTCCCGTGTCATCCCCATCCCATACACGAACCCCATCACCGACTGTCCTGGGGGGTCTCCTGCCGATGCAGAAGCGTTCACCTCGGTAACAGCTTCCTCCATCAAACTAACGTTTCCTTTGCTCGCTGCCGAGACCATCTTCTTGAGAGCAGAGTAGTACAGAGTCAACGCAGGGTCGACGACTGAGTCGTTCAGCTCCAAGACTGGTCGCCAAGAACCAGGATCAAGCTCCTGGTCGGGTTTAGGTTCCTTTTGTCTGAAGTTCTCGTAGTCAGAGTATTCTTTTGTGCTGTTATTGTCGAAGCCATTGTGGAAAACTATATGTTGTTATTCTCATTGGAGAAGACCTCCTTATATACACATTACATTGACTCGAGATATACTCGACTCTATACATCATTATCTCCAACATAATAGGAGACTTATCTATAACCTCTAGTCCTTATCTCAACACTCCCTTCAAGTTG
The DNA here is from genome assembly GCF_020379485.1 of Brassica napus. Taxonomy (NCBI): domain Eukaryota; kingdom Viridiplantae; phylum Streptophyta; class Magnoliopsida; order Brassicales; family Brassicaceae; genus Brassica; species Brassica napus. The sequence continues at coordinate 11,852,713 of NC_063435.1, read as the reverse complement.
GTGAGTGCAAATCACACACTCCCAACTTGGACAACAAGTAATCAAAAGCATACCGACCAAGCCCCTTGGTTAACACATCCGCCAACTGGTCAGTTGTGTGAACATACTTTGTTGCAATCAGCTTTCCTTTTACTGCATCTCTGACGCTATGACAGTCTGCCTCAATGTGTTTAGTACGTTCGTGGAAGACCGGATTCACAGCTATATGCATTGCAGCCTTATTATCACAGAACATGTCCATTGGACCATTCTCGTAGACTCCAAAATCAGCTAACAAGCGCTTCAGCCACTTCAACTCTTTGAGAGCATCCGACATGGATCTATACTCTGCTTTGGCTGACGAATGAGACACAGTGTCTTGTTTCTTTGTTTTCCAAGCAATTGGTGATCCTCCCAAATGTACTACGTATGCTGATAGTGATCGTCTTGTTTTCGGACAGCCTTGCCAGTCAGAATCACAGTAGATTTGTGTGCGGAGATAGCTGTTTGCTGTGAGGAGAATACCTTGTCCTGGTGTCCCTTTGATGTAACGAACAACTCGAACAGCTGCATCCCAATGACGTTTCTGAGGTTGATGCATTACCTGAGATAAAACATGGACCGCGTAACAAAGTTCAGGCCGAGTGATGGTCAAATAGACCAAGCGACCAACTAATCGCCGAAAGCGAACCGGGTCATCGTATAAAAGTTCCAGAGGAGAATGTGACAGTAACGTATGATTCTGCTCTACTGGTATAGAAAGTGGCTGACAACCGAGTAAGCCAGCGTCTGCAATGATGTCCAAGACGTATTTTCTTTGCGAGAGGAAGAAACCAGACTCTCCTCTTGATACTTCAATACCAAGAAAGTATTTTGCTCTACCCAAATCTTTCATATGAAAGCACTTGCTTAAGTAAGCTTTGAACTTTACCAACATCTCCAACTTACTGCAGCATATGATTAAGTCATCAACATATATGAGGACTCGAAGACTATCATCTCCTTTGATGAACGTGAAAAGCGAGTAGTCTTCGTAGGACTGTACGAAACCGAATTGCAACAGAGCCTGACTGAGCTTTGCAAACCAACACCGCGGAGCTTGCTTTAAACCATATAGCGATTTTCGTAATTTGCAAACAAGCTTGGGATCATCCGTTTTATATCCCGGCGGGAGTTTCATATACACCTCTTCCTCCAAGTCTCCGTGGAGGAAGGCGTTGTATACGTCCATTTGATGCACCTCCCAGCCTTTAACAGCTGCAATTTTAAATAACATACGAACTGTGGTAAGTTGGCTACAGGTGCAAAAGTTTCGTCATAGTCCTCCCCTTCAACCTGTCTGTTTCCACATACAACCAGACGTGATTTAGGTCGCTCAATGGTGCCATCTGGATTGTATTTGTACTTATAAATCCACTTGCAGGCTAGTGCTCTTTTCCCTGGTGGAAGGTGAGTAAGATCCCACGTGCCTGAGTCCTCAAGAGCCGTGACTTCGAGGCCCATAGAGTTACGCCAGCGCTCGTCTTCCATGGCCTCTCTGAAACTCTTAGGCTCCTGTCCTGCTGTAACTGCAGCTAGGAAAACACGGTGATACGCAGAAAAGAGCTCGTCTGAGACATAATGTTCAATGGGGTAGAGTTGCGTACCTGGAACCGTTGGAGAGGACGATGATTGGATTGGTGTGCCAGTGAGATCGGAAGGTGTATGTTTATCAGTCGCAGCAGGAGTGACTAACGCACTTGCGTTATATGTGACAAAATCACGAAGCTTTACAGAGGAAATTTTCTGACGATGACCTCTCCCCATCTCAGTAGGAGGATTCAGCACTTCCGGAGCTTGCTCTGCAGCAGTCGCCGTCGGTTCACACACTGTGGGTTCCGTAGCTCCTCGTTGTGTTGCAGGTTCATTATCACCAATAACAGTATTAGTACTCCCCTTGTCAATGACACTGTCTTCGTCTGGGTCAGTAACTTGAGGAGGAAGGGAAGCGACCGGAGGTGTTACTTTCGCAGCTTGATAAGGGAAACATGATTCATCAAACACAACATCTCGAGAGATGAAAAACTCTTCTTTCTCGAGATCATAGAGGCGCCAACCCTTTTTTCCATAAGGATATCCCACAAAAATACACTTTCTGCTGCGCTCTCCGAATTTGTCTTTGTCTCGTGTGTAGCGATGAGCATAAGACAAGCAACCAAATGTCTTGATGGTTGCATACGACGGTGACGATCCATAAAGACATTCATACGGACTGATACCTTTTAAGACACTAGATGGTGTGCGGTTGATGACATGTGCAGCAGCCAAAATGCTTTCTCCCCAAAACTGAGTTGGTAAATTAGCCTGAAAGAGAAGAGATCGCGCCACATTTAGAATGTGTCTGTGCTTTCTCTCGACCCGTCCATTCTGCTGAGGAGTAGCAACGCAAGAAGTCTGATGTAATATGCCATGGTCGGTGAAGTACTTGGTTAAACACATAAATTCGGTTCCATTGTCTGATCTAACAATCTTGACTTGCTTGCCAAACTGGCGATGAGCCATAGCACAAAATCCAGGTAGAATCGTGCGGACCTCTCTCTTTTCAAGCAAAAGATAGATCCAAACGGCACGCGAGAAATCGTCAACTATAGTGAGAAAATAAGAGGCACCACACGAGGATTGTATACGGTAAGGACCCCAGAGATCAACATGAACTAAACCGAATATTTCAGAAGCTTTATTATAACTGTCATAGAAGACCTCACGAGTCTGTTTTGACTTAAAACAAATTTCACATCCACCAAACTTGTCATGAATGTTCTTAACACCAGTAATGAAAGGTAAAAAATCCAAAACAGCAAAAGAAGGATGTCCCAATCGCCTGTGCCACAATGCCTGATCCTCAGCAGCTCGAACTCTGTGACTTTTAGCAATAGTTACATCCCGATAAACATAAACACCATTCCGTTCTTCACCGGCTCCAATCAGGGTCCTCGTAAAACGGTCCTGCAATATGCACAATGTGTCAGAAAAAACAGCAAAACAACCAGTCTGCTTTAACAACTTTGCTACAGACAGTAGCGTGCAATTCAAGTTTGGTACAAATAGAACATTGTCAAGAACCAAGACTTTTGACAATCGAAGAGAACCACTCTTCAGAGCGTAAACAATACTCCCATCCGCAAACGAAACTGGACAGGGAGGAATAGATTTTACTGATTCAAGAACATACACATCTCCTGTCATGTGATGTGATGCTCCTGAATCGAGTATAACCTCTCCTGTCGGAACATTACCATTCAAACGATCTGGAACTGGTGTCGGTTTCTGTTGCTCCAACATCTGTGTAAGAGACGCCCATTGTTCTGGTGTGAAAGACGGAATCACGCCAGGTGAAGGAGCTTGAGCAGCATTCGAACGATATTGTTGTTGTTGCTGCTGAGGAAAATTTCCTCGACCTCGTCCTCGCGAAGAAGAACCTCTCCCTCTACTCGAGCCTCTGCCTCCACGATCAGTTTGATTTTGATTCTTCTCAAGCCACCACTCTGGAAATCCAATTATCTGCCAGCAGTCTCTCTTTTCATGACCAGTACGGCCACAGTGAGAGCAGACAACCACAGGACGAGACGCAATAACAGCAGCTGCATTGAAAACAGCCGTTGAGTCTTGCTCTGTTTTGGTGCTGAAACCGACAGCTTCTGGTTTTGCGTCCAACTTGGAGGCTGACAGTCTTCTTTCTTCTCGAGCTACTCTCTGGTACACACTGTTCAGATCAGGAAGTGGTTCCATCGAGATGATGTTTGTTACCACATTCCCGAAACGAGCCGCGTCGAGTCCCATTAGAAACTGATGAACATGTTCCTCTTCATGATCCTTTGTTATGCTTGACATCGCGGAGCATGAACATTTAGGAAGAGGCTTGTACATAATCAATTCTTCCCACCGAATGGAGAGCTTACCAAAGTAATCTATCACACTCATTCCATCTTGACGACAAGCCGCCAATTCAGCTCTCAACTGGTGAGCACGTACGGCGTTACCAATTGAGAAACGTTGAGCAATATCTGCCCATAACTTCTGAGCATCAGACGTAAACGTGACGGTAGAACGGACCTTAGGTGAGATTGAAGTCCTGATCCACCCCACAATCATGGAGTTGACTGTGTTCCACACATCCAAATCTCCCGAATCATCCGTCAGTTTCGGTAGAGTACCATCTATGAAACCGAACTTTCTCTTTGCGCGTAAGGCATTCTCCAACTCGGAGGCCCACTCAGCGTAATTCTCACCAGTAAGTTGAACAGAAGATATCGCTACACCAGGATTATCAGACGATGATAGCTCATACGGAGAGCGTGACTTGGTAACCAACACGGTTCCTGTTGCCATCGATTACTTGACGGCTACGAAATAATTTTTTTTTTTTTAGAAATTTAGGGTAGGCTCTGATACCATGTAAAGTACAGAGATATTTGGGAAAACTATATGTTGTTATTCTCATTGGAGAAGACCTCCTTATATACACATTACATTGACTCGAGATATACTCGACTCTATACATCATTATCTCCAACATAATAGGAGACTTATCTATAACCTCTAATCCTTATCTCAACACACTTCTTGTCCGTGATTCGATTGAGTTGGGAAGAACAAGGAGAGAGAACTCAAGAAGTCAAAACGATGGAGAGGAAGCAGGGGTGATTAACTCCATAAAGTTCGTTGGACTTTCATATTATTACCGAATAACTAAATCAAGATATTCAGCCTTTGACCGGGTTTTGTAGCCAAAGTTAATTAGTGTTGACATAAGCCATAAAACTTCTATACTATTTTATTAATTTACAAAAAAGTATTAATTGGTTTAGAAAAATTAATTCCAAACAAGAAAAATCTATTGATTTATTTTATCGATCCTTAACTTTTAAAGTTTATATATTCTAGAGATCATAGATGTGAGACTAGTAACACAATATACAATTTATTGGTCAACAATATAAATTACTTTACATATTTGTTATTCTCATTCAATGGATTTATAAGGAAAATATATCATTATTACATGCATTAGGCCGGGTAATTAATATATTCAGTCAAATTGCAAGAATCTGGATTAAAACGTTAATTAATAGTTTGAAGGAATTAATTCTCTGTACGCATTCAATATTATTAGAATTAATCAGGTAATTATTCTCCTAAATTCAGAAACAAAATATATAGTTGACCCACCCAAGAAATCAACAAAAAGTTAATTCCCACGTATCCGTTCTATATAAAACAAAAATATATAGTCGTTATACAAAATCATATAAGAAAAATAAGTAAGTTGGATAACAAATATAAAAAAATGGATATTACAAGATCACTCGGCGTAGCCACCGTCCTCGTAATTATCTACTCCATTCAAATCACAGCACAAATGGAACAAACTGAGGAAGCAATGCGATGTGTAGAAAAACTAATACCGTGTCATCCGTACATTAACACGGACTCTCCTCCGCCGCCATGGTGTTGCAATCCGGTGAAAGAGATCGTCGAGAAAGACGTGACATGTCTATGCGGATTCCTCAACCATCCGGACATGCTCGCACTCATTAATATCACTCAAGATGACGCTCTAAATCTCATTAGTTCATGTGGAGCTAGTTATGATGAATCACTTTGTAGCAATAGCACTGGTGAGTTCTCTTCGTCCAGCTCTAGTTATATTAAGTGTGACTATTGTATCGCTTAGATTAAATACGCGTCTCATTGATATAATCGCGATGTGTTATGTAAACGACACCATGCTAATTAATATGTTTATTTTCCCACTGAAGTTTCTTCGCCTGATACGTCGCCGGGAGCTACGACCACCGGTATGCACTTAATTACTTTCTCTGATATCAAGCTTAGATTTTAGATTTGCTATATTGAATTTACAATCTTATAATTATCTATGTAACTGATGTGATATTCTAAATGAAACAGAGAGCTCTTCTGGCAGCACGACGAAAAATGCAGCCCTAGCTATCAGTTTCTTGGGATTTAGCTTCCTTTGGCTTTGAGATGATTTTGATTCTTCTTAAAACCAGAAATGAAGTTTATGTTTTCAGATTTGTATACGTCTCAATTTCAAATTACAATCACGTTTGTGGCTGAAACACATAGTATGTCCTCCGTAGTATTGTGTTTTGTATTAATGTCATTGTTGTCTCATAAGCCAGATTTATGATTAGAAATGTGCGTGCTACGATAATTCTTTTTTTCATAATCTTAAAATAAAATTAAAAAAGCCAATGCTTTTTTTTTTTGAACAAAAAAAAAAAGAAAAAAAAGCCAATGCTAAACACAGCTAAATACTCTGTATTACCGTGTCCGAATTACATGCGTGTTCATAATGTGTGACCTTCACCACTTGCTTGGATTCTCCACGCGCATAAGCGCGTCCCCCTCTCCACAACACTCTTTTTTTCTTTTCAGCGTTGGTGGGGGTAATGTATGATGTGTCTGTTGACAAGAGAGTTTGATTTTCAATTTGTAGAAAATGATCTAGATTTTAGAAGATGATGAAGTATTGATAAGTGAATTTGTTATGAACCTCGTTCTAATCTGTATTTGTTTACAATGTGGGAACAGTTGTCACGTGAACTAATCTCAAAATAATAATAAAAGACGGATCATAACAGAAGACAGAAGCTTGATTAACCGATAAAGTCAATTCAATAACCGAAAACAAAACCGGAATCTCCGTTCCTTAACCGAACTAATTTAAAATACAGGACGAAGTAAGTTGACCAAAAAAGTGTATAATCTAACTTTAAATTACTTCAAAGCGCGTGGGATATTTTCCTTATAAATACACTTCCCCAAACCCAATCATCTTCACAATCTCAACTCAGACTTGATCAAAATCAATTTCGGCAGAAAAGGAAGAAGACAAACAAAAACAATGACAGAGTTATATGTTTCTCTATGCATCTCAAACATCGGATCACACTTTCCTCCGACATACAACAACAACATCCCGTCGAAGAAAGTAATCTCTTTGGTCTCTCGAACCGGAAGAGATCTGCAACGCTACAACACCACAGGGTATCGTCAAGTCGTCGGGTACGTTACGTCCAATTGAAAATTTAAGAAAAAAAAATTGATTTCTTCTTTCAAAATGGAATCTGATTCTTTGTTTCTTGCAGATGTATACCGTACAGATACAAGAAACACGGTGGTGGTAGAGAGATTGAAGTTCTTTTGATAAGCGCACAGAAGAAAGGGAAAGGGATGTTATTACCTAAAGGAGGTTGGGAGATTGACGAATCAATTGAAGAAGCTGCTTTGAGAGAGACGATAGAGGAAGCTGGTGTTACGGGATAGCTCGAGGAATCACTTGGGATGTGGCAGTACAAAAGCAAAAGAGACAACATGATGGTTCACGACGGGTACATGTTTCCTATGCTCGTTAGCGAGCAGTTTGAGATTTGGCCTGAATCGGGGTTCAGACAACGGAAGTGGGTTTGTTTGTCTGAAGCGATTGAGTTGTGTCGGAATGGGTGGATGAGAGAAGCTTTGGAAGTGTTCATTAACCGGAAATGCCAAGGATGATGGCAACTTTTGATTGTTATTAAAGATTTAATAGGAGTGGGTGAAGAAGAGCAGGTCAAAGTTAAAGTCTTGTGATTTGATTTATTCATTTGTTAGGTAGGCAGGGTATTTAGTTTAGATAGACTCATTTGAAATCCACTAATTGTTTGAAATCTTTGGCTTTCATGTAACTAATCTGTAGTTTGTGTATATAAAATGATTCAGCAATCTTCTTGATCCTGAATAAATCGACCACAAGGCCTGATTCTCTCGGTGTGGAATTTATCTGTTTTTTTTCTTAAATCAAATATATAAATCAACCTGAAAACATGAATAGGGATCCAATTACAAGCCCGAGTAGCACCCAAATCAAATTATTGTTTTTAACCATGCAGGTGGCAGCCTGGTTGGTGATAAGTGGAGAATTTGGGGGTATTGAGTAAATATCTCTCATGGGTTTGATTCCGGCTAGGAATTAAGTTGCTATTGTTTGACAAGACTAACAAACTTGGGGCTAAGTTGTTATTATTTGACAAAACGAGCATGAGACCATGTCTTAGGTTTCATTTAGTAAACTTGGTGCCGGGTACCGGTCTCCTATAAGATTAGTTGGCCTTTGGCCTAGACATCCTTAGTTTAAAAATTAAGAAGAATGTTTTTTTTTTAATTGGTATATGTTCTGATGAACTGGGGAGATAGATATATCTTTCTGCTGCTGTTAAGCTTTATGTTAAGGGGATTGTTGCAAGTTAATTAGTGGTGTTCAGAAATGGCCAAAAGAGTCTTAATGCTCTCTTCTGTTTTTTTCTTGTTACTTGCTTGCTTTCTACCACCTTTTGATGCCTAGTTTGTCTCTCTACCTTTACCATATAAGACTTGAACTTCATATAACAAGGGGTTTGATGGTTTTATTATGCACAGGGCTTTCTTTCCGCACAACTGAAGATAACTTAAGAAAAGCTTTAAATTTGAACAGTTTGGCAAGCTCACACTTGGTAACCCATAACCCCCTCCCTTGTTTAACTTCTTCGTCAGATCTTTTTTATTAGGTGTCTGTTTAGTTACCATGTACGATGATCAGGTAAGAAAACTCAAAATGTAATTCATTTTCTTGATTGTCTCCGTTTAGTTAACTTGGTGATGGATAAAGTAGCAAACAGACCAAGAGGGTTTGCTTTCCTGCGGGATGAAACAGAGGAGGAGTCAATGAAAGCTATTGAAGGGATGCACGGAAAGGTAACACATTACTCTCACGCTTGTCGGTTGAGACCAAGAAAGGGTTCGTTTCAAATAAAAAGTTTGCCAACTTGTATTAACTATTGATTTGGTTTGTGTACAGTTTTTGGATGGAAGGGTTATATTCGTGGAGGAAGCTAAACCAATGTCAGATATTCAAAGAGCTAAACGATCAGATTTCAACAGAGCTCAGACTAAACCTCGTACTTTTCGCACCTGGTAGCTACTTTGATACTGTCTCCATACTATGATTCTGTGTAATTTTCAATCTTCTTTTCACTTTTGAGGTCATACAATGTACTCATTGGTTAACTCCTACCAAGATTTCACTGAGGGAGACAGTCTAAAGTAAACTCGAGTCTGGAAAAAAAAAGCATATTTATCTTTCAAAACAAATGTAATCAGTTTCCTTTATTTAGGTGTAAGACTGTCTGCAATGGTTACTAGTCTAATAGGTTTAGTTGTCTTCACTCCTAGGCTCACAACTTTGATCACTTTTAAACAATAAACACATTTGTAGAAATTTGTTTTTGTAACTATATGCATTTGTTGAATTTTTAGTGTATTTGTTACATATATATTGTGGAACCGAACACTGATATTGACATCAGAAGGCAGTGTTTTAGAGTTTTTAGTTTTCAGGATTTTGAAGATTCTTAATTATAGATTAGACAACTTTATGCTGGTTGATCACCCTCATGCATGTATCATCAAATGAAATCTAACATTTGGTTTCTTCTCAATACTTCACAAAACAAGCCGCACGTTAGCACACGATTTATGGTTTTGAGTTCTGAGTATTGTTGTCCACTCAGAAGGGTACGCATAATATAATATGTGTTGACATGCGCTGTATTGATGTCTAATTAATACCTAGAAGAAAATATATGTATCACATGTTTCTATGGTTAAACAACAACAAGCATGTGTATAATAAATACACACATGACACATGCTGAAAGACACCAAGAATTAATATTCTAAAGGAAAATTTATTTTTGACCTGAACTTTAAAAAATATGCCAAAATAATCTTGAACTCTAAAACATGTCATTTAAAATATGAACTCTTAGTCAAACACGAATAAATCGTGAATTTGCATTGACCAATTCTTTTTAACTTCGTAATTAATCATATGTTAATTAAAAGCTAATAGACGTTTAGTGTCATGAGAAAACTCTAATATAAACCCGAAAATCCTCAATTGATCTCCCCCAAAACCTTAATTTCTTATCTCATATTTTTTTCTAACTCAAACTCTTTCATCATCTCTCTCTAGCAAGCTTGAGTTGTTAGAAAATTTAAATAGACAGTGCATGGTTCGTAATGCCAAAAGAGCTATTGTAACTTCACGGCTGAAAGCAAGATTCACTAAGAGAGCACATAATAAAATAGAAACTACTAAAGAAAATCTAAATATTGCAAAAAGTTTATGGCTTGGGGAGATTATCATGAAGATGATGACGAAGGAGATGAACTAGAGAAATAGATGAAATGAGAAGTTAGAGATTTAAAAGAGATGAATTGAGAATTTTTAGGTTTAGATTAGAGTTTTCTCGTGTTGTCAAAACGGCGACGTTTTAACATTTAAAGTCTGTTAACTTTTAATTAACTGATGATTAATTACAAAGTTAAAAATGCTTGGTCAATGAAAGTTCATGATTCATTCGTGTTTGACTAAGATTTCATGTTTTAAATTGTCTGTTTTAGAGTTCAAAATTATTTTGACTTATTTTTGAAATTTCAGCACAAGTCAATTCTTTCTAAATTCTAATGGCATATTTTTGTTGATTCTGGTCGGTGAATTATTTTCTGTCCTACTATTTTATTTCTAATTTCTCACAAATTTATAGAAAATGTTAAACATGTTTATATGAGTGAATTAGTATAAATTATAAATCTCCGGTGGGAAATATTATTTTCATGTTTGTAATTAGGATCCTTTGGACGATTGTTTAAAAGAATTTTTTCAATTGTTTATAAACATAATCCACCTACATACCATCAAACAATATATAGGATCAAATGCGGTGGTGCAAAATTACACACACATGAGAAATGCAAAAGCCTAACTACATAAATAAAGCCTATGGTCTTATCTGTCCACAAATTAAGGACATTATCCAAAATTTTATATGTGATGCGACCGCTTAAGAAATTAAACAGATGGTGTTACAAGCCTTTCCACATTGGCGTGAGACAAATTTTAATGCGCTTTGGTCGCTCTCATACCTCATACCTCATTCCTCGTCCTTTAGCCTCCTCGGTTCATCGAACCTTCATTCCATCGCCCCCAAAAATAAATCATTTTCCCATTTTTCGTGACAGTCAAGTAAATTAATGATTTATTAGTATCAGTGGGTATGGTAAAAAAAATCTTAAATCATTTTATTAGTGCTATTTGTTTTGTTACCGTTATCTACTACGAGGGCTATAGGATTAGTCATTTTCCATGATATATAGTTTGGACAAATTACAGTCTGATGCATTTAAGCACGTGCGTAATCAAACACTCAAACAAGTTGCATTTTTAATGAGAAAATAAGAAGAGACTGCCATTTAAGTAAGTTGAAATTAAATATTCTTTCCATTTTTAATATTTTATCTTTTGTTTTATACAAATGTTATTTTCAAAATTAATGTAAAATTATAAGTGTTATGGTATAAAGTATTACAGGTTATAAATTAATTTACTATAGGCTGAAATATGTTCAGTTAAATTATTAATAATTCTTTTATCTTTGTTAAAAAATATATTTTTAAAAAAACTTGTATACATGTTGAAAAAAAATTGTCTAAAGTAAAATCTATTTTATATGACTCAGGTTTGGTAAAAAATGCATTTTATCTTTCAAAACAAATAAGGTAATCAGTTTCCTTTATTTATGTGTAATATTAGTTATAAACTTTGATACAAATGTGTTACAAAAAAAAAAACTTTGATACAAACGAACTTCAAATCGAAGTTTAGTTGTCTTCGGCTCACAAGTCACAACTTTGATCAAAGTTGAATTTTAATTGTATTTGTTATATATATTGTGGAATCGAACACGGATAATGGCAGCAGAATTTGTTAGAGTTTTTACTCTTCAGAATTTTGAAGATTCTCAATTATATACCAGACAACAACTATGTTGGTTGATCACTCTCATGCATTTATCATCAAATAAAATCTTACATTTGGTTTCTTTTCAACACTTCACAAAACAAGCCGCACGTTAGCACACGATTTATGGTTTTGAGCTCTGAGAATTGTTGTCCACTTATGTACGGAGTATATAATATGTGTCGACAGGGGTGGTATTGATGTCTAATTAATACCTCGAAAAAAATATCACATGTTTCTACGGTGAAACAACAAGAAGCATGTGCTGAAAGACACCAAGAATTATGTGCTGAAAGACACCAAGAATTAATAAATTCTAATGGCATGTTTTTATTGATTCTGATAGGTGTTTTTTTCTGTCCTACTATTTTATTTCCAATTTATAGTAATTTTATATAAAAATGTTCACCATGTTTATATGAGTTAATTAGTATAAATTAGAAATATCGCGGGAAATATTATTTTCATGTTTTAAATTCGACAATTGTTTATATACTAGTTAGTCTAACAAAACATAACCACCTACATACCATCAAACAATATATAAGCATGTGCAATGTGCAGTGTGCACAATACTACACACACATGACACATGCAAAAGCCTAACTACATATGTAAAGTCTATGGTCTTATGTGTCCACAAATTAAGGACATTATCCGAACTTTTATACGTGAATCCGACGGCCTCAGAAATTAAGCAGATGGGTGTAACAAGCTTTTCCACGTTGGCGTGAGAAAAATGTTAATGCTATTTGGTCGCTCTCATTCCTCGTCCTTTAGCCTCCTCGGTTCATCGAACCTTCACACCACCACCACCAAAAAAACAAATCATTTTCCCATTTTTTCGTGACAGTCAAGTAAGTTAATGATTTATTAGTATTAGTGGGCATGAAAAAAATCTTAAATAATTTTATTAGTGCTGATTGTTTTGTTACCGTTATCTATTATATATAGTATAGTATTATTACTTTAAAAATGATTACTACGAGGGCTATAGGATTAGTCATTTTCCATGATATATAGTTTGGATAAATTACAGTCTGATGCATTTAACCACGTGCGTAATAGGACACTCACACAAGTTGCATTTTTAATGAAAAAAAAAGAAGAGACTGCTATTTTAAGTAAGTTGAAATTAAATATTCTCTCTGTTTCTAATATTTTATGTTTTAGATTTTTTTTGCTTTATACTAAATGATATTTTTCAAATTAATGTAAAAATATAAGGGCTATGGTATAATACTATATACAGTATAAATTAATTTAGTATAGGTTGAAATATGTTCAGTTAAATAATTAATAATTTTTTTTAAATATACTTTTTAATTTAAGTGTACAATTTTTTTTTGTCAACATACAAGTTTAAAGTTTTTTTTAAACTTGTATACATGTTGGCAAAAGAAAATTGTATACATAATATTTTTTTTTAAGTTCAAAATTTTAAATAACAAAAAGGAAAAAAGAGGGATAATTAGGTCATCTACACCTTCCTAGTAGTCTCCATTCACACTGAACGACTCTCAAAATCATATAAAACGTGAAGCTTCTCTCTATATTCTTCTTCCATCAGATTCACTCTTCTTTTATCTACGTATCTCTCTTTCTATGGCTCTTGTTAGAGAACGTCGTCAGCTCAACCTCCGTCTCCCTCTCCCTCCCATCTCCGACCGCCGCTTCTCCCTCCCCTCCATCACCACCGCTGCCACCTCAACCGTCCTCTCTAACTCCATCTCCGCCGCCGATCTCGAGAAACTCAACGTCCTCGGATGCGGAAACAGCGGGACTGTTTACAAAGTCCGCCACAAGAACACTCTCTACGCTCTGAAAACAGTCAACGGCGACATGGACCCGATCCTAACGAGACAACTAATGCGAGAGATGGAGATACTCCGCCGCACGGACTCTCCTCACGTCGTAAAGTGTCACGGAATCTTCGAGAAACCAGTCGTCGGCGAAGTATCGATTCTGATGGAGTACATGGACGGCGGGACTCTAGAGTCTCTCCGCGGCGCCGTGACGGAGCAGCGCCTCGCGGGGTTCGCTAGACAGATCTTGAAAGGTCTGAGTTACTTGCACGGTCTGAAGATCGTACATAGAGACATAAAGCCTGCGAATCTGCTGCTTAACTCGAAGGACGAGGTTAAGATCGCTGACTTTGGAGTCAGCAAGATCTTGGTCCGGTCGTTGGATTCTTGCAACTCGTATGTCGGGACGTGTGCTTATATGAGTCCGGAGAGGTTTGACTCGGGAGGAGGAAGCTCTGATGTATACGCTGGAGATATTTGGAGTTTTGGATTGATGATGTTGGAGCTTTTAGTTGGGCACTTTCCGTTATTACCGCCGGGACAGAGACCAGACTGGGCGACGCTGATGTGTGCAGTGTGTTTTGGAGAACCGCCGCGAGCGCCGGAAGGATGCTCGGAAGAGTTTAGGAGCTTTGTTGATTGTTGTTTACGTAAAGATTCTACTAAGAGATGGACGGCGTCGCAGCTTCTTGGCCACCCTTTTCTCCGGGAAGAGCTTTGATTTCCAGTTTCGTTTGTTAAATTAAAATTAATTTATTTTTGTAGAATTTTGTACATATAATATATTATACTCTGGATAAAATGAGAGATTTGTAAGAATCCTAACATTGGCATTGTAATATCATCCGTCAATGATAAAACTATTTCTTCAATCTTTTTCAGTTTCATTAGATTTAATCATATGCTGGTATTTTACATGTTTTTTAATTAAGTTATAGTGCCATATGCTCGTCGTATAAAATATGATATCTAAAGCGAATCATACAACTGAAGAGGTGTTTAACCACAAAGCAAATAAGCTAGTAAATATTTTATTTGCGAAAACAATCAGACACCCTTTTTTTTTATCAGCAGAATCAGACATCTTATAATAGTATTTTATTGCAAAAATGGTGTTTATCTTGGCGAATCATTTGATATCTTTATTTTATAGTTTGTTTTGTTGGCCCATTAAATCTGCATATTATTACAATAATCATAAAAAAACAAATGCAATGAGCACACGTTAAAAAAAACAAAAAAGATAAAGGGGGGCAGGTCGAAGTTTAAATCTAGTTGCCACTTATGCAAGGAAAACTATATTATCGGCTTATCAACTTGCTTGGAGAGCAAATGATAGCTTGCTTGGAGAGCAAATCTATCTTTGGATGTTCGTGGAAGATTCGGAGGATTATTATAGCTTAGTGGAAGAGTTGATGATAATAACAACTCTACTACTTTTTGTTTGTTTTGTTTGTTTCTTTGTTACAAATTTTTTTTTTTTTTACAAAATCACTCATAAATCTAAATAATTATGAAATGGAGACGCTGACGTATTGGCGTACGTAAGGATTGATGATCCAAGCTCCCGTAGGTGTCAGTCTCTTGAGTGTGACAAAGAAATAAAAGTCACCCTTGACTTGAGATGTGTATAATTATATGTATGGTGACCAAGCGAAACAAATTTATATCTTTGTATTTTAAATTATTGTTAAGACTATTCGGTCTTAATTTCAGTGTCTTCGTCCACTTATATCTTTTTATCATCTAAAGGTATGCACACAACTTCTAAAATTTCGAAAAAGTTGGAATGAGGGAACCATAATTCGGTTGTTCATAAAAAAAAGAGGGAAACATAATTCTAAATAAATGACGGAGAAACCGATACCCAATAGTCACACAAACAGACTATTAAAGAGCTCGAAGAACAAATGAAATTTCTGAAACTGAAGAGTTAAAAGAGGATCCGCTTGTATTTTTTCTCGGTTATTTCGCATATATCTGCATAATAACTGTTTTTGGTAACAAATATCTTGATTGATTGAGACATACAATGTTACCTGATTGCAATATTTTGTTGGTAGTATTTTGTGAGTTATTCTGAGAGCCGTGCTTAGAGGCTTTTGAAAAATGCATTTGTCTAGGATCTCTAAATTTTGTATAAATTTTAGGGTCTTTAATTACAAAAAATTACTTTTACATGATAATTAATATATTCTCTTAGTTAAATTTTTTATTTTTATTTGAATTTGAATTGGACTTTAGTTTAAAATAATTAGGTTTGTGATCACTTTTGCTATATTTTAAATAAAACTATAAAGATTCTACTTCTAAAATACTGTAAATATTTAATCCACATTGGTCTTTTTTTATATGCTATGAGTTAGATTTATTTTATATATTTATGAAAATTTGATAAACAAATTATAATTTTTTCAATATATAATTTACTATAGTTAATTTAAATGCTAAGATTTACCTTTTTGACAACTACCAATATTTTAATCAAAAATTTGTATCTTTGTATTTATATTACAAATTCATATTTTTTGTTCATGATTTAAATAATTTATTTTATAAAATTTTGGTGAAGAAAATTTAGAAAGTGTTATGTAATAATTTAAAATTTTTGAATGTTATATATATATATATATATTATTAAAAATATATCATGCAAAATATATTTTTAAACTCGTTTCGGGCTTCCGAAAACCTTCTCGCGGCACTTGGTTATTCTAGAGCTGTAAACTGGGCGAGCCCATGTCCATTAGCCCATATCCATTTGTCCATTCATTGTTTGTGGACAGTAAAGTGACCATGTCCATTAAGAACCATGTCCATTAAAGACCATACCCACTAACACGCATATTTTTATGGGCTGCCATGGGGTCCATAATAACCATATAAGAAAATTTTAAATTTTAATTTATAAGCATACAATTATATATAAAAGTTCATAAAATTAAAATTCATCCATAAATTCAAAAGTACAACAATACATAAGTTCATAAATACAACAATTATGGTTTTGGTGGGAAAAATTGATTTTGCAGTTTTGGCGGAAAAACTCGATTTTGCAGTTTTGACGGAAAAACTCGATTTTGCAGTTTTGACGGAAAAACTCGATTTTTCAGTTTTGGCGGAAAAAACTCGTTTTGGCGGAAAAAACTCATTTTTGCGGTTTTGGCGGAAAAAACTCATTTTTTGCGGTTTTGGCGGAAAACTCGATTTTCTGATTTTGGCAGAGAAACTCGATTTTTCGGTTTTGCCATGGGGTCTATAATGACCATATAAGAAAATTTTAATTTATAAGCATACAATTACATATACAAGTTCATAAAATTAAAATTCATCCATAAATTCATAAGTACAATAATACATAAGTTCATAAGTACAACAATTTCGGTTTTGGCGAGAAAAATCGATTTTGCGGTTTTGGCAGAAAAACTCGATTTTCCGGTTTTGGCGGGAAAATTCGATTTTGCGTTTTGAAGAAAAACTCGATTTTCTGGTTCTGACGGAAAAATTTGATATTAAAATTTAAGCGAAAAAATCGATTTTACGAGTTTAGCGGAAAAACTTAAATTTTATAAGCCTTAGGTTTTGTGACCATTGGACAGTCCACGTCCATAACGCCCAAAACCAATAAAGACCATTTTCTTAATGGTCTTCCACATTTTGTCCAATGAAAACTAATGGGAAAAATGGGTTTGTCCATATTAAGCCCGTTTGTATATGGACATGGGCAACCATTGGACGGCCCGCCCATTTGACACCTCTAAGTTATTCTTAATATCAATCTGATAATCAAGTCTATACAGTTACCGTGTCTTCTTTCATTCTGGATATACCGGAACTGGCCATTAAGTTAGTTTCCTTGCAAGTCTTATAGATATGTCAGTTTTGTCGGTTCAAAAAACTGAGGCAGTCAAAAACTTATACCTTTCTCCATAAAAAAAGTTAAACAACATAGAAATGTTACTTTGTAAAAAGTTATCCACAATGATTACCAAACTGTTCCTCTCTGTTCTTGGACCACCAAATTGCTCAATTCACACAACACACATCAATAATTTAAGAAAATTATTTACAAGCGGAAACATGCAAATCTCATATAATAGATTCCATATAAAAAAAGAACTAGAATCACATCAATATGGATACAATATTAAGTGTTACAAAATTATTGATTTATGGCAGACAATATACTGGCGTTAGAATGTTCTGAGAGACCAATCAAACTCCTCCAAAAGAGTCCACTTCTCTATCTTTTTGATTTGAGAAAAATCAACCAAGAAGTTGCTAAACTCACTTTTTAAGTCGTTACTTTTCTCACTCAATATGCTCAGAAATTTCGACAAAATATATAATTCTTTTTGTATGAATCAAGAAGTTTCTTGATTCACACGTGATAGTAATTGCCTCGTGTGAATGAAGCTAAACTCTGCTGGTTTAGCCAAACTAATATGACACCAGCGATAGTTTCTAGCGCAGGTTCGAAGAGGAGATCGTGCAACAACCCGTGTCAAAGAGCTTGACTGATTAAAGCCTAAACTAGCCTTCAGAATCGGACAATAATCTAGTTACTAACGACACACAAAGTTCGATATACCGACGACTAATATGCAAACAAATTATGGAAATGGCCTAAAATTCCGGCACAAGCCACGTGGTGAAACGCACGTCGTGAAAGAAACAGAGCCGTCGCTTTGGAAGCTGACAGACGAGACATGGGTTACAAAAGAAACACCTCACGTCTCCTATGAAGAAACAAGAAAAGGGAACATGTTTCCATTCGAGTAGTAGCATCTAGTTTCATTTCAACCACATACTACGAGTGATATATATACTTAACATTGTTACCGACATAATAGGTAGAGACAGTGAAGATTGTGATACTCGAGAAAATAACTGTTACTTTATTTACAAGGTAGCCTGTATGTCCTCGTGATTCGAATCTGGAAAATTCAAACAAACAATCCTTTTAAAACTCTTTGAACAATACGAAGTAACAACTACTGCTATTACCTACATAAGAAATAAGTACCTGTGCAAACGCGTAAATTGCTCGTAAGATTCTAGCGTAGTCAGTTTCAAGCATCTGAATAACCAAATCAGCCAGTAACGTCCCCCACATCCTGTACATTCAATCATTCTTCCGAATAAGAAAAAAATCTTATGATGAATAAGAATCAGATCCATGTGCATATGTTATGTAAATTGCAGGTAGGTTCCTACTAGTGCAACTAGCTTTTGTAATATATATTTTAAACAAGCTAGGATTAGGGTAGTGAATACTAACATTGGACCGACTAATTGCATCACTGTTCTTAAGCCAAGGTATCTGGATGCAGCTCCTACAAACCCCTGTGATCAAATAAAAGGTAAATGTAAATCACAATGTAGTTTATGTAACCAATATAGCTCAATATGAAAAAGGATGGAGAAAAGTAACTACATGCTTTGCTGCAAGCAGAGCTGCTCGTGATTCCAAGTTAATGGCAGCTAACTGTCCACCCTGTATTGACAACACTATAACATCATTTGACATATGTATAGCTTCTCAAATCCGTGAGTGATTGATAATAAGATTCTTCTGCAGAGCGATGGATTAGAATACAAACGCAAACCTTTTTCAGCATCTCTCTCCTTATCTGGTAGTTCGCAGCTTCAATGATTACTTTTCCTGATAGTTTCTTAGCCAACTATAACAGGGCCAAAAGAGACCAGTTATATGTAAACATACAAACTGATAAACCTTGGCAAATGTGATCATACCAACTGATAAATCTTGGCAAATGTGATCATTCCACCACCCTGGCAAGAGAAACACATTGTAAGCCAGAGAAAAGAAACGTGGCCATATTACTAAGGTGAAAAAGCTTTAGAACAAGACTAACCTTGAGAATCATAGATTGGACCTCTGAAGCACCTACTTCTAGAGCAGCAAGTAGTTCAACTTTCCATTTGCTGAGCCCGACTTCTAAGCTTCCCTGTACCTCCGATGCTTGAGAACTATCCCACAAGCCAGGGAATATCCCTGACGCTTCACTACATAGGATACGTTAGAACTAATGCAATTGAAGAAAGCTTGCGGAGAAAATCATGAAGTCACCAACAAAAATGTACCTAGAGAAATTGTCAACAAGGTAAAGAAAAATCTCAGCTTCGAGATCCTCGGTTGGCAACTGGCTGGAGCAGGGAATGCTCAACTTATTTCTCACAGCAAGTAGAACGTTTCTGTATGAAGGCCTCCAACCCCTAAAACAGTGAAGAAAACTCTTTTGTTTCAGATTCTTATTGAACATATAAAGTAAGAGATAGTGAGTGACTACTAGTGAATCAGTTCCACAAAGATGAGGACTTCAGTTACAACAGAGTCAATTGGTTCATATCTACTTCACTGAAAGCCTTAAAACTCTAGTAAAAGCCCAAAGCTACTGATTGTCTAATGGTCAAGAACAGAAGAAGCAAGGTTCATCATATCTACTTCATTGAAAGCTTACAACTCTAGTGAAATCTCAAAACAAGAAGCTACTACTGATTGATTCGTCTAATAATGTTTCAAAGGAGAGAAGAAGGAAGGGGTACCTGAGAGTGGAGCGAGCATCTGCAGCGAGAAACAAGAATCTAGATTCAAGAGATTGGATAAAACCATCTCGCACCTCAATATCTTCCCCTATCATCAACCTCTCACCTCCTCCTTTGTTAGGGATTGATTTCAACAGAGGGCTAAAGTAGCTGCTCACAAAAGCAAAGTAACTAACTACTCAGGGCACAAGAACTTCATTGTTAAAGAGTGGACGGTAACTGAATGAGTAGAAGATATTCTCTCACCTGGGACCAAAGAGGATATTCTCAAGCTCGTACAGCTCAGAATCTGTGGCGAGCTCGAAAACCAAACGGAGCTCCGGATCATACGTGCCTGCCAAAAAAATCAAAGTAGGGTTAAACAACAACAACGCTAACGGGAAGAGAAGGAGTGAGCTTTTCATTTCACCTTCCGATGGCGATGATTCCGAAGCCGTAACCGCCGCTAAAGCAACTCCGAGCTGTTTCCTCCTCCGCAAGCCGGCTCTAGGAAGCTTCACAATCACAA
The DNA here is from genome assembly GCF_020379485.1 of Brassica napus. Lineage (NCBI taxonomy): Eukaryota > Viridiplantae > Streptophyta > Magnoliopsida > Brassicales > Brassicaceae > Brassica > Brassica napus. The sequence goes on along the minus strand of NC_063435.1, from coordinate 11,831,970 downwards.
TCGAATTGAAAACGAAAGGTTGGAAGAAGAAACCTGATACACACTGAGAGAGAGAGAGACCTTGGTCAGACTCAGATGATGACGAGAGAGTGGGAGACGAATCGGAGGTGCTACAAATGGTGGAACGACGGCGCCGGAGACAGTGGTCATCGGAATTTCAGTTACTCACTCTGCTTCTCCTGACGGACCTTCACAACTTCATTTTCTACTAATAATCTTTTTTTTTTTTTTAAAGCTTTTTAATGTATTTAATTTCAGTTGATGATGAATTTTCATCACTAAATTGCAAAAATCCAGGGGGTTTGCTGGGTTAATACAACCGTTTTATATCACCAGTAGAACTCAAAACATATTCGTAACACCGAAAAAAATATATTTTTGTTTTCAAAAGATAAAATACATTTTTGAAGAAAATTTGTTTCAAAAATACATATTTTTTTTATTTAATCCATTAGTGGTAAATTGTTTATAATTTTCTTGAATTATTATTGGTTTAAAGATATTAAAAATTGTTACAATTTGATATATATAATTTATATTTAACTAGTGGTAATCCGTCCTACCGGTAGTAATATAAAAAAGTAACAGAAAAACATATAATAATTTATAGAGTATATTTCATAATATTTAGTTTAGTCTCAGTGAAAAGTGATATTAATATACATACACTATTTTTTGTTATTCTTCTTATAAATCTATGAAATCATATGTTATGCTGTTAAGATCATGTTTGGATGTGCCACATGGAAGCCATATTTGCCAGAAGCTGAATTCGTTCCCCAACTATATCTTTGGCCACCGGACATTTATAGTCGCTTTAGCTCCATAGTACTTGTCTTTTTTCATATTAAGTATGGCATGATGCAGTTCGAGAAACCAAAAAAAAAAAAACTCATATAAAGAAACCACTACTCATATTAAAAAAAAATACAACTCATATAAACACTACCAGATCCCACAAGTCTATTCTAGCATCTCAATCTTTGGAGACTTCATTATTGGTTTCGAAGGTATATGAAGATCGTCTTTGCCAGAGTTAGTAGAGAAGGATGAACCCTAAAACATGTTTGCAACTGATGAAAATGATCAGTTTTGTTGCTATTGGGCTGGAATAAAGTAAAAGATGAAGCCCAAAAACGAAGTCCATCAAACTGTAAATGAAGCACTTCGTTTTGTAAATGGGACAGGTGTCGCCACCTCTTTACCTTATTTGATGAGATGGCAAAAAGAGAAGAGAATAATCTTCTTCTTTATAGTATTAAAATACATGTAAAAATGTTAAAGAATATATTAATCTGAAACCTATGTAGTAGTAGTAATAATAAAAAAAGACTAAGGATCAGCAGATGAGACAAAACAAGTTTTAACAACAATCTGTTCTCAGAGAACAATAATCACAAGTGTTACATGATCTAGTCAAAACTCACAAAAAGTTTTTCTTCTCTAAATCTCCCACCTTTGCACTCACATAACCACCTCTTGACTGAAGAATACAGCCACAAAGGAAGACTAACTTTTACATGGTTTTGGTGCTTCAACTTTGCACAGCTAATAAGGTTTTTTACCCACTAATCTACGGTTTTTTATGATGGCCGAAGTAAGTCACTGGTTGTGTCAGGAGATTTAAGTAGATATTGGCTCGTATGGGTATGAAACCCAAGGGTGCTTGTGGGAATCACGTCCCTTGGTAAGCATTTCATGATCTATAGTTCGTATGATTCCTATAACCCTCGCAAGCAAACTGGCTGGAGAATCATTTTGGAAAAGAACCTGCAAACATAACTCCCCAAAATCAACAACTTTCACTTCCAAATGTTTTGGATTATAGTGATATGACAAAGCAATGGCATCAGAGATGGATTAGGTCAATAGAAACAACATAACTTACATTGCCTGTACATAGTTCAGCCAAAATGCACCCAAGAGACCACACGTCTATCTTTTTATCATAACCAAGTCCCAATATGACTTCTGGTGCTCTATACGACCACGACTGAACATACGAGCATAGGTGATCTGTCTCGAAACAGCTACTTCCAAGGTCGATGACTTTGATTTCACATCTACTGTAGCTTTTCACACAATATGTTCTCAGGCTTCAAATCACAGTGTATAAGTCCAAGTCCATGTAGAAACTGAAGTGCTACAAGGCATTGTATAGTGATTGACTGTACAAAATGGTCCAAAAGAGATCAGGTACTGGCTAGATATTTAACTATGCTATAAATGGTAATGATGAAGCGGTGGACAAACCTGCAATCTTAAATTTGCGGAATTCGTATAGATTAGCCTTAAGAAGTTCACATACAATTAGCAAACGCTCCTGCAAAAAACACATTCAAGGAAACCATTATTTCAGACCATCTCCAAAAGACACTCCATTATATAAATTGTACTAAGGCTAAAATCAATGCTCAAAAAATCGCTAGGCACTTTTTATGTAATTATTGATTAGGTGGGTCCGTAGACGGATTTTTTGAAAACCGCCTATACCAATTTTTAAAATAATCATTCTGAAAAAAATAGTTTCGGTTATAGGCCCCCCTCTTCTAGACCAACTTTTAGAACACTATCTAAGATTGTTGAAGACAGACGCTAATCCAGAGCTGAATGTACAGCTTGCAGAGCTCAAAACATCAACCATCAAGCAAAAAAAGAAACTATTGAATATCCTTAATGTTACACTAATGGGTCATATTGATATTATCTATTAGATTAAATCTGTGCAGCAGAGGCGTGATCATTTACCCGGTAATAAAAGTAATCATACAACCGGAGAAGATTGAATTTGTCAGCAGGATCATGCTTATTGACATACTTCAAAAGTTTTATCTCGTCAAGACTCTGGTCAAAGAAGTCTTTGTTGTTCTTTATGATTTTTATACAGATATCCATTCCTATCTGTAAGTCATGCGCTTGTAAGTTGTATGGCTTTACTGAAGGCTGCTGATCCAAGGTTCTCTGTGACATGGTAACGCCCAGCAATCACCGAATTTAAAACCATGTGAAAGTTCTTTTCCTATGAATTCGAAACCAATTCTGATAAATATCAAACAAATAGTAAGCAGCACTCAGCTATATGAAACTATGACGATGTAATAATTTAGTTATTTCCGGATAATATTTTCAACATGGGGTACTAGGCATGGACACATTTATCCAGAACCAAACCGAACCGGAAAACAAGGTTCAGTTCGGGTTATGATAATATGAATTAACTGAGCCAATACTACTAATCAACCGAATGAATCCTATATCTCTAGAACAAAAACTGAAGCCAAACCGAAACTGAAATCTGAATGGATACCTCATTTCTATAACATAGTTTGTATACTTAAATATTAACTATATTTTAGTTTCAGAATAATAAAATGTTTTAGAGATTATTATTTACAAACCAAATTACCCAAAAAAAAACTGAATTACCCAAATAATTTAAATTATCCGATATTTTTATTAAAAACCCCAAAACTTGATAATTAACCCGATAATACTGGAGTTATCTGACATTTTAATCTAAATTAACTGAAAAACCAGAACCGAATTGGACTCAAAATTAACTTGGATATTAGTCAGTTCCTAACTTTCTTTTTGAACCGAAAACCAAAATAACCGAACCAAAACCGAACAAATCCTATACTTCTAGAACCGAAAAAACCGAACCGATACCCAAAATGTCCAGTCCTATTGGGCACAATACTCATGACCATTACAAACATAAGAATTTGTTACTCAATTAATATCCACATTCCTGACAAGAAAGAGAGTATTCTACTGTCATAGTTCAAACAAAAAAAAAAGTTAAGGAGAAAGCTTACCTATTTTTTCGATGCACGATTTTGAAGTCTAAGGTTTCAAACTCCTCCTCTTGGGCCTGAATTTGCTCTTGGACAGCCACTGTCTCTTCATAATCGAGTCCTGCCAAATTTTCATCCTCTCTTTCATTTCTATCATCTTCTTTGTCAGCAGCATGCTTTCTTTCCTCGCGAGCATAATTTGACAAAGAAGAGGGAGACAGTTTACAGATTTTAGGGACATTGAACTATCTTCTTTCACAGAACTTCGACAACTTGACGAGTCACTACTATTCCGTCTCCAAGTAGCAAGCATATCATCAGTAGCTGTTGAGACACTCAAACGTTCAGTGTAATTCGGACCATCATGTCTACTTGCTTTCTGTTTAATCTTGTTTGGTCCATCACGGGAGTATTAAAATAATAAATTGTTGTCATATACACTAAAACATATGGAGTATTAAAATAATAAATTGTTGTCATTTAAACATAAATTTTAGTTTTATAAATATTCGATGTTACTGAAATTTTTATTTTATAAAGTACTTGGGATTTGATGATATTATAAATATTAGAAATTATGAATTTTAGAAGGTTTCTAGTGAATTAAAGTGTTTTGGCGAAATTTTCTAATTAAGAAGAAAATATAAATCCCATATTTTAAAAAAGAAAATATTTTAGAATGATTTGAATAAAATTATATTAGTTTTTCAATTAACCTAAGATCATCTAAACTCATATAAACAAAATCACTCCAAGTCATTCCAAATTCTATATTGAATATCATTCTAAGTAATATTTCAACACTTTTTTTATTGCTGAGCTGAAATTATATTTTCTATCTAAAATTATGTAAGTTTAATATAAAATATCAATTAGATGGAACTAGAAGTTAAACTGGACAACTGAATAAAATATATTTAAATTTGAAATGATTGATTCAAGCCAAAAAAGACTTACTATAACAAATATTCAAATAAAAGTTCGTAATTTCTATAAAACATTTTTCTTAAATCATAATGAAAATGTAGTAATATAATTCACTAAAAATTTTCACTTTTCAAGCCAAATAAAAACCACTATAAAGCAAATTATTTATTGTGGACTAATTATCATTGAAAATAGTGTTATCAATTTTAAACAAAACTAGATTTCCACCCGCACAACCGTGCGAGTATATATTTTCACAATTATATATATAGATATTTGTTTTACATAATTATTATATATTTTTAATGTTACTCACATATTTAAATGTTTGTATAATTATACCAAATATAATAATTTTATAGTTTTCATGCTGTAAATTAAAATCATCACATATATATGTTGCTTATTATATATTTGTCTTATTGAATTTGCGTTTGATTACTAAACTAAAATTTTTAATGCATGAAACAACATATATGAAAACAATTTTGTATTTAATTTATTATAATCATGATCCGTAATTCAAATCGCTAGATTTTTTTAGTAATTTTTTAATGTTTATTAATTTTATATAATAAATTACTGTATTTTAAAAAGTTTAAGATAAGTTAAATTTTTATATATGTATTATATAGTTTACTAATATTAACCCGTTCTACCAACATATTATATTTTTAGCATAAATATTTTATATTTATGAAAGTAAAATATGTTAACTTATCAATTTAAAATAATTTTATCATATTTTGTTCAATATAACATTTTTATTTTAAAATGATAGATATTATTATAAAATTGATAAAATAGGATATAATTTTATTCTTTTAGTAACATTTCATTACTAATTACAAAATTAGTTGAAAATATTTATATTCAATTTATGACAATTAAGATCTTATTATAATCTTTTTCAAGAGATTTGTTAGAATTTTTTTTTTTTAAAAGAATTAAAAGATATAAAAGATATTATGATTAAAGTAGTTAAAAATATTATGTATATTAGCATTAGTGATATACATTTAATATAAAATTTAAATGATGGTCCAAATAAAAATATCACTCATCAAAAAGTCATGATTTTTATTTTATTAGAAAACAAATTTGAAAAAATTAAAATAAAAATAAATATAAATATTTATTTCTAACAAAATGTTTTAAAATTATTAGTAAATGTATTTGTGAAATTAATTAATTTCATTTTATTTAAATTTTCGTTTATAAACTAAAACAATATTCAATTTTAATTTTTAATTATATTTTATGATAATTTAAATTAAAACTAACTAATTTTTGAAAGTAAATTTAAAAAGATTTTAAAAAGATTTTAAAAAGATTTTGTTAGAATATTTTAAATATATTCATTTGTATTTCAAATAAAAGATAAAGATATTTAAAGATATAATAATGAATTTATGTTAAATATGATATTTTCTAAGAATGGTCCAAACTAAAAAAATCACACATGAAAAGAAGTCATGACTTCTGTTTTAATATATAAGATTACTTAAAGATTGAATATATATATATGTAAACTATAAAAAATATTTATTATGTGTATCCTAAACTTTTTTTTAGTCATATTTTGTTGAGTGAATCGATCCATAAAACGACATCATTTTATTATCAAATATTAATTATTTTGTTTGTCATCGATCATATCATATACTATGTATTGTTTTTTCAGTTTTCCAAAAACTCTAATGATACAGAAATTTCTTATTGTCATAAATAATAATTAGTGACAAGAATTCTGTTTAAATATTATCAATTTGATTATATTTATATTATCATCTATTAACCAAGTAATCATGTACAACTTGACAGCTCGCCCATACTGAATGAAAACAAAATCTACATTCCTTCTAAAACAATGAATGGGGAGACAACAACATTTTTGTTGAAGTTTATCACTTTAATATATACATTCAGAATACCAATAAAATTTAACTGAACTAATTGTGTACAAATACATGTTATACATCTTTCACAAATATTTTATAACTTTGATTTGAGTGCTGTTCTTATTTTTCCTGCTTTAGTTTTGGTAAGCAAAATTGAATAAAATGGATTGACACTAAAATATGTAAATCTTTTTCTTAAAGTGATTTGTTTTTTTTTTCAACTAAAACCTTTTCACTGCATGGAAAAAGTGAAAATGTCTACTTTGGAATGGTGAACCAATCAAATACATGTTATACAGCTTTTACAAATATTTTATAACTTTTATCTAAGTGTCTTCTTATTTTTACTGCTTTGGTTTTGGTAGGACAAATCGAATAAAATGGAGTGACACTAAAATGTGTAAATCTTTTTCTTATGTGATTTTTTTTTCAATTGAAACTTTTTCACTGCATGAAAAAGTGAAAATGTCACTTTTGGAATGGTGAACCAATCAAATTTTCTTTTTAGTTTTCTACTTTCCCCCACCACTTTTTTTAACTACAAAATTTTACCAATCGCAACCTTTTTTATTTTTTTACATTTTGAAAAGTTAAGCGAGAAATCCTGACTGAGCCAACCGTAGTAAGAAAAAGAAGCAAAAGTCTTTATATAATACACCCTAGTGCCGAAATCAAAAACCGTTGATTGAGCCAAGACGTTAAAGCAAGTTGTCGAGTTGGGTTTGCAGATCCTGAATAGATATCACATTAACACTAGCTTGTTCTTCAACTGAGTACTCGGCTTTGAGCAAAGACTCCACTTGTGTATGAGCTTCCACAATATTTGTCCTGAATATACAAAACATATACATTATAGGGTCATCAAATCCACGCATTTGTTAGTATTCAAACTAGCAAGAGGCTTGGGTTCAGACAACAAGAACACAAAACCAAGATGGTTTAGATGGTAGTCGGGAGTAGCAGAGGATTTGGAATAAGTAAGACTTACTTGATCGGCTTGAAAAGTATGGTCCTCGCGTTGATGGATTCTGCAGATAGAGTTTCATTTTTGCTAAAATCGGAAGCAACTCTTGCTGTATTGCTGCATATACCTACAAAAAGTGATACAAATCATCATTTCACTGTGCTTACTGTTATTAATTCTTGTACTAGAGAACAACAAATGCATGTTTGAGGGATCATTAGCATCTGTATTTGTCAGTCCTAGGAACTACTGATGTACAAATATTTTAATATCATGTATCAGTAAAGAAGTTGCATCCTGGAGAGCTTGATAGGGAACAACAGGATATAGCTGCCATCTCTATTCCTGAAATATCTAAAAGAGTACATTTCTTATATCGTACCTTCTGAACAAGTTCAGCCACCTTATCTGGAGTAGCGATAGCTTGTTCCTTTAGCGGCTTAGCCATGACAGAGTCAACTTTTTGATTCTGAGTTCCAGTTGAAAGAGCAACTTTTATGGCTGTCACTTGCATACAAACCAAGCCAAACTGTTACGCTGTTTCATTAGGTGAGAAGCCCCTTTAGATAATAGAGCCCCTCCTCTGATGATCGGTGCATTGTGTTAAATAAATGGACGTGACTACGACACAAATTTAAGTTATAAATGGTCTGTAATGCATTGGAGGAGATTTTAAAGTTTATTGAAAATGGAGCAGTGCAAGGATACTGACTTGAACTTTAAAAGTTTCCCAGAAAAAAATAAAAGGAAAAGAGAAAACCCACCTTGGTTACGAATGAAAGCATAGGATCCACAACTAGCTTAGTGACTGACATGATGAACTCCTCACAAGTTGTCTTAAGACATTTTTCTAACTCCTGCCAAAAAAAAAGGGTCCATGCATCATTCCCATTCATATAAAGGATCCAGCATCGAAGAGGCGTCCAGGTAAGCATGATGCAACAAACAAGCTAACAACAAAAAATTGAGATCATCTGCAACAGCTTGAACTGAATACAGATGCTTCAACCAGTTCTGCCCAACAGTAAACACTAGCTCTGCCAGTGGCTGGGCTACAGTTTACTTGGTAGTAATGTATTAGATATCGACTTGCATCGGTTATCAACTTTTAATGTACATGATGGAAATAAGACTACATCAAGCAGCTAGGTATGGTCTGCTATTAAGTTACCATATCTCTTTAGGCCTACTAGAATGGCAGAAAAATAACCCAGACTATGACATCAAATTTTTAATCTTTCACCAATACTGGTAAATCAGTCTTGCAGAAAGATGCTCATGGTTTACATAGTAAAACAAAATCAACACATTTGAATGACAAAGTTATGTGAACATGAGGCTGATACGAGGGCCCATTTCCTGATGTTAATGGGCTGGATTTAGGATGATCTAATGAGTTATTTAACCTAAAACATATTTAGTATATAAGAGAGTGCGAGAGCAAGAGAGAGAGTTATCAAGTTGTTGATCATTCATGTCATGGGGAGGTTGAGAGACTCCTAGTAAAATCTCTCAAACGTGTTCTCTTTTTATAATCATAAATAACATCACTTGATCTTCTATTCTCGTTATTACTCTATTTACCAGTTCCGATACCTAAAACGTATCAACTTGGTATCAGAGCTCAGTTACGAGCCATGGGATCGATTATTGTTCCAATCTTTTACGGTGAAGATCCAGAGTTGTGGATTGAGTGGATCGACGCGTTCGTTTCTGCTCACAGCTTCTCTGATTTCGAAACCATACAGTTTGCATACGGGTTCATTGAAGGCGAAGCTCTAGAATGGTATTGTGATGAGATTGCTCGATCTGTGTTCAACAGCTGGGAGGATCTCAAGAAACGGTTGTTCCAGAGATTCCGCAAAAGCGTTGAATTCGCGGGGGAACTAAACCTACAGGATCGTTTGAAGCAGCTAAGTCGTGATATGGATCGTTGGGATGAAGACGAGGCTAAGAAGCAACAGGAAGAAGAGATGATGGTTGCTGGAGATTCGAATCAGATCCTGAGCTCCGTCGAAGGATTTGTGAAGAGTTTCGAGTCGGCTCTGCCTGAGACAGTATCGGGAGAGAAGGATGATCTGATTCTGTACTCAAATCAGCTGATCCCAGAGGTGAAGAACGAAATGTTAATTCTGGACTGTCCAGTGTTGGTGCAAGAGAAGGATGATCCAGAGACTGAAACCCTTGTGTTCGAAGAGGATAACAGCTTAGAGACAGAGATGGATGTTGGTGCCTGCCAAGTGTTCGACCCAATGCCGAAGAGAAGAAAGACAGTGCTTGCAAAGAAGTGGATGTGGAAATTTACAAGGAAGAGGAAGAAGAGAATGAAGTTAGAGCAGCTTGAGAAGAAGTGTGTCAAGTCTAACAAGGAAGAAAGTCATTGTGAGAGTATGAGACAGAGGATGGAGGAGTATGAGATAAAGAGAAATAAGCATCTGATGGAGCAAAAGGAGTTGAGGCAGGGACTTAAGAGAGTTCTGAAGAAGCTAAACAAATGGATGAAACATAAGTTCAAGCAGAAAAATCACAAGGAATGGATCAAGCTAGATGGTGTCGTGATGAAGATTAGGAAGTTGCTAGCTGCCACGAAGGAAAGAAAAGCAAAATGGCAGAATCTCTACACGAGTCTTGTGTCCAACAAAAAGTGGCTGATGAGATTCAAAAAAAGGAGGAAAGTGATAATGAAGATAGCCAATGTGATGAGAAAGAAGCTCAAACACAATCACAAGAAGCAAAAGAAAGAGATTAAGAGTAGGTTTTCTGGTAACTATATCACTGCTTTTTGGAACTCAAAACGTGAACTGTGGGTAAAGAAGTTCAGCGGCTTGTTTATGAGAAAGCTCTGTAAGATGGTCTACTTGGAGGGCAGAAAATGGCTGAAACGAAATGGTTTTGGGAAGCTGTATTGGGGGCTGAGGCTAGTTTCTACTGAGAGGAGGGAAGTCTTGAGGGTTAACTGTGTACCTGAGGGAAAGCTTAACTCGTTTGTTAAGCTAGCATGGATGAAGTTCTTGGAATGGAAGAGGTATAAGCAAAAGCAGCGTAGGCATGACAAGGCAGACCAAATGCGACAGTTATCCAACCTTGGCATCAATGCGATGGTTCAGGTAACAATGATATTTGAGTTGGCAGTAGTAGAGAAGAAGTCTCTCATCAGTAGTAGAAAAGTTAGGTTTCGAAAGAAGCACATGAAGAAAGAGCTGTCCTTTGAATTATTACTGTCATCGGTTCGTAATACTTATAATAGAAAAGAGATCGTGGAGGGTGCTATGTGTAGGCCAGGTACTGTAACCAGGTATTTTGTAACATGGCGTGAAGTAGACAAAGGCCAAAATGTGGAGCTTATTTGGAAAGTCTTCATATGGTTTGAGACTTGGGATTACATCAAAGCTAACGGAAAGGAGCAGGAAGAAAACATAAGAATTCAGGTGCCACAGTTTGTACATTGCGTTGCAGAGTTATCTGTTCCCTCAGTCATTCAGTGGAAGGAGATCTGTATAAGGGTATACATGAACCAAGAGCTGCAAAAACAAATAGGCAGGGGATATGGGCTTAACTGGATGGGAATTAGGACTGTTTTGAAGCCCTATGAAGCTGTTTGCTGGAAATTTCAAGAGTGTGAATCCTTGACTCTAGCTTCAGGTCATGCTGCTACAAAGGAGATGTTCCACTTTCTGAAACCACCTGAGTTTTCTATCTTCAAGGAGGGGAAGGGGCAAGAACTTGAACAAGACAACAAAACTCAGGACTCTCCTGGTAGTACTCTGTTTATTCCAGTTTCCCTAGTAACTGATAATGACAGTTCGTGGAACTCAAGATGGGACGTTACGAGTCAAGCTCTTATGGCATTTGATTCAAACGAGAGGGAGGCAAGTAGTTGGACTCAGGTTGCTGCGATTGATTTTGATTGGGATCCAGGCGGGACAAGCTTAGAGAAAGTTCATGAAGCACTACTAATTATGGCAGGTTGCTTACTTGCGATGGAACAAAGGATTTTTCTAAAGTTGAGTGTAACAAGGATGAAAAGAAGCCTTGAAGCTGATCTGGTGGACGAATTTGAGATGGGGAGGTCTTCTGTAATGGGAATGAAGCTTCCACTTGTTAGGGAGAAAACTTTGCAACTCACAGTGGACCATTTCCATCCTCATGTGGCTCTAGTTTATGTTGAGTTGTTGTTCCACTTCACAAGACCACCAGAGGTATGTCTAGTTTCTGTTGAGGCATTGTTCCACTATACAAGACCACCTGAGATACATCAAGTGACAGTGGAAGAGGGTTGGAGCAGAGGGGGAGAATGTTATGACCAAGTGAAAATAGGACGATCAAGTGGGTGGTTCAGAGAAAACTTGCATCATCTCCAACCTTGAGGACAAGGTTAAATTGAAAGGGCGGAGTAATGATACGAGGGCCCATTTCCTGATGTTAATGGGCTGGATTTAGGATGATCTAATGAGTTATTTAACCTAAAACATATTTAGTATATAAGAGAGTGCGAGAGCAAGAGAGAGAGTTATCAAGTTGTTGATCATTCATGTCATGGGGAGGTTGAGAGACTCCTAGTAAAATCTCTCAAACGTGTTCTCTTTTTATAATCATAAATAACATCACTTGATCTTCTATTCTCGTTATTACTCTATTTACCAGTTCCGATACCTAAAACGTATCAGAGGCAAATCTATAACTGATAGTGGGTGGAATAGAAAAATAACAAACCTTCTTGGCATCTATTTGGCTCTCCAGAACTCGAGGTGACAGGATCCTTGCAAGAGAGGTTGACCTAGACCAATCAAAAAGTGACGCTTGACCTCTAAGTATCCTCCTCAGATGTTCCTAACCACATTTTATGAGTGATATTAGTTAATACCGAAATATAGCCAAGTCAACAGCAAAGAAAGAAACCACTGGAAGAAAAAGATCTGATACATGGACCAAAGACAAGCACTCTCAAAAGCTATCGTTTCAATCTATCATACAAAGTGGACCTGACTGTCGAAAATACTAACCAGTAAATGAGAGAAATCAAGCTCTTTGTGGGTGACTGAAAATTCTATATCAAATGGCGCAATCTGAAAACAAATATAAGTATCGTTTAGAATATAGTCATTGAATCTATAGCAAAAGAAGCAAAGTAAAGATAGATCAGCCATAACCTGTTCCCTCAAAATAAGGAGATGCTTGATAAGGAACAGCTGGCCATCCATTGTAGTTGATCGCTTAATGACAAGCTTGCTGGCTTTCTGTTACATATTTGACAAAATAATGTGGACTTGTAACCCAAATACACAATGGCACATCTTCTGTAAATGAAAATAAGGACAGATGAAAAAGAATCAAGAGGCAAGGCGATGAATGCATGGTTTTCTAGCTTGCTTACTTGAACTGACAAAGAGCAAACTTCTACAGCGTCCTGTGGAACATAAGTGATAATCAGTTAGACAACTGTGCGTGTCTTCTTTAACAGAATGAGAAGCAATAAAGTTACTGATAGACCAGTCTTGCCTGTGCTAATCCGGTGAAAACTGCAGGCTCCAAGCAACGATATAATTTAGATAGACAAGAGAGAGTCTTCTCCAGAGGTGGGTACCAAGTCTTGTATACATCAGCGTTTTCATCATCCTGCACCTTCGAATATAAATATACAACTAAAGATTACCAAACAATAGGAATAATCTGAAAATTATATTTTACCCCGAGATTGGTATCAGATGGCGTATTAGCAGATCTCTCCAGCTTTCCAGGGTAATTCAGATCTTCAGAAGAGGGAATATAATTTGCCATCTGCAGAAGTAAGAAGAGGACTGAAACAGAGCAATTCAAGGAAAGCAAAGTCCTCTACGAATAAACAGGATTACACAGCTGAAACTGATAAAAAAAATTCCTATTATCAATAGTAGGTGTTTAGTCTTAGTGGTGACAACATATAAATTTCACTATTTCTACATAGACGCAGATGAGAATCATGCTTGTGGAAGTAAAGGCCAGGGAGAGAAACAGTAACGAAGTTGTAGAAAAACAATTCTGGCAAGGTAAATTCGGCACCTCATCTCGAATATATGTTCTGGCACGAAAAGTCAATCTCTCGTTAACATCGGCTAAAAGTCTTTGTAATGTAGGCCGCAGTCCAGCCAGGGGTTCGCTCTGTCTAGCGGACTGCTCTCCCAAGACTTCGACTTTAAGGATATGAACAAGCTCACATAGAAGGTCAATATCTGCCTCGTGAATCAGTTTCGGGCGTAATATGTCATACAAGTACGTAGACCTGTTCAGGAATCAAGAAAATATGATAAATTGGATGCATCCAGTGCCGGTCCGGACTTAAATGGCGCCTAAAGCGTACTTAAAAAATGTTGCCCCCTGATTGGCTTGAGATTTTATCAGCTCGTCTTGTCTCTCATTTCTCTTTCTATTTGCACATCCACTCGACTGATTCCTGATTCTATTTCCCGGTAACATTTTCTATAAATTTAAAAAAGCAAAAGTGAGCATCTATTGCAAATCAAATAGCAATACATATAATACAATATAATAAGTAAAAACTATAATCTGATCAAAAAGTTTCTTTCACGTTAACTTCGTAAAAATTAGTAATTTTTACAGAGTTTTTAGTTTTATGTTTGCGCATATTTCAGAATATTTTTTTCAAAAATAATATAACTTACGGAAAAAAACCTTACAGGAACAGCAGAAAAAATACATTTAAGAAGGAGAAGTGTTCTTGTGTAACTGATTTGACCAACGCAAGGTGAATGTTATATAGACTTCAAGATGGTAGAGAAAGGGCATTAAACATGGAGAAAAAATGATTTAAAAAAAGAGAATTTGTATTCCCTACACACCAAATATCACATATTTGCACTCCATACACTATATCCCTCTAATTTTTTTCCCCCTATCATTACCATTTACCCCCCATTCTATGGTATCTCACCATTTTTAGTATATTCAGCAAATTAGCTCTTAAAAAAATGTAATATCAGAGAACAAAGGGAATAATTAGGTTTGGGTTAACTTGTTTGTTTTATTAACACACAGAAAGGAACTAAAAGTTGTTAGATAGTTGAGCACGTCTTTTGCGATATTTTTAATGATTATCAATATCAAAAGCTGAAAAATAATAAAAAGGAAATACTGGTATTCGAACTTAGCTCCCGAGGTAATTGTGCAAGTATACAAACCACTAGACGAAAGCATCCTAACACAATTTGGCGCCCCTAAATATATGTAAACTCCGGTGTCTAAAGCCCTTGCTTTATGGACTTTAGCCCAGGGCCGGCCCTGGATGCATCGAATAAGATATAAGAAACGAAAACAATCTGGATCAACAATGCTTACTCATACTATATCCTAGAATTTCAAGAAGCCATATTCAAATTTAAGGAAAGTTGACTACAGTGTAATGGATCCACCGACTACAACAAGTCAACAACTACAATATAGTTGGAAGCATGGCATAAGATATAAGAAACAAAATCAGTCTGCAAGATACTAGCCATAAAAGTTCATACTTGCTTCAAACTCAAAAACATGATAGCTTATGCTTACTCATATTCTCTGAGCTTAGGCTTTTCAGAAGTCATAGACTCATAATCAGATTCAAAGAAAATTGACTACAGTGCAGTGGATCCAGCAAATATAACAATTTCCCATCTCAAAATACAAATAACGCGACTAGTATTAAACAAAACAAAGATAATATTATCAAGGCAATGCCAGGAAAGTAGGTTTCCAGTTCACAGTTAACAATAATGATAGGGCGGATACACTGCTGTGTAATAGATGATGACCACTAATAGTGTACAGAGAACGAGAAGGAAAGTACATTTGCAACGTCTCAGATATTATGTATTCAGGTAAGATTTAGGTTAGATGCTTATGGCAATCTGTATTAGCTTTCTATATTTCGGAATAAAAGGCACAAAAAAGTATTTCAGGGTTAAATTGAACAGAAGCAGAAAGGGTGAATATGGAGCACGACTCAGAAACGCTTACAAAGGATCCACTAAAGGTGCCAGACTCGAAACTTCTTCTGATGATGCTGGAAAGAAATGAGTAAACAGTTGATTCTCCATTTGACAAACCTGAATTCATAATGTGAGTTAGGTCGTGTGGTACAGTAATTTACTTTTTTAAGAAACCAAGTCCATTAACAATCTCTAAAATTTTCACTTGATAAAGCTGATAATCCAGCCATTATCTCTCTCGAAGACCGTCATCTGACCTTTGAAATCACACAGAATAACAGATATATTAACATTCTCTAATTTTCTTATATGTTTCTATCCCCTAAAATGATAGCAACGTCCTTTTCTACTAAACTGACATAAATCCTAGTTTCTCATGTGAATAAAGAGTCCCTTTGTTTTCCTTTATATACCTGCATCAGATATGCACAACCAGATCTAGTCAAAGATGGCAGTGCTTCTTTCTTCGTTGGTGAACTATGCCTTTGACCTGCTAATGTGAAATGAAAAATAAACAGGCGATTATAGTTACCTGCAGATAGAAACTGAACCATATTGTCATCCAGAAAATAAACTCACCAGAGAAAGCCGCTGTTCACAGTATAGTCTGTGACATTCTGCAAGGATTTGGACATATTCCTTTCTTGCTGACCGACTCTCGATTTCCGCCAATACAGGTTTAAGCTGGACAAATAATTTTTTTCGATGGTCAGGTCAACATCATAAGAAAAAAAATTTCACCATGCCGTAATCTCAACACTAAACTCACAAAATTGAAATTGAAAAAATGCTACAAAAGCTACATTCCTTTGTCTTTTATCAAATACAGTGACCCTAGTATTTTTGCACTACAGTCTAACATGGAAAAAAAAAAAAGGTATCACCTCATTTGCAGCAGCCTTGAAGCGAACATATATAACAGATGCCTCGACACCCTCCGAGACAGATGCTTTGTTTCCATCCGTCCCGCGAAATGCTGCCTGAACCTGACAATAAAATAACATGTTTGTCTCACGAAAACTAGACATAACTACAAAATTCATTCTACTTGCCTAGATTACAGGCATATGGGTATTCAATACATGTATATACACAGTCACGATAACTTTTTACATGCTTCGTGTAAAGTGTGCTAGAATATATGCATATTACAAAGAATATCTACCTGGGAAGCGGCAGTTTTGAGCACTGCAAGGATGTAAGTTCGAATCATGCCCAAGGCGCGTGACTGTAAAACTATAAATGTTTAAGTGGTCTCTCATAACAGAGGTTACAAAATAATTCTGGAAATAGTGTGTGCATGCCCAAGCAAGCGTCTCTCAATAAGATTGAAATAGGGAGGAGAGACAGAGAGCGTGAAGGCTCTTTCCTAGTACCTGTAGCTGACGAAATTTGAGTAAATAAACACTCGACTCCGCATATTGAGGATTACTTTCGATGTACCTACAGAACCCAGGGTAAAAGAAGCATATTACAATCACTTCATGGGAGCATGACGAACGTTATATGCGGCATTCTTTTAGAAAATCGCCACGTAGTGAATGTAAATTTCATAATATTGTATGCAAAATCATTTACTCACGAGATGCACTCATCGAGCCGTTTCAGTAGTGGGAGAAAGTTAGAGTTTGATTCATTCATATTTGGAGAGTAAAAATTGGAGGATATCTGCAAAAGAAGGGAAAAATTAGAGCAATAGTACAACTTGTCGTGTTTTTCTCCTAAATTTAAAACCAGTATTCAATGGAAACATACACTACGAAACTTAAGTTCCACGTGAAGGCCAAGTTATGAGTAAGTAAAACAAGGGTACAATCTCAAGCAACTACACACTTACACACACATGCAAAATTATGTCAGTAGGCCAGTTTTTTTAAATCTTACATTCTCCAGTTCATCAAAATAGTTGAGCTTGCTCCTTAGTGCTTCTGCAAACTCCATCAATTTCTGCTTCTCCATTAACTAGAAAAGGTGGAAGAAAGAGCTCAAATAAGTAAACTATAACAATCACACAGCGGGCCAAAAAAATTTGATCAGCCAAGATGCATGAAGTATATTTTTTTTTTAGTTTTCAATAATTATAGAAGGTAGGAGGAGAATACATTCTAAAGATTAAGAGAAACAATAAAATCATTTTCCAGCATAAAAGAGGGTAGAAAACAATACCAGTCGGTCGCATGCATCATGAAGAGTTTTAGTCTTTGTTGTTACTGTTTGATGTTGCAGCTGCAGTTCGTTAAATAGGTCAAGCGTTTCATCAACCTGCGTAGGAGAATTCCTAAGGTCACATACAGCAACAGACGCCTTAATAATTTCTTGCAAAGGTAAAAGCTTGGTGGAAACCTGTCTGGTGGAGTATATTATCACACGTCTGGATGCGCTCAGTCAAAGTATTGACATAGTGCAAATAGTTTTCCTCTGTCTGTGTCAGAAACGAACAAATCAATTAGCCAAGTAATCATCCGCCACTTTTAACCTCGGAACAACATGACTATCACTAACCTCAGACTTCATCGCTGATTCAAGATCAGTAAACCATTTGTAAAACTGTAATAAAAGCAATACACGTCGAAATAAAGAAGCATTAGCAGACATATAGAGAGACCCAAGAAAAGAGATGTCCACACCACAAATGCAGATGCAAATCCTACAGTATCGCATTCTTTATCAAATAAATCTTTCTACACGCACGCCAAATTGAAGATGCAATAGCACATATCTAGAGATGAAATAAAAGAGATGTCCACACCACAAATACAAACGCAACTCCCTACAGTACCGCATTCTATTATCAAAATCAGCTAAGCATTGTCTTTCCCCACATAAGTCACAGATTTTTGGATTTAAAGTTGCAGGGCAAGATATTACCTGATTTGTGTTAACCAAAACAGCTTCAATTACTCCAGAATCTCCCAAGTTTGTGTCCTCTGCTGAGACAGACAAGCCATACTCGGGCCGGTAAACATACTCATGTACCTAAAACCAGGAACTAACACTCACACTTACATCAAACGGAAAAAAAAAAAAGAAAACATTCCAGAAAACTCCAAAACAAACAACTTCAGACTCACAAGATTGGCAGGGAATGGCCGGTCAGCGACTGCGTGAGATAAAGAAACTATAGCTGCTTGTTGCTCCTCTGTCAAAGGAGCGCTCTGCAATGTATAGTAACCACATTACACATGAAGAAGATAACATGGCAAGCCACACTGAATCTCTTAAATTCTCAACAAACAGAGGATCTAACTAATGTAGGATCACTATCCAGACTCATCAATGGATCGTTCCTGGATCTAATGGCGGGTTCTCGAGCGCGATTACCTGATCCCAAGTGGAAGCGAAATTGTAGCCTTTGGAGATGGCTCCAGATTTGGGAAGGCTTGGAGACGATGCCACCTTAGTCGCCATATCTACGGCGGTTTCTTCAGAATCTCGGGTTCGATTCGTCGCTTGGAAGATGAAGACGAGTAGACGACGACGATCGTTTCGTTTTACTCTTTATCTTGAGAATGTGTTCATCTGCGATCTAAACAGCGTTACCGTTACACGAACCAAAACGCCAGAAAGAAAACGCTTTTCCGCGTTTGCGTTCGCAACAAATGCGATTAAAGGCCTGACTGGTTCAAACGCAGCGGTTGCAATTGCGGTTGCGGGAGTTCGTGGATGCGGGCGATTGCGGTTTCTAGCGGTTTTAAGAGATTTGTACGATTGGTACTGCGGTTAAAAATTAGTGCGTTTGCGGGTGACTTATGACTGGTTAATTACCTAATGCGGTAACAGTCAAATAATAAATTAACAATATTTACATTTAATATAATTATAAAAATATCAAAAATCATAAAAATATAATAAATATAAAATTTATATTTAGAAAGTTATAATTTTAAATTTTGAAAATTTATTGAAATTGTTTTTATTATAAAATTTTATAATATTAATTAAAATATAATATATATATATATATTTTAATATTTTCATAATTTCAATTTTAAAATTTTTATTAAATATTTTTACTTTTGTATATATATTATTTAAAAAAAAAGAAAAAAATTGTATCTTCCCGCAACCGTCTTCAAACCGCAAACGCTAGCTGATGCCACTTTTTGAATTTATGAGATTCAGAGCGGTTTGAAACGGTTTAGAGCGATTTGAGTGATTGTTGCAAACTGCCAACAATCGCTACCAACCGCAAAAGCTGCGTTTGCGGGTGGTAACGGGAAAACGAGTCGCCCCCTAAAGAAAGTTGGGTAACGACCGATTAGACCCCATGTTCGAAAACGCGGTCAACGCGGCCGATTCCGCGGCGGAGAAGCGTTCGGCGGCCCCTTACCGTCTCGATTATAGCCTGTTCGGAAAAAAAACTCGGATCTTTAGGAAAAATCATATTTTCTTGTATTCTTAAGTAATTGTGTATGTTATTTGATGAATCTATCAATAAAAGAAGAAGAAAATGATAAAAACAAAAGGAATCAGTAAAAGGGATGGCTGCCGTCGATCTTGTGCTCAGAAAAAAATAGGTCAAAAGAAGAAGACGATGAGGAAAATACGCTTTCGCCCTTCATTAAAAGACAAAAAATTAATAAAACACACAAAACTGATAATAATAGGTTCGAACCTGGGTCCATTTAACAATAAACCACGCCTTTTACCAACTGTAACAGAAGAATTCTTTGTATTTTGTATGCAAATATATTATGTATCCACTTACACACCAAGAAAGCCTAAAAATTATGCCCCGATTAATCACCGATTAATCTCCGAATTTTTGTTAACTCGCTAGGCCCGGGTCGACCGCTCGACTCGCGCCTAGCGTAGTTTCGATTTCGAACATGGATTAGACCATTACGCGCGACGAGATCTGCCGGCGATCTAGGGCTCAGAGACGGAGGGATGTCACACGTGTGCCGGCTGACGCATAACTTATAATGTCAGCTATTGCAAACCAATCCTTAAATTAATTACAATTTTACTTTTGCCCCACTACTTTAAACTGTCACTTAATTTATCCGTCGTGTCAAATGTCAATGCGTATGCTTTTTATCTCCAACTACATCCCATTATTTTTACTTAAGTAATTTTGACTAGGTTTTACATGCTGCTTTGAAATAATCTTTGTTGGTGTCTGATAGCTACACCCAACTTAATCATATCTATACTCCAACATCCATTTCGTCTTTCCGTTATCATACTTCACCATTAGAAACTCAATTATCTAAAACCTTTTATAGAATTTGTGTATATACTCATCACATTCTTTTCAGTTACAAAAACGTGCAAAACATTATTTTTCTTTTTACTACCTATATCATGCAACTGTGGCTTATGCTACCATTATTCTCGATTGTGTTTATGTTCAAACTTGCACACTGCATTTTATTGACAAACAATCTATTCACCAAAAATTCACTCACTCTGGTAGTTTTGATTAATTAGTTATATAATTTTAGTAACTAATATACAACTAGATGATAACCCGCGTGGATTCATGGAGTGAGTTTTTTATACTAATATTTGTTCATTAAATAATTTTAACAATTTGCAGCACTACAATCTTTATCGATCGTAAAATGACGAATAAAAATATTGGTCTCTTAAATGTATCATCGTTGTTGAAGAGTTAAAGTATTACAGCTCATTTTAATTATTTTTAAGATGGACAAAAGAAAATTAAGTTTTGTGGCTGACACAATTCACCAAAACCAGGTAACATCGATTGTAAAATGACGAAATAGGATTAGGTTTTCTACTCTGTACTTTTTTACTATTGATTCTCTATAAGTGATATCATCTTCTACCTCTATAAAATTGTGTTTTCGTTCTCGTTTATGTTTCACTAATATGAGCTTTTTTTTTCTTTTTTTAACTTCTTCTGTGAAGTCGGTGAATTACATAAGTGTCAATTTAAAAAGATGGACATCTTCAAAAATTAGTTCCACTTCAGTTACATATCTGAGAATCAATTTTTTGAAGAAAATCTCCATCACAGGTTAGTGTTCATATCTAATATAAGTTATCAAACTGTTATAGAATATAAGTACAAACTCGAAATATAAATGTCTGTCTAGTATATATTCACCAATTTTTGGTCTAAAAATCATATAATTCTGGAACAACAAACCAAATTACTTATTTTATTAACCTACACTTTTGAAGTTTTTAGTTACTTAAGAGTATACCGATAAAAATATATATAATACTTTATCATTCTAGTATATGTAAACTATGTATAAACTAAGAATTGTTTAATTTATTAAATGATAAACCAAAACACTTATAATAAATAGTTTAAATTTCTCATTCTTACGATTATAATAGCTAGATAGGGTATTAGGGAGAAACACATATTAGACGAAAGATCAAATCTCTCATTCTTCGAAAAAACTCAAAAAGAAATGATTGTAATCTTTTCATAATATTTCATTAAAATCTTTTTAGGAATAAAAATCAAGACTAAATTATCTAATCTTAATGAAATAATATATATATATATAATATGAATATCTATTAATGAGACTTCATATTCATATGATTTTATGATCATTTGTATATTGATTAAAACAAAAGTTAAACCATTGATCACAAAATTTTCAATGTGGGACTTTTACCATTTTTAATAATTTATAGTTTTAAAAAAAATTGAAATATATCATATAATAAAAAGTCTATTTTTTATTATATGATTGTGATTTTTAATTTCTTTTAAATAATATAAAATTAAACAAAAAGAGAGTACACAAAAATTGTTATCAAATATAATAATTAATTATCATATATATGTTAATCATATTAGGTAATTTTGTAGCTATTATTTAAGGAAAGAATTAAGAATATTCTTTTGTACACTACTAATCAATTTGATATTTAGTTTAATAAATAGTGTAATATATATTTATATGGACCAATTTAGTTTTTTTAAATAATATTTAAAATTTAAAATAATACTTTTGAAAATAGTTTTAAAAATACTTTTAAAAAGAATTTTCTGATTTCAAAGTAAAATTGAAAAATATGAAGAAAAAAAACTCAAACTGAAAAAAATTGTTTTTGATTTTTGATTATTTATTGAAATAATTATTTATATTTATATATCTATAAAGTTAGGGTAGAATGATTTTTTAACTCTTTGTTAAAAAAAAAACTCATTTTATGGTCTTTTAGGTGATTTTCTCTATATATGTAATGTATTCACATAAGTTATGGATATTGGATTGTTTGCTATATGAATGTGTGTGTATATATGCGTTTTACTTGTGCCTGATCTTGACCGTAAGCGATCTGTTTGTACAGCCCGCTGATGTAATTGCATCTACTTCTTGGTTACACGACATCTTTTGTTTTCTTTAGTTAAATCATCTTTTAATAGTATTCTAAACTAAGAACGCCGCCGTAAGTTTAATTATAGGGTTTGGTTACACGACCGTAAGCGATCTGTTTGTATAGCCCGCTGTTTGTTTTATTGGTAGAAGAATTATATGATTAGACATTTTACCCACCTCACCTCATACAAACCGATTAATAATGCGTGGAGTGGATGCATTTACATTTGGTACATTTTAACATTTAGCTCAGATTAGCTAGCTAGAGCTCACTATTTAGTAACTTACATACGTCAAACATACGTGTAATCAATCGATGTCAAGTCTCGTACGTATACAGACTAATTAGTTAAATCTAGAAATTATGACTTACATACGTATACATATACGGATATACTGCAAACGAGTTAACCCTAGGAAGTAGAGTTTCTAACAGATAAAAAGTCGAAGAAAGGAACACGACTTTCGTTTTTGTTGTCCGAGTCATGGGGGTTGCTTTGGTCTGAATCTTGATCAACAATCTCGCTCTTGTTTGAATCCATATCTACTTGTAGAAAATTGTAGAACTCCATAGGCTTTTTACTCTGATTTGCTACCGTCGCATCCAAAAATGAAGATCAAATCATCAGTTATATATGTGGTTGCAACCATAACTATATAATTTTACCAAAAAAACATAATTATAATGAAATTACATAGAAATTTTAGCATAATAAAGAAAATGATGTATTAATCAACAAGAAAATATGATTTTATCACAAATAAATCGAAATTCATCACAATTCTTTTTGATTATGTAATGAACAGAGAGAGAAAGAAAAAAAAACTCGGCTGCACTCCATTGCAAAAATTAGAACATAATAATTTCATCACCAATCCATGGAACACTAATATGAAAATGTACTCCCGTCACTTTTTTTAGTTTACCTTTGGTATTGAAAGCGATCTTTTCGGTGAAGAACTCCTTTAGGAACTGTAGATGATTGATATGAGAGAATTGGTAAGGGTAACTGATACCGTCCCCAAGTATTCTCTTCCGATCACCAGAAGCCATCATGATTTGTTCAGTCGCCAATAAAGAAGAAGTCGTGGAGGTAAGAATATGAGGCTTGGAGGTTTGACGTGTGCGTCGAGCCATGATAACATGCCAATGGTTCTTGACCGCGTTGTCAGTTCTTCCAGGGAAAAGTCTAGCGATGATGGACCACCTGTTCCCATGGATCCGGTGAGCCGCTAAAAGTCTTTCTTCTTCTTCTTCAGTGAAAGGGTTTCGATTTATTCTCGGATCCAGTTGATTAAACCATCTCAATCTACAACTCTTTCCTGCATATATACATCAACATAATTATAAAATCATATATTTTATTACATAATTGTACACCCTAGTTTTGAAATATCTAGGACCAAACCGTAAAAGATACTTACCAGATCGACCAGGGAGCTTGAGGGCTATGGCGTTCCAGTTATGAGGACCATATTGTTCGACCAGATCCTTGAGCTTCTCGTCTTCTGCTGGTCTCCAATGGCCTCGACTACACATAATCCTTTAGGCTGATCTTTATATTTAACTACTGGACAACTTTATCTCAAACGTAACGATCTAAACCAATACAAAGAACAAAGAAAAATATCACAAGAAAATAAAACACACAGATGTTACATAAACAACATACGCAATTATTTTTATGCGTTTGTGTGTTTTGTATACATATCTGTAGGAATCTTGGAGCTTAAAACCCTAAGTTTTTCTTTTTGGGAAAGGTTGGGGAAGATGGATATGTGGGAACAAGAAGAAAGGTGAAGAGCAACAGCACGTATACATATATATATATATAGTCTATTATATAATTAAGTTTATGTATATATATATAAAGAGAAAAATAAAAATAAAATATAGTCCGTTAGAGAGTTGGGAGGGTTTGGACGGACCTCTCGACCGGCGACTGATGCCAACGTCTACCCTAATTCCAACACAACATCCATTTTAAGTAATCGATCTACCTTTTTTATTATATTTATTTTCTTGTACATTTGATCGTAATTGCTTGATAAATTTACGGAATATGTATAAATTTAAGAGTATTTGCACTCCATACATAAGACTTATACGATAATTAGGCTAATACACTATTTATGTTTTCGATGCAGTTAGGAGAGAATTAGTTTACTACTTTACCCTTACTCATGTATGATCATCAGTGACCGGTAAACTGTAATAGATATAACATATTTTTTTTTTATATCCTGATAATCCAAGTTAACACAAAATCTCCTTGTGTCACGCAAGTGGGCATATTCTTGTTTTTAGAAACTTTTCCATTAGTTCTTTAATCACAGATCTCAAAATTCTCTCAAGACATCCTTCTTATATACAGCCATGTCGACCTTGATCAAAAAAAAAAAAACAGTAATGTCGACTCTCTTTCGCCATGGTACTTCTCCAGTAAACCACAGTGGTTAGCTCGCGATTTTGCTCCAAACCACCGCAAGATTCTCGTCTTCTCCGTGACATTACAACGTCCTCCGCAGCGACTGGCTCTCTTCACCGTCGAAGCCATCTCCAATTCTCGAGCTATCCTCCTTCGCGAATCAGTTATGGCAAGATCAATCCCGAGCTCCAAT
Organism: Brassica napus; assembly: GCF_020379485.1. NCBI lineage: Eukaryota > Viridiplantae > Streptophyta > Magnoliopsida > Brassicales > Brassicaceae > Brassica > Brassica napus. The sequence goes on along the minus strand of NC_063435.1, from coordinate 11,806,482 downwards.
TGCTGTTGCACTGTAACGGACTTGCCCTTTTCCGCGTTGAAGCCAAGCTCAGATCTCTTCTTATAGTGATTTCACAGATTATTGCAATACAGGTCCTCTGGGCTTCTGGTTATTTTCATATTAACCCACGTCTTTGTAAATTGCAGACACGTCCTCAGTTTAGTCCTTTAACTTCTGATTGTGACAATTTAACCCAGGCGAAAGTTCTGAATTTGCAGCACTGGTGCCTGCATTCTTGAAATCTTTTGTTTATGCCCCAAATAATCTTGATTTCATCAGAATCCTACTCTTTTTATTGCTACATATCCTAACTCATATAACTGTGGGTTAGCAAACATACTATTTTAGCCAAATTTATTGTTTTTTGTTTGTTGATGTTCACACGTTAGCAATATATAGTTGTAAATAGCATGTCACTAATAAACTTAGCCTAGTTTTTATCAAAGTTAACAAAACTATGTTTCCGGTTGGACGGCTACTGGATTATTTGCTAAGACAGAAACCTGCACATTAAAAGTGTTAAACGGTCACTAGAATGTTTAGCTTTCTATTGAATTAGTTAACATGCTAACTTAAATATATATATATATATATATATATATATATATCCATTTTCTGTTAACCTATTTACTGTTTAACACACATATGTTTTGGATTAGTGCAAATATAATTTTTGGCTTTTAAATAACTGATTTAGTGTTATAAACATTCTTTGGTTATATAAAATGTCTTAGCCATTCAGATTTCTATCATAAGTGTGACATAACAAAAAAGTTACCCGGTTAACAACATGGGCTTCCTCTTGTATAAAATGCCCATTTACACCGTTAGCAGCTGTTGTAAACCTTACACACAAAGAGTTACCCGTTAATAATTTTTTTAGCGTATATTTACATCATAAAACATGCTAAAACTCTAAAAATCAATCTCCACAACTTTCTTTAGCAACATAAATTTTATTTTAACCCAACCTGTGTTTCTGTTCCCTAGCTAAATACAAACCACCAGATTATTTTTAAGGTCAATTTAACATGTCGCTAACTTTCTTTGAATACCATTTTCGGAAATAAAGGTTATAGTATAGAGTTTGCGAGCCATATTTGAATAAGTTACAGTGGTCTGGTGGTTTACGTTGCTACTCTCAAACTCATTTCCCAGGTTCGAGTTGCACCCTTAGACTTATTTTATTTTATTTTTTAATGAGTGGCATAAATGTAAATAACTCATCTTCTTCCCCTAATTTTTTTATGATTTTCGACAGCTTAAGCTGTTTTCATGGCCGCCGGCTTCAGTTTCCTCCTATATCATCAAAGCTTTGTGCGATTTTTTATTGTTTGTATTTCAATTACATAAATCTATCACTGATACACGATTTTGATAATTCAAAACTTAGAAAAAATAAAAACAAATTGCTGGCTCCGATTTCCTTGTCGATTATGGTGATATAGCCATGACACACCACCACTAAGCGTCTCGCCGGCATGTAATCGTTCGTCCGATTTGCCGTTCGTCCGATTTGACTGTGTTCTCGAACATGTCAAATTCCCTCAATTACATTTATATTTTTTTTTTAATTTTTAACCTATTATCACCAGTCATCAAGTAAATATCTCTTTTATAAACAAAAGGATAATTTTATCATTTTGACTATACTGGATCATTTTGAATCCCCACAATTTTTATGTCATAGGTATTTTCTTAATTTGTTATTTTTTCTAAGATTTTCACCCAATTCACTCAATTTAAACATATAAGGGTTAGAGATTGCTTTGGTGTGCGCTAAATTTCGTTAACCTCTCAACGTCTCTTCGTGTGGGTATTAATTAAGGGTTTTCTCTAAATTCTAACCTACACCCGCTACTTCGAGCCACCAACATTCATCTACGTTTCTGTAGTCTTCGACAAGCTCTACGTATTTACATATAATAAACATTGATATCCAAATTAAAGACAAAACAACTATATTGATATCCTAAACTGATAACTTTTGTGAGTTACTGTTATTCCATTTTTTTAAACTAATATTTGTAAGTAACTGTTATACATAAATATTGTTTGATTACTAAATTTCGTTAACTATAACAAAATTAGTTTGCGATAGTTTTCAAAAACTGTTAATTCTTATGCATGCTTATGTCGAATATACTTCTCCATATGCATAATATGTGTTTTATACGTCTGAGATCTATGTTTTTAATTTAATTATATGTATATTCTAGAAACCTTACGTATATTGGATGGATCATGAGAACTTGTTATTCCATAATATGTGGATTCCAACCAACTGCATATTGCCTTTAGTTAGCTAATGGGTGATGCTGCTAATTAAATGCTGAGAATACTTTGTAATATTAATTACTAGGATCGGCCCGCCCTACGGGCGGGATATTAGTTAATTTGATATCCACTAAATGTTCGAGTTGAAATTTGTTTTAAGATTCAAGAATTTGGTTATCTGTTATGTCTTACTTATTAGTATGCGGTGGTATAGTTGTTTTTCGATTATTCTTGTTTTGGTATTGTATCAAATTAACTAATTGTCCAATTCATAATTATAGATGTACAAATGTGGATTTGTGATAAAGTTTGATGACAATACTGTTATTTTTTTAATTCTTATTCATAGTGGAGTGTGCATGTGTCAGAAATAGGCCTATAACAACTTTTATGTTTTTGTGTATGGATTTTAAATATATATTATTTTGTATAATGCATACTTGCTCTACAACATTTGTTTGTAGACTAAAAAAATTGTTTTCTATATTTTTAAAAGAGAAAATATTTAGTCTAGAATATAACATGGACATATGTATTGACTATATATAGAAGTTGGGTGTTATTTTAAAATGACATATGTATAGAGATTTTTCAATCATTACTTCACTGGCACAAAATATTTATAACTGTAAATACATTCTTTTAAAAGCAAAACTAATAAAAGCGTGTATAACAAATGTATTTTGATATATATTATATGCACAAGTTATAAAGGTTAGAAATATTGCAAAATTGTTTGGAGTAAAGTTTTTAATTTCACGATTTTCAGCTTAACGTCAGTTCAGTGTCGGCCCTGGCCACAAGCAGAAGAAGCATGGGCTTCCAGCTGATACGATAATAAGTATTTTCGCGGCCACATATTTATAAAAAGTGACTTTAGTCTAGTGGTTCTAAGAGAAATTACCAGTGCTAGAGGTGCTGGGTTCAATTACCCTTAACTGCATTCATTTATTTTGGCCCTAAATATAAAATAGGACACGTGTCACTCCCAGAACGCACGAATTAATGACGTGGCTTCACGGGAGAGAGACGAACATTTCTTTATATATATAGATATATGATAAATTATTGAAATTAGACCCAAAAAACATGAAGAGAAGAAAAGGAGTTTGGTAACATTGTTGTGGACTTCTGGTTAAATTGCAGGTCACATATATTATTTTGATGGATAGGTTCTGATAACCTCTCAAACCTAATCAACGTTTTTGTCTTAGCTTAATTCGAACTATATATGCCAACGTTGACACCATACAACTAACTCTGGTTAGCTAAGTCATATTATTCAACTTTTTTAACATCGCAGCCTTAACAACTAAACACTGACTAGACTAGATCATCGAATAAATAATATTTATTTTCTACTAATAAAAATAAAGTAGATAACTAATATATTATTTAGTATTTACATATTTCCCTTTTAACTATAGTTGGAAACTTGGAGTAAATGTCTTTTTGGCACTGTGAGTGTTTTATTCTAGATATGATGACATAGTTTTATTACCAACAAAGGTAAATAATCTATACTTGAAATGATTTTGATAATTAAATTGATAACAAATACTAACAAAAACATAAATTTTGCCTTTTAATTGCTGGTAAAGTTAAGTAGGAAAACTTTGGGGAAAAAAGTTAAGTAGGAAAACTTTGGGGAAAAAAGTTAAGTAGGAAAATAAATAAAACAGAGTTAGTTGGGAATGGAGCCGTAACCAATTTCATTTGTTCTATTGATAGTTAGGAGAGAAGCCTTCTTCAGTTTCGAACCTATCATACTAGCAAAAAAGTGTGGTATTCAAGAAAGACTCATACATCTAAACCGGATCCTGATTACACTTGACCAGCAGTATACCATATTGGTTTTCACTTTTTAACTGTACATGTACTGTTGCTCCACCAAATGCTGACATAGACTTCAAACCACACTGTTCTAGCATCATAATGTTTTCAAGAATAACTATGAACCATGAAGAGATCACACCTCTCTCTCACGTTTAAGGGAATGGTTATGCTAACCATCGTTCAAACATTCAGCTCTGTGTACGCAATAGTTAACTTTAGAACGTGTTATGCGCTGTGAGATCATTCCCAAAGAAACCAACATAACCATATACAACTGCCTTGATAAGGTCTCTTTGCTTCCGAGAAATGATACTTGGTCCACAACTAAACGACATCTACACCAGATAGAAGTAAAATGCTAGGTTCTGTTTTTGTTTTGTTTCCCTAATACAAGGATTGGTCTTTAGAACTTAAAGTAGTTACAGAATAAGTAGAAGTTGAACTTTGGCTAATCACCAGTGAGAGCACGAGGGCTATGTTCTATGGTGGAGAGAGACATGCCTGACTGAGCTACGGCTCTGACAAACCCCATGTTTGCAGTCAACGTAGGTGCTCCCCATCTATCACCTGTCCCAAACACAATCTTGTTCTTCATTGCTAACTTCCTCGTTGTTGGGAGTCCCACCACACGCTCTGTAGGATTGTCATTCACCACCCTGCACAGATCACAATCACAATGAATAAAACGCATGACACAGAGCATAATCTGATTGTTGAGATTCGAATTACATTAGGCTCTTCAACAACTGCTCAGCTCTTTGCTTCTCATTGGGACCAGCATACATTGATACTAACTCCTCGAACTCTGAAACAACACTCTTGCACACAATCCCTCGCTTCCCTGACAGCACACCTCCCATTCTGACAAGAACTGAGTACTCAACTTCAGATCTCGCCTGAGCAATCACGAAAACAGTATTCCCTTTGAACTTTTCCTCTAACACAACCTCAGACATCTCCAAGATCCTCTCTGCACATCCGTTAGCGATTCCAGAAACGAGAGCAACAAGAGCTGTCGTGTCGAAATTCACAAGAAAGTCTTCACCTTTCAATCTCATGGAAGAGAGCACTGACGAGAAAGCATCTTTCTCGCTAAGCTCTGCAACCTCTGCTTCAGCTACAACATGCTCATCAAACGCAAGAGAATCGTGACCATCTATGAGCTTGATCTCGACAGAAACAGCGTCTTCATACGACCTGGTCCGAACCACATTAACCCATTCTCCTCCCTCTAATGTCTCCTCGCAATCAAAATCCGAATCAGAGCCAAAGTTGAAGTCTTCAGCTCCGAATCGGTCTTTTAACTTCTCGTAAACCGGTAAAGGCAAGCCGTTTGCGAAGAAGAGAATCAATGAAGAAGGTTTCAACGTCGTTGTGGAGTTCGCAGCGGCGAGGATCGTTTCGATTCTCGACTTTAACCCCTTGCTTCCGTGGCGGTTATCGCTCCATGAGATGTAATTAGAGTTTCTATCGGAGACGATGATCCAAGCCGGAGCCTTTCCGAGAGTACACACGAGATCGACGTGGACGCTGTTGGTGTTCGGAAGAGGAATCGGTTTGCAGACGCGCGAAACGGCGGTGATTGAAGGACGGCGTAGGATCCATAGGACTGACTCGATGTGGCCGATGTTGACACTGAGAGGGTGTGGGGGAGAAGGGTCGGTGGCGAGGGATGAGAGGAAGGAGAGCTCGGAGGAAGCGAGCTTGAGGAGTGTGCTGCGACACGAAGCGGTTATGGAAGTTGATAAAGGAAGGTGGTTGATTGTTCTTATGACTGATTCGCATCTCTTCTTCGCCGTCTCTATCTCTCCGATCTCCATCGCTTCTAACGTCTGTTTTTTAATTTTAGGATTCTGCTTCCGGAAAGTCAACAGAAGAGGCTGAACCGGGTCGAAACCGGTACGTGAATAACCCGGTTTGGATAGGCAGGAAATCGGTTTCGGTCCGATAAAATGTATGCGTCTTGGTGTGGCTCGCTTGTCATATCCCGGTTCGTTATGCATCTACAAAACTGACCTTTAAGTCGGGGTATGTTTTCTTGTAGACTAGGGCCTAGCCATTTTATTCGAATCCGGACCAGTATCGAATCTGATCCGAAGTACCCGAACTGAATCCAAACTGAAATAGCTAAATATCTAAATAGGTATTAAGTTAGGAAAGACTAGATATCTAAACTCGAACGGGTATATATAAATTTGAATGGATATCCGAATATATGTACATTTAACCATATGTTCTTAGTTTATTTTTCTCATTTTAGTCTAAATATATATATATTAATGTTATACTCAAAATCAGATAATATACATATAATTACAGGCAAATTGATTAGTTTTTCACTTAAAATGCATGTCAAGTTTTTTTACTTTTAAAGTTTTATCTCCATCTAACCTATTAAAAATTAGAAAATCAATTAAATTAGTGGTAAGTCTCTAAGTACAAAAAATTGAGCAGTGAAGAATTTTAATTTTTTCAAAATCTAAATATCCGGACTTGACCTGAATTATCCCAACCTAAACTACACAAATCCCAACCCAATCCAAAGTGTAAAAATACCCGAACAGGGTTCTACACGTACCCCTATACTAAAATATCTCAAAATCTGAAATACCCGATCCAAACTCGACTCGGTATCCGAACGGCCATCCTATTATAGAGTGTAGACCAAGAAAACAATAATTTGTGAAGAAACTAACATCTCTTGAAAGAGGAAGTAAGCAGAACGACGTGACAAAAATAGACCAGAAAAGTACAGATGGTCAAGAACAAAAAGAAACTAAAGTCAAAGAGAATTTGCTTGCAGCTGAGACATCAGAGATGGTGAATAAAGTTTTAGAATCTTTTAAATACTCAGAGAGGCTAGTAAAGATGAAGACTGACAACAATAGAGAACTTGTTTGGTCAGTCTTGGTTTGTCTCTACATCTGCTACATTTTGAAGCAGAAGTACTTTGGAACTTACTCTAGTCTACTTGGATAATGAAAAATCAAACAAGAAGCTATAAATATCTACGATGAATGAAAATAGTAACATCTATGCACAAGAACAAAAACTTCGTGAATTATTATTTTTGTAATTTTTTGGCTTACCAGTTTGGACAACTTGTATATACTATCTGCACGTATATTGATTACAAAACTTTGTGAACATATATTTGAAATTGGATAGCTTTATATGGAGCAAACGAAGGCAGAAACTCTATGTAAAGTTTCACTTTATTCAAGGTCCCAAATAAATGTGGTAAGATGGGAAATTTACATCAACTCTTTTAATACTATGTAATTTATTTTTGTGCACATAATACTCTATGTAATTGCTTCTTCCTTTTCAGACTAATGTTACTAGTAGGAATCCCATTCAGGATAGATACTTCTGGAATCTAACAGTTTCGGAAAAATATTTGGTCAAGTCAGGCTACTTGCTTGCAAAATAAAAAGCAGATGAGGAAACTGAATTTAGGAATCAGCTACCATCTCTCAACCCACTAAAAGAGAAAATTTGGAAAGTCAAAACCTCAGAAAGCTCTTTCGTCGAGTGCGCAATCATGACATGACTCGAGGAAGAAGCCCCGGCTAACTCCGTACCAGCAGCCGCGGTAAAACGGGAGGAGGGGGCAAGTGTTCTTCGGAATGACTAGGCGTAAGTTTTTCACAGGATTTTTCGTTACTCATGTCAGCATTCTCACTTCTAATATCTCCAGGTCTTGTCACCAAAAACCTTCTCCGATTGACAGAACGTTCTGCTACTGACACTTGAAAAGTAGCTTTGCAAGGTCTCGTTGCTTCGGTGAATCATTTGAGCCCTGATACATTTTCGGTGCCATGGAGCTAGACCAGTGAGCTATTACGTTTTCTTCAAAGGATGGCTGCTTCCAAGCCCACCGGAAAAAAATATGCCATTTTTTGTGTCAGATTTTAGCGGGGACAATATTAGTTAATGAACAAATTTTCAAGAGACATATTGGGAACGATCCTAGTCTTTTTGTTCATTTTTTATGTCCCTACATATCAAAACAAAATCTATCCAGACCTAAAAGAATCCGACTCAAACTCCACTTTATAATATCCGAGCGGAACCTAATTTAAAATCCAAAAAATTTGATATCTTAAAAAACCGATTTGTACCCGAACAGATACATGAATACTTATACCTAACTGATTATGTAAACAAATAAAATGTTATTTGTTAACTGGTTTGAATTCTTGTTACAAATTAAAAAAAAATCATTCAAACATGTAGAGTTATTATCGTTAACACGTAAAAAAATAATATCAAATTATTATAGTAAAAACAATTAATGAAGTAGTTAAGAAATGTGAAAAAAGAATGTAAGAAAATATAATTAAACACTAAAATAAGTAAGTAATGTTTTTTTTTAACTCAACATCTAACTTTCTCATTAACCAAAGGTTTTAGTACAAACAAATTGTAACGATATTTCCTCAGCAGAGGCTTTAGCCACCTGTGATCTAGTGGGTGAAGATATAGTATGACTTAAGCTCACTCATTTGGAACCTAAATTACCTTATCAATCACCCGATCACTTTAACCACCATGAAAACAAACTCATCTCACCACAAGCGATGAAAATGAGTTTCTCTTAGACCACACTACAACAGGGACATAACCAAACCTGAAGCTAATTCTAAACAAGAAATTCAAATATGACCGAAGCTGGAGATCGCCGTTAGATTGGAATTAGGACCATGGACCCGACCAACTCAACACCTAGGCGCATGTTCCTCGCTCAGGACCGCTTCAGATTGCAGTCAGTGTCCCAAACCTTATTCAGCGGACGCACAACCAATGAATCGATTTTGATGAGTCTGCACCTTGACCGGCAATTGCATTTCAGAACAGAATAGGCTCCCCACCAGACCGGTGCTTTAACCACCACCAGGGACTTCTCCATCGCATGATTCCTAGGCTTGGTTCCTTAAAAGAAATTGTAAAAAGGATTTTTTTTTTAAATATAAAAGTTTGAGTTTGAAAAGTATAATTCTAAGACTATAAAAAGTCATCATTTTTATATTTGTATATTTTTAATTTTAATTTATATGTTTTATATAAAAAGTAATAATAATTTATTTCACTGTTTATAACTTTTATGTATACTGCTGTATGCTAACATCATACATGGAATAAAAAATCTTTCTATTTTTCATTTTTAGTTATTCATTTTCGTTACTTCAACGCTGGTTATGATATTAAAGTTATACAAAATATTACAAATATGATTTTACACCCAAAATAATTTTTTTTCCATTAGTTTACATAGGAGAATTTTCCATATAAATATTAGGGAGTGTATTCAACTGAGTTTGAAGTGATTTGTATTATAGTAACATATTCACTGTTATTTAAATATGAATTTAAAAAAACTTATTTAAAATTTATTGTTATTAAACTTGACATTTCATAAAATACTCTTAAATTTTCTATTGATTTTAAAATGTTTGCAAAGAGTTTCTTAGTTTAAAAAAATAAAAAACCAAATCTCACAATTTTAAATGAGATTTTAGAGTTGTTTTTTTTTTAAATATTATAAAACTCGACCATCATATAAAATCATTTAAAACTCACTAAAAATCAAATCAATTCAAATTTTATACTGAATACACAATTATTTTACTACATACTAATTATTATTTTCATAATTATATAGTTGTGTTAAATACAGTCACGTTGTCTGACGAGTAGCCTTATGATTTACAAAGCTAAAATAATCTTAAAATGCTATTTTCTTAACATATGCCTTAAACTTGGAAATTAATTTGGTCAACAGGGTAACATAGCTAAGTGACCCTTAAAAAATAGAGCTCATGAAGCATATACCCATTTTATTAGTAAAGTTGACTCATAATAAATAAAAAAGACAAACACACAATTAACCGAAAATGGAATCTATATTATTAATGATCATCTTCTCTACATGTATAATTGTTTAATTTAAAATAATTTAATTGAAATAATTAACTTTTTTCAAATACCACTTTTCAAATTACGTTTGAAAATACACATAGCGGTTATTATGTTTATCAAGGAAAATTAGAAACTTTTAAAGTAATTTATAGAGTTTCAACTGTAACTAGCAAGAAGCTAACGCTTTAAAACTTCACTCTTGAACAATTTCCTCATAAATTTAATCACACGAGGAGTATCTATCAATGAATCCACTTCTATACTATATGAAGGTGCTTTGGTATTTTTTTCTCTTTAAATCCTTCTATATATTAATTCATAAGTCATTTTAGTGATTTGTACTAACGTGTCGGTTCATAAAAGAACTCTCCAATTAATTGTTATAATTTGATTAGTCGATGGTTTTTCATTTTTCATTTATTTAGTTAAAGATTTTAAAAAGAAACTATTCATAAAATTACCTAATCTAATCTATATTTCCAAACATACAATTAAACATCTTAAATATAGATGAATTAACATAATTTGCTTATAGATATAATTAAATATCTAGATTACATTATATAAATTAATAAGATACATATAAATGTATATGATACTATAAAAACAATTATAAAAACGGTTTTTATTATGTTTATATTAGTAGTGAATAAAATAAATCATAGATTTTAGAAAACTAATTAATCTAAACTTAATAATATTAATTAAATTCACTCATTCACTATATATATAATATATAAAAATATGTCAAATGAATGCAAAACAGTCAAATATATAATTTTAAAAAATTCTAATCATTTTCCAATGACAATGCAAAGTCCAAACTCATCAAAGCTGTGGAAAACTGTAAGAACCATCGTCGTGATGCTTGTTTCAACCCATAGATTGACTTTTTTATACACAAGTCGCAAGACAACATTTGGTGAAGTGTGTCCCTCTTTCTTACTGTGTATCCCGGAGGTAAATCAATATAAATATCCTGCGAGAGATCACCAATGAGAAAGGCGTTTGAGATGTCTAGTACGTGTAAAACCACTTCTTCTTGGCAGTCATTGCGTGTAGAAGCTTGACGATACCATCTTTGTGAATGGAGAATGCATCAACATAGTCAACTCTTTTCTGCTACGTAAATCCTTTAGCCACTAAATGGGCTTTATACTGCTCAAAGGTCCCATCGATGCGTTTTACTTTAAACATCCATTTGCATCCAACTATTTTCTTTCCATCAGGTAGAAAACCAAACATACCAAGTATCAGGACTTTCTTAAAATCATACTCCTCATCCACAGCCTTACACCACTGTAAAAGATTAGAGTGTCCTTTACGTATAATGGACAAGAAACTGTGATTCTAGTATACATTCTATGATCAAAATGTGTTACATACTTGTGTTTGTGTGTATATTAGTATATATATGTATATCAGACTTGGATTTTCACTTATAAGTGGCTTTAGTTAAAACCCATATTTTTAAAATTTAGTATTTGATCAGAATGTTTCGGAAAAAAGAAGAAGATCAGAATGAAGAATAATATGTGTTTGTTTTGTATCTTTGTTGTAACTATTTCTAACTGGTTATTATTGCAGCTTATTTGACTCTTATGAAGATTCTGATTTTTCAAGGATTGAAAGTACTGCAGTAGAAAAGGTTTCTGACTAAATCTATTGCCAGCTTAATAAACAAACAAGCTTGACTCTGTTAATCTTCACTACTGATCAACACTGTTTTGTTACAAATACAATTGGTTGACCAGGTTGAACTGAAGAGAGGTCTTCTAGAACAGTTTACACATGAGATGGAACCGTTACTAGGGAAGCACGATATGCATGTTCGGCTCAACAAAGGGTGTATCTTGCCACTTTTAGTTTCCCTCTTCCTCACTCACAAAGTTAATTTCTTTTCTTGATTCATTATGTAGGTACATCCTGATGTTGATCATGTTACAGTCAAATGGATCCCAGCCAATAATCTGTTTGCAATAACGGTTAGCGTTATTGATCAAAACCCTGCTCAGAAAAATGTGTACCAAAATCAAGGTGTTACCTTTCCGGATTCGTGCTGAACTGAGCATGATGCAATGCAGAGAAAGCTTAAAGCGTGACAAAATGTAAGTTTTTTTTCTTTCTCAGATAATCAATAAGTGGCAAGAAACAATGATTGTTGGATCGATTTTTACAGGAGGATAAATTGACAATCTGGGGAATTAACAGTCAAAATGCCAGAGATTTCCAGAGACCATACAGCTTATGCACTCAAGAAGGCACACAAGGGTTAGCTGCCCAAGTTAGGCAAAATCACAGACCTCCTGCTTTCTATCAAGCTTGGTTTTTTCTCTGTTTCCATGTTCACCTTATTCGATCAGCCAAATAAAAGTTCAACTTAACCCAAATATGAACCCTAAATCTAAATATAAAAATCTAAAAAATACATAATATTATGTAATATTAAACTATACAATATAGATCACAATACAACTTTTACAGATTAAACACATGTAAAGATAGTTAGAAATTAAGAAAATTACAAACTACATATTTCTAAACAAAATAGAGCATTTTTATAAACCATCAAATAGAATGGAACATGATAAATAATATAGTAACAAAAACTGAAATGGAATAGAATGCATAACAAAATATGAAAAATACACATAACTGTTCATAAATTCAGATACATACATGTTCCGGTGTCTTTGCTACTGTCGCTTTTGGAATCTGAGAAGCCTCTCCTTTCCGTCATCGACAAAGCCTCTTAAACCGGTCTCCTCCTCCACAAAACTTTTCGGAAACGTAGTCTGTAGTTTGGAAGAATCTATTCTCTTCTCCAAATATTGGTGATAAAAAATTTATTTTGTGAATATAAGTGAACAACAAAGAGCCACATTTTATGTTTCACAGTAATTATTAATTAAATTTTTGTTTCTTTGCAGGTTGCACCGGTGAAAGAGAGGGCTAATATAATATTATTATATAAATGTAGTGGTGTGTATAGAAATGTTCGGGAAATTGATTACTCATTGAATTAGGCTTTTTTTTATGCCATACAACCCAAATCGTTCGTAGACAAAAATAAAATAAAAATGAAGAAGCGTGGAAGGAAAGTGGAGTAAAAAAAGATAGACCTGATCTTCTCAAAACTCAATGTACTTGTTTAATTTTAAATCTAATAAATTCAAAACCTAAGCATAACGTATGCAAAGCTGTATATGCATGTATACACGGATAAATACCAATCACATGAACTCACATTTACTTCATCCAGTGACAAACAACTCTAGCCAACCACATAAAATCAGAAAAAAAAAAGAAGATGAATACTTTGTTTTACTTCCTTCTTGCCTCAACCGCTGTTTTGGCCACCACAGCAAACGCGAGCGAACCAGTTGTCGACGCTGATGGTGATCTCATATCCGACGGCAGCTACTATGCTGTCCCCGTCTCCGACAATGAAGGTGGCCTGACTCTCGCTTCCGGTGGTGGCAACCAATGTCCCCTTTATGTCGGACCGGAATTATCAACGAAGAACAAGGGCCTTGCCCTAAAATTCTCAAACTGGGGGTCATGGGCTGAGTTCGTTCCCGAATCAGAGAACCTCAACATCGAGATGAACGTCCCATCTACGATCTGCGGTCAGTCCTCCTATTGGTGGCTCACTGAGACTCAGAGTAAAGGATTACTGTTCATAGCAGCTGGTCCTAAGCCAGAAACTGGAAAAGATTCGTCCAAGAGTTTCTTCCAGATCAAGAAAGCTGGAGATTTTCTTAGCGGCTACAAGTTTGTGTATTGTCGTAACGATAAGAGCTGCTACGAATTTGGGATGGTTGTGGACAGATATGGCTATAACGATAAGATTTTTAACTTGCACACTAGTAATAAAACTTTATCTGTGTATTCTATGTTTTCATTGTTCATCTTTAATGGAATGAAACATTAATTTTCTTTTCAATTCTCACCCTAGCTAGTTTAAGCCCCTAATTTTTTTGAAGAAATTATACATAGATCCTCAAATTTGTGTAAAAAAAAACTAAACTCACAAATTATTGATTTTTTTTTTTTTAAATCGTCTAGAACTCTAAAATCTCAGCCCCTGATGCACATGCCCATTTTTTGGGTAAACGTTATTAGTTAAGTTATTAGCTGGTGAAGCACATTCGCACTAAAAGAAGGAAAATTATGAAACATGACAAAACATATTATTAAATCAGAACCGGTTTACTCATGTAGATTAGCTCGAATAAGGACTATGTGTAAGTTGGATAAAAAAGGACTAAAAGCTATATACTTTTAATTAATCATATAGGCTTTGGGCTCTTTCCTCTTTAAATTAACCTTGTTGTTATCCCTGTCTTCTAAACTATCTAAAGACTTGTGTCCATATCACCAGATATCACAATAATAGAAAACCATATGTGAAAATTCTATGAATGGTTAAACAACCATTTAACCAGGGTGCTCAACTTCAAACCAGCCCAGCTTGGATGGAGAAAATTAAAGGGAGTTTTTGGGGGTGTTAGTGGGACTTAAATTTATATAGAGTTTGTTGATTTTAAAAGTTGGGAGATTTGTTAAATTTGGAAAGAGATGTAGAGAATTTTGTATATTGTGAAAATCTATGAAAATAAAGTAATGTAATGATTCTAAGAATTCAAGGTAAACATGTAGTATTCTCAAAATCTTAATTTGTGAGTTAAAATGATAAGAATTCAGTTCCCAATAACACTTACTTTAATAGATTTGTAGAATCATTAAAATCTAAACTTTTTGAATAATAAATGATTTTGTATAGAGTTATAGAATCATCAAACCAATAACAATAGATTTTAATGAGAATATGAGAATCTATAAACCAATAACACTAGACTTAGAAATTCTAAGACTCATTATAAATCTCACCCCCACTAACACCCCCTTTAGTTGTTATTCTTTTCTTTGTAAGAATGTGAATACCATTAATAAAAATGAAACATTTGATACAAGTTGTTAGCTTGGATCTCATTCTGCTATGAAAGCACTATGGTTTCTACAGAATTTCTATAAAAAAAATTAAATTATATAATGAATAGAACAAGGTTACCTGAACAACTACGAGAATAACCAGTAGGTTAACATCAGAGATGAACCAGAAGATAATGAGGAGATAGAGAGATATCTGCTCAGATCACAACATGGAGGCAGTCGACAACTCCGGCCCCGGCCATTGGCATCGATGAGTTGGCTCCAAACATATCAAAATCCAGAGAATTATATGCTGTAGGGCCTGAGGGTCCAACCCCCAACAATTGTTATAAAATAATGTTTCAATCAAAAATTTATAAGACCATGATTATCGCAGGTCCTAAGTGGGGGTTTTAAACAAATTTTGTGATTTAATTAAATCAAAAGAAAAGAAAAAGAGAATTACCGATCCTTAATGGGGAGTTTTGGAAACCGATTTTTAGGGGAGTTTCATAACCACGTGTCAGCATCTCATTTTTTTGTTTTTTTTTCTTTTTCTTTTGTCTCTTCCTTTCCTTTTCTCACGGTTTCTCGATCTCCGTCAGAGGAGAAGAATCCAAACCGACGACGGACGAGGACTGTGTCATCGACGTCTCCTCCGTCTTCTCCGTGTTCTTGTGTTCTTGTGTTCTCCGTCATCGACGTCTCCTCAACTTTCTCGGTGCTCACCGCGTCTCCTCCATCTTCTCTCTCTACGCCGTCAGAAGAAGGATCAAAATCCACCACCAATTGACAAATCTCTCGGTACTGATGGCGTCTCCTCCGACCCTAAAGCTTGGTTTCAATTGACGATCTTCAGTTTGGAGATCAGCTTCTGGTAAGTATGTAACTTTCTCACATTTATTGTCTGGATTAGTGTGCTTAATTGTTGCCCTTTGATTCATGTAGAAATAATGGTTGAGTAGTTTGACTGTATTTGTTACAATATCGACCCTAAAGCTTGGTTTCAAGACAAATATGTAGTGTATGTTGACTGTGAATATTTACATTTGTTTGATATCTGGTTTGTTTTATTTTTTGCTTGTTTCCTCTGCTATTATATTTCTCAATTTGATGACCCGTTCTGTTCTATGTGTGTATATTATTAAAACGCAATCAAATCTCTAGAAGTTGTCTGTATTAGTGAATCTGAGGTGGAGGCATTGGTTCACCTGCATTATTGTATCGTGAAGCTTGTGGTGTGGTATGATTACAGACTTATCGATCATGATGTTGTTGAACTCAACAATGTGGATAGGCATTATTGTATCATGAAGCTTGTGGTGTGGTATCGGTTTATTAACTTAATTGGCTGATCCAAGAAAATTTGTGTAACCTTTTATTATGTTACTCGGTTTACACAACATCTTCATCTTCCAACAACATGTATGTTTCAAGTTTCATAATGTATGTTTCAAGTTTATGTAATCTGTTCTGTGTGAAATGTGAGACAAATAAACTTAAGTTTATGCAAAGCAAGAGAAGTCACGAGTTTCTGTTCTTGTATAATGCTTGTTTTTGTGTTCTCTGTCTCATGTTCTTGTCTTGGTATTTCAGGTCCAAAAGAGTGGCATTGAGGTTTTCATCAAAGAATGGCATTGACATTGGCATATGGATGATCAAGTAAGGTTTTCTTGTTTATGTTTCCTCTTCTTGAGTAGGTGATCTTCCTCAATTCTTCTAAAAAATTTAATTTTTTTTTAAGAACTCTTAATTAAGAAACTCCCATTAAACCACTCAAAATTAAAGTTTCTTAACTAGAGTTCTTAAGTCTACTTAAGTATATTTATATAATTAAATAATCATTAAGAAACCCAATTGGGTTTCATGGGATAATCATGCTCTAAAACCAGAGCTATAGTGAACATACATAAACTTATTCGTTGCCAACGGTCCAAGACCAGGCTAAAACTCTATCCCACATATGATATAAATAAACAAACAAATTAAAGAAGCGTTAGCAACAAAAAAAAAACTAAAGTGTTAAAGAAGCTTAATTAGCTTATACAAAGCTGTATGTGCATCTTTCTCGAGACGTGAAGACAGATTTGAGGGTTCTAGAACCAGAAGTGCAGCCACATGTTGCAATAAAGACTGACTCGCAATTAAAGAAGTGGATCACAAAAAAGATACGCATCTTCTCAATCTCAATGTACTTTAATAATTCGAAACCTAAGCATAGCGTATACAAAGCTGTACGTATCAACTCAGCACATCCATGTATAAAATACCAATGACCTGAACTCACATTTTCTAGACCCAGTTACATTCAAATATAACCAACTATATATATAAACTCAAAAAATAATGAATCCTATGTTTTACTTCCTTCTTGCCTTAACCACTGTTTTGGCCGTGACCGCAGACCCTGGCGGACCAATTCTCGACAATGATGGTTATGTCATATTCAACGGCAGTTACTTAGTTCGCCCAATCATCTTCGGTGGCGGCCTGACTCTCTCCCCCCTTGGTGACAACCAGTGTCCCCTCTACATCGAACAGCAATTTTCAAAGGACGACATAGGCTATCCCATAAGATTCTCAAACTGGGGGTCTGGAGCTAGGTTCGTTCCGGAGTCAGAGAACCTCAACGTCGAGATGGTCATCCCAGTTACGACCTGCGTTCAGTCTTCAACCTATTGGTGGGTCACTGCGACCGAGGGTAGCAAATGGTTATTCATATCGGCTGGTCCTAAGCCAGATCCTGGAGAAGCTTCGTCCAAGAGTTTCTTCCAGATCAAGAAAGTTGGAGATTTTACTAATGGTTACAAGATTATGTTTTGTAGTAAAGATAACAACTGCATCGATGTCGGGATAGTTGTGGACGAATATGGCGTTCAGCGTTTGGCTTTATGCACTATGCCATTCCTATGAACAAAGAAGAAAGACTTAAACTTTACTTAAAATATATTTCAAAAGCTCAAAACGTTTACAACCTCCTATACTTCTTTATATAGTTGGAGACACTCTCTCAACCCTAATTGATCTCTCAGGATCTGTTTACATCTGTCACACATCTAGCCACTTGCTACTGATAACAAGGTATCAAACTGGTTACATAGTACGAGAGCTCTCTGCTCCTTAGCACAGTCTGTCCCCTTCTTCTCACTCTTCTGTCTTATTGTCGTCTTCTGATCCTGGTTGAGAGAGCCGTTGACTCCTTTGATAACTTGGGCCAACTCCTGTTGGGCTTGAGTGATGTCTTGGGCCTTTACACTTTCATTCCCCCGTAAACTGAATGTGGGAGGAACGCGAACATTCAGTTTATGTCGCAGTTGCTGAAATGATTGTCGCGGTAGGGACTTAGTAAAAATATCAGCCAGTTGAAGATGAGAGGGAACATGCTGAACCTCAAGCACACCAAGGGCAACTCTCTCACGAACATAATGGTAGTCAGTGTCAAAATGTTTAGACCTGTTGTGAAAGACCGGATTGGCCGAGAGCTGAACAGCGGAAAGGTTATCACAGCGAAGGACAGCAGGTCGCGTCTGAGGAACCAAGAGATCACGAAGAACGGAAGAGACCCATGTTAATTCTGACGCTGTGGTTGCTAGAGCTCGGTATTCGGCTTCAGTAGAAGATCGAGACACTGTAGGTTGTCGTTTTGCCGACCACGAGATAACGTTAGAGCCAAGTAACACACTGAAACCGGTAGTGGATCGTCTGGTATCTCGACATCCTGCCCAGTCACTGTCGCTATAAGACACCACATCCAGGCTACTGTGTTTAGATAAGTATAAACCCATTGTCGAAGTGCCACGAAGATACCGTAAGATCCTCTTCAAGAGACCAAAGTCTGCCTCAGTGGGTGAATGCATTCTTTGACACACAAAGTTCACAGCATATTGTATATCCGGACGTGTGATTGTCAGATACTGGAGCTTCCCGGCAAGACTTCGAAAGTAGAAGGGTTGAGCAAATGGCGTTGTATCTTGGAACACATGATCAAGACGTAGAGGAAGTGGAGTGTTGATCGGGTTGCAGGTTGACATACCAGCACTATGAAGTATCTCCTCTGTATATTTGGCCTGATGAATAAAAAGTCCATCAGAGTGATGTTGAGCTTGTACTCCCAAGAAGTAATGGAAAGTTCCCAGATCCTTCATCGCAAACCGAGCACTCAGCTCATTAATGAGAGACTTGAACAACGCCGGGTTAGATCCTGTTAATAAGATGTCATCAACATAGAGTAACAGCACAAGAGTATCTCCATTGTGACGATAGACAAATAGAGAAGGATCTGCCTTGCTACAGACGAAGCCATACTCAATCAGAAAATTACTAAACTTGTCAAACCAGGCTCTTGGGGCTTGTTTAAGACCATAGAGAGCTTTATGCAAAGAGCAAACATGAGTAGGATGAGCGTGATCTTCGAAACCAGGAGGCTGCACCATATACACTTGCTCTTGTAAATCACCATGTAAGAAGGCATTCTTAACATCAAGCTGAGTTATATTCCATTGCTTCGCAGTGGCCACGGTAAGCACAATGCGAATGGTAGAAGTCCTGACCACAGGGCTATATGTTTCATTGAAGTCAATGCCTTCTTCTTGATTGAATCCCTTAGCAACAAGGCGTGCTTTTAGCTTCTGTAGAGTACCATCAGCGTTGAGTTTAACAGTAAACACCCATCGACAGCCCAATACATTCATGCTAGCTTCAGGAGGAACCAAGGACCACGTGTGATTCTGAAAAATAGACTGCAACTCTTCTAGCATAGCTTGTCGCCAACCCGGATGAGCTAAAGCTTCAGCCACCGTCTTAGGTAGAGAAGGGATTGTAGTGCTCGCAAGTAATGCATACCGAGGGTTCGGTTTGCGAATTCCAGACTGTAATCTTGTCCTCATGGGGTGACGTTGTTCCTCAGTGACGGGCTCTACTGCTTGCTGAGTGTTGGTCTCGGGACTAGGCCTTAGTACCATCTCTTCACGATCTGGTGTTTGAAGACCGATGTCCGCTGGAGACGTCTCGGTAGTATTATCTTCCAGTGGATATTCCACAACATTTTCATGTGAGGCATGAGTCGGAGATAACACCTGAGAACGTAAGGAAGATAGAGTTGGCAAGACTTGTCGTTGAGGCGGATCTGCAGCTTGCCATGCTCCCATGATACCTGTGGTCTGTTGAGAGACTAGATGCTTATACTTATCCATGAATGGAAAGCAAGTCTCATCAAATATAACATGGCGGTTAATGTAGACACGACCAGTAGGAGGATAGAGACAACGGTATCCCTTATATTGAGGATGATATCCTAAGAAGACACATTGAAGAGACCGTGGCTCGAACTTATGTTGAGTGAAAGGGCGTAAGCAAGGATAACAGGCTGACCCAAAAACTCAAAGAAAACTGTAGTCAGGAACCTTTTTCAGTATAAGCTCAGAGGGACTCTTGTTCTTCAGAGATGGAGAAGGAAGCATGTTGGTGATAAAGTTGGCAGAGTAGAAAGCCTCAACCCAGAAACGTAAAGGGACTTTACTTTGAAACATCATAGACAGGCCCAATTCTGTTAAGTGCCGGTGTTTACGTTCCGATATGCCATTTTGTTGAGGCGTTGACGGACAGGAGATGAGATGCTGGATGCCATGATTCTGTAAGTGTGCTCTAAACCTCGTACTCATAAATTCACCCCCACCATCACTCTGAAACACCTTGATCTTCTTGCTTAACTGATTCTCGATTTGTTTTTGAAATCCAATAAAGATATCACAAAAATCAGATTTCATTTTTAGAGGAAAGATCCATGAATAACGAGAATAGTTGTCTACAAAGACTGCATAATATTTGAACCCCTGAACAGATACAACTGGAGAAGGACCCCATAGATCACAGTGTATTCGATCAAGTGGTTCCATTACACTAGAGACAGAATCAAAAAAGGAAGTTGAGAACTCTTTCCCATCTGGCAAGGTTCACAGACGGAAGTGGTGCTGCTCTTATTAACTGAAATTGCCTTGCTGGTTTTGAGGAGTTGGAGAACCTGAGGATTTGCATGACCAAGACGCTGATGCCACACTAGATCACCTGCAACAGTCTGTCGATTTGAATAGAAAGCTACAAAGTCAGGTTGCTCCAACACATAAAGTTTCTCACGACGTTGTCCTCTGGTCACTACCTTCTGAGTGTTCAAATCAATCACAGAGACAGCATTAGCATCAAAATAGACCCCACAAGGGAAGTCATCACACAGTTTCGAGACCGACAAAAGAGATTTTTGCATTGATGGACACACAAGTATATCATAAAGAGGGAGACTACCTGTCGTGGTATTCAAGGTAGTGGATCCAACATGAGTGATAGGGAGATATGTTCCATCTGCAACCATAACTGTCTCTTGACCGTTATATGGAACTGAGTTCTGAAGGTTGGTGGCTGAAGGCGTCATATGAGCTGTAGCACCCGAGTCAGCAAGCCATTCGCGACCACTGGAATCTGAAACTTGAAGAGCAGCTAGGGCGTGAGGAGTGTCATTACTCTGGTAGGCATTATCAAATCTGTTCCAACACTTCAAAGCCACATGACCAACACGTCCACAAATTTGACATACTGGACGAGTATTCCCTGATTGAGAACCCTGAGACTGAGATCCAGGAGGTTGGTTCCAACCAGAGGTATTAACCTGTTGTGTGAAACCTCTGCCTCGTGTTGAATATCCACCACGTCCTCGATAGTTGCCAGAACGACCAAAAGAACCGCCACGTCCTCTGTTTCCACCATAGTTTGAGTTTCCAAAACGTTGAGTCTGGAAGGCAAGATGAGGAGAGACCTCTGGAGTAGCTTCATACGACTGTAGTTTTGCATCAAAAGCAGAGATCTCAAGGACCACATCATTGAACGTCTGAGGAGGGAGTCGAGACAGAGAGCTCTGAATCACTGTTGTAATAGGATCATATTCGCGACCCAGACCATTCAGAAAGGTGAAAATCTTCATGTTTTCATCCACCGGCTTACCAATAGCACTAAGATTGTCACAGAGAATCCTAAACTCTCGACAATAAACCAAAAAGGTTTTACCTTTCACAGAAAGGAGTTGAAGACGACGTCGGAGTTCAAACTCTCGAGCAAGAGAACTCTTGTTGTAGTGAGAGGCAAGGGCAAGCCACACATCTTGGGATGTAGCAAGGGCATGAACAAGACCCAGAACCTCTTCTGTAAGAGTTCCAAAGATCCATGACTTAACAAGCTCGTCCGTACACGTCCAGGCTTCATGAGCTGGATTAGGAGCTTCGACAGGAGCATCGTTGACGATGTTGACGACAGTAGCAGCAGGAGCTGGCGTAAGACCAGTGGGGAAACCAAGGAGCTTTTGAGAACGGAGAAGAGCCTCAATCTGTGTCTTCCAAAGGAGGTAGTTTGTGTCGCTAAGCTTAAGAGTGACAGAGCTAGTGACATGGATGTCTGAAGGAAAAGGATATGGATCGTTTCTTTCTGCCATTACAGCAACCTGTTAAGGATTTAAGAAAGCTCTGATACCATATGAACAAAGAAGAAAGACTTAAACTTTACTTAAAATATATTTCAAAAGCTCAAAAGGTTTACAACCTCCTATACTTCTTTATATAGTTGGAGACACTCTCTCAACCCTAATTGATCTCTCAGGATCTGTTTACATCTGTCACACATCTAGCCACTTGCTACTGATAACAAGGTATCAAACTGGTTACATAGTACGAGAGCTCTCTGCTCCTTAGCACAGTCTGTCCCCTTCTTCTCACTCTTCTGTCTTATTGTCGTCTTCTGATCCTGGTTGAGAGAGCCGTTGACTCCTTTGATAACTTGGGCCAACTCCTGTTGGGCTTGAGTGATGTCTTGGGCCTTTACACTTTCAATTCCCCATTACGTTCGTGAAAGCTGACGAGACAGAGACTCCGTCCAAGAATATATCTATTATGTGAGAGAAATTAAAGACTACAAAATTAAGAAGATAATAGAGTTTTAACTTACTATAGATAATAAAACTCTATCCATGTGTTCCTGTCTTCTTTGTTTATCCATCTATACATGAAATAAAACAATAAGCGAAAACATGCGTGGCAACTACGAACATATATAATTTTATTTGTTAAAACTTTATCTCCACATAAGAAATAAATAAACAAACAAGTTACAGAAGCGTTCGTAGCCAGAAATAAAATAAAAATGAAGAAGCATGGAAGGAAAGTTGAGTAAACAAAGATGGACATGATCTTCTCAAATCTCAGTGTACTTGTTTAATTTTAAAGCTAATAATTCAAAACCTATGTGGATGTATAAACTGATAAAAAGCAACCATATGAACTCACATTTTCTTCATCCAGTAACAAACAAATCTAGTCAACCACATAAACTCCAAAAAAGAAGATGAATCCTATGTTTTACTTCCTTCTTGTCTCAACCGCTGTTTTGGCCGCCACAGCAAAGGCGGGCGAACCAGTTGTCGACACTGATGGTAATCTCATATCCAATGGCAGTTACTACGCTGTCCCAGTCTCCCACTATGAAAGTGCCCTGACTCTCGCCTCCGGTGGTGCCAACCCATGTCCCCTTTATGTCGGACCGGAATTATCAAGGAGGAACAAGGGCCTTCCCCTAAGATTCTTAAACTGGGGTTCTGGAGCTAGGTTCGTTCCCGAATCAGAGAACCTCAACATCAAGATGGACCTCCCACCTACGATCTGCGGTCAGTCATCCTATTGGTGGCTCACTGAGACTGAGATTAAAGGATGGCTGTTCATAGCAGCTGGTCCTAAGCCAGAAACTGGAAAAGATTCGTCCAAAAGTTCCTTCCAGATCAAGAAAGCTGGAGGTCTACTTAGCGGTTACAAGTTTGTGTATTGTGGTGGCGATAAGAGCTGCTACGAATTCGGAATGGTTGTGGACAGATATGGCTATAGCCGTTTGGCTCCATCCAATCTGCCATTCCGCTTTGTGTTCGTGAAAGCTGACTAGGCAGAGGCTGCGTCAAAGTCCAAAATTATGTCTATTAATCGAGCGAAGTTAAAGACTACAAAATTACGTGGATAAGAGTTTTAACTAGCTACTAATAATAAAACTCTATCCCTGTGTTCTCTGTTTTCTTTGTTCATCTTAAATGGAATAAAACCAATTGCCACAAATACCATATTTATAGTACTACTCCTACTTTTCATGTTTACACTAATCACTTTTACTTTCACTTTTAATGAATGGAAAAGACATTTATACCCCTAGGATTAACTAATCTAGACTTAGGGTTTAGAGTTGAGAGATATGATAAGGCTTTTGGAATGTGAAAGATTTTAATAAATATATAAATAATTACTTAAAAATATAAAAAAAATTAAAAAATAGCTTCAAACATAATTTTCGAATTTCAAAAATAAATTTTGAAAAAAAATAGTTAAAAAAAATTCAAAAAAACATTTATAAAAAAGTTCGCATTTAAAAAAGTATAATTCGAATAAAAAATTTAGTTTTTTTTTTTATTTTTTTATTTTTATTTATTTAAATAATGATTTATTATATATATATATATATAGATAACAACGGCATAATAGTCTTTTGTCACTTAATAAACAAGGTATTTTTGAAAATGTCCCTTAAGTGGTGGTAAAGATGAAAAGTGGTACCTTGAAAGTGGTAAACATAAAATTTCCACAAAAAACATCTTTCTTTGTTTGTTTTTTTTTTCTTATAACTATCTCTTTAGTTTAAGATTCACATAATATGAAAATTAAACATAACATTACCAAACTTTATTGTTTTAAAATTGCTTTCTTAACAGTGATTAATTTCTCTTTTAGTTTATGTAGTTATTATATTCATGATGTTATAACGATGATTATCAATACAATACTAAAAGTTGAATAAGGGCTCCTCTCATGCTGTCCACGCCCTCAATAATAATCAACCAATAGGAAACCACTGATAAGCCACGTCAGACGCGCTGCGCATTGCATTTGGGCCTCGCATCCTAACGACCCAATAATGTTTGGAATCTGAAAGCCCGGAAAGTCCATGGAAGTCCATGTCTCGGTGAAGTCTCATGTTCGATCTTCGATCCCTTTTCTCTTTCTCTTCTTCGTTCCGTCGATCCCCTTTCTTTTCCTCTTCTCCGTTTACTACGTTTCACAAATCTTAATCGCGGACAATCAATTTTCTCTCCACTCTTCTGAACTTTTAATCTCATTAATGGATCTTTATCGCTTTCTCCGCTTGCTATTCTATATAGATCTCTTAATCGATGTGTTTTTTGGATCTAAAACTGTTCTGTCCTTTCAACTGCTCCTTGCGATGAAGGTATCCGACGTTTCCGACTCAGTGAAAAGGAACGGCAAGGCGGCAATCCCCTCCAATTTCGTCAAACCCGTCTCTCAAGCCGGTGTCTCTTCCGGCGATGACGGTCCGATGAAATCTAAAGGTGGAACGGCTGTATCGAAGAGTCCGATCAAACCCGTCACTAAAACCGGTGTCTCTTCCAGCGTTGACAATCCGGTGAAATCAAGAGGTGCAACGGCTGTATCGTAGAGTCCGATCAAATCACACGGCAAAACCGGTGCTTCTTCCGTCCCCGTTATCAGCGTTAGGGGCAGATCATCTGTCTCACCCGTCGACAAAGGCAAATCAATCGTCAACGACGACGTAGAAGAGGTTATTACCTTCAAAATGTGACATTCGGGCCCCATCAAGACGAGGTGCGGTTTCGATTGATCCATTTTTGGGAGGCTTGGAACGTTCATCGATGAAGAGGTACAAACCATAATTTGACCTCGAATAATTGATTTGATACCATAACGTCTGATTGCTGTTCATCGCTTTGTTTGATCAGATGATTGATATTAGGATTGCTTAGCAACAAAATAGATTGATTTGTTTATGTATCATTATTTGTTGTTGCTATTATCATGGGAATATATATAATATTTGTTGCGGGTTAAATATTTTAAATAGTTTTGGTTTTCACTAAACATATGTTTATCTGACTAATTTTATTTTGGCAACAGGAGAGTGTAATCCAGGGCTTCATCCCCTATGGAAGGATTGAGACCTATTTGCCTCACATGAAAGCTGGTTGTACTTACCGGCTCAACAAGTTTTTCGGATCAAAGAGTAAGACAATCTACCGGGTAGCTGATCCAGATGTCACTATTAGCTTCTCATGGAACTCTGCTCTCACTGCTCTCGAGGACAGTTCAATCCGTTTCCCTGAGGATCGGATCTGTATATATGGATTCAGAGAGTTCGATGCTGCTTCCGACTAAAAAGGTGATCATTATGGTAAGTTCTCGCTTCGTTAACCTCAATCACCGTTTATATTGGATAGTAGTTTAATCTGATCTTAGATCGTATGATATCATCTGATTAGTTATTGTATTGATCTTGGAGTGTTTGCTTAGCATTTTGTATTGATTGCCGGATTTATAAATAAGACATTGAGTTTGATGTCTTCTCTTGCAGACTATATTGGCCATATCAAACTTGTGAATGGGAAGGTTCCCAGTGACGGTCTCTTGCTTGATGAAGCTGAGATAGCTGTATCTCGCCGAGTTGAGCTTCACGTCCAGACACATGAGTAAGTTATTGTGTTGTTATAGCTTCGTGTTTAAACACAATGATATTAACTAAAAACTATATTCTCAATTATTAACTAAAAACTATATTCGCAATTGTTTAATACACGAGTTTGTGTTGTTGCAGCGATCCTGTGATGAAGTTGTATCTCTAGGACAAGGCTGCCTTTGAGTTCAGTGAGAAGTTTAAAGCATCTGGAGGTACTGCTCGTGTTATCTTGGTCACCACTTTAAACCCGAAACGGTTTGGAGGTTTGTATTGCTAAGTTATATTGTTGTTTATGAGTTTATATATGATTGAGGCCTTAACTTCATTTTATTATAAGTTTGCTAATGTGTCATGGCATTCTTTCTGCTATAGGTGTCCTGTCTCTATCTGCTATGGCGTCCTCAGGTGTATTTATGGATAGTGATGTCCAAGAAACACTCTTCTACCTCAGTTGGTAAGGTTTAGTTTCATGTATTGGAATGCCGTTCATGCTACTCTATATTGTAATGCCTGGGTTGACGTTTTATTCAGGTTGAACTCTAACCTGGATGTTGCCAGTAGAGTTAATGCAGAGGTGATTATCAAGCCTGAGCCATCGACTTTGGGAGAACTCTTCACTTATATGAATCAGGCATTCTCTAAGGTATTATATCTGCAATATCTGATACATTTACTAAGATACTAAATTTCACATTGAATTTTCAAATATTACTCCAGGTTGCTTGGTTTGAGTGCACATCAATTATTGATGATGTTGTTCACGGGTCTGGATGGTATTATATAGGCTGCGGTGTGTGCCATACAAAAGCAACCAGAGGGCCCACAACACTAATGTGAGAAATATGGGAAGAGTGAGATTGTTGGTGTGGCGCAGTAAGTGGTTTGTATATAGTTTCTACATATTTTTTGAACGCAATGGTTGTTAACACCTATTTGTATTAGGTACTTGACGAAGCTCTCTGTGTATGACCACAATGATCAAGCCGTATTTGTTGTTCTTGGTGATGCCGGTGAGGAGTTGAATGGAAAGAAAGCTAACGAGTTGGTTGAGAGATACTATCAGGTAATTAGAAATTTGTATGTTTATGAGATCCAGAACGTGTTCTTGCAAAAGTATTTAAAAAAAGTGTTCTGATGATGTCTTATTGTGTGTTAGGTCAATGATAGTGTTGGAGGCGATCACATGGTCCCAGTTCCTCAGGCTATGGTTGATACCATTGGACAGACGCGGAAGTTTATTGTGAAGGTATCGAATCACAATCTGACCGCCAAGACCCAGACTCTGACTGTGACAAAGGTGCTCCCACCTGATGCCCCAGAATCTGAAGACAGTTTAGGAGAAAACGTTGATGAAATAGGTGATAATGAGGAAGCGGATAATGCAGCTGAGTTGGAAAAATAGGGTGCTGATGTGATGGAGTCTGAGAGTGTGAAGCGTGCCACATGTGGCTAATGAAGTTGCCTTGACTGGTTTTGTGTTTTGTGTTTTTTTTTTGTTTGTTTGAGACATCCTTTTCTTTATCTTCGATTTCCCTTTGCATCATTATACCAACTTTGGTTATAATCTCTTTTTAAATAACATAAACTATTAATCTTTTCCATGTTATATAGTTTGATCAAAATATAATAATGGCTAACTATACACTGTGATCTTTATTATCTGTATAGGAACCAATGAAATGGTAATATCTATATATATATTTACCACATCATTTGGTTGATGACAAACCAATTCAGGAAATTTCAAATTCTGATTTCAATGCACGATTACTACTCTGGATTGTGCGACTGGTTTTTATTTAATTATAGTAGAAATAGTTTGGACAACGTTGGAAGTATCTGTGTACATAATTATCAAAAATATATTTTAATCTTATCATTATTTAGAACTAAGTTATTTGATACATTCGATCAAAAACCTAATAATTAGAAGATATATGTGGACAACCATGAATGACTAAATACAATAACTCTTTATATAAGCAAAAAAATAGAATTTAAAAAAAAAATTAAAAACTGATTGGCCGAGGTTCGAACTCTGTAGAAGAGCAAATGCGGATGCTACTCTACCAGTAGACTAAGGACACTCATTGCAAAATATATGCCCAACATTAAAGATATTTATGAACCGCTCGGGATGAATAAATTGCTTCTTCTTCCTTTTTAACGAGGGAAACATATATATGTGGACAACCATGAATGATTAAATACTATAAATCTTTATTTAAGCCAAAAAAATACAAATTTTGACAAAAATTTAAAAAATGATGGGATGAAGGTTCGAACCCTAGACAATAGCAAATACGAATGCTACTCTACCACTAGACCAAAGACACTCATTGGAAATATATGCCCACCACTAATCATATATATAAACTGATCGGGATGAATTAATGGCTTCTTCTTCCTTTTTAACGAGAAAAACTCGACCCTTCCTCTTCTATTTTTAACCACTTTCCAATCCAAACTCCTCGCCATATCTGATCAAAATCCTTCTTCTTCTGTTCGAACTAGGATTCGGAGGTTTAGCGAGATTGATAACGCATATGGAGAACACTACTAGTTCCGATCACGAGTTTCGTTCAAGTCGTTTGATGATCGTGTCCAAGAAAGTCGATTGATATTCTCCGGAACTGTTTCTCCAATCGGGGGTTACTCTCGCCGTCATCCTAACCACGAAGCCACTACCGTGTATCGCTCTCTTTGCCTTCGAGGTTTTGTGGTTCAAGGTTCTCTAGATCCTATGAATCATGGGTTAGATGATGTGTTTAGAGTTATTGATGATGAAAAAGCGTAGTTGGCTTCCAGGTCCGGACTCAGATTTGATGATGAAAAAGCGTCTCCGCCTCATGTCTGCTGTTACCAAACGCAAGCAAATCGACTTTGGCCAGTTTGCGTATGAACAAGTGATCAACATGACCCGCGTAAGAGACTTGGACACGAGCTTGATATTTCCAAATCTTATTTATCAGTTCTTAGTGCTTCAAAAAGAAGTCCCTCTGTTGCCAGGAGATGAAGATCTTATTGGAAAAGGTATCCCCATCTATGACTCAGGAAGTGATTGAAGTGGTCCAAGGGGACGTAGAAGACTTTGTTAGTGTAATAGCGAAACATTTTTTGTGAAGTCAATCGTTCTCTCATGAATGTAGCTAACATATGATCTTTTTGGCAAGTAGCTTGTGTTCGTATCCTCTTCAAAAGGGAAGAGGAAAGAATACGAACTTCCGAGTACGAGCGAGGTCGCATGCCTTATCGTGGGTGATATGTCATCAACAATTGGAGAACAAGATATAGTGGTTCAATTCCAATCTGACACTTTGCAGCAGATACGTGACGATCACCCTCTATACATGAGCCTCCAATATCCGCTTCTGTTTCCGTATGGCGAATATGGGTTTCACTCAGAAATCTCCCTGCATCTTGAGACATGCACTTCAAGAACAAGGCAATTCGTGACCATATGGCAATACTACGCTTCTCTAATCCAAACACGTCTTAATCAAGGGATGACATTGATTAAAGGCGGTCGTCTCCTCCACCAATTTGTTGTGGATGTTTATACATCAATTGAGGAAGATCGATTGAGGTGGGCGAGGAATAATCAAGAAATCTTGCGGGCCGAGCTCTACAGAAATGTCCTTGATGTTGTAAGCAAAGGTGACACTGATGCTAAAATTATTGGTCAGAGATTTATACTGCCGCCAAGTTTCACTTGGGGGCTCCGGTACTTAGTTGAGAAATATCACGATGCTATAGCTATTTGCAGAGAATATGGGAATCCACATTTGTTTATCACGATGACAGCCAATCCTAACTGGAGCGAAATTAAAGAACATCTTGAGAAATACAGTGGAGATTCTCCGAATGATAGACCAGACATCAAATGTCGAGTCTTTAAGATGAAGTTAGATCAACTCCTCAAGGATTTCAAATCAGGAACTTTCTTCAAGCCATAGATCAACTCCTCAAGGATTTCAAATCAGGAACTTTCTTCTTCCTTTTTAACGAGGGAAACATATATATGTGGACAACCATGAATGATTAAATACTATAAATCTTTATTTAAGCCAAAAAATACAAATTTTGACGAAAATTTAAAAAATGATGGGATGAAGGTTCGAACCCTAGACAATAGCAAATACGAATGCTACTCTACCACTAGACCAAAGACACTCATTGAAAATATATGCCCACCACTAATCATATATATAAACTGATCGGGATGAATTAATGGCTTCTTCTTCCTTTTTAACGAGAAAAACTCGACCCTTCCTCTTCTATTTTTAACCACTTTCCAATCCAAACTCCTCGCCATATCTGATCAAAATCCTTCTTCGGTTCGAACTAGGATTCGGAGGTTTAGCGAGATTGATAATGCATATGGAGAACACTACTAGTTCCGATCACGAGTTTCGTTCAAGTCGTTTGATGATCGTCTCCAAGAAAGTCGATTGATATTCTCCGGAACCGTTTCTCCAATCGGGGGTTACTCTCGCCGTCATCCTAACCACGAAGCCACTACCGTGTATCGCTCTCTTTGCCTTCGAGGTTTTGTGGTTCAAGGTTCTCTAGATCCTATGAATCATGGGTTAGATGATGTGTTTAGAGTTATTAATGACATAGGGTGGTCTTACACGGTGTTGCATATGAATCCGTTCTGTCCTAGAGTTGTGAGAGAGTTCATCTCAAACATACCATTCTACGAAGATGGAGCTCTAATTAAGGGATTTGTCTGCCGTTTCTCCCCTTCGGTGATCAACCAATTGATGATGACACCAACCATTGAGCACTCTTATCAGTGGAAAGAGGTTGTGCTGAATCAGGCAATTGCACACCTCACCGGTGGTCAATGTGCTGGATGGACAGTGTTTAGTCTCAATGCTCTGCTCGTTCCCTTCAAAATCATATACCGCGTGTGTGAGCGTAGTTGGCTTCCAGGTCCGGACTCAGATTTGATGATGAAAAAGCGTCTCCGCCTCATGTATGCTGTTACGAAACGCAAGCAAATCGACTTTGGCCAGTTTGCGTATGAACAAGTGATCGACATGACCCGCGTAAGAGACTTGGAAACGAGCTTGATATTTCCAAATCTTATTTATCAGTTCTTAGTGCTTCAAAAAGAAGTCCCTCTGTTACCAGGAGATGAAGATCTTATTGGAAAAGGTATCCCCATCTATGACTCAGGAAGTGATGGAAGTGGTCCAAGGGGACGTAGAAGACTTTGTTAGTGTAATAGCGAAACATTTTTTGTGAAGTCAATCTTTCTCTCATGAATGTAGCTAACATATGATCTTTTTGGCAAGTAGCTTGTGTTCGTATCCTCTTCAAAAGGGAAGAGGAAAGAATACGAACTTCCGAGTACGAGCGAGGTCACATGCCTTATCGTGGGTGATATGTCATCAACAATTGGAGAACAAGATATAGTGGTTCAATTCCAATCTGACACTTTGCAGCATATACGTGACGATCACCCTCTATACATGAGCCTCCAATATCCGCTTCTGTTTCCGTATGGCGAATATGGGTTTCACTCAGAAATCTCCCTGCATCTTGAGACATGCACTTCAAGAACAAGGCAATTCGTGACCATATGGCAATACTACGCTTCTCTAATCCAAACACGTCTTAATCAAGGGATGACGTTGATTAAAGGCGGTCGTCTCCTCCACCAATTTGTTGTGGATGTTTATACATCAATTAAGGAAGATCGATTGAGGTGGGCGAGGAATAATCAAGAAATCTTGCGGGCCGAGCTCTACAGCAATGTCCTTGATGTTGTAAGCAAAGGTGACACTGATGCTAAAATTATTGGTCAGAGATTTATACTGCCGCCAAGTTTCATTGGGGGGCTTCGGTACTTAGTTGAGAAATATCACGATGCTATGGTTATTTGCAGAGAATATGGGAATCCATATTTGTTTATCACGATGACAGCCAATCCTAACTGGAGCGAAATTAAAGAACATCTTGAGAAATACAGTGGAGATTCTCCGAATGATAGACCAGACATCAAATGTCGAGTCTTTAAGATGAAGTTAGATCAACTCCTCAAGGATTTCAAATCAGGAACTTTCTTCAAGCCATACAAGGCAGCTCTCCACCGAATAGAATTTCAAAAAAAAAGTCTCCCTCACGCACATATATTATTGTGGTTAGGAAACTCAACCAGAACACCAAGTGCAGAAGAAGTGGATGAAATAATTTCGGCCGAGCTCCCAAACAAAGAGGAATACCCAGTTGCGTACGACTTAGTCACAAAACACATGATCCATGGTCCATGTGGGCTCCTGAATCCGAAGTCACCGTGTATGGAAATAATGTTTGCACGAAAAAGTAGCCTCGGCCGTATAACAACAACACTTCGATTGACAAATCCGGGTATGTGTTATATCGTCGACACCGGAACGACGATGTGTCTACAGTAAAGGTTGGGCTGTACTAGACAACATTTTTGTCGTACCTCATACCATTAAGGTTCCGAAGAAGTACGAAGCTCATATTAATGTTGAATGGTGTAATCGTAAAAGCGCGGTAAAATACTTATTCAAGTACATAACCAAGGGCGTTGACCGAGCAACAGCTGTTATTGAGAACAGAAATACAGCAGCTACATCTGACGCCACGGGATCCAAAGGATCAAAGGAGAAAGTCGTCAGGCAACGCAATGAGATCCAAGACTACATCGAAGCCCGATATTTATCAGCTTGTGAGTCTATGTGGCGCACTTTCGCATTCCACATACACAAAAGAAAGCCATCAGTTGAGAAGCTTATCATTCACTTGGAAGGCGAACATAATATTACAGTTAAATCAACAGATAACCTCGGCCGTGTAATCCGCAAACCAGATATCGAGAAGACAATGTTCACTGAATGGATGGTTTTATGCAGAAGGTCAGAGTTTGCGCGGACACTAACATATGTGCAGATTCCTGAATATTTTGTATGGAACAACAATGCTAAAGTGTGGACTAAACGTAAGAAAGGAAAAACCATTGGCCGAGTCGTAGCTGTCCATCCTTCAGCAGGCGATCGATACTATCTGAGGGTCCTCATTAATAAGATTAAGGGTCCTAGAAGTTATGACGAGCTAAAAACATACAACGACGTGAAATACCCTGCTTTCAAATCAGTTTACCACGCACGAAGCTATTTGGACAATGATGTTGAATGGCTCGAGAGTATGTCAGAGGGTGCTCGAACGGCCACCCCATACCAGCTTCGTGATATGTTCGTCACATTCCGAAACAATTTCTTCGTCGCAAGCCCTAAAAAACTATGGGAACACTCATGGAAATCAATGAGCGAAGACATACTTCACAAGAGGCAAAGGATCTTAGGCCACGCGAATCTGGAACTGGACGATAAGACCCTAGAGCAATACACATTGATAGAAGTAGAAAAGTTGATGCGCATGCAAGATCGCTCCTTAAATGATATTAAAGATATGCCGAAGATCAACCATGTTTTGCTCAAGGAATTGGGTAACAGTTTGTGGAACCAAGAAATGGATTACGATGTTGCCGAGGAAACACTAAGACATGACAAGCAGTACAACTTACTTAATGCTGAGCAGCGTGCGATCTATGAATCAGTCTTAGAGTCTGTTGATAAAAAAGAGGAAAAACTTTTCTTTGTATATGGCGCATGAGGCACATGAAAAACATTCCTATACCAGACTATTATATCCAGACTTCGCTCAAGAAAACAAATCGTTCTACCAGTTGCTTCTTCGGGAATAGCCGCATTGCTACTGCCAAACGGGAGAACAGCTCATTCTCGCTTCAATATTCCGTTGAAGCTCGACAAAGATAAGCTCTGCAACATCAAACCAGGTACAATGCTGGCTGAACTAATTAAGGAAACGGACCTCATAATTTGGGATGAGGCACCTATGACACACAAGCATGCTTTTGAAGCATTAGACAAGACGTTGAAGGACATAATGTCTATGAAAAATCCACCCGTAAAAAATCAGCCTTTTGGCGGCAAAACAGTTACGTTAGGTGGTGATTTCAGACAGATCCTACCGGTCATTCCACAAGGTAGTAGAGCTGATATTGTATTAGCTTCGATAAGCCATTCATATCTATGGAATAGCTGCCACAAGTTCTCTTTGAAAACAAATATGCGAGTCAATCAGGATGAGAAAGAGTTTTCCGAGTGGCTTCTCAAGGTCGGGGAAGGTCGTCTTGAAACAGGACAAGAATATGAGGATGATGCATACCATGATCAATTCATAGATATCGATGAATCTTTGATTTGTCAGAGTTTTGTTAACCCATTGGAAGGAGTTGTTGATGCTGCATATGGGGAAATCAACAAACCAATGAATTCCCAGACTTCCTATACTGATAAAGCTATCCTCACACCCCGTAATGAAACCGTCGATGAAATCAATGCTTACACCATCTCACGGACCGACGGGGTATCAAGAGATTACTTCAACTCAGACAGCTTTGAGTTATCAGATACTACATCATATCAAAATGATACATTATACGCCGTTGAGTATCTCAACTCATTGGAATTCTTGGGTTTGCCTTCGTACAAACTAACTCTGAAAGTTGGTGCCCCAGTTATGCTTCTGCGAAACATAAATCAGAAAAAGGGATTATGCAATGGTACGTGAATGATCCTAACACACGTTGGTGATCGCGTTCTGAAGGCCAAAATTATCACTGGCTCCCACATTGGAGAAGAGGTCTTGATCCCAAGAATTGTGCTTTTTTTATGATGAAACAAAGTTACCGTTCATATTACGTCGGCGGCAATTTCTTATCAGATTGTGCTACGCAATGACAATCAACAAAAGCCAAAGCCAGAGTTTAAAAGAGGTCATCTTATATCTGCCTAAACCGGTCTTCTCTCATGGTCAACTTTATGTGGTCCTCTCACGTGTCACAAGCAAAGCAGGATTAACGATCATCAAAACCAAAGATTCCCACCAGCTGAAAGTGAAGAACATAGTCTACAAAAAAATATTCAAAGGCCTTCTTTCCGACAAAGGTAATTTTAAATAACTTAGTAGTTTTCACTCCCATCATTTTCAGAGGTCTTATGATAAAATATTATATTCACAGATTAACAGTGTCTAATTAAAAAAGGACTTAAACATAGGTTTTTCTTCATCTACGTCAGGTACAAACCTTTTTATATAAATAGGAATACTGTTGCATTTACCATAATTTATGCTAACTAACTTATTTTTATCCAATTTTATGTCATTTCTTTCTTACGACCTAAACACAGCTTCTGATCTGCGAAAGACTTAATTTATTTTTTCTATTATTTACTTTACTTACGACTTTTTTTTAGACAATTGCGTAAACTCGATATTTACCAATTTTTCAGACATTTTAGAATATACAATGTTTCCATTTCAAACAAAATTATTGAAACTTATAATCAAAAATAAATTATCAACGTACTTTTCCGCGCTACGAGTATCGTCTAATAGTTTAATTTGCGTCACACTAAATTGCATTATAGAGATCAAAATCAAATGTCAGGTATGTAAATTTTCTTTCATTAATCTATATAACTAATAATAGTTGTATTGTAGGGAACTTGAACTTCATGCCTCTAATGAATCCTTTAATCAATGACTAAAGTTCGACCCAATTTTGCTTCTTTATGACATGAAATTTGAATTTTCAGAACTCTATAATTGTTTCAGTTAATGTGCTGCTTAATCAACGAGTTCCAGTAATTGCGCATCTAGAGAATTTGGAGATGAAATGGGCCATAAAGCCCATGGTACAAATAAATATATCGCGGCCTACAGCGATATCGAACGGTAGAGAAGGAGAGTGCTATTAAGGAACGTGATATACTGACCGTTGGATGTTATGTGTTATATATGATTAAATTGTGCAGGCGAAATCGGCAAAGGAATCGCAAAACCCTCCATCGCCGTTTGGATCTGTCTGTCTATCTCTCTTATCTTCTTCTTCTTCTTACACCCTTTGGACCAAGGAAGAACCCTATAAATCGAATAACAAGGTACACCACTCTTCACTTCTTCTTCCTTTCGATTGCTTCTTTAGTGCTGAAGTGGTCAAGATCAGTTTCATGTCTTCATTGATTCAACATACTGTCTTTGTCAATTGAGTATTATCAAAGTAGTGTCTTCTCTGTTCAAATAATAAAGACTTAATCGCTTGTAAAAATTGATACTTAAAGGTTAAGCTCATGGTACATATTACATAACACGAGATTTGTTCTTCCCTCTGCCATGTTTCTTAATCATAGCTTAGATATTTATGCATAACTTCTTAGATACATTTAAAAAAAACATTTTGGAATTAAAGGTCATACCTTTGTAATTAGTTACTGAGTGTAACGAACTTGTTAGATACATTTTGGAATTAAAGGTTATAGCTTTGTGATTAGCACTGTGTGTATGCCTAATTGATGCAGTCAAGAGTAGATATTGATATTTTTTGGGATTAAATGTGTTCCTTTTGCTCAATCAGATGAATAGGGAGAAGTTGATGAAGATGGCTAACACTGTCCGCACTGGCGGTAAAGGGACAGTAAGAAGGTAATCTATCTATCCAAAGTCTCTCTTCTTCTTTTAAGCATTAGGCATTGTTATTAATTATTGTTTAGCTAAACTGTTTTTATATTTTGTTTTCTCATTTATAGAAAGAAGAAGGCTGTTCACAAGACGAACACCACTGATGACAAGAAGCTCCAGAGCACTCTTAAGAGAGTTGGAGTTAACTCTATTCCCGGCATTGAGGAAGTTAACATCTTTAAAGATGATGTAGTCATTCAGTTCATTAACCCTAAGGGTAAATTTCTAAACTTTTTCTCTCCGTTTAATTATAAAATCTCAGCATTTGGTTAAAGCCTTTTTTATTGATGTTGATATTACAGTTCAAGCTTCGATTGCTGCTAACACATGGGCTGTGAGCGGTACACCACAGACCAAAAGTAAGTGTTGTATCTACCATTGTCCACTACTCTCCTCGGCTTATTTGTAATTCTAATATCAAAATCTTACATTTTCCTGCAGAATTGCAAGACATACTTCCTCAGATTATCAGCCAACTTGGTATGTCTTTACCCTCTCCAAGTCTTTTTTCTCCAAACTAGTGATCGCTTGATGTTAACTGATTTCTCTTACTCTGTTTATCTTAGGACCTGATAACTTAGACAACCTGAAGAAGCTGGCAGAGCAGTTCCAGAAACAGTCACCAGGTGGAGCTGATGTTCCAGCAACTATCCAAGAAGAGGACGATGATGATGATGTCCCAGAACTTGTAGTGGGAGAGACTTTCGAGACACCTGCTGCTGAAGAAGCTTCTCAGCCCAAAGCTGCTGCTTCTTAGAGAAACAAGAGCTCACCAGCACACCCCATTCTATGTTCTGTCGCTTTTTGCTTTACCAGCTGTTAAATGTGAGTTCCATTCTATGTCCTGTCTCTACAATCAATCCTTAAAACATAGTCTGTCGGATTCTTGGTTCCGATTATTTACATTATCAGTCAACGTTTCATACATCTTGATGGAAAAAACCAAAATATGTTACATTTTCTTTTCCAATTATTGGACAAATATTGTAAAGGAACATCACTAGTGATCAAGAACATTCCGTTTTGTTCTCCATCTCTTCAGCCTTCCCCTGCTGCGTTAGTGTTTCATAAAGTGGAGCGTTTCGCGTTTCTTTTAGCCATAGACTCACCACACCGCTCAACACGGACGCCGCGCCAATAACAATGAAAGACATCATGGCGTTTTCTCGTCCCAATGCAACTAGCAACGGTGCTGCAGATGCTCCCAGCATGAACGCTTGACACAACAGCGAAACCGCAAAGTTCCTCACATTTGTTGGGAACAGCTCGACGCCATAGACATATAGGACATCGTAGGCCGTTGAGGACGCCATGAACCCAACTGCCTCAACAGCTAGCTGCAGCCATTTGGTAGCAGGTAGTACAGTGGTCACACGATGGAGCGAGAGGACCGCGCAGAGTAAGCACGCGGTTCCAGCTAGGTATGATGAGATTGAGAACAATGGACGACGGTTCATGACCCCTAAGAGGAAGCTTCCGAAGAAAACCGCTGGAAACTCCATCAAAGCATTGACCGCAACGGTTAAGTAGAGATTGAAGTTGAGATTCTCAGCGTTTAGTTGAATACCGTAGTAAACAAAACCAGTGCCAAATCCAGCCATCATCACAATTACAATCCTCTTCACTGCCCACTTAGTTCTCCAAAATTTCTCTGATGACGACGAAGCTCTATCATCTCGTCCTTGTTTCAGATCGACTAGGCTTAGATCAGATGGAAGTTGTTTCCCGTTGCGCCTCGCGAGTTTCTTCAAGACCACCATGGCTTCTTTGTTACGTCCTTTAACAAGAAGCCATCGAGGTGACTCATAGGCAAATGGCAAGAGGAAAACAGCGTATCCAAGAGGAAGAATTGATGTGATTCTGTAAAGGTTTCTCCATGACTTTCTCTCCAAGTAACCCATGAGTGGTAGAGACAGAAACCCTAACGTGAAGAAGAAGAAACCATATTGGCCTACTTGCCCACGCCATTTTTTACCGACGACCTCTGTAGCAAGCACGATACAACAAGAACCGATTCCTGATTTAAAGAATCCGTTGGCAAAACGCAAGAACGCGTAAACCCATATGTTTGGAGAAAAAGAGATCGCTAAAGCTGTGACAAACGTTAATAGACAAGAGATAAGAAGTGTCTTTTTCCGACCGAACCATGAATCAGCAAGATATCCATAAACTCCAGAACCTGTTGGGATAATAACAGAAAGCAACATGAGAATCATGTAAACAGTGTTCAAGATTTAGGGCTGGACACAGAAACCAATCAAACTGAAACAAGTCAGTGTATAACATTTTCTCTGTTTTTTATTAGTTGACGATTTATGTCTGTACACGCATTAAAGTTTGAATAATACTAAATGATGTAGCACAAAAATAATTGAATTTGTACATGAAAAATAAAAACGTTATCTAATTTAGAATTTAAAATGTCTTCTAAAACGTCATATATATATATTAAAAAATCGGAAAGAGCACTTTCCTGACCGTTAAAAAACAAACTTAAGAGACTAGATTAAATTCCTACCGAAAAGAGATCCGATGAAGAATAGAGTGGATGGTAGAGCAACAAGAAACTTATGTTCACATATAAGATTCCATTCTGAAACAATAGTGTCGCTCTTTCCTCCAACCCATTCCCACTCTCCGGTGGACAGTCCACACAACATCGAGCCTTCCACGATGGCTCCTGTTGTGAGAAGCCTCGCAGCGGGCTTAGCGTCTGAGAAAATGGATATAAGAGTGGACTGAGCATCGAAGGTCCAAGCAATAGAGACCAAAAGAGCATGCACGATCTGACCAAACCCTAGTGCTCCGATGTGTTGCTCGATCACCTCGTCAACTGTGAGTGCATAGCCATTGTTGGATTGTTGTTGACTTGTTGCTTCTCCTTTCTCGGATGCTGATGAATCTGTCGATATATTTGGTGATGTCTCAACAAGCTTCGGAGTTTTTTGTTCAGTAGGTTTCATTTTTATGTTGTTTCAGGTGTATGTAATCCTGTTTAAAGGTTTTGTTTTGTTGGTTGAGAATATATGTCTTAAGAAGCAACCGTATATATATACACATGGTCGAGCAACGTTTTGTATCACTCGCGAGTAAACAATTCTAATAAAAGGATATTATGGGTAATGAGTCATTATTATTTTATAGTTTAATCAACTTTTTCTTATATTTTATGTTTATATATATATTATCTGTTGAGTTTGATTATTCATTAACTTGATATTTTAATTTAAAATTGAATAAAACAAGATTTACTTAAAACTTGTCATCAAACTATTAACATTCATCTAAGTACGTATAACTCTTTACCAAAAATTTAAACAAAAAAAAAGAAAGACTCAAAGGAGGAACGATGACACTGTAAAAGCGAACTACAAAGATTAACCCTTTCTTTCGCAACCGCCGTTGTCGATCTCGGCAGTGGCAACCCTCCTTCCCTTCCGATGACTAAGAAAAAGAAACCTCCTCGTCAATCCCAGTCCTCCCCCCCTAAATCCCCTCCAAAAATCCCCTCCGACTCGTCTCTCAATTTCACCTCACCCACGGATCTTGTTCCCTCCCTTCCGATGGTCCCTCCAGCGGACATTACTCTTCCTTCGGTGTCTTCTGATACTTTGCCAGTTGACCCTCCAAGTGTAACTCCAGCGGCGTCTTTGGAATCTCAGACCCAAACCCTAGATCCCTCTTCTGAGACTTCCGACGAAGTGGTATCTCCTCCGAAATCTGACTGGTTGGGCCTCTTTAAGGGACCTAGAGCAACTATGAAGAAGAAAGGAACCCCTTTTCTCCTGGAATCAGGTGAGATTTGTGTGAAGATCCCAAATGAGGTCATTACCAAAAATCAAAACAAATGGGATGCTTTCATACTGGGTCAATTCCATGGAAATCTTCCTCCACGAAACACTCTCCTAGCTATTCTCAATGGCATCTGGAGTAATCGCGCTAAGGATATCACCGTGTCCAAGCTAGGACCGAAATCTGTTCTCATCCGGATTCCTTGTCCATTGACTCGTCAAAAGGTTATAAATCAGGGCATTTGGCACATAGAAGGGCAAACAATGTTTGTAGCAAAATGGGAACCAGGACTCACTCTTGCTGCCCCTGAGATGAGTGAAGTTCCTGTTTGGTTGGAATTCACTGGGGTTCCTCCGCAGTTCTTCAATGAAGAAGGCTTGGAGCATGTGGCAGGAGCTCTTGGGCACCCGCTATACCTACACCCATCCACCGCAAATCTGACAAATATAGAGGTGGCAAAGGTGTTCACAATCATAAACCCATCGGTGCCAATCCCGGAAGTAATGAATGTCCAGTTTGAATCTGGAGTTATCAACCGTGTGGAGGTGAATTGCCCTTGGCTCCCACCAACGTGTTCCCATTGCCAAGAGATTGGCCACACTATCAGGCGATGTCCGACAGCTCCGATAACGTGTCCTACTTGCAAGTCGTCTAGTCACTCTCAGGAAAACTGCCCCCGATCCAAGAAAAATTTACCTCCCGGGAAATCATCTACTGAAGATCCAGCGAAAGATCCTCACACTTCAGTAAATAGGAAAAATCCCAGTCGCAGGAAAAAAGAGAAGAAAAAGAAAATGGATCGTTCTTCTTCGCCCATCCCTTCGCCAGATAAGTACTTAATTGTGGATGATCCAAAGAGGAGTCTTTCGATTGAGGAAAAGTCAGCTGATAAAAAGAGTGGGAAAAAATTAGCAAAGTCCCCTCAGGGAGATATTGATGGTACTTCTCGTCTCAGTCGGAAATCGGCGAGAAAAGCTCGCGTCGTCTCTTCATCCTCAGATAGCTCAGAACAGGAATCTTCAGAATCTGAAAGCTCTGATAGTCCAGTCAGCGACGCCTCTTCAGACCCTCTTTCAGAGGATGATGACAACCCGACAGTAGACACTGCTTTTACAGAAGTTATCTCTAAAAAACAGAGAAGATATGGGAAAAAAGCTGCGGGGAAGGTCCCCAAAAAAATCTCAATAATTTCATGATGGTGATCGACTCTTTCTGCTGGAACGTAAGAGGCATTAATAAGAAAATTAAGCGTAGTAGTCTCAGGAAATGGCTACGGCAGTCCAAGCCGTATTTTGGGAGTATCATAGAGACTAAAGTGAAAGTTCACAATTCTCACCGGATGTTTAATTCAATATTTCCGGGGTGGAATTTTTCAGCCAACTACGAGTTCGCCGAGCTAGGACGGATATGGGTCGTTTGGGATCCTTCAGTTAAATTGACTATCCATTCCAAGTCAAGTCAGATGATCACTTGTCTAGTTGAGCTGCCACACTCCACTTCGGAAGTCGCGGTCTCTTTTATCTACGCTCTAAATTGTAAATATGGGAGAAGATATCTTTGGGAGGAGTTAAGTTCTTTGGCTACTGATCCTATCATTATGGGCAAACCATGGGCTGTCTTGGGAGATTTTAACCAAACTCTTAGTCCGAGTGAAAGTTCTAAAGGAGGTACAAGAATCCCTCGTGGTATGAAAGACTTCAGGGAGTGCATTCAACACGCTGAGTTGTTCGATCTGTCAATAAGAGGAAATGAGTTCACCTGGTGGAATAAGCAGACTGACTCTCCAAACTCGAAGAAACTGGATAGGATCCTTATAAATGATTTATGGCTGCTCCAATTCCCCCAGGCTTATGCGCATTTCGGAGAACCTGATTTCTCTGATCACGGTCCAAGTAGTATTGTCTTTGGCGAAAGAACTAAGGCCAAAAGACAGTTTATGGTTTCCCACTTCTTGTTCCATCACCCTGAGTTTCTCCCACGGGTTGCCATTGCCTGGCAGCAAATGGAAGTTTATGGAACTGCAATGTATTCTCTTTCCAAGAAGCTCAAACTCCTAAAGATTGAGATAAAAGAAATAAACAGAGAGCACTTCTCAGATTTGGAAAACCGAGTCAGGGAAGCTCACTCAAATTTGATCTCCTGTCAAAATCAAGTCTTGGCAAACCCGACGGTATTACTTGCTGCTCAAGAGAAAGAAGCTCAGAGTAAATGGCTAACCTTAGCCCTTGCGGAAGAACGTTTCCTCCAGCAGAGGTCTAGAATTCTTTGGCTGGAAAGTGGGGATCAGAATTCTGCCTTTTTCCATCGTATGGTGGTTTCACGACGCGCTATAAACCAAATTCACTACCTCCTGGATGGGGCGGGGAATAGGCTGTCAGACATGGGAGAAATCAAGTTGCATTGCGTGTCTTATTTTGAAGAATTATTTGGCGCCTCTACTACTGCCCTCACAGCAACCAGTCAAGC
Organism: Brassica napus; assembly: GCF_020379485.1. Classification (NCBI taxonomy): domain Eukaryota; kingdom Viridiplantae; phylum Streptophyta; class Magnoliopsida; order Brassicales; family Brassicaceae; genus Brassica; species Brassica napus. The sequence goes on along the minus strand of NC_063435.1, from coordinate 11,763,117 downwards.
TCAAATATCCTCCTTCACATCGTTTAGATGTAGCGACGCTGATAGGACTTTGCTGACAGCTCCGGTCACACCGGCAGACGTGAAACATGAGGTCTTCGCACTTCCAGCAAACAAAACACCTGGACCCGACGGCTACTCAGGTGAATTCTATAGGAAAACATGGGATATAATTGGAGAGGACGTGACTAGAGCAGTACTAGAATTCTTCAGAAGTGGGAAACTCCTCAAGCAGTGGAACTGTACTGCAGTATCTCTAATTCCAAAGAAGGTGGGGGCTGATAAACTGGTGGATTACAGACCGATTTCTCTTTGCAATGTTGTTTACAAGGTAATCTCAAAGATTCTCGCCAGGAGACTGCAAGCGATCACTCCACATATGGTCTCTAATACTCAATCTGCTTTCATTAAAGGGAGAATGCTAGTGGAAAATGTCCTCCTTGCCACAGAAATGGTTCAAGGTTTTAATCGCTCAACCATCTCAAAGCGTGGGCTCCTCAAAGTGGATTTAAGGAAGGCTTTTGATTCTGTGAACTGGGATTTCTTGTTGAAGATTCTTCAGGTAGCTGATTTCCCGCCGGTGTTTACTCAGTGGATCGCTCAGTGCATCACCACTACTTCCTTTTCCATCAATGTTAATGGAGAACTATGCGGTTTCTTTAAGGGGACTAGGGGTCTGAGGCAAGGGGATCCCCTCTCCCCCTCACTGTTTGTAATGGCCATGGAAGTCTACTCAATTCTGTTAAAATCTCGTTTTGAATCCGGAAGAATTGGCTATCACCCCCTTGGACGAAACCCAGCTGTTACTCACTTAGCATTTGCGGACGACATCATTATCTTATTTGATGGCAAAGGTACATCACTTCAATCCATTGCTGATTCTCTGGACGTTTTTAAGGACATCTCAGGTCTACAGATGAACAAAGACAAAACGGATCTCTTTGTAGCAGGACTGAACCCAGAGGAAACTAACACTATAACCTTGTTTGGTTTCCGAAAGGGTTCTCTCCCTATCCGTTATCTCGGTCTTCCTCTCATGCATAGGAAGTTGCAAAAATCAGAGTACTCTCCTCTCTTGGATAAAATAAGAGCAAGGTTCACGAGCTGGACTGTCCGGTGTCTCTCCTTTGCAGGGCGTCTTCAGCTTGTATCATCGGTTATCTATAGTCTGCTGAATTTCTGGATGAGCGCTTTCGTCTTGCCCAAATCCTGCCTTAAAGCCATTGAAAAAATGTGTAACAGATTCTTATGGGGAGGGGATATCTCAAAGAGGGCATCTGTTAAGGTTTCATGGACGACTGTATGCCTGCCTAAGATAGAAGGAGGTCTCGGCCTTCGAAATCTTTTAGTTTGGAACAAGACTCTGATTCTTAAGCTTATCTGGCAAATCTTCTCATCCTCAACCTCCCTTTGGGTAGCTTGGGTTCAAGAACACAGGTTAAAAAGGAAAAATTTTTGGTCCCTCGAGATTCAAACGTCTGATTCCTGGATTTGGAAGTTTCTGTTATCTCTCAGACCCCTAGCAGAAACACTAATCAGTTCTTGCACTGGGGATGGCGCAAATACTAGTTTCTGGTTTGATAACTGGTGTTCTCAGGGACGGTTATTGGAGGTTACAGGTGAAAACGGTCCACTACTCTTGGGTATCCCGGAACAGAGCACGGTTCAAGAAGCTCTCTCTTCTCGGGACTGGCAGGTCCCCTATAGATCGAGGAATCAGAATGTCGCTACTGTGCGTTCTCTGCTGCAAAACTACGCATCAAACCATGATTTACTCGCCTCCGACACTGTCCTTTGGGGACCACGAGATCGGCAGAAACATGAGTTCTCAACGAAAATCACTTGGGAGCTCTTACGACCAAAGGAGGACAACAAAGGATGGTTCAATGCAGTATGGTTCAAGCATTCTGTTCCAAAGCACTCCTTTAACTTCTGGGTGGCAAATCTTAATAGACTACCGGTAAATGCTAGGATAGCACAATGGAGTCCACATCTCAGTCCACTTTGTACCCTATGCACTACCCACGATGAAACAAGGGATCATCTGTTCATCAACTGTGTGTTTGCCTCTGAAATTTGGAATCTCCTCTTCCGACGGCTGGGACATCATCTGAACCATCTTCAGTCTTGGAATGATCTCATCAGCTGGCTCTTGGCTCCTTTCAGATCGAGTAAAAAGAAACTTCTTTGCAAAATGGCTTCTCAAGCAGCAGTTTACCTCATATGGAAAGAGAGGAACAACAGAAGACATAATGTTCAACCCACTACACCGGATATCTTGTTCAAACAACTAGATAGACTTATCAAAGATACTCTCCTCGCTAGAAGATTAAAGAAGGGCTGCTCCACTCTTTTATCTCTTTGGTTCTCTTATGGCTAATAGGTTTTCTCTTCGGATTGACAAAAACATTAACTTCTCTGGCTTTTTATCTTTTTTTGGGCCACAGGAGTTTTAGGCTTTTAAGCTTATGTAACCATGTTCTTTTGGTAATATAATTTACATTTTATCAAAAAAAAAAAAAAAATTTAAACAAAAACTGTGTTACTCTCTTTTACTTCTATTTCTCGTCCATGTTTTCTTTGTCTGCAGATGTAACGCTTTGCAAAAAAAAACGTGACTCTTTTATATTGAAAACAAATATAACAAATTAAACGAAAAAAGTTACGGTTAGAATAAACAAGATAAAAAAGAATGTGTGAAGCATAAGGATAAGGCATTGCTGAGATTACAAAATTAACTCCGAGATGTGTCAACATGCATGTGAGTTCCAAAACTCATTAACATTTGTTTGATCGTGGTTTCAAAAAGTTCGGTTCTATTGTGGATTTTCGCTGAATAAGACATGAAAAATGAGTTTTAATTTTGGAAGAAACTCTTTGTAAGAAAACGTATTCATCCGTAAATAGCTTAGTGTAACGTCTCGGTATGCCAATATGACATTCGCAGTACTCTCTAAAGTATAATTAATATATCAGATGTGGTTCGACGATTAATATACACTTTATCCCTTTACAAAAAGTAAATAGTGCTAGTTCAGAGCTTCTCCAACAGAGATAGAAAAACAAGTTCGTAAAAGCATCTCCAATGTAAAATTCCATTTTTTTCTTCAAAATGAAGTAAAAGTGAAAATAAAGTAAAATTGCTTCAACCCTACTCCATTTTTTACTCTATAATGGAGTGATGAACAAACAAAAAAGAGATTACTCCATTTATGGAGTAAATTTCATTATGGAGTGAGATATGGAATTGGGTTAGAACATTCTTTACTTAATATTCACTTTTACTCCATGTTAGAAAAAAAAATAGAGTATGGATAGAGATGCCCTAAAAGCATCCACAACCACAAATCTTTAAAAACAAATCCTTAACAACAACTTTTAGAATATTTTAGTTTTTTTCTTTTTTTCGTCCGAATTTAAAGAAAAAAAAAGTTGGCCAATCGCAAATTCCTACGCGGCGGTGAAGTCCGCACACAGTGAAGAAACTGTCAGGAAAGAAATCCTTAAATTGGAATTTCAAGAGGTAATTGTGGTACATATTCTTAAATATTTGAGCCCCACATATTATTATAATAATTTATTGTTAAAGATTTGTTGTTAAGGATCTATGGTTATGGATACACTAACGATTATTTTATTTTATTTTAAAAAGAAAGTGGAGTGAAACAGCGAGGATCGATTTGGTGCAGACAACTTTTAACAATCTTTTAGTATACTCTAATGGCATTTGTATTTATTTTATTAGTTCGCTCTTTTATGTTTTAATTTTTGAAATAATTATATTACTTTTAATAGTATTATATTAACTCTAACTGGTAACCAAATTATAGGAAAATATTATGGTAAAATTTTTGGTTCCTCAAGTTTTATACTAATTAAAAGTTGAACTTTTGGTCAAATTATTAACAAATAAGTCTCATACTATTTCTTTTAATTCCTCATGAAAAAAAAATTTATGAAAAAAAAATTTCTTTTTCAATTTTGACGAAGAACAAAATAACCAAAAATTTATATTTTTTATTCAATTTTTCAAATGAATTTTTGTTTATTGATTTTTTCAGTTTTTCCATTTATCAAAGAGTCGGCCAGTCGAAGCCATTAGCTAGATATACACCGTAGGAACATCTTGCCGATAATTTGCCTTTTATATACACGTCAGGCCCGATTTAGTTTTTGGGTGGACTCTGTACAAGTTTTATTCTTTTACATGAGCTACAGAAGTAATAATCATACAATAAATAAAAAGAAAATACCAGCAATAGATACACTGTTCGTGTAGAACTCAAAAATCAGCCAATAAAATTCTTTCTTTTGGCTATGTCACAGACCATTTTTGTGTTGGGCTTCTAATAATTTTTTTAATCTGTTAATTTGATTTGTTTGGCCCGTTTCATTTGTCTATAAAATTTATATATTTTAAATATTAAATATAAATTTAAATAACAAATTTTAATTCAATTAATTTTATTTTTGTGTTATATTATAACATTTATTTGTTTTGATATAATATTTGACAAATGAAAATGAGAATAAATTTTAAAAAGGATAGTTAGGAGTACTAATCAGTAAAATTTAAACTTATACAAAATACTCAATACAGAGTAAAAAAAAAGTAAATAACAATGTGATCAACGAAGAGTTAATCTAAAATTTATGAAATAATTATATATTTTCTGAATTTTAAAATGTCATCAATGGTAATAGTAAAAATATTTTCTTATGTGCCTAAGTCTATGACAAATGTTATAGTTGCCTACAAGTCATTGAAAAACTAAAATATTTGTAAGATTTCAAGATATCATAAGCACTAATTCCAAAATATATAAATTTCACAATAATTAACAATATACAATATTTTTTTTTAAACTGATCAAAATAACGCAATAAAATTAGTAATGGTCATAACACCGTTAGGAAGATTTTAATACAATAAATATAGAGAAATCACTGGACATAAGAAATATTTTAATACAACAAATATAGAAAAATCATTGAAAATTTCAAATGAAAGGAAAACAAAAAAAATCCAAAAGAAGTAGACCCAGAAGGTTGCTTCCTCTTTGGACGATCTGATCTTCAGTGTCCCTTTTCTTTGCAGTGATTGCAAAATCTCTTGGCTTAGGATCCCTATGAAATGGTCTTTTAGCTATCAACTTCTTTTTATTTCCACGGCTATTTTCACCACTGATAAATAATCCGCAAGCCTGACTATCTGTCTCTAAGCTCAATGCTTTATGGAACAATTCCTTGGTATGAAGAGCTGACCTAACGTCTTCCAGTTTCACTGTAACCTTACCAACAATGAACGATTGCACGAAGTTCTCGAAGGAGTTTGACAAACATACCAACATGATTAGTGCAGCGTCTTCATCCTCCACCTTAACATCAATATTACGCAGCTCTAATACTATTGAATTTAATCTGTCAAGATGGTCACGAAGGTTCATACTTTCATGCATTCTGAGAGAGAAGAGATGTTGCTTCAAAATTAGCTTTTTTTGTTAGAGACTTTGTCATGTACAAGCTCTCTAACTTCTGCCACAAACTAGCAGTTGATTTCTCATCCGAAACTTCGCAATAATTTTGTGTGCTAGATACAACAAAATTGTTGAGAATGCCTTATGTTCCAAAACCTCAATTTCAGCAGAATCAGTCTTCTTCCCTGACAAAAGTGCTCAGTTGCATTGTTGCTTCAACAAAGCTTGCATATTTATCTGCCAAAGACTAAAGTTATTCCTTCTTGTAAACTTGTTGATCTTCGCGTTTATCCCATACATCTTCTCACCAGATTACAAACCTGAAGCTATAATACCAGTTTGTTGTGACGGATGCGAGAAGAACAGATGCAGAACACACATATGGATAACACAATAAACAAAAAGAACACAAAATTTAACGTGGTTCACCAATAGGCTACTTCTATGGAGCAAAGAGAGACTTTTATTAATGGATGATTTACATAAATTTGTCTACAAAAGGAACAGATCAGATTGCTTTCTATTTCAACTGCTACTTAGGTTTAGAGGAGACACAAGATATATATATATATATAGTGGTTTCCTATCTTGTATAAACCTAGTACTAATGGGCCTCATACACTAAAGCCCAAACAAATTCGGATTACCTAGAGCATAAAGTGCAAAATGCAGTTTTTCTGAAATAGGCACATCAGTGCTTTAGATAACTCAAATTTTCCTATAATTTCAAAGTGTCGACTACAGGTTTCTGAATTGAGTACTTCAGTGCTGTAAATGAAACAAGGCAATACAACACTTCCTGATTTTTTGTTCCGGCTATCTATCTAATACTAAAAGGGTTATATGAGGAGTAGAGAGGCTGTCCACGTCAGCAATTAATTCAAGCCAATAAAAACGTTTTATTCTGCCACGTCATAAGAGCCTCAAGTCGACAAGTATGAAAATCTGATAACATCTCTGGGCCAATAATAATTTTCAGTGGCCCACTTGAACCCCAACTCAGAAAAACCTAAACTCTGATAACATAATTATCCATAATCTTTTTTTCTTCGTCGTTTGGAGGACTCACTGCAATTCACCGTTATCACACACAACCCACACTCCCTCATTCAATTATTTTCTTAACTCATTCCTTGATGGTTTCGTTTCAACTTCCTCTATTTCTCCTCCTTTATAATTGAATGACGGCGACGTAGTTCACCTTAGAGTAGGCCAGATTCTTCCGGATCTGTGACAAAGCGTTATATGAGGGATTCAGGTCGCGCCATGGAGCTCCGATCGACGAGCTTTGCCCATGGGCGGCGTTGTGATAAGCCGTCGCGGATCGAGGTGGATAGGCGTGAGAAGAAGGTATGGAAGGCGGGAGTGTTGATTGGTGGCTGAGCTTGAACAGCTTGCTGATTGGTGACAGGGAGCAGTGGTGGAGTGGACATGGCGGTGGCGCGTGAGGTTAGGTACGACTGATTTAGGCGAGAGGTTTGGATCTTAAGATTGGAAAACAAAGAAGTGCAACTGGTGGATCAGATCTGAGAGAGAAGCCATGAAAGAAGAATAGAAGAGAGGTGGTGAATGTGAGCGTGCCAGGAAAGGGTGTGATGAGGATGATGTCTGTGTGAGAGAGAGAAAGAAAAGCCAAAGAATGTTCTGTCTCAATACCTTCAAGTCACGGGTTCGACATTTCCGTTTGCCTTTTTTTTGGAATCCTTATACCTGGATCAATTTTATTATTTTGTTAATCAAACTAGACATGGCAAATTAAATACCAAACCAAATTACAAAACTAAACCAAAAATAAGAATAACTATTTTTATATTTCTAACATCCAAAATATTTGGAGTTAAAAATCAAATGAATACTACAAAATATATTTTAGATTTAAAACTATTTTAAAACTAAAATATTTAATTTACCTATTTTCAAATTATTTGGTGTATTTAAAATAATTGAAATAATCTGATTTATCTCTCTTTTTATTTGAACCATCCAAACTATTCAATATTTATAAATTATATCAAATATATCTAAATTATTATTTATGAAGTGATTTTTAACATTCGAGCTCTCATGTTAAAAGTTAGAGTGATTAATGTCTATGTTACTCTTAATAAATAATTAACACTATCTATTATGTTAGACATTGTCAAAAAATAAAAACATATTTAAAAATAGAGAAAATGACTAGGATAGCATTAAAAAATTTTTGTCACAAATATAGCATCTAAAAATAAAAATGACCAAAATAGCACTTAATGTTTTATCAAAAGAGATAAATATACACTTATATCTCAATGGTAAATTAATTTAGACATTAGGGTTTAGAGTTAAGGGGTGGAGTTTAGGGTTTAGAATTTAGTTTTTAGGGTTTAGAGTTGGGGAATGGGATTTTGGGGATAAGATTTCAAATTTTGAAAAATAAAAAAAAAAAAAAAATTCAAAAATAAATGCTATTTTGGTCATTTTAGTTTTTGAGAGCTATTTTTGTGACATAAACTTAGAAATGTCCTATTTTGGAGATTTGCCCTTAAAAATAAAAATATAATTATTCTATATACTGTGTTATTATCAAAGCAATTTCTTTTTATCAAGAGCCCTCAGCTACGTTCTGTTTTTAAGAATCCAGCTTTGGTTTCGCTGGGCTATATCTCTTTTATGTGGATGCATTGTGAAAAGGGGATTCATTCAAATTTTAAGTTTTGGGCAAGCAACAAGGTTAGATCCTCATGTCCCTTCTTTCATAGATTAGTCAACGCATTCTATTGAAAGTGATGTAATCAACATTACAGTCTGAAGTATTTAGGAGTTGAATAAATCGACTTCAATAAATTGTGTAGTTATTAGTTGGCTAAGCTATGATACCAACCAAAAGATGAACTCAAGGCAAACTTAACCTACTCATCGGAATAAAACCATCAAGACAAATCAAAGCTATAGAAAAATAAAAACTCTTCAAACATCTTTCTATTTTTTATTCATGTTTTAATAATTTTTTATATTACATCTTCAAATTAATTCTTCCGCCAAAATCTATCCTCATCAATTAATTCATAAACTAGAAAAATTGGTGTACAACATATAATAAAATCTTAATTAAAATAAACAATGAAATTTGATTTTTTCATAGCTAATCATCTAGAATTAAAATATTTAAAAGTACTTTCCGCGCGTAGCGCGGACAAAGACTCTAGTTTACATAGATGTTATTGGTTTATATATTTTGATTGATTTAAAAATCCATATAGTATTTATAAATCCAAGTAAAATGTGTAAATCCGGAGGTTTTCCCTCGGATTTGAGTCTTTGTATTTTTAACAAAAAAATTCAAACAAATCCATTCAAATCCATTATAAAATCAAATATATTAGTAAATCCGTACGATTGAATAACACTTGATTTGATATAAAATTTATGAATCATTTAACCAATAACAAATGATTTTAATACAGATTTTAAAATTATAGAACCAATAACACTAGATTTAGTTCGGATTTTCAAATCCATTAAAATACAACAACCAATAACCCCTACTAAAGTTTCTTCAATCTTCAATGTTAAAAAAACTTCTATGCGGTAACTAGAAGGTTTTTATTGTAGAGGATTAACTACTAGCTTGACAAATTATTTGAGGTGTATTAGTTAATAAATTATTAATTTATTTTATATTTATGTAAGTATTTAAATTTTTGGGTTTTTATTTTTTTTGAAAAATTATCAAAATTAGATATAAAAAGAAATTAGACGAATTATAAATTTATAATAACATTATTATTTAGTTTAATAGATTTAAATGATTTTATATTGATTTAAACTGATTTAAAGCAATTAAAAGGATTTATAATGATTTAAATTAGTGTGAGTCGAATAAATTAGATAAAATCATTGGCTAGTACAATTTTGCGGTTTAAGGAGATGATTAGTCACTGCCCAATCGATTTTTAGGACTTTTTCAAAATAAACAATCAACGTTTGATACAATTTAGTGGAAAACCGAAAGGTTTTTTACATGTTTCAAATCATTGGACATACAACGCAGAAATGAACAGTACTAGTGATCAAGAGTGTTCTGTTTCGTTTTCCATCTCTTCAGCCTTCCCCTGCTGCGTCAGTGTTTCATAAAGTGGAGCGTTTCTTGTTTCCCTTAGCCAGATACTCACTACGCCACTCAACACAGACGCAACACCAAACACAATGAAAGACATCATCGCGCTTTCTCTCCCCAATGCAACTAGCAACGGTGCTGCAGATGCTCCTAGCATGAACGCTTGACGCAAGAGCGAAACCGCAAAGTTCCTCACGTTTGTAGGGAACAGCTCGACGCCATAGACATATAGGACATCGTAGGCCGTTGAGGACGCCATGAACCCAACCGCCTCAACTGCTAGCTGCAGCCATTTGGAAACAGGTAGTGCACGGGTCACACGGTGAAGAGAGAGAACCGCACAGAGTAAGCAACAGATTCCAGCTAGGTATGATGAGTTGGAGAACAACGGACGACGGTTCATGACCCCTAAGAGGAAGCTTCCGATGAAAACCGCTGGAAACTCCATGAGAGCGTTCACCGCAACAGTTAAGTAAAGATTGAAGTTGAGATTCTCAGCGTTTAGTTGGATTCCATAATAAACAAAACCAGTGCCAAATCCAGCCATCATCACCATTACGATCCTCTTTACTGCCCATTTAGTCCTCCAAAAGTTCTCAGATGACGAGAAAGATGGATCATCTCTTCCTTGAATCGGATCGACTAGGCTTAGATCAGCTGGAAGTTGTTTCCCATTGCGCCTCGCGAGTTTCTTCAAGACTACCATGGCTTCTTTGTTACGTCCTTTGACGAGAAGCCATCGAGGGGACTCATAAGCAAAGGGCAAGAGAAAAACAGCGTATCCAAGAGGAAGAAGGGATGTGATTCTGTAAAGGTTTCTCCATGACTTTCTCTCCAAGTAACCCATGAGTGGTAGAGATAGAAACCCTAACGTGAAGAAGAAGAAACCGTATTGCCCTACTTGCCCACGCCATTTCTTACCGACGACCTCTGTAGCAAGCACGATACAACAAGAACCAATTCCTGATCTGAAAAAACCGTTTGCGAAACGCAAGAACGCGTAAACCCAAACGTTTGGAGAAAAGGAGATCGCTAAAGCAGTGACAAACGTTAAAAGACAAGAGATAAATAGTGTCTTTTTCCGACCAAACCATGAATCAGCAAGATATCCATAAACTCCAGAACCTGTAAGGAGCAAACAAAAATGCAGTATGATAATCAGGACTGGCCTAAGAAACCAATCAAACTGAAAGTAAACTAATGTTTAAAAAAAAAATTAAATTAATGTATAATAATTTCCCCGATTTTTATTAGTTGACGTTTTAGGTTGTATACACAAATTAAAAAAAAAAATTAAAAGACTGAATAACCAAAAAGGTCATATACCATAAAATAACTAACAAATTTTATTAAAAAATTGAATACGTTATCTAATTTGAAACAAAAATATATACTAAAACGTCATGTATTAAAAACGAAGGAGAACTCTCCAAACCGTAAACAAACGAACTTGGATTAAGATTCGTACCAAAGAGAGATCCGATGAAGAAAAGAGTGGATGGAAGAGCAACGAGGAACTTATGTTGACATATAAGATTCCACTCTGAAACAATAGTGTCGCTCTTTCCTCCAACCCATTCCCACTCTCCGGTGGACAACCCACACAACATCGAGCCTTCCACGATGGCTCCCGTTGTGAGAAGCCTCGCAGCGGGCTTAGCGTCGGAGAATATGGATATAAGAGTGGACTGAGCATCGAAGGTCCAAGCAATAGAGACCAAAAGAGCATGCACTATCTGTGCAAACCCAAGTGCTCCAATGTGTTGCTCGATCACCTCGTCAACTGTGAGTGCATAACCATTGCTGGATTGTTGTTGGCTTGTTGCTTCTCCTTTCTCCGATGCTGATGGATCATTCGATATGTTTGATGATGCAGCCACAAGCTTCGGAGGTTCAGAAGGTTTCATTTTTTCTGTTGTTTCAGGTGTAAATAATCTTGTTTTAAGGTTTTGTTTTGATGATTGATATGTCTTAAGTAAGTAACCATATATATTTATACACATGGTCGAGCTACGTTTTGTATCACTCTCGAATAAACAAGCTAATAAAAGGATACTGTGGGTATTGAGTCACTAATTATTATAACCAATTTTTCTTATATTGTGTGCCTATTTTATATGTTGCGTTTGATTGGTACATTCATTAACTTGAGATTTTAATTTAAATTTGGAAAAACAAGATTTGCTTACAACTTCTCACCGAACTATTAACATTCATGTAAGTACGTAACTCTTTACCAAAACTTTAAACAACAAAAAGTGTGTTACTCTCTTTTATTTCTATTTTTCGTCCCTTTTTTTTTGTAAAAAGGTTTTCATATTAAAGTACAAAAAACTACACGTATGAATTTTCACTCATAAGTTTGATAAAGTTTGACACAAATCAAAGGGTATAGAAACTCTAGATAAAGATTCACATTTGAATCTTAGAAAACAAGATAGTTAAAGACATTAACTAGTGATTTTGGTTTCCTCGGCCACGATGTAACGCAGATGTAACGCATTTGCAAAAAACGTGACTCTTTATATTGAAAAAAATATAACAAATTAAACGACAAAAGTTACGGTTAGAATAAACATGATACATGACGAGAAAATTAAAAAGAATGTGTGATGCATAAGGATAAGACATTGCTGTAATTACAAAATTAACTCTTTGATGAGTCAACATGCATGTGAGTTCCAAAACTCATTAAGATTTATTTGATAGCGTTTTCAAAAAGTTCGGTTCTATTGTGGATTTTTGGCCGAATAATACATGAAAAATGAGTTTAAATTTTGGAAGAAACTCTTTGTAAGAAAACGTATTCATCCGTAAGTGGCTTAGTGTTACGTCTCGGTATGGCAATGTGACATACGCAGAACTCTTTTAAGGTATAATAAATATGTCAGATGTGGTTCGACGATTAGTATACACTGTCCATTTTCAAAAAGTAAATAGTGCTAGTAGCCTAGTTCAGAAGAAAGGTAATCCCCTCTATATTAAGATAGAAGCATTATCATTTAATCCTTTTACACTATATTGGACACGTGACAACTTCACATCAATTTCAATTTGAATATGCTGATGTGTCGGTCTCACAATCGTTTAACAATTAATGCGTTCACATACTAATTTTTTTTAATTTTATCGCAGATAATTTAACGTGTTCACACTTTTTTTTAATCAGCTCATTTTAGTTCTTCTATTTTTAACCTTTCTATATGTGAACTGAAGTTCTCTACGTATAACTACTGAATAATATCATTTGAAAGAAAGAAATTAAAAAATGATTAAGATTCACATCAACTAAAATGCTGGAATGAGAATGTTTTTATAAATTGAAAGTTTTGTATCTTGTCGATCTTAACTATGGTTGAGACTTCTGTACACGAATGAAATAAATAATTGCGATTGGTTATGAATTAAGAAAAAATTGAGGTAAGAAAATACCACACACAAAGTTGGATTTTTAGTTAAGCCAATTATTGTTTTTGTTTACAGATTTCTCATATCAGACCAAATATTATAAACATAATCAGATTGCAAGAAAAAATCAGGAATCAAAAAAATTTTAAAAGAAAAAAAATCGTGAAATCGATTGAAAAACAGAATTCAAGTGCCGAGTGAAGAGATCACATTATTTTCCACGCAACTCTAACACTTTTCATTCGATTGTATCGTGTTTTTATTATATTTACCAAGAATATTTTATAAGAAAATACATTTTATTGGTTTTAGGATACATCAATTTTGCAACATTCTTAAAAATATTGACACGATTTTCAATAATTTTATTGGTATTTTTAAAGTATAGTCCAACAATTATGTATATTAAATAAATCGAGAATATTTGTTTTACATTTATTTTATTTTGTTTTATATTAATAGAAAAAATAGGTCTGGATAAAACATCTGGATCTAAAGAACCGAACCAAACTAAAATTGATTAAGTACTCAGATGGATCTAAAAGTTTAATATCCAGATAACCAGATCCGAATTTGATCCAAACTAACAGATTTTGGATACCAAAATATCTAAATCACAATTATATATTTAAATATATTAATTATTTTAAATTTTATATCTATTAGATATTCAAAAATTTGAAAATATCTAAAAATTATCATTATAGTCACAAGTAAATATCTAAAAATAACAGAAAGTATTCAAAATACTGAAAATATTTATTTCTTCTCCATCCATATAGTCGCAAGTAATTTTTTTTTTTGCATATTTAGTGGCGACTGAAATTAATCAAGTTTTCGATTTGGATTATTCAATCATTAACAACTTTTAAGATTGTTGCAAAGTTGGATCTTACAGATTAATTAATATATTAACGAGGTGCGATCATCCAAAGAGGCCATGAAGAAAGTGGGTTAAATAGTAGGATTAGGACATTACTGGGATGTAGAAACTAATTTGCTTGAACATTCTTTTATCTCTTGTAACCTTGGTCGATAATCTAATAAGCATTTGCAACCTATATATCAATACAACAACAAAATAGCAAATGTCATTTTCTGTGATATACATATATATGGTATCAAACTCTTTCATAATTGTTTCGGGTTTGTACCTATAGAAAGAATTAAAGGTTGGTGTGTTCTTTTTTTTTTTGAGACACTTTTTTTTTTTGAAACACCAAAAAGGTTGGTGTGTTCATGATATTAACCTATTTTTAGGTCATATAGTTTGCGAAGAATATGTTGCACATTTTTTTGCCTAAATCCAAATCTCTTCCTCCATGTTTTACAATCGATTCGAGTGATTAAGTGAAGATCCTCGTGATCATCATTATTATAACTAAACTCAATCTGATAAATCGTGTAACATGTCTTTCGTTGGTTCCATGACACATAATGTTCATTCCACATGAAACCTCCAACTTTTATAAACAACATATTGTTCATGAACCTCCCTTACGTACGTGAATATAAATTATTTGTGTTAATGGCGTTAGCTGAAACCCTTATATTATATAAAATATCAATCACATTGCCTTTTTGTTGAAGTATTGTAATTTAATCATGAGGATGGAAATGTTAGAACACTCGTGATTGCGCTTAGTTATCGCTAAGTTAGTGTAATCATACACGAACTTTTCTTAATTAAGAAATATTTCAGGAGGAATATTCGTAATTTAAAGCTCCTTTTCATGTGTTTTCTCGTATCCGATGATAAATTACGTAAGATTTTGCTTCACATATCGTGGGCAGATGAGGATCAAAGTGTATAACTGTAAGGCATATTCTACATAGATTCTATGGGAATGTTAAGGTATATGCCTATAGTTTTCATAGTCTCTTATATATACTTTTATAATAAGAGAGATGGTGTATGAGTAAGCATCCGGTCTTTATAGATTATGTTCCAGTCGTAGTAGCACTAACTAGAAGTAATCATGTCAATCAGAATTCACACAAACTGTATGAGTAAGTCAAGTTTTAAATCTAGCTTAACATAATATGTAATAGCTATTGCAAGTTATAATTTGTTTTATCCATGTGTAAACTACGAACCTCACATTATCTTTGAAAGTGACGACATAAGAAAGAAAAATGTTTGGTTTGTATCAACAAGATGATAGAAGCATAAAATTGAGGAATGTCGAGGACATTGTCACTAGTTGAAAATTAGTAATGACACGACATAAATGCTATATAAAATACCATGCCAGTTACCAAATCTTCATCCAATCGATACTTAACCCATTTTCATTTGTCTTCTTTTCTTCACACTAATAAAAGATTACAAATATGTATTTGATCAATTATTAGTGGATGACGAGTTGTGGGAATATCGCGCAAATGCTGCTTTAAAGTTAGGCAAGCTTCTACCTATAAACAAATCAAAACCATCTCTTTGTTTATAATCTCTAAACTATAATATTACAAACTAAAAAAATCTTTAGATTTTTTTTTTTTTGTAAATCTAGTACAAGGAATAGTGTAAATGGTTAAAAAGAAAAGAAAAATGTTTGACAAGTGTATCCTAAATGCAAATAGTTAATTCGTTACATTCAAGCTTATTTTCTGCAAATTCAATCTACCAAAAACCGTATTGTCTAAGATGAGAAACCTCTAATTCGGTATAGTTTTGAGCTTCATTTTCGACGGACCACATTACATAATAATATATAAATTTGTAAACTAAACATTGTGACCAAAAACCTAGTAAACTAAAATAAAATGATTGAATCAGGGTTGCCTGCCTATTCCTCCCCCCCCCCCCAGACACACAAACCCTACTTATTTCCCCCCAGAGTATTTACCTCTTCATAATTCCACCCAAACTTATAGATTCTCTACATATCTCCCCCTAATATTTTTTAATCTCCCTCTCTAATTAAATTCCCAAATCGTGATTAAAGGAACCATAATCACGTTTTGTAAACAGCGATTATCCAATTAAAAAAACCAGACCCGACATAAACACATATTCGACCCAACCCGAAATTAAAAAAAAAATTGGGATAGAATTAAAGTTAGGGTTTTCTTCTATCTCTTTCACGTAAAGAAAAACGACGAGGATGACAGAGAAAGGGAAATAGAGAGAAACGAGAGAAACGAAACTGAGACGCGAAGAGATGATCCGAGAAGCGTTGCAGAACATGATCATTTTCTTACATGATACTACTCATGTTCAAGATTCCAACACTCAAAATATCACAAACAAATACATAAAGCTCATCGCTTACATAAGTTTAAGCACATAAGATACCAAACTACACAAAGCTCATCACTTCTATCATAATCTTACATGAGTCTAAACACATAAGCTGATCTTAATTCTTAATTCTCATCACTTCTTCTTCTATCTTGTCACTTATTCTTCTATCTTGTCAATCCTTGTTTCTTGAACGTCAAGGTGTTCCATTATACTCTGTCGCAAATCCTTGACATTGTTCACAAGTTCATCATGTTTAGCATCAACCTTTTCTATTTCATCTGTGACAATTTCATCTACCCATTTGAAAAGATGTGTCTCCATATTTCTCTGTAATCAAACACAAACAACATATATCCATTAAAACCTGTGAAGAAGCAAATTTAAAATGGCGACACAACAACATATATCTCTGTTTTTTTGTCTCTCTCTCTCTCCTATGTTCTTCGTCTCTCTCCCTCCTCTGTTTTTTTTGTAACATATCTCTCTGTTCTTCGTCTCTCTTTCTTCTCTGTTCTTCGTCTCTCCCTCTTCTCTGTTCTCTCTCTCTCTCTCTCTCTCTCTCTCTCTCTCTCTCTCTCTCTCTCTCTCTCTCTCTCTCTCTCTCTCTCTCTCTCTCTCTCTCTCTCTCTTTTTCTTCTCTGTTCTTTGTCTCTCTCTCTGTGTCGTCGTAAGTCAGAAAAGCCCCAAATTAATTTAAAAATCTGGGTCGGGTTTTTTCAATGTCGGGTGGATTCCGTTTTTAATGGGTAATCATTGTTTATAAAACGCGATTAATAACTCTATAATCACGATTTAGAAATTCAATTAGAAAAAGGAGAAAAAAAGTTTAGGGGGAGATATGAAGAGAATTTATAAGCTTAGGTGGGCTTATGAAGAGGTAAATACTTTGGGGGGGGGGGGGGGGGGGGGGGGGGGGGGAATAGGCAGACAACCCATTGAATCATCATCATACAACAACACCACCGTATGTGATTTTACTTGAACTCGCAAAGAATAAAGAGAAATTAGATCATATATACACCAAAAGAAACATATTTAAGTAAATACCCTAAGCACTCTTGATATTTCTAAACTTCCATACTGCCCCTGACCCTGCCCAAACTTCTTCATTCTTCTTCCTTCTCCTTCTCGAATTTCGCTAAAATCTCTCACTAAACTTATTCATTTTTTCTTTCATCTTTCCTAATTCTTTACTCTTCTTTAAACTATTTCAGCATTTCTTACAAATGAATTTTTTTTCTCTTTTCTATTTTCACCATTGTGAATTCGATAAATAGTTTCTCATCAATGAATTCTTTTAGTATAGATTTCTGTCAGTTTCTTCTATGTTTACCACAATTTTGAAGGTTCCAAGTGAGTCAGCCTCATACCTAAGAGATCTCTTCAGTTCATGTGTTGGTAAAATCACATGGTCTTATTGATGGGAGACTACCTGAAATTTTCATTTTAATTGTGAGTGCTTTAATCGCTATATAACATATTTGGTTAATTGTTTGGTTAAGCCTTGTGAGCAGATACATGTTTGGATAATTGTTATCAACCAGTGGTGCCGTATAATTTAAATTGTTTGGCAGATGTTACAAAATAAGTGTGGTTTGATATATGATATATAAATTTGTACATAATATATTTCCAATAGCTGATACATCTTTCTTTAACTGTTACAAAACATGTTGACACTTTTTAAAATTAAGGGTAAGATGTTTATAAATAGCTTGAGTTAGCTGATAAATATTTTTGTTAAATGTTACAAAATTGATTATCGGCTAATTTATGTTTTACATTAGTAAATAACATACTACATCGAGGTTATTGGTTTCGCTACATGATAAGTATTTTCTAATAAACAAGTTATCAACTAACAATTTATATAACATTTTACTTTAAAACTTAGCGTAACTTCTTTTGCTACAAAACAGTTTCGTTCATACAATACGTAGTTGTTAGATTTTACATACTAGGTTACTGTGATAATTTAATCATTAGCTTGTACATGTTTGGTTAGTTGTTATCTAACTTGTTAGACGATTTTTATAATGGTTGGTGAGATTTAAAAAAAATAGATGTCGTTAGCTGATACATGAATTATTAGATGTTACTAAATAAGTTATTGTTCTAAGTTAATTGTTATATTTGTAACTTTTTCGCAATCTCTAATTTAACCATTGATTTTCAATTTGAAAAGCTCAACTGAGAGATATATAAACTGGGGAATTGAAGAGGAGGATATATCGTTAGCATCCATGGCGTTTCAAACATCAAGATTATTAATGTAATGGTGAGAAAATGAATTGAGGAAGAGGAGATTATGTCGGAACATAGTAGGTGATGATTTGGAGATTTAAAAAGAAGATCAATTGATCTGAAAAGGAGCTTTAATTAATATTAATAAAGGTTGAGAAAATTGGGAGAGAAAGAGAAATAAGAGAGATGTGAGTTCGGGAAAGAAAGAGAAACCAGAAGAAATTTTAGGGTAGGGGTAAAACAGGAAAGAATGACACAAATGTCTACAACAATTGAGTTTAGTAAAAAAACAACTGGATCATTTAGCTATTTTGTTTAATGATGAACAAAATTAAGTATAAACATAACTCCATGTTAAAAGGGCTTTTAAGGGTTTTAAGCCCAACGTTCAAGACTCAAACTCTGTCTTTCATCATTTCCATATTCAGGATGATGATTCTTCTTCATTAACCTAATCCGCTTTCTTCTCCTCCAAAAATCTAATTTCACTCGGTCATAGCAACGACAACCACCGCCTCTTGCATCTCCTCTGCATTTTACCTCAAGATAGGGTACCTTCGAGCAGGATCGGCCCTAAGCATGTGCTGGAGGCACATTTGCACAGGGCCCGTTAAAATTTTTGGATTTTTTAGCTTAGATTAGGGTTCAAATATTTAGAAGTAATTTTTGTACGAGGAAAGAGTTTTAATTTTTTTTATGGCACAGGGCCCTTTTAAGAGTTGAGACGGGCCTGCCTTCGAATATCTATTTGAGTATCGGTTATAAACTGATAGGGTTTGGATATCCAAACTTACTCAGAATGAAGCCCGATTGGTTATTAAGCACTAACCGTATCTGAACCGATCTTCCTACTTCGGTCAGGTTCGGGTATAATTCACTATGCCCAGGCCTAGTCCGCACTAGTGAGCCTTTGATCCACCTTACACGAACATGATAAATAACTAGTTTTAAATTTGCAAGCACCTTTTCACGAGCTCTCTCTTTATTTATTGGCCTCGTTCTTTGCGAGTTTACACGACGCACTGCAAACATCTACACCCACTCCCTAGAGCTAAAGAAAAACAAATTGATAGAACTAACCCTAGCTCTTCTTATTCTATGCTGGTTATGTCCACATCTCAAGCTTGATGTCAAGAGGTTAATAGTTGTAACACAAAGCGAGAAGATGTCTTTGTTTGATTTCCAGTTTATATGAATCTTAAACTAGGGAGCTAATTAAAAAGAAAAAATAAACAAAGGAAAGATGTTTTATTCCATTCAAGATGAACAAAGAAAACAGAAACACAGATAGAGTTTTATTATTAGTAGTTACTTATAACTCTTATTCTTTTACTTTTGTAGTCTTTAATCTCTCTTAGATTATAGACATAATCGGCTTGGTCGAAGTCTCTGTCTCAGTAGCTTTCATGAACCTAACCTCGAATGGTGTAGAGCTTAAAGCCAAACGCCTAACGCCCTGTTTGTCCACAAATATCCCGATATCGCTGCAATCGTTATTGTTAACACAAAACACAATCTTGTAACCGCCAAGAGCATCTTTAATTTTCTTGATCTGGAAGAAACCATTTGACGGTTAAGGACCAGCCGCTATGAACAACGCCTCAATAACCGTGATGGGCTCGACGGGAGGGACATACCAATAGGTTGACTGACCACATATCATGGCTTTGACGTCCATATGGATGTTGAGGTTCGCTGACTCGGGAACGAACGCAACTTTAGTCCTCCAGTCTGAGAATTTTACGGGAATGCCCCTGTTAACCTCTGAATATATATTCCTGTTTGAGATAGAGCCAGGGGACACCAATCATCACCACGGGAGCTGAGAGTCAGGCCGCCACCTCCAGGGCCGGAAATGCGGGGGAGAACATAGTAACTGCCATCGAATATGATATCACCATGAATATCGAGAACTGGTTCGCCGGGGCTTCCGGTCACGGCCAAAACAGCGGTTAAGGCAAGAAGGAAGTAAAACATGGGATTCATTCTTTTTGAGTTTATGTAGTTGATTATATTTGAATGTTATTGGATGAAGAAAATGTGAGTTCATGTGTTCCGTATTTGTACACGAATGTGTGTATACATGCACATACATCTTTGTATACACAACGCTGTTTGAATTATTAACTTTAAAATTATGCAAGTACATCGAGATTTGAGAAGATGTCTATCGTTTTCTACTCCACTCTCTTTCCACGCTTCTTTGATTATAAATTTATTTTTGATATATTTTTGATATAAACGCTTCTTAGTTGTCCATTTTTTTGGTAAAATGTTAATTTGTTTGTTTAATTATCCCTAATTTCTTATGGGGAGATAGAGTTTAGGGTGGTGTTGGACCGTTGGTTATTGAATAATTATATATGTTCACTATGGCTCTAGCTCGTGTTATAATTAAGTTTACGATTTAAACGTTATGAAAGGGAAAAAATTCTGGTTCGGCACTAGTTTATTTATGTTCACTATAGCTCTGGTTTTATAAGTTTTTAAAAGTTCCCCTTACTTCTGTTAATTTGTCGGTTCAATCTGGTTTGGTTCGAAATGGAGCCGCCAAAATGGAGTACCCACCCACATGTGTTTCGATTCTTGTGATATGAGCGCAAGTCTTCAGAAGAAAAGGATAAGAACAAGGTTAATTTAAAGAGGAAATATCAAAAGATAAGCTTATTATAAGTAATGTTTTAGCCTCGTGTTTTCACAGATTCTCGTGTGATTAATTTTATGAGGAACTTGATCAACTTTCCAAGCACCATCGCTAATTGTTTTGTCTTTCTCTTCTATGGGTGAACATTACTAATAAACTGGGTATGTCACGTACCGTATGTGCTTCAGGAGCTAAGAGCATGATTAACCCTATAACCCCATTTGGGTTTTTTAATGATTATTTAAATAATTAATTGTATTTAAAAACTCTAGTTAAGAAACTATTAAATTTTGTGTTTCAATGGTAGTTTCTTAATCAAAGGTTCTTAAAAAAACAAAAAAATAACTTGTTAAAATCAACATTGCAATGAATCAAGCGTTGTTCCACTTCCGTGACACAATAAAACTAGACCACAAGACCACTTCTACAAGAATATAAAACATGTGACAAGTAATGATTTATGACTTCACCACAAGAATACATCACAAGACAACACAACACACAGATGCTCCGTGATCATCACGCCCAGTGCTCCCAATTCTCCACTCTGAAACCAAAGCCAACACAACACAAGAACAACAATGAAAATAATCTTTGGTATATCTTCACAATGGTAACACAACACAATAACATGAAACAGAAACAGCTTGTCGTTACCAAAACAGAAGAAGAACATGAAACAAAAACAGCATTTCATTACCAAAACAGAACAACAACATGAAACATACAACAAACGATCACACGACCTTGCACATAAAACATGAACATTGAAACATACAAACTTAACATGCCACATTGAAACATTAAAACCAAAGATGAAGCCTTTACCCTAAGAAACCAAAAACAAAAATAATAAGTAAACAGAGACCACGTTCAGCCTGAACCTGTTTAAAGCATCAAATCTTGCTCTCTTGCTCTCAGACTATGTCCCGGCACCGTTCAGAACTCTTGCTCTCAGACTATGTCCCGGCACCGTTCAGAACATCGCTTGATCAAAGTCGTAAAGGCATCGCTTGATCTCAGACTATGTCCCGGCACCGTTCAGAACTCTTGCTCTCTTGCGGTGGTCTTGATTTTCCTTGCAGGTTCAGGAGGCTTAATGGATTGGTGGTGGCGATGATATCAGCCCGCCTTTGTTCGGTTTATGGCAACTTGGAAGTGTGTACAGATTGGGCTCTCGAGCGTCTTCTCAGTAAGGTTCTTGGTTCTCCACTTCTCTAGTTCGTCATGTGCGTCATTGACAGTGACGGTAACAATGTCTCGAGGCGTTCATTGGAAACTAGCTACTCCAGAGACGACAAAGGAAGTCCCGGCATCCGAAGAAATGAGGAGAACCTCACCTTCCTGCGATAATCGTCAATGGTTGAGAACAATAACCAATTCTTAAGGATTTCAAAAATCGGACTAGTGGAACGTGCCGGGTTTAGTGGGTGGGCGAAACTAGAATGTAATAGATTAACTTAGGAGCTTTTGTTCAAATCGAGCTTGTAACCGAATCTGAATTCCCGTATTTCGGGTTGATTTAATATATATATATAAAAAAAAAAAAAAAAAAAAAAAAACAGATTATACAAAGGGAAATTGCTCTGTATAGCCAAGAAAAAAAGCATAATTTGCACACTAACCAATTGACCTATTATATCAATATATCTCATGTCTTTTATGTAATAATGCCCTTTTACCCTTCTAATCAACCGGCTCAACCTGCAAAATAATAACAATTTACATTATTAATTATTTTTTGCAAAAATAAGTCGTGTCTCTTTGATATCCACACATCCTCTGTAAGTAATTTAATTTTGGGAAAGATGAATCTGTTTATTTTCAAATTTGTGGGATTGTTGATGAAATTGTCTTTGTTGATGGTTCTGGTGAATAATAGAGCTTCGTAGACTCGTGTGGTGAGCGACAAAACTTGTGCGGTGGCGATCACCTCCATCTATACAATCGGCTTCATCATCACGATCAATTATCTCACCGCCACCACCGTATTCGTTTCTGCGGCAGTTGTTCTTCTCCTCCTAATTTCTGTGTTTTTCTCTTCCATCTACTGTATCAAGTACAAAAACTTTCTCTTCAATATGATTACATGTATTATATTCACTGATTTCGTCACACACACTTATCTTTTGTCACTGTAAATGAAGATGAACAGATTTTGTTTATCATATTATGTTCAATTTTATGTATATAGAATAGAAATGTAAAACAATATGTATTATGTTTGTTTTATTCATATAATGTAATGCATTATGTTACTATACTATTATATTATGTTCTATTCCAATTGGGTTTATGGTTTATATTTGGATTTAGGTTTACTGACTAAAGTTTAGGGTTTATATTTGGATAAGGATTTAGCGATTGGATCTTAGGGTTTAGTATTTAGAAGGTGAGGGGTATGATTGAGGTTTAGGGTTTAATTTTTTTTCATGCAATCATAAACAATTCATAATTTCACCAATACATACTATGTTATTTATTTTGTTCCATTCTATTTGGGTTTTAGATTTATATTTGGGTTTAGGGTTTACTGATTAGAGTTTAGGGTTTATATTTGGATAAAGATTTAGTGATTAGATATTAGGGTTTAGTATTTAGAAGGTATGGGGTATGTTTGTTTTATTCATATTATGTAATGCATTATGTTACTATACTATTATATTATGTTCCATTCCAATTGGGTTTATGGTTTATATTTGGGTTTAGGTTTACTGATTAAAGTTTAGAGTTTATATTTGGATAAGGATTTAGTGATTGGAGCTTAGGGTTTAGTATTTAGAAGGTGAGGGATATGATTGGGGTTTAGGGTTTAATTTTTTCATGCAATCATAGACAATTCATAATTTCACCAATACGTACTATGTTATTTATTTTGTTCCATTCTATTTGGTTTTTGGATTTATGTTTGGGTTTAGGGTTTACTGATTAGAGTTTAGGGTTTATATTTGGATAAGGATTTAGTGATTAGATATTAGGGTTTAGTATTTAGAAGGTATGGGGGTATAGTTGGGGTTTAGGGTTTAACTTTTTTCATGCAATCATAGACAATTCATAATTTTACCAATATATACTATGTTATTTATTTTGTTCCATTTTATTTAGGTTTTAGGTTTATATTTGGGTTTATGGTTTACGTCTGGATTTAGGGTTTACTGATTAGAGTTTAGAGTTTAATATTTATGGGTTGGATGAGACTGAGATAAAGTTTAGTATCTAGAATTTGGAGTTGGGATATGTTTAGTATTTAAGGGTTGTAGCTGTGGTTGCAATCCTATACTACTTCGGTGATATAGAATAGAATACTTGGTACATATGTATGTGGTTAATAAATGTATACGTGGATAATTCCACCAAAAGAAAGATATCACCTATTCTCTCACTTGCAACTGGAAACCTTTTAAGCTACGGGGTAAAACCGGATAAAATGGAACACAATTGTCTGACATTTAATTATGTCAAAATCATTGTTACTTACTTAATTTAGCTTCCAAATATGGCTATTACACAGATAAGCCCATACAAACCATAACAAACAGATTCGATCAAAGCATAAGGGGAGGGTTCCACCTCTGGAGATAGTCATGGAAGAAGGATCGGTGGAAGATCGGTGGTGGTTTCGATCGGTGTAGGATCGATCGGTGGTGATCTGTGTGGAGGAGCGGTGGTGGTTTCGATGGGTTTCGCCATTTCCCTTCCAACGGAGAACAAGAGAAGACAGAGCGAGGAAGTGAGAGAAGAAAAGAAAAAAAAAAACTTCATCTAGGACGCTGACACGTGGGTATAAAACCCCATTAATAATCGATCACCAAACACCCAAATTAAGGATCGGTAATATCTATTTTCTTTTTTTCTGATTTAATTTTAATCACTTTTTCCCCTAAGAAACCCACTAAGGTTCACGGTTAATGATGGTCTAAGGGCATTAGCTATGTGTACAATGTCGGCCAAAATAATTTGGAAATAAGACGCACCCAAAAAATGTTTTAAAATAGCGTTTTTAGTCCATTTTAACTTTATGAACCATAAAGCTATTCGTCTAACACTTAGGGGACGACTGGTTTTCCCGCTACCACCCGCAAACGCAGCTTTTGCAGTTGAGGGCAGGTAAAAATTTAAAATTCAAAAATTGAACCAAGCGCTCGTAGCTTGGTGGTAAAGGAGGTACAGTTGTACTGCCCGCCACCCGAGTTCGAGTCTTGGCCACAACGGATTTAACATCCCTTCCGTTGGGGCGCTGGACCCCTTTCGGGGGGATAGTTGGGAATGTGGCTGCCCAGATACCAGAGTTATCAAAAAAAAAAAAATTCAAAAATTGGTTTCAGCTAGCGTTTGCGGTTGCGGAAGGGTAAAATTTTTTTCTTTTTTTTAAAACAATATATATACAAAACTAAAAATATTTAATAAAAAAATTAAAATTGAAATTATGAAAATATTAAAATATATCTATTATTTTATATTAAAATTATAACTTTCTAAATATAAATTTTATATTTATTATAATTTTATGATTTTTGATATTTTTATAATTATATTAAATGTAAATATTGTTAATTTATTATTTGACTGTTACCGTATTTGGTAGTTAACCAGTCGTAAGTCACCCGCAAACGCACCAATTTTTAACTGCAGTACCAGTCGTACAAATCTTTTAAAACCGTTAGAAACAGCAACCGCCTGCATCCACAAACTCCCGCAACCGCAACCGCAACCGTTGCGTTTGAACCAGTCAAGCCCTTACTGTATTATTTTTACCAAAAACACTGTTACTGTATTTGACATCTATTTAGGAAAATAATATTCCCTCTGTTTTTATTTGTAGGTAGTTATAGTAAAATAGATTTGTTTCACATTATAAGATGTTACAGAATCCAAAGCAATAAAATAATATAATTAAAAAACATTTAACTAAATAGTGGTTACTTTTTCTAAAAAGTTGAACACAACTTACAATGAGTAAATTTTAAATTTAATAGGTAGTCAACTACTAATATTTACTAGTTACCAAAAACTGTGTCTTCTAAATTCAGTATAAATAACAGATCTACCGTAACTGTTTTCTTATTCTATCAGAGTTTCTTTTGATTTGTTTTCTTCAACCCATTTTTTTCTTCAGAAAATAATGGAACAAGAAGAAGAAAAAAATCAAAAAGAAAACAAAACAGAAAATGTTCAAAACATCAACAAAACACAATCAAACTTGCAGATGTTCTTGTTCACTTTTTAAAATTTTCTATTCCTTTTATTTTTCTTAAGAATAGCAATAGCCTCACTCTATAATTAATTGTTTCAGACAAAATAAATGTGTTATAGATAAAGCAACGTGTGTTTTCATTGCTGATTTTTAGAAAGTTAAGAAATCTTAATCTGCGTGCTTTTATGTTAAACTACTTACAAATAAAAACAGAAGGAGTAGTTTATACCAAATTCAGTTACGTGTCATGCACACAATATATTTTTTTAATTTAAATATTTAAAATATAAATGAAATAATGTGTTAATATGTCACTTTGTCTTTATTACATTTAATTTTTTTTTAGTTTTTCCATCTTAGTTTTGGATGTCAAATATATTAACGTTTGAACATGTATATAAACCGTACAAATCTATTTACATCTGGTAAATTTAATTATATATATACATCTTCCATACCTAAAATGGTCGATCCGTTAACCTGACCCTCCCTTTTGACCAAACTGATTTGTGTCCTTACATGAACATTATTAAGTTTTCTTTTGATTTAAAGTTTAAACTCTGGTGTGGCCCTTTTCCCTATATTCAAAATCCACAACTCAATTACGAAACATACAAGTTAAAGCCGAAATAAAATTGTTGCTGTCGCTGTAGTAAATGTCATTTTAGTTGCATAAGTCCTTTTATATCTGTTGATGATGAAGAAGAAGAATCAAAGTACTGTAATTTGAGGCGAGTCTGATAGAAAGAATTATGAACGATTAAAACGTTTGAATTGTGATCCTTTACATTTAATTTATATGGCGTCAACTATTAATTTATAATCCCTCTGTTTTCTTAAAAGATGATATTTTAGAAAAATTTCTTTGCACATCTTTAAAATTTAATATTTTTTATGCTATATAACTCTTTATATTTAATAATATGTTTTTCATTTGTCGAATTATGGTTAGATAGATAGTTAATAATATTTATATTTAGAAAAAAAATTGAAATTAATATTTTATTAATTTTGTGTGTTAAAATCTAAAAGTCAAATAATAAGAACAGGGAGTATTGTACATCTTTTTTTTTTTTGAAGTAGAGTATTGTACATCTTGAGAAGATCATTAATTTGTAAGCTCTCTTTATTTACTGGCCTCGTGCTTTAAGAGTTTTCACGGCCGTCGATGCAAATATGTACACTGAATTGAATTTTGTCTTAGCGCCATTGATCAAATTGCTAGCTATTTTATTTCTTTGTTAAAACTTACCAGAAAAGCGAATATGTTGTACGTATAAAAAAAAGTGAATATATCAGCACCACGCACATCTTAATCTGTTTCTGGTCAACTTCCATTCCATTTACCAAACACAACCGACTTTCTAGAACCAAAAGAAGCTGCATCAACTTTTTTCTAGAGCTATGTAACTTAGAAAAATATATCGACAGAACTAATCCTAGATCTTCTGATTCAATGCTGGTTATTTTTTTTAAAAAAAAGCTATGCTGGTTATGGTTATAATGTCCCCACATCCGGCCCTGCTTGAACTAGAGAGAGAATTAAAAAGAAAAAGAAACAAAGGAAGATGTTTTATTCCATTTATGACGATTGATGAACAAAGAAAACATGAAACATAGATTGAGTTTTATTATTAGTCGTAGCTTATAACTCTTATCCTCTTAGATGATAGACATAATAGGCTTGGACGAAGTCTTTGTCTCACTAGCTCTCACGAACACAACTTCGAATGGCGTAGAGGCTAGAGCCAAACGCCTAACGCCATGTTTGTCCACAAATATTCCGACATCGACGCAATCTTCACCGTTAAAACAAAACACAATCTTGTAACCTCCAATAGAATCTTCAATTTTCTTGATCTGGAAGAAATCATTCGATGGTTTAGGACCAGCCGCTATGAACGCCGCCTCAAAGACCATGTCGGGCGCAGGTACATACCAATAGGTTGACTGAACACAAATCGTGGCTTTGACGTCCATCTCGATGTTGAGGTTCGTTGATTCAGGAACGAACGCAACTTTAGTCCTCCAGTCTGAGAATCTTACGGGAATGCCCCTCTTGACCTCTGAATACTCCTGTCCGATATAGAGGGGACAATTGTTGCCACCACGGGGGGAGAGAGTCAGGCCGCCACCTGCAGGGCCGAAGATGCGTGGGAGAACGTAGTAACTGCCGTCGAATATGATATCACCATTAATGTCACGAACTGGTTCGCCGGGGCTTGCGGTCACGACCAAAACAGCGGTTAAGGCAAGAAGGAAATAAAACATAGGATTCATCCTTTTTTGCGTTTATGTAGTTAATTAGATTTGATGTTATTGGATGAAGAAAATGTGAGTTCATGTGATCAGTATTTATACACGAATGTGTGTATATATGCACATACATCTTTGTATACCTATGCTCAGGGTTTGAATTATTAACTTTTAAATTAAACAAGTACCTTGAGATTTGAGTAGATGCTTTTTCTTTACTCCACTCTTCTTTAATATGTTTGTTTAGTGATTTCTTATGGGGAGATAGAGTTTGGCCTGGTCTTGAACCATTGGTTATAATAAGATTATATATGTATGTTCACTATAGCTCCGATTTTATAAGTTTTGTATTCCAACGTTATTGAAAGAAAAAAAGAAAACTATAACTCCCCTTACTTCAGTAATTTCTATCAATTTATTTGATTCAATCATATCTGGTTTGGTTCGAAACTGAGCAGTGAGCACCCTGGTCAGAAGTTTTGTTAACCATCGATAGTTTTCACACATGTTTGTGATTCTTGGAATATGAGCGCAATTAATCTTTAGAAGATAAGGATAACAACAAGGTTAAATAAAGACGAAATATCCCAAAGAATCTGCTAATAGTACAGTATATAAGTAATTCCAAGCCTCGTGTTTTAAAAGCGTTAACTTCTTATTAAACACAATTCAGAACTGTATAATATAAATTACACTTTCCAAGCACCAATCATTTACTTTTTTTTGTCATTTTCTATTATTGGTCAAGTTTCCTAATAAAATGGATATGTGCTTCACGAGCTCTATGTATTGAAGGGTCATTTAGCTATGTCCCTCTTAATCAAATTAATTTACAAATTTAACACCTTGTAAAATATGTTAAAAATTAGCGTACTAGATCTGCATCAATACCAAAAGGGTGAATTGGCTGAATGACTATAATGAACTTTTTAAAAACAAAATAGCCATGTAAAAATATGGGTGGGAAATGCGATAGTTGACACAAAATTGGACAATCTATTCCCTGCTGCAAGTTACCGTACAACTCACAACGTCCACAACATATAGATATTTATAAAATAGAATAGTATGGTATACTGTATTTTTTATTAAAGTACATGAAGGTCTAAAACTTTCAAAACTCAATTTTATGAAATTTCAAAAAATTATAAGATAAAATTATAAGTTTATAATGTTTAAATATCATCAAAACCATAAAATACTATTTATCTTATAAATACTCGTAGAAGTGTGTTATCGTAATGATTTATGATGACACTGTGAATCCTATTAAATGTGTTGATTTGTGGCATTCTTCTGATTGTGATGGATATTGGAAACCTCATAAAACATTAGAGACATTGATATGGTAGTCAAGCCTCAAGGTTAAGGCTAAGATGATCAAGATGGTTATTGGAAGATTTGACGAGTTTTATCAAGTTATCGAGAGATCTGTATTTTGTCTTCGTGCTTGGAGTTTGATACTAGTTTGAAAAGGGTAGCTTCTTCGTTAAGTTTCGCAATCAATGATCAAAGTGTGAACTATATGAACTCCCCCAAAATAATGAAGTGCACAGGCTCCACTATTTCTTCAAAAATAAAATAAAAACCAAGTGAGAGAATCACAGAACTAAACTGTGTGTGATTGAATTGAACTAACCCTAGCTCTTATTTTTCTATGTTGTTATAATGTTATGTCTCCACATCTCAAGCTTGATGCGTTTACGATTTATAGTTGTAACTTGTAACAGAAATCGAGAAAATGTTTCTGTCTAATTTCCAAGTTATACGAATCTTAAACTAGGGAGAGAATTAAAAGAAAAAAAAAAACAAAGGAACGATGGTTTTATTCCATTTAAGATGAACAAAGAAAACATGAAACACAGATAAGAGTTTTATTATTGTTCGTAGCTTGTAACTCTGATCCTTTTAGTTTTGTAGTCTTTCCTTTTTCTCAGACAATAGACATAGTTTTGGGCAATGCCTCTGTCCCAGAAGCTTTCATGAACACGACCGGGAATGGCGTAGAGCTTAAAGCCAAACGTCGAACGCCGTCTGTTGGGATTGCGAAATCCCGTGTCCAACTCTGTATTATCCGATTAGTACGATATTGTCCACTTTGGGCCTTAGAGGCTGGCCCGCATGGATTTACTTTTGGTTTCCATCCCAAAAGGCCTCGTACTATTAGAGTTGGACATCTCTTTATATATTAGACACTTCTTGTCTAATTATCCAATGTGGGACTTGGATTGACATCTCTCATTCTCCCCCTCAAGCTAAGGACCACACACCTTGTGCCCTTTCCTCTAGCGAATCATCTCGGTGCCTTGTCGCATCTTCGACATTCGACACCCTTAGTCGCAAGGTTACTTTGAGTTGCTTTGAGGATGCTCTTCCCACAATTCCAGGATCTTCTTGACTAATCTCTGCCGAACCTCCCTTTCCACCTTGAAGGGTCCCATTCCTACTCGAAGGGTATTTTGGTCTTCTTGCAGATATTCGTCAAACCGCTCTGATACCAATTGTTGGGATTGCGAAATCCCGTGTCCAACTCTATCTTATCTTATTAGTACGATATTGTCCACTTTGGGCCTAGAAGGCTGGCCCGCATGGATTTACTTTTGGTTTCCTTCCCAAAAGGCCTCGTACTATTAGAGTTGGACATCTCTTTATATATTAGACACTCTTTGTCTAATTATCCAATGTGGGACTTAGATTGACATCTCTCATTTTCCCCCTCAAGCTAAGGACCACACACCTTGTGCCCTTTTTCCTTTAGCGAATCATCTCGGTGCCTTGTCGCATCTTCGACATTCGACACCCTTAGTCGCAAGGTTACTTTGAGTTTGCCTCAGCTATGTTCAATCTAGGTTGCACCGATAGAGGAGGAGAGGTTGCCTCAGATGTGTTCAATCTAGGATGCACCGATAGAGGAGGAGAGATTGCCTCAGCTATGTTCAATCTAGGTTGCACCGATAGAGGAGGAGAGGTTGCCTCAGATGTGTTCAATCTAGGATGCACCGATAGAGGAGGAGAGATTGCCTCAGATGAGTTTAACCTATCTTGGGAAGAAGATTTGGTTGAAGCTATGGAAGACGAGTTGGAGTCTATCACAAGAAACAAGATATGGGAGCTTGTAGATAGATCGACTGGTTCTGAGAAGAAAGGAGAAGAGGATCGAGTTTGTGTGTTACACAAGACGTTGCATGTGTTACGCCAGGCACCCAGAGCATGGAGTGTGAAACTTGATCAGGTTCTCAAGGAGATGAGATTTGAGAAGTGCACGAAGGAACCATCAGTGTACTGCAAGACTGAAGGAGGAGACGTCTTGATCATAGCCATCTACGTTGATGATCTATTTGTGACAGGAACTTCGCTTAAGGTGATTAGGCAATTCAAGGAGGAGATGTCTAAGAAGTTCGAGATGTCAGATCTAGGTAAGCTAACGTACTACCTTGGCATAGAGGTGATTCAAGGAGCAGACAGAATCAGTATAAAGCAAGAGAGGTATGCTCAAGGAATCCTGTGTGACACAAAGATGGAAGTGTGTAACACGACTCACGTAGGAGTGTGCAACACGACTCAAGGAATCCTGTGTGACACAAAGATGGAAGTGTGTAACACGACTCACGTAGGAGTGTGCAACACGACTCACGGAGGAGTATGTGACACAAAGGTGGAAGCGTGTGACACAACGCACATACCAATGGAGTCAAGGTTCTCAAAGGCTGAAGATGAACCAGAGATAAATCAGTTGGGTGTTGAGCAGAAGGCCGACATCCTTCCCAGAGCTCACGTACGCAAGATGGCGGATGTGACCAGAGTTATCATCGCAGTGAGCTTCAGCCACAAGACTCATCGCAACTTAAGTGAAGAGGTCATGAGAAAGTTCTA
Source organism: Brassica napus (assembly GCF_020379485.1). NCBI lineage: Eukaryota > Viridiplantae > Streptophyta > Magnoliopsida > Brassicales > Brassicaceae > Brassica > Brassica napus. Next base: position 11,730,681 of record NC_063435.1, on the reverse strand, counting down.
CAAGAACTGGGCCGATTCTAAGAAGGAGCGGTACGGAAGCAAGGAGAGCATCCGGTCTAACCTTGAGAAAGATGTGAATTCTATGGGTGGATTCACACACCATGGTGTGGTGGAGGATGATTACTTGATGATTGAGTTCAAGCAAATGAGGAGCTTAATCGGAGTTCAAGAAATTGATCTCCCTAATTCAAGTTGGAATTAAGGGGGTGAATGTTGGATAATTCCAAGCTTGTGGAAACTTAACATATTATTAGATGTTTAATATGTTAAGATAAACACAATAAGGAAACCTAGAAATAGGAAAAGGAAGTTTCTATTTAGGTTAGGTTTGTGTTTTCCATATCCCACATGTTAAAAGGAATTGTCTTTCATATAAATATAGGTCTAATGGAGAGGTGTTCCATATGATCTAAGTGAAACATATTGAGAGCTTTAGTTTTGAGTAGTTTCTAAAGCTAATAAGAAAAGTTGTTCTTATAACTCTTTGTGTTTCTAAGAGATCTGAATTGGTATCAGAGCGGTTTGACGAAAATCTGCAAGAAGACCAAAATACCCTTCAAGTAGGAATGGGACCCTTCAAGGTGGAAAGGGAGGTTCGGCAGAGATTAGTCAGAAGATCCTGGAATTATGGGAAGAACATCCTCAAAGCCACTCAAAGTAACCTTGCGACTAAGGGTGTCGAATGTCGAAGATGCGACAAGGCACCGAGATGATTCGCTAAAGGAAAAAGGGCACAAGGTGTGTGGTCCTTAGCTTGAGGGGGAAAATGAGAGATGTCAATCTAAGTCCCACATTGGATAATTAGACAAAGAGTGTCTAATATATAAAGAGATGTCCAACTCTAATAGTACGAGGCCTTTTGGGAAGGAAACCAAAAGTAAATCCATGCGGGCCAGCCTTCTAGGCCCAAAGTGGACAATATCGTACTAATAAGATAAGATAGAGTTGGACACGGGATTTCGCAATCCCAACAATTGGTATCAGAGCGGTTTGACGAATATCTGCAAGAAGACCAAAATACCCTTCGAGTAGGAATGGGACCCTTCAAATGAGAGATGTCAATCCAAGTCCCACATTGGATAATTAGACAAGAAGTGTCTAATATATAAAGAGATGTCCAACTCTAATAGTACGAGGCCATGGTTTGTACATCAAAGCCATTAGGATTATTGCTTGGAGATTTGTGTGGAATAAGTGCACCACCAACGCCAGCAGATAATTGTGAGGCATTCTATCGGTTCAAAAGATCTCACACCGATAGAGGAGGAGAGTTTGCCTCAGCTATGTTCAATCTAGGTTGCACCGATAGAGGAGGAGAGGTTGCCTCAGATGTGTTCAATCTAGGATGCACCGATAGAGGAGGAGAGATTGCCTCAGATGAGTTTAACCTATCTTGGGAAGAAGATTTGGTTGAAGCTATGGAAGACGAGTTGGAGTCTATCACAAGAAACAAGATATGGGAGCTTGTAGATAGATCGACTGGTTCTGAGAAGAAAGGAGAAGAGGATCGAGTTTGTGTGTTACACAAGACGTTGCATGTGTTACGCCAGGCACCCAGAGCATGGAGTGTGAAACTTGATCAGGTTCTCAAGGAGATGAGATTTGAGAAGTGCACGAAGGAACCATCAGTGTACTGCAAGACTGAAGGAGGAGACGTCTTGATCATAGCCATCTACGTTGATGATCTATTTGTGACAGGAACTTCGCTTAAGGTGATTAGGCAATTCAAGGAGGAGATGTCTAAGAAGTTCGAGATGTCAGATCTAGGTAAGCTAACGTACTACCTTGGCATAGAGGTGATTCAAGGAGCAGACAGAATCAGTATAAAGCAAGAGAGGTATGCTCAAGGAATCCTGTGTGACACAAAGATGGAAGTGTGTAACACGACTCACGTAGGAGTGTGCAACACGACTCAAGGAATCCTGTGTGACACAAAGATGGAAGTGTGTAACACGACTCACGTAGGAGTGTGCAACACGACTCACGGAGGAGTATGTGACACAAAGGTGGAAGCGTGTGACACAACGCACATACCAATGGAGTCAAGGTTCTCAAAGGCTGAAGATGAACCAGAGATAAATCAGTTGGGTGTTGAGCAGAAGGCCGACATCCTTCCCAGAGCTCACGTACGCAAGATGGCGGATGTGACCAGAGTTATCATCGCAGTGAGCTTCAGCCACAAGACTCATCGCAACTTAAGTGAAGAGGTCATGAGAAAGTTCTACAAGAACTGGGCCGATTCTAAGAAGGAGCGGTACGGAAGCAAGGAGAGCATCCGGTCTAACCTTGAGAAAGATGTGAATTCTATGGGTGGATTCACACACCATGGTGTGGTGGAGGATGATTACTTGATGATTGAGTTCAAGCAAATGAGGAGCTTAATCGGAGTTCAAGAAATTGATCTCCCTAATTCAAGTTGGAATTAAGGGGGTGAATGTTGGATAATTCCAAGCTTGTGGAAACTTAACATATTATTAGATGTTTAATATGTTAAGATAAACACAATAAGGAAACCTAGAAATAGGAAAAGGAAGTTTCTATTTAGGTTAGGTTTGTGTTTTCCATATCCCACATGTTAAAAGGAATTGTCTTTCATATAAATATAGGTCTAATGGAGAGGTGTTCCATATGATCTAAGTGAAACATATTGAGAGCTTTAGTTTTGAGTAGTTTCTAAAGCTAATAAGAAAAGTTGTTCTTATAACTCTTTGTGTTTCTAAGAGATCTGAATTGGTATCAGAGCGGTTTGACGAAAATCTGCAAGAAGACCAAAATACCCTTCAAGTAGGAATGGGACCCTTCAAGGTGGAAAGGGAGGTTCGGCAGAGATTAGTCAGAAGATCCTGGAATTATGGGAAGAACTTCCTCAATGTCGGTCTACAAATATCCCAATATCGCTGCAATCGCTATCGTTAGGACAAAACACAATCTTGTAACCGCCAAGAGCATCATTTATTTTCTTGATATGGAATAAACCACTCGACCGTTTAGGACCAGCCGCTATGAACAATGGATCAATGACGCCAGCCTTCGGGGGAGGGACATACCAATAGGTTGACTGACCACATATCGTGGTTGGGACGTCCATCTGGATGTTGAGGCTCGTTGATTCGGGAGCAAACGCAACTTGAATCATCCAGTTTGAGAATTTTATAGGAATGCCCCTGTTAACCTCTGAATATTCCTGTCCGATGTAGAGGGGACACCAATTGCCACCACGGGAGGTGAGACTCAGGCCGCCACCTCCAGGGCCAGAAATGCGGGGGAGGACGTAGTAACTGCCATCGAATATGATATCACCATCAGTGTCGAGAACTGGTTTGAGGGCGTTTACGGTTGCGGCCAAAGCAGCGGTCAAGGCAAGAAGGAAGTAAAACCTATGATTCATACTTTTTTAAGTTTACGTAGTTGATTAGAAATGAATGTTACTGAATGAAGAAAATGTGAGTTCATGTGATTGGTATTTATACACGAATGTGTATACATGCACATACACCTTTGTATACACTACGATTAGGTTTTGAGTTATTAAATTTAACATCGGAGATTTGAGAAGATGCCTATCTTGTTTTTACTCCACGCACCTTCCACGCTTCTTAATTTAATTTATGTTTTTGCTACAAACGCTTCTTTAATTTCTTTTTTTTTTGAACACAAACTATTATAAAACCTTCCAACCAAAACTAGTTGGGGAGAGAGTGCAGTACAGATTTGGCTAAGGTATCAGCCCTACAGTTCAAGGAGCGAGGAATGAAACTAAAGGAAATACAAGAGAAGCGAAAAGATAGAGTCTCGATGTCCCGAATGATTCCGTAGAGCTCAATCGAGTGGCACTTCGAGGATACGGCAGCAATGAGCGCCTGGCAGTCTGACTTAATGCAGATTGTGAGAAATCCAGCTTCTGCAGCGTGGATGAGAGCGGACCGGATAGCAAGGGCTTCCGCCATCAGGGCCGATGAGATAAACTTGAAAGTGCAGGACCCTTGTAGTAAAGTGTCTCCTTCAGTGTTGGCGATGTACCATCCGCAGCCGGCTCTGTTTGTCGACGATATCCAAGCAGCATCAGTGAAGCACGAGAGCTCGGTGGGAGTTTATGTATGTTCACTACAGCTCTGGTTTCTTATAGAGTTTTAGCCTGGTCTTGGACGGTTGGTTAACGCATAAGTTTATGTATGTTCACTACAGCTCTGGTTTTATAATTTTTTTATTTAAACGTTCTGAAAGGAAAAAAGAATATTTAAACGCTCCTCTTAGTTCTGCAACTTCTGTAGTTTTATTTTAGCAAAAAAAAAAAAAAAAAACTTCTGTAGTTTTATCGGTTCAATCTGGTTTGGTTCGAAATTGAGCACCCTGGTCAAACGTTTGGTTCGATAGTTTCCACACGTGTGTTTTGGTTCTTGTGATATGAGCACAAGTCTTTAGACGATAAGGATAACAACAAGGTTAATTTTTAAAGAGGAAAGATACCAAAGCATATGCTTATAGCATAGAAGTAATTTTTAGCCTCGTGTTATCATAGACTCGCCTCGTGTGATTATTTATATGAGGAAATTGTTTAAGAGAGAAGCTCTTACTAATCAGAATTAAACACAATAAAATCTCTATAATATATTTATTCCACTTTTCAAGCACCAATCGCTAACTGGTTTTGTCTTTCTATTCTATTAAAATATAATCCTATTTTATCGACTATTTTTTTGGACTACGAAAAAGTTATAACAGTCCAAATAAAATAAATCCATAATTCTTTTTTTTTAATTAATGTTAATTTTTTTTTTTAAATCTTTGTACAGTGTCTGTAACTTGAGCTGAAAGTTTTGCTTAAAGCTTAGAAAAAAAACTAACAATTCACTTCTCATCTCACCGAAAACCATGTTTTTATGGCTTTGACATACTGTTGATCTCCCATCATCCTCATGCTCGAGATCCTATTCCTGACCACCTTATCAATACGTTTGGTCAGACAAGCAGGATTGTTTGGGTTCTCGCTGTGCCTTCTTCCGTTTCTCTCATTCCCGACTGTTGACAAAGTGTTGGAAAACATATCTGAGAAGAAACAAGTGCAGCTTGCTTCGTGTTTGGTCTGATAAAAGTTGAACGTCCTCCTCCCACACATTTGTGTAATGCGATAACATTAAATCCACGATTCATTATCATATAATACTTTTTAAATATAACTAAAATCAGTATGTTTTTATTAAACCAAATATTTCTAATTTTACATAAACAATGGACGCAAGATTTCTTATTTTTTACATAAACAATGAATGAACGATTCCTCTTACACAACTAAGAATATATCAAATATATATTGAAGATTAGCTTTAATAACATAGTTACAATATCAAATTCGCTTACATATGATTTTTATGAATCGGTTCATATCTTCATGTGAAAGAGAAAATTTTATGTCCAATGTTTTTACTTGGTTCACATAAAGATTAGAATCAATTCAAATTTCTTTACAATTTTGTAGAACATTAAAAAAACTTTCACATATTTAGACTAGTGACTATGTGGTTTATTTGGGGTTTATGTGGGACCTCTGCGTTAGCGAATTGTATATATATATTATATTTATATAAGATATTTTAGTTTTGAGTTTAACTATAAATTATTTTGATGAATTATCAAACTTTGATATACAAAAAAAAAATTAAATAAATTTGTGGATTTTTGTTAACATTATTACTTACTGTAACGTAGTTAGACTAATTTATATCGATTTAAACTGATTTAGAATTGTTTAAACCGATTGTGAGTTATATATATATATATATATATATATATATATGATTTTCAGAAAATTATTTCGGCTATAACCAATTCGCCGTATAGGCGTCGCCTATACAATTTTAAGAACCATAATAACACATGATTTAAAGCATAAAAGGAATAAAGATACAAAGCATATGCTTATACAAAGCATAGTGTTATGGGTTGGAAATGTTTTAACGTAACTCCCATAATCTTTCAACATATAGAGTGTGACTGTATAGTCTTTTTAGAATAAATATTTTGGAGTAAAACAATTCCACTCCAAGTTTAGCTGAAATGTTACTAATCAGATTGACTATTATAATTTTACTTTTACTCTGTCAACTATTGATAAAGCAGAAAAAACAGTCTAAGTGTTACTTTTGAATTGACAAGAAAAATACAATTAACGCTACCTTTTGTTTTTTTTATTTCATTTTTCCTTCTTTTAATATTTACTCTGTTTTTCACCATTATATTTACTCTGCATTGCTCCAAAATTTTCCAATCTTAACCATAGTAAAGATAAGAGAGACAGAAAAAGGGGGAAGCATGAAAAACTGTCATGAGTCTCATGACGTATGTCATATTTTGAGTGGTTAAATATGTTTATACTTAAAATTTAATTCTGTTATTTATAAAAAACGATGTTCTAAATTTTTATTATCAAACACAAATAGAACTCTATCATATGGATTCCACTTTGCAAGCACCAATCGATAATTGTTTTTTTTTGTCCTTTTCTATTGTGGATCAACTTTACTAATAGAATGGGTCTGGCTTCACGAGTTCAATGTATTTAAGGGTTATTTAGCTATCTAACCCTGTTAACCAACTTACAATTTTAACGCCTTCCAAATTGTATTAAAAAGTAGCTTTTGATTATACTTGTATCAAAACCTAAATTTTGTTATTTCACGAAATGTATAAATGACCTAAGAATACAAAGCAAATAGATGGTAGAGACGATGAATACTGACTGACTTACGAGGAGAAGCTTAAAAGAGGAATGTAATCGAGATAGTCTATTGTAGGAAGTTTTGTTGCGAAAGAAAACATCCTATAAAAATGACATTAATTTAAAATATAAAGGTAATAGAGTTAGTATCTTTTTCAAACACTTTAAGAAGATATAATATTAGCCTTATTAAGAAATCGTGATAAAATATATTAAACAATAAATGTGATAAAAAATTAAAAATAAAATACAAGAGAAAATATTATTAAAACACATAAGAGAAAACATCCTATGAAAATGACATTAATTTAAAATATGAAGGTAATAGAGTTAGTATCTTCTTCAAACACTTTAAGAGGTCATAATTTTCATCTTATTAGGAAATCGTGATAAAATATATTAAAAAAATAAATGTGATAAAATATTAAAAATAAAATACAAGAGAAAATGTTGTCAAAAAAATACAAGAGAAAACATCCTATGAAAACGACATTAATTTAAAAATTTGAAGGTAATGGAGTTAGTTTCTTCTTCAAACACTTTAGGAGAACATAATATTTAGTTTGAAATTGAATGAGGAGGAAACAGTAGTAGTCTAGTGGTAAAAATATACTATCATGTTGGTCATATAATGTTTTTCCCTTCACTGGTGTTGGAAATGAACTAAACCGAAAATATTATTTGAACTGCATCACGATAAATCCATTTCGATCAAGTGAAAAATATGTTATAGGAAAATAAGATAAATCATTATTTTTATTGCAAAATATATTATAGAAAAAAAGATAAATCATTATTTTGTCTGAATTTGATATTTGATAGATATTAAAAATTGCCTCCTTTTTCTCTTAATAATACATGTCCATAATCTTGAAAATAAATAAATGTGATAAAATATTAAAAATAAAATACAAGAGAAAATGTTGTAAAAAAAAAATAAGAGAAAACATCCTATGAAAATGACATTAACTAAAAAATATGAAAGTAATAGAGTTAATATCTTCCTCAAACACTTTATGAGGACATAATATTAGTCTTATTAGGAAATCGTGATAAAATATAATAAAATATTAAAAATAAAATACAAGAGAAAATGTTGTCAAGAAAAAATACAAGAGAAAACATCCTATGAAAACGACATTAATTTAAAAATTTGAAGGTAATAGAGTTAGTTTCTTCTTCAAACACTTTAGGAGGACATAATATTTAGTTTGAATTTGAATGAGGAGGAAACAGTAGTAGTCTAGTGGTAAAAATATACTATCATATTGGTCATATAATGTTTTTCTTTCACTCGTGTTGAAACTAAACTAAACAAAAAAATATTATTTGAACTGAATCACGATAAATACATTTCGATCAAATGAAAAATATGTTATAGAAAAACAAGATAAATCATGATTTTGTCTGAATTCGATATTTGATAGATATCAGAAATCGCCTCATTTTTCTCTCAAAAATACATGTACAACCCCCCCCCCCCCCTCCCCCCCCCCCCCCCCCCCCCCCCCATAATCCATTTCAATCAAATGCAAAATATGTTATAGAAAAACAAAGATAAATCATTATTTTATCCGAATTCGACATTTGATAGATATTAAAAATAGCCTCCTTTTTTTCTTAATAATACATGTCCACAATTTTAAAAATAAATGATGCCCCCCGCCTAACAAACAAATAGCAAATGGGCCTAAAGAAGCGAGCTTAGCGCAAGTGAGATGATTGACTAGACAAAGATGACCATTTTTTGTCGCATCACACGGTTCGACACATGGGCTATGAATGTTGAACGCGTTCCGTAGCGGAACGAAGCGGTCCGCAATGCTGTGTTACCATTCATATGCATTTTGTTTTCTTGGATAATGAGCAAAGTAAAATAATAAACAAAACAAAATATTACTTTATAGTCTTGTCAAGGCAGAACGCACGGTGTGGTCAATACGTATGTATAAGGTGTGGTTAGGCTATACTGTAGGTGGTTTAAATATTTTTTGTTTTTATATTAAAAATGTTCATGAAACCAATTTTCTCTATACTCTCATGTGTTATGTATCATTGTATTTCTAAAGAAAACTAATATCAACTTTACAAAATATGAATGCTACTGCGTACATTTCTCTGTTATTTACATTAGACTTAGATATTTTATCCGAACTCAAAAACCTGCACCGAGACCGATTCAAAAATATATGTTCAGTTTAAATAATATTTTATTATTTTAAACCTAAATGTAGTTAATATTTATATATATATATATAAACTATATTATATGAATTCAAGTTTCTATTCGGTTCTCGGTTTGGTTTTGGTTTTTCAGTTTTAGAAATATATGATCAACTAGTATAATTGATAAGATCCATACCCAGACCAAACTTCGTTTTTTGGTTTGGTTTGATTTTGTTTCAGATAAATGTGCCAATGACTAATTGTAATTTTGAGATTTGAAATACAATATTTTAGATGAAAAAATATGTGGATATGATTTGTACAGTTTTTCAGATATATAAAGATTTTTATAAATTAAATAACAGTTGTTTATACAAGTATCACTGGTATAGTGGTATCTAAATTTATAATTTATTATAAATTAATAGAATATTTTGGATATTTTAATTTAATTTTGTTTAAAGACAACTAGCACAATAATAATTCTTAAACATAAAATAATTGCCTATAAATCTCATTTATAGCATATTAAATTATATATATGAGATATATAAAATAATTTTTAAAAGAAAATTTATATTTTAATAATTATACTAGTATTAGTTTGTAAAATATAAATATATCATATGTATCCCGCAGTTGTACTATTTATGGTATATGTCACCATTCATACTTTGTTTTGAACCACTTTTTTAGACGAACCGCAGTTGTTCCGCATCATGCGTTTCTCTTATACAAACCGCAGCTAAACCGCACCGCATTATCCAATCCGCTTGTCCCGCACCGTTTAAACCGCTGTTACCACTCGGAGCCATGGTTTTATACATATATATTATTTTATTTTAGTTTTTTTGAACAACACATATATTATATAACCATCTATATATCATTATTTTACTATAGGCCCTTGAGTGTTAATAGCGGGAAGAGAAGAACGCATAGGAATATATATATTCCCATTCAATCACTCTTGTCTTTGACCGCACTCATTGTAGAAAAGCCATTGATATAGTGTAGTTAGAAAGTTATCCTATTATAAATTAGACTAAATTAGCTAAATATACTAACAAATGTGGGATATCATTGAATGGGAGGAAAATGGTAATGTTGGGGGGGGGGGGTGAATTGGAAGAATATAGGGTATGGAGTGTAAATAGGGGAAAAGTGGTGTGTAGGGAGTAAAAATTCTCTATAATTTAATTATTAAAATGTAAAAAAGAACAAAATACAACAACTACTTTTATCTATAGGACATACATAGAGTAAATTTTAAATGTGTATTATTTAGTTAATAAAATTAATTATACTAAAAATATTTTATTTTTAAACTATAATACATATTATAATTTATTTAGTTTTGTTTAATCGACAATTGGTTGTCTTTACGTTAAAAATATGTTATATTACTTTAAAATTAAGTAATAAAGATTCAATAGTAAAATTTCGATATTGATTTAGTTTTTTTTTTAATTTTAAAATAACAAATTCAAATTAATTTTGTTTAAAGACAACTAGCGTAATTGTAATTTTTAAAAGTAAAATAAAACACTGGCTTAAAATCTCAATAATAGCATATTAAATTTCATAATTCAGATATATAAAATATTTCAAAATAATACATTTTTAAAAGTATATTAATATCACTGAGTTTTATTTGTTAAATATAAGTATATAATATGTATCCTACAATTATATTATTCATTATATGTGTCACTAATCATATTTTATTTTGAACTGCTTATTTTAAAGAACTACATTTGGTTTGTAGTCTGCGTTTTTATAATACAAACCACAATTAAATCATACTGCAGAATTCTATCAGTTTGTTCCACAACGCTCAGTCCGCTATTACCATTTGGAGCCATAGTACAACTATCAAGAGTGTTGACGACAATGCGAGTCGGAGTAGTGTAATGAGGAAAGGAGAAATCATATGATACATGACTTTATCTAAACCAACCACCTATTAAAAGAAAAATGGACATCTCTCCTTATTAATTTCTTATAGATAGGTTTATTTAGGTTATTTCATTCCTTTTAATTCAAACAACAATTCTCTCAAAATTATAGCTTAATATATATCTTTAATTTTATGTAATATTTTCTGGACGAATTTATTTACATAAAGAAATATAAAATATATATATTATTTTTATACATATATTATCTTCTAAAATTATGCTTAAAGAATATATATATATATATATATTTATTTAATTTATATATTTGTTTTTCTAGAATATTTTTATAATGAATTTACAAATTATAATCAATAAATATTTTTACAAAATAAAATGTTCTACATGATTTTTTGTTCTTATATATATATATATTTATTAAATGAATGTATTTTTATTTTTAATCGGCTTTTATATTTTAGGTTTTCATATATATCGACATCCATCAAAAATAATTATAAAAATCGAAATACGGTTTTAAATTAATTATTTTTTAATAAATTATGAAAATTTCAATACGGTAAAAAATTGGATAATCAATAAGTTTTTTTATTTATTCTCAATAAATGTATTATAACATATGCATGTACTTTATTTTTATTTAATTAAATTTGTATTTTTGTTTTGGATATATAAAATCAGTTATTTTTACATTTTTAACCTTCAGTTAAATATATTAATTCATTAAAATAGTTTTATTACTTAGATATACATTTGTTTTGCATATTTTGATCTGCATTTGTTCTACTTGATCTACATTATCTATTTGATCTTCATTTTGATCTTCGTCACGAAGCCTAAAATGCCCTTTCACATAACAAACACACATAAACTGCTCTACCATAGTTCTTCGCGGATAAGCCCAATCCAACTTTTTTTTTACATCGAAAGCTCTATACTTTTATTAAGATGATTCCAACCAAGTGGTGTCTAGCATACTTTGATAAAAAAATTATAACCTCTCTCTTTTTTTGTTTAATTTTATACAAAAGAAATTAAAAAATCACATCAAGCATATAATAAAAAAATTATATTTTTCTTATATGTTATATTTTGAATTTTTAAAAATGACTATAGATTAGTAAAAATGGTAAAAGTCCCACATTATAAATTTTGTGATCAATGGTTTAACCTTTTTTTTGTTCAAGCAAGATTCAAATGATCATATATCATAGGGATGGGCGTACGGATACACATTCGGGTTCAATATAAAGGTATAGAACCTGTTCGGATATTTCTACACTTCGAGTCGGGTTCGGGTATTTTATGTTTGGGTTCAGATATTTTGGGTCGGTTTCGGATATTTAAATTTTGAAGAAAAAATAAATAAATTTTTCATTGTTTAAGTTTTTTGTATTTAAAATAGATTTTAACTTAATTGTTTTTTTTTTAATTTTTAAAAGATTAAACTAGTAATAGGTTTGAAGATAAAACTTTAAAAATAAAAAGACACTAATTTAGTTATTTTTTGGAAATTTTAGATGCAACTTTTGTTAATGCAGGAAACAAGAACTTGATATGTATTTTAAGTAAGTAGCAAATAATTTTGTCCATAATTATATGTATATTATCTAATTTTGAACAATAAAAATTATTAATATAAATATTTTGAATAAGATGAGAGAAATAAACTAGAAATATAGAGTTAAGTATATGTTTGGTTATCTTTGGATATCCATTCGGGTCGGATATTACTCGTTCGGATTGAGATATTACCTGAACTGGTGAAATAAGTAATTTGTTTTGTTGTTCTAATTAAATGATTTTTAGACCGAGCTCGTGGATATATACTAGACAAACATTTATATTTCGAGTTTGCACTTATATTCTATAGAAACTTGATATATTAGATTTGAACACTAACATATTAATATAGTTTGTTAGTGGTTTTTTTCAAAATTTTGATTCTTAGATGTCTATTTTTTTTAAATTGATACTTATATAATTTACTGAATTTATAAAAAAAGATAAAAGGAAACTTAACTCATATCAATGAAACAAAGACGAGGACGAAAGCACAATTCTATAGAGGTAGAAAATGAAATCACTTATGGAGAGTCAATAGTAAACAAATACAAAAAAAAAACTAATTCTCTTTTGTCATTATACAATCGATGTTTTCTATTTGATTTTGGTGATTTGTGTCGGCCGCAAAACTTAATTTTTTTTGTGCATATGAAGTCTTTAAAATAATTAAAATAATATGTAATACGGTAACTCTTCAGCAACAATGATATATTTAAGATACCAATATTTGTATTCATCATTTTATAATCAATAAAAATTGTAGTGTTGCAAAATGTTAAATTTATTTTATAAACAAACATTATTATAAAAACTCATTCCGCGTATACGCGCGGATTATCATCTAGTTTATATTTATAAGGGTCAAAAACTTAAATTACGACTTTTTTTTTTGAATTATACAGAGGTATCCTGACCCCACAGAAGTGATCCAGACTAGTCACGTGTTGCCACATGTCGGTCCTATGTCTCTGGCGATGCCGAAATGTTAATTCCCCAGTGGCCGGGATTCGAATCCAGGTGGCGGTACTCACAGTTGTAAGCCCGTTACCACTAGAGCTAGAAGCCCCGGTTTTAAATTACAACTTTAAACAGTAGATAAAAATATATTCTAAATTAATATATTAGATTTTCAGAATTTTAAATGTATATAATGATAAATAGTTCATTTTCATATTTAAATATAGTATAAATAAGTTAAAATATAGTTTCAAATTTTTACAAAAAAATTGTTTTAAAAGTTCAATACAGTATTAAAATATTTTTTGTTGCTTCTGAGACATCTCATAAGAAACTGATCTTTAATATGGATTGAGTAATTGTCAAAAACGCATCCTTTATATAAAGAGCGACACTATTGAAGTTAGAGTTTCTCTGGTATAATTATGTTGAAAAAAATAAGCTACAGAAGAGATTACTTCATTCAATTGCATAACAAAAGAACATTTATTAAAAGACCAAAAAAAACTCAAGAGTAATCAATTTTTTAAACACTTGTTCCGTTTTTGAATATTTACTCTACAGTTTCTCAACAAGAACATTGATATTTCACGAGACCCTTAAACAAAAATAAACCATTAGTATTTGACATCAAACATAAAAATTACTGGAAAATAAAAAACTTATTAAATGGCTTTTGTAGAAGGCTCACTCACCACAGAAATAAAAAAGAGAGTAAATTTTAGTTGTAACGTACTCGTGATCTCCAAAATCACATTTGATCCATATTTTAGTTAATTATCTTCTAAAAGAAAACATATAGAATCAGAAGAATGTCAGCATATTCGATACAAACAAATGAAACTTTAAAACAATTAACTATTTTCATTTGTAATGTGACTTGGATTTTGGTGTTACCTCCTATATATTAATTGATAAGTCAATTTAATGATTTATGCTGTCTTGTCATTCATAAAAGAACTCTTGAATTAATTATTATAATTTGATTGGTCGATATTTTTTTTATTTTTTATTTATTTAATTAAAGTTAAAAAAAACTATTCATAGAATTATCTAATCTAATCTATGTTTCGAAACATACAATTAAACATCTTAAATATAGATGAATTAAAATAATTTGTTTAGATAAATAATTAAATATCAAGATTACATTATATAAATTGATAAGTTACACATAAATACATATGATACTATAGAAACAATTATAAAAACGGTTTTTTATTATATTTATATTAGTAGTGAATAAAATAAGTCATAGATTTTAGAAGACTAATTAATCTAAACTTAATAATATTAATTAAATTCACTCATTCAATATATATAGTATAAAAATGTGTCAAATGAATGCAAAATAGTCAAATATGTAATTATAAAAATTTCCAATCATTTTCCCATGACAATGTGATATCATATAGGTGTTATCACTTTTAGAAATGATTAAAATATTTTTATATTTTGAAACATAAAAATTATATGGTAAGTTATTTAAATGTATATTAATCAAGAAAAAATTATTTAATTCATCTATTAATATTTTTTTTGTCAGAATTTATCTATTAATATAAACAGATGAATTAACATTTTTATATGGTAAGTCATTTAAAATTATATTATTTGGTAATTCATTTAATTTATTATATGGTAAGTCATTTAATTATATTAATCAAAGTATTTTTTTCACAAGATTTTTCTAGAGTTAATACTCTATTAATATAATTCATATAGCTTGGATTATAATAAAAATAAACATGCTTATTTTTAATAGAAAAAGCAGACATAAATAAAAGAACAAGACGAAAGAATAATAAAATATGTTTGTTGTGTTATTGGTATTTTTATAAGTATTTAATTTTTGTTTGTTTGTCGAGGTACGTGTACTTTTTTGTGTTACTATAAATGTGAACTAATTCTTTTTATGCATTTTAAAATTTTAAGATAAATTTAGTAAAGAAATTCAATAAAACTTTCCATCTCTACACTTGTCAAAGTAAAAGATGGAAATTATAATATAAATTAAAAGTAAGAAAAAATTATTTAAAAATTAATGTACGATAATAAAAATTTAACAAAATTTATACAAATAAAAACAATTTATTTCATATAATATTGGATCTCACATTAATATTAAGTATATATGTACGCCTAAAATAACGACATTTGGTTATTTAAAAATTGAAATATTATTTTTCTTATTAAATAATCAGATTTAATTTATTATAGGTATGTTTTAATTTAATTTAAAATAAATTAAAACAATAATTTTAAAAGATATGTAAACTATGATTAGTTTTAATTAAAAACATTTGGTTGAATGAGTTAGTGTTTGATAAAATAGTGTGATGATGAAAGTTAATTTAAGAAAGAATTTGTTTACTTAACCCATTTGAGTTTTATGTTAAACACTAAATTAAAAAAAAAAATGAGTGAGAAAATGTAATTTGGAATAAATTATGAGAAAAATTGCTTAAACTACTATTTTCCTAATACATGTTTTTTTATAGAAATAAATTTAATGGTTATATATTATTATATAAAATAATTATATTTGTACGTAAGAAATTATTATAACTTTTATGTTTTTAAATCCCACACAAAACTCTTTACAAAAGATTTTTCATGATAAATACATCCGATCATCGTATTGGTCATATTGGAGTTACATAAAAAACAAACTCTTTTTTTTTTCTCTTGAGAGCTAGAGTATTTTCGGTTTTTCATGTGTTAAACTAAAATATAAAATAATTCTACAACCAATTATTTGAATTAATTATAATATTCTTTTCTGTAAGAGAGAAGATTTTTAATGACTAAAAATTTATGTTTTTGAACTATTTTAAATCTCACATATCTTCTAAAATATGTATTGAAATTTTTTATTATCCAAATATTTGAAATTAAAAATTATAATTTCTAATTATTATTCGAAAATTATAACAGCGTAAAGATAATATATATTTTTATATAATATAACCACCCGTAAAATTGCGGACAACCACCTAGTAATGACGTAATCATGCATACTTTTATAAAAAAAAACTTTTGTCTATAAACATACAAAGAAATTTATGTATAATTAATATCGCAATCCTCTTTTTAATTAATTATAGCTAGATTACAAGTTGTTTTAGTTAAAAGAAACATATGGAATCAGAAGATCATCAGCATATTCGATCAAACAAATGTAATCCAAAAAACAATTTACCTTTTCATTTTGCAATGCGACTTGGATTTTGATGTTGAAATGGCGTAATCATGTCTACATATATAAAAACTTATTTTATCTATAAATATATACGTTTATGTATGCAATCCTCCTTTTATGGCGAACCCTTAAAAACATTTATGTACGCAATCCTCTTTTTTAATTATAGCTAGATTACAATTTGTTTTAATTAAATTATTTATTTATTAGAAACCAAAAGAAATATATATAATCAGAAAAGTCTTCGGTTTCATATTTGGTTTTAAAAAGGAGTATAATATAATCTTGAACAAAAAAGAAAATAAAAAAAGGAGTATAATATTATTTAATAAATAAAAGGTATCAGAGAGTGAGTGAAACAGAGAGAGAAAGAGAAGAAGCGTTTCGTCCTCTTCGTTTCTTCTTCTGCTTCCATTAATCATACTCAGAAAGCTTTTTTATAATAAAGAACTCAGAAAGCGTTTCGTCCTTTTTTTTTTAGCTCAGAAAGCTTTATTCATCTTTTTACTTCAGTTTCTCTTGAGACTTGTTTTCACCTAGTTAGAACAAAATTCGAGTTTTCTCATTTTTTGTAGAGCCTCTGATATTGAATATTTCGATATTTCGATAAACCCATAATCAGTTTCGTTCATTGGTGTTTTTTGATTTTTTTTTAAAAGAGAAGAATCTTGAAATTGGGATATATTGAAGGTATTAAAAGGAAAGACAGTAATTTTGAGAAATATAAAGCTACCATATTTGTATTAATGAGAGAAGACCAGAACCATAAATATTAAATTTCCGAACTTTTGTGTGGACTGGATTAGGGATGAAGATCTGACATCAGAAATAGATTGAGACAAGAAGAAGAGCGATAATGTGGTGGTGGTGTTCTTCACGAAAAGGTCGTTCTAATCTGGAGAGGTTTCTCTTAGGATTCACTCCTAAACCTCCTTCTTTCTCTCTTCCTCTGGTAATCTTCTTTCTCGCTTTTTTTTTTTCTTAGAAAAAATCTCTCTCTCTCTCTCTCTCTCTCTCTCTCTCTCTCTCTCTCTCTCTCTCTCTCTCTCTCTCTCTCTCTCTCTCTCTCTCTCTCTCTCTCTCTCTCTCTCTCTCTCTCTCTCTCTCTCTCTCTCTTAATTCACAATTATATCATTATAATAACCATTTGAACTGGCTTTCTCCTCTTCAAAACTCGTCTATAATCAACAGATTTCCAAAAGGTCTTAATTTTAAACTAATGTTGATGTATCAGACAACAACCTAGATTTGTAATATTTTAATGATTTTGTGTGAATTTTTTCAGTTGGAATTTTGGCTATAAGGACAATAATTGCATGGTCCATACATAGTCCATCACGGAAAAATAACTATGAAAAAGATGTTCTTTTTAATGGTCGCATCATTCTTGGATTATGTATAACCACGTGGAAACATGAGAAAGAATTTGTTTTACTGAAATAAACATTAATCCAATAGCTAAAGTGCTGAGATTTGGTGTGAATCTTCTTGATGATCCTTTGAATCTGAATCTGTCGTATTCAGTAATCATGGTTTATGTTTGTGATTATGGACTAAGAAGAGCTTTATTGCTCGATACATGTTAATCGTTAATTATATACATTAACTAATGAAATACTAAGACCATGTTGGTGTTAAAAAGTAAAGATCATGTTGCTAGAGAGTTGCTTGAAACGATATGAATAGCTTGATCACATTGCATTATCAGCTAAACGAGCAATTCATGTTCTACTTGCAAAGCTGTGTGAGTGATCTTTACTATTTTGTGGCAGCAACAGGGGAAAGAAGAGACTGAGTATTTCAGGCTTGGTGATCTTTGGGACTGTTATGATGAGCTAAGTGCTTATGGCTTTGGATCACAGGTTGATTTAAACAATGGTGAAACGGTTATACAGTATTATGTCCCATATCTATCAGCTATCCAAATCCAAACTACCAAACCAGCTATGATGTCCAGGTTAAGTGATGAGGCTTGATTTCATTAACAATCAGTTGTCTTTGTTGTTTTGACAATGAAAGTGTTTAGGACAGGTCTTTAGATGGTTGATGTGTTTGGTTTCTTGGTTTATGTAATGACTGCTTTTATTTGGTGTTGCAGGAACCAAAATGAGGTGGTTGAATCTGAGAGTAGTGAGTGTTGGAGCGATAGTGAGAGCGAGAAGTTATTGTCAAGCTCAGTGAGCAATGATTCGAGTAGAACATGGGATGATGTCTCCGATGATTCTGTTTATGATCCGGATGGCACACCACTACTGCAAGATAGACTTGGTTACATTGACTTTAAGTACATTGAAAGAGATTCTCCTTACAAGCGGGTTCCCTTAACCGACAAGGTTCCCTTCTCTCCATTGTTAATTCTCTTGGTAACCACACTCTCCTCTTAAGGAAGTACATTGATTCTTCTTCAGATAAACGAATTAGCTGAGAAGTATCCTGGATTGTTGACCTTAAGGAGTGTAGATATGTCTCCTTCAAGTTGGATGGCTGTTGCATGGTAAGCAATCAATCATCAGTTAATACAAACCCTTGAACTATGGGACTGATAAGCATGATGGTTTGGTGTATTAGGTATCCGATATATAACATCCCAACCTGCAAGAACGAGAAAGATTTAAAGACAGGCTTCCTAACTTACCATACTTTATCTTCTTCTTTTCAAGGTACGTTTGATCACTTCTTAGTGACGTAAACAACAAGCATCATTTCTGGTTCTTTAACGGTTTCATAAGCTGCAGATAATGTGGTGGTGCGAGATCAAGAAGAGATAGAGTGTTGTGAAGAATCTGTCATGAACAAGAGAATCCCATTGCCTCCATTTGGTTTAGCTACTTACAAAATGCAAGGAGATCTCTGGGGAAAGACAGGGTTTGATCAGGACCGGTTGGTTTATCTTCAAAGTGCTGCTGATTCATGGCTGAAACAGCTGAATGTTGATCACCATGACTTTAACTTCTTCATGAACTCCAGCTTTTAAGAACCTTGAACTGTTCTTTGTTGTTTTAAGCTCCCTCTTTTGTTTTTGTTGTCTGGCTTGTTGTGTTGTTTTAAGTAGCAACCGCCATTGCTGAGTTGTTACTTCTGTTGCAAGCCATGGTAGTTACTAAGAAGAAAACAATTTTTTTTTCCTTTCTTTTTAGGTGTTGAGGCGATAAGAAAACAAAAATAATGATTTCGGACTTGAGTAAGACAATGTAAATGAAGTTCTTTACTCTTCTCTTTATTTTATTTCTGTTTTTTTTTTCCTTAATTGATATGTGAATAGAGGACTCTGTTTTGTACTTTCTGTCTAAGGCCTTGAGTGACAACTGCGGACCAGGCAAAACACACCAGCGGGATTAAATCATGTCACCACTCAGTTAATTGTTTTAGCTATTAGTTATTTCTTTAAAAATTATAATAAATAGCAAGTGGTGGCCTGATACACTGTAGCGGGAAAAGTTTTGTTCTTGAACGCACATAGAAATGAGAACTTACCAATAAGGTGTGGTTTGATACACTGTAGCAAACTAATATATCAAAAACTATTATTTATTGCTAGAGATTAATGAATAATGCAAAGAAAACAAGTGCAACCACTCAATTGATATTTTTGTTATTTCACCTTTTAGAGAACATGGAAATTTGATTCTTATGTAGTTTTATTTAATTATCCAAATTAAATCTACTAATATTTATCTAGTTAGTATAAATTTGAATGATTTAAAATAATAAGTATACAAAATAATAAATATATTTATATTTAACTAAATGTAAATATAATTTTGTATTTATAGTTTGTTGGTAATAAATAAATATATATGTGCATTTATAAAAAATACATATTTTATCAAATAAAAAAATTACATATGCAGATTTTACATAAAGTAATTAAATGTATAGGTATCCTTTATTTTATGCTAGAAGATGCAAAATAACAAGATCCCAAAAAGTTGCTAAATAACAACCGCCACAACTTTATAATAAATATTTTTAAAGCATCATATATACAATTTTGAAAGTCTTTAAATAAAATTTTCAGTTATAAAATTGTAATAATAAATAAAAATAATTATTTTATTTGTGTTAAAAAATATATTTTTTAAAAAATTATAAATATATAATTTATTTAATTTTGGTTAAAGATAATATACACAACTTTGGCAGTCTTTATATATTAAACAAAAAACGTAAATAAAATTTGTAGGGATTAAGATATATAACTTTATGATAAACAAAATATTTATTTAAATAATTTTTTTATCATTAAAATTTTAATTTTAATTTTTATAAAATATAAATAATATTATATGTATCACGCAATAGTTACTATATATGTTATTATCACATACTGTTTTGATCGTGTTTTAGATGAACTGCAGTTGTCCTGTAGTATGCATTTCTCTCGCATAAATTGCACTTAAACCATACCGAAATACCAACATAATTTTTCAGATACATATTTTGCTGAAATAATAGCAGAGACATGATGATTCAACACACAAGAGAAGACTGATTTTCATACCGATGAGGTAACAGATGAATGACAATGACACAATAATAGATAATATTGTGTCATATGTTATGGGAAAATCAATAAAATAGACTTATTTTCTGATTGTAATTTATTTGTACTTTAAAAATATATAAAATATATTTATAATATCAAGTTGAATATTAGTTTATATTTTTAGCACTATTGAGTTTATAAACACCATTCAAGCATTTGTCCCGCACTTTTTATTATTTTGGTCACCATTCACATAATTTTTAAACCGCTTCTTTTAGACGAACCGCACTTGTCCCGCAATATGCGTTTTTCTGACACTAACCGCACTTAAACCGCACCGCACTAACCAATCCGCTCGTCCCGCACTGCCCAACCCGCTGTTACTAAATATATAACACAAATCATTGTCTTTCTTGTATGTCGGTAAGATAGGAAGAAGACAACACACTTTTTGGTAGATTTTATGTGTACTTTTTGTTTGTTCTCTAGATTTTTTATTTATTTAAAGTTGAATGTTGGATGCAGATGTTTTTTCACATTATATGGTTACTTTTGCTTTGTTCTTTCAGTAACTTACGGAAGACGTGACTGAAGAGTCGATATCTTCTGACTCATTCTTTAACGAATGAAGACTTAGGTGCGATAGGAACTTCAAAAGGATTAGGTCAAGTTAAAAGTTGAAACAATCAAAATTTTTGTTCAACGACATTAATAACAGAGAAGCTGCTTGGTTATGCAATAGTGACCATAAATAATCAGTGATGTTTTATTGTTTGAACCGGTGAAAAGTCTTTGTATTCTCTCTTGAAGAAATTTTGTGAAATAAATTGAAATGAATTTGCATTTTTCTATGTACAACTTTAGATTTGAACTAAAAGATCTAATCCAATAACTTGGCATTATATTTGTGGAGTTTTTATATTTAGGGTGTTTGAAATTAATGTATATAGATTTTCATGTACACATACTAACAAAATCTAAACTAAAAACCAATTAAAATATATTAAATTTGATAACCAATCCTAATTTTGTATAAAGGGAACTAAAATTTCAAAACACACAGAAGTTGCAAATAAATTGAGATTAGTAAACAAAATTCCTATTTCACAATTATATTTCATTCTTTTTCAAAAAAAAGTTCCTATTTCACAACTATATATTTAATTTTATTATGATTTTGTCCAATTCTTTTTTTTTCCAAAAATTTCATGACTTTTTGAATAATATCTTGTCATTTAAGATAGTGGTGTTATTATTGAAGCAATAATTCATTTTATTTGCAAAATATTATTTTAAAAATATCCTATTGGTTATTGACCAAAAAAATAATCTTATTAAAATATCTTATTGGTTATTGACCAAAAAAAATAAAAATCCAATGGGTTCTTCTCTCTCTCCCTCTGTTTCCTCTTCATCTCCAAAAGTGACATGAACTACACCGTTACGCGTCTTCTTCTTTTCTTCTTGATTCCTTCGCAAGCAATCTTCTCCGCTTTTCCTCTTCACTAGAGTTGAAATCAATAAACTGGGGATGGTTTCGTTTGCTGGATTCGCCTTCATCACTGGATTTTTGCTGGGGATCCTCACCATCGTAGCTGCGGAAGTTGCTGCCTTTCTGTATCTCCTCAAGCGATTGAATCGGAAGAGAAACCTCCATGAATCGAATAAGACGTGCTCTGATCCTCCCAACTCCATTGATTTCAGTCTCAACAAACAGGTACAACAGCCTCATGAGTTTCCCAAAGTGTTGAGCTTTCTCGTAAAGTTTTGATTTTTATTGTTTAATGTGTGTTTGCTTTGGTGGAGACATTGTGATCAGTTTCTCCATTTCTGAGATGGAGAGTTGTTTGATTTCATTTGTCTCAGGGAGTGATTTGGGTTTTGGAGTCTGATGATAGTTTAAAGGATTGGATGAATGAGAAGTTACCAAAAGAGCAGAATAAGAAGAAGAAGAAAGACCTCTTGGAGGTGCATCCAGTTAGAAAGTCTGCTCATATAAAAGACCACAAGCTCATCTTCTCAAATGGAGATGGCACTCAGAAGATTGTTTCTTTGAAAGGTTGCTCCGTTGAGGCTGTTTCAGGGTCTGAACTCCCAACAAGGAAATGGTACTCAATCTCTTAAACATTGCTAATTCATTCAAGTAACCAGTGTTCTAAAAATTGGTCCAGGCGGCGCTTAACATCTGCCTAATCACCAAAATTGGACCTAAACGAACAATTTTTCTTGTTTTAAAAAAAAAAAATTGATCTAAGAAAATCGGTTTATTTACCCGCATAATCAATAATCTATTTAAAGCGTCTATTTACCGCCTAACGATTTTTTGAACATTTGTTTTCTTAGGGCGAAAAGATATCCTATCAAAGTAGAAAGCAAAACTTCAGACTTGTACAAAGGAAACCGTGTGTTTTACATCTTTCTCGAGACTTCTTGGGAGAAGGAGTCATGGTGTAAAGCTCTCCGTCTTGCTGCTTGCAATGATCAAGAAAGATCTACCTGGCCTACCCAGTTGAAACA
Organism: Brassica napus; assembly: GCF_020379485.1. Lineage (NCBI taxonomy): Eukaryota > Viridiplantae > Streptophyta > Magnoliopsida > Brassicales > Brassicaceae > Brassica > Brassica napus. The sequence goes on along the minus strand of NC_063435.1, from coordinate 11,707,153 downwards.
TGATTTCCAGAACTACATAGCTTCCCTTAATGTTGCATATCCTTCTTTTACGAAACAACCATCATCTGGATTTGATGTTGAGTCATTGGACAACAAGGGGGTTAAAATAGATGCTCCTTCCTCAAAAGTTCGTTTGTTCTGGAAGAAATTCTCAAGAAAGAAAGTGCCGAACCGTGAAGACAAGAAGACTTCATCAGCACGTCATTACCAAGATTCATCCGGTAGCTCTGGAAGAAGCACCCCAGCGAGAAAGGTGCGAGATAACAACATCCCTGAGGAAACTGAAGTGCAAGCTTTCTCACGTTCTTGGAGCCATGTCAGTCATGTCTCTGATGTAGACTCGGAGGACAAGTTTTATACCGATGAAGGAACTTTAGCGTGGAACTTGCTGATCTCTCGGCTGTTTTTTGATGTTAAACTGAACACAGGGATAAAGAATATAGTGCACGAACGTATCCAGGTCTGTTATTAAAATGAAAGATGTTGTTACATCAATTATTGTTTATACAACTCTTTTTTTGGTTTAACAGCGGGTGTTGTCTAACATGAGACTTCCCAGCTACATAGGTTATTTAATCTGCTGTGATGTAAAGATTGGGAATCTCCCGCCTTATATACATGGTGTAAGGGTTCTTCCAGTAGAGATGAATGGTGTGTGGGCGTTTGAACTAGACATTGAATACACTGGTGGTGCGGGTTTAGTAGTTGAGACTCGTGTTGATGCCAGAGCGGAAGATCTGCAGAAAAGGATAGCTGAGGGAAAACTGCAGCCAAGTCCTTCTGGCGATGTTCCCATAGATCTCCTTGAAGGTCTTGAAGAGTTTGAAAAACAATTAAGTGTTCCTGGAGGAACTGTTGAAGTGGAAACTGGAGGAAGCGATAAACCTGGTTAGTGTATTCATTTAATTATTTAGCATGATGCGTAGGTGAATTTATACGGAGTTATATATTTGCAGATGAATCTAAGGGATCAAAAGGAACAAACAATGGATCTAAGTGGAAGTCTATTCTGAAGAACATCGCTGAGCAAGTCTCTCAGGTTAATTCTTTGTGTGAGCCTCCCTTTTTCTTAGTTCTTGTAGTATCTTATAGACCGTCTCTGTTTGTAAACTGCAGGTTCCGATTAATTTGTCAATAGGAGTCTCCTCCCTTAGAGGGACACTGCGCGTACACATGAAGCCGCCTCCATCAGATCAACTATGGCTTAGCTTCACAACCATGCCTGATATTCATTTCGACCTTGTCTCATCTGTTGGTGACCACAAAATCACAAACAGCCATGTTGCTACGTTCTTGATCAACAAGTTTAAGGTAAAGAAAAAAACACTTGCTCCTCCTTTTGTTTCTAAAGGAAAATGAAACAAAATATATAACACAGTATCTCTCATTCTGCAGAACGGGATAAGAGAGGTCATGGTGCTTCCCAACTGCGAAAACGTAACCATTCCATGGATGATAGCTGAAAAGGATGATTGGGTCCAACGCAGTGTTGCGCCATTTATGTGGCTGAATCAAGACTCAGATAGTGATCACGATAGCTTCGAAGCTGCAGAAGTAAAACCTAAAGCCGACAAGCCGGCGAGTCCCAAGAAAGTTGCCAACGTTCACCAGAAACCAAGAACTGATGAAGAGCCTGTGGCTTCTTCACCATCAGCAGCTAACTCCGCAGCTCCTGTAGTAGAAAGTGACAGTTCCTCGGAGGATACAATAGCACGAGGAGGCAATGACGAGGAGACTACTCCGGCTAGTGTCCAGTCATCATCGAGGTCTATCTTTTCAAGTGAAGAGGATGATTTGAAGGGAAAGAAAATTGGAACAAAAGAGAGGATGTCCGGTTTTAGGAAGAAGTTTGAAGAGAAGAAACGTCATGTGGAGGAAAGAAGTAATAGATTGTTGAAAAGATGAGAGGACCTTAACACACAAGGGTTTAGAACAAGAAGATGAAGAAGCCTTTTTATTAGATTAGCCTTATAATACTTATTACTTGTATCCATATATGTTTGATGAAAATATCAAAAGAACTCAACTGTGAAATCTTTCTTTATTCTTATATATTGCAACAAACAAAGAGCAGCATCAAAACAGAGATTCTATGCAAAGTGATTTCATACAGACCAAGAGGAAAGTCCCATCTAGTAATCTTCAGGAGCCAAGGGCTGGTGGTGTGTGTGTTGTGTTGGTGGTTCAGTAGGTATGACCATGTACTCATATATAAGAGCAGCTAAAGCACCACCGATGAATGGACCGACCCAATAGATCCAGTGATCATCCCATCTCCATCCAACCAATGCTGGACCAAAGGCTCTAGCTGGATTCATTGACGCACCAGAGAACGGTCCACCAACCAAGATGTTTGCCCCAACTATGAGTCCAATCGCAAGCGGTCCTATAACACCAAGGCTTCCACGTTTTGGATCGATCATAGTCGAGTAAACAACGTAGACAAGTCCAAACGTTAAAATGATCTCTAACACGAGTCCGTTAACTGCACCAACACCTGATGCTAAACGGAAACCAACTGGTCTCTGCATGAACATACAACAAACTCTTTCATAAATTCTTAAATGGACTTCACATGGATTAGTCTTACCATGCCGTTTGTGGCGAGCCTTAATAATATACAAGCGAGGATGGCTCCAAGAAGCTGAGCTATCCAGTAGTAGATGGCCCGGATCGCAGAGAGTCTGCCTCCAATAAGAGCACCAAAAGTGACTGCTGGGTTTGCATGTCCACCGGAGACATTGGCGGCTGCAGAAACAGCAGCGAAGAGTGCAAAAGCATGAGCTAACGCTACTAATACTAGTCCTCCTGGTGTGTTTGTTCCCGCATGAGCCGCATGGTCCCAATACAACTTATCTGAGGATAAAACAACACAACTGACAAGTCATATCAGCTAACTGCATACAGATAGAATCTATCACAAGGGTGAGTGTACGAACCGAGAGAGAGGATAGAGCCTTCAGCGGCAAAGACGAAGACAAAAGTGGAGAGGAACTCAGCTAACGTGGCTCTAATGGAGTCAGGGTGTGTAGCCTCGTCGGCTCTACCGAAACCGTACGCTCTACGAGCTGATGTTGCCATTATAATCACAAACACACTGAATCAACAAGGATGTGTGATGAACAAAGGTAGAAGTAGAGAGAGAGAGAGAGAGAGAGTTTAAAAGAAGTAAAGGACAGATGTGATACTTGAGTGTCTTGAGATGGACACGTAGCTTTAAAGTGCATGCATGTACTTTACCATGTATGTCATTTTCCTCCGCCTCCTTATCTTCTCTTGGTAAGTTTTTTGGACGGATTCAGACAAAGACAAAGACATAACAAACGTCTTTTCGAGAGAAACAGCGGTTTACATAACGTTTTGTGCAACTTCTATAGAATCTTCATTGGAATCTCAAAACTGTAATCTCCTGTGAACTTGATATCTTGGGTGTGACTTCTTCAATCAGGCATTGTTAGCCCCAGAAGCAGCATCCTCGGCTGCTTTCTTCTTCTTCTTCTTCTCCCTCTTCTTCTTGTTTATAAGAGCGTTCTTGCTCATCTCTCTGTAATGAACGAACAACAGAGCATCCATCAATATAAGGAAGACTGTTTCCAAGATTATGTATGTTTTGCAAGATAGAGCACATACCCTGCTGGGTTTCCTCCAAGCAACTGCAATTTAAATCATCAAACTATCAGAGATATATTGAAAAACGGTAGTTATGAGTATGAACAAGCAAATCACTTTCATGACGTTGATAACTAGTTGTTAGTATCATTGTGATACATAGAAAGGTTCTTTCCCAGTACCTCGGCTTGAATGGCAGCTGCGTGGTTAGCATGTGGAGGTCGATACGATACGCAATTTTGTATAGTGGAGATGGAAGCAACAGCTTTCTTCTGAGCTGATCCTTGTCCTAAGATAATCGTTTTAAGAACAAGCTAAGTAAAATTTATAAAACTACTATATCAGACACATGTTTAAGGGCTAAGACCGAGTGACTCGAACCTTGCGATTTGCCCTCTTCGAGTTTCAATGATTCAATTGACTTGACAAGTGCAATGATCTCACTGACCTGTCTGGAGACTCCGGCTTCCATTCAGCCTGTAGTTGACCAAGGCACCTTAGCAAGACAACCTGTAATTATCGTTTTCAAAGCTGTTAAGAGATATACCTGGTTCAGTCTCTCAAACATCTTCTTGAAATGACTTGTAGTTGAAGATTTTAATCCTAAAAACAAAGAGGATATAGATCACAATACAGTTAGAGCTGTCAAATGGTCCGTCCATGGCCCAATTGGGCATGACCATTTGGACCATTTCAGTTTTGGACAGTAATGGGTGGTCCATATTGGACAATGGTCCAACAAATGTCCAAGACCAATAGAGACCATGTCCAAATGGGCATGCCCATGGACACCCAATAATATTTATAATTATTTTTTTAATTATTAGTTTAAATTTTATTTCTAAAATTTTGAAATTATGTTTACTTTCTAATATTATAAAAGTAATTTTTTTTTGTCGAAACTGTAAAACTATGTTTTCCTCTCAAAATCGAAAAAAATTCATTTTTTCGCAAAAACCGAGAAATCTCGTTTTTCCGCCAAAACCGAATTTTTTTATTTTTTCGCCAAAACCGAGAAATTACGTTTTCTCGCAAAAACCGAGAAATTATGTTTTCCGTCAAAACCGAGAAATTGGGTTTTCCCGCCAAAACCGAGAAATTGCGTTTTCCCGCCAAAATCGAGAAATTACGTTTTTCCGCCAAAACCGAGAAATTATATTTTTCCGCCAAAACCGAGAAATTATGTTTTCCGTCAAAACCGAGAAATTGGGTTTTCCCGCCAAAACCGAGAAATTGCGTTTTCCCGCCAAAACCGAGAAATTGCGTTTTCCCGCCAAAACCGAGAAATTGTGTTTTCCCGCCAAAACCGAGAAATTGTATTTTCCCGTCAAAATCTGAGAAATTGTGTTTTCCCGCCAAAACCGAGAAATTATGTTTTCCCGCTAAAACCGAAAAATTGAATTTTTCCGCTAAAACCGAGAAATTATGTTTTCCCGCCAAAATCTGAGAAATTGCGTTTTCCCGCCAAAACCGAGAAATTGTGTTTTTCCGCCAAAACTGAAAAATTAAATTTTCCCGCTGTTTTATGAAATTCATTTTTCCGTCAAAATTGTAAAATTACGTTTTCCGTCAAAATCGTTAATTTTTTATTTTAACGATAAAACTGTTTTTTTTTGGGTTAAATTGTAAAGTTATGTTTTCTTTTATTAAACTCATGAAATTATGTTTTATGAAGCCCATGGACACCCATTGTCCATTTGGTCTTCGTCCAATTGGACCATATATCAATTGGTCTTTTGTTCAGTTGGACCATTTATTAATTGGGCACGTCCATAGCCCACCCAAAATGAATTGGACTGGGCTAGCCCATGGTCAGCCCGCCCAGTTGACACCTATAAATACAGTCCATATCAGCGAGATATCACAATTCTGACAGAGGAGAAACCTTCTCTGACAACTTTAAAAGTTCGAAAAAAAATGTAAGAACCCCAAACAATCTATTTATAGAAGAAACAAAAACGAGAAGACAAAAAGGAAATAGGGATGTAAAAGAGAATCATACGTTTCCCTAGGGGTTCCAGCGAAGAGTGTTATAAGGACATTCACCAAGTTCCATCAAGGGTTTGCACTTCTTGTCAAAGATTGTCACACAAGCCGGAAGTCACACTAGGGAAATACAAAGTTTGAAGAAACAAACGCGACGAATTAACATGCCAAACTGATAATGACGTCCACAACAAACATTAACTATCAATAAATTCATAGAGAGATAAGTAACTACAGCTGATGAACAAAGGATACAGCCATATACATGAAGAATCACTTAAAGTAGCCAGCTTTCAATATAGCAACTACTCCAGGTGAAGAGAAGAAGAAGAAGGCACCTGAAACGATCGGAAAATCGGTGGGCAGAGTAATCAGTCGATGTAAAACTCTCATTGCTTTCTTTTTGTTTGCTGGATGGAATAAATATGAGTTGAACGTTGACGTGTTTTATTATGATTCGTTGAAAATGTCAACCTTTTGCTGATGTGTCTTCTTATGATTCGCACACGTGGTTGGTCAACCTTCATATTTAAACGGTCCCTCAAACAAACAAACAAAAAAAAACGATATTCAGGGAAAGGAGGAAGATGCTGAGCTTATCGCTGAGTAATCATGTTCCTCCATTAACGCTCTTGAGCCACCACGAACGAAGAACTCTCAATCTCAAGCTCAGTTGCCGATCTTCCCTACTGTTTCACCAACTCTTCCGCGCTAAGCTCGTTTCCAATTCTTCACCTGGAGTTGTTGCAGTTTCCACCTCTTCGTCTCCCTTCGCCGTTCCGGAATCAGGAGACGAAGACCACTTCGATGACGAATTACGCCGTCTGTTGGCGCTGGTGCCGGAGGAGATACGACGGACGCTGGAGGAGCATCCCGAAATCGGCGAACTCATTGAGGTAGTGCTGGATTTAGGTCGTAAGCCTCTGGCGCGATTCCCTTCCGGAGATTTTATCATCTCCGACGAAGCTGTTAGGGTTAAGGATCTGCAATTCGCAGTCTCTCAGGTTGGTGAGTGATTTTTCTGTATGATGCTGAGATTTGAGTTAAAGTTTCCGAGCTTCTAACTTAAAATCAATTGGCAGTGAATCGGATTGGTTTAAGTTCCTTATATATTAGTGTTGGTTTCTTTAGATCCTAATCTCGAACTGATACGATGCTAAGTTTCATTAGTTTCTAACTCAAAACCAATTGGTAACGAGTGGATTGGTTAAAGTTTTTTATATTTTAGTGTTAGTGTTGGTTCAATGTGGGATCTAAACCAGTTTTTCTCAGGTTGGTGAGTTTACTAATGATAATCGAGCTGGAATCAGCCGGACATTGCACCGGATCAGTGCCATAAGGAACCGGAAAGGCGAAATCATTGGCTTGACTTGCCGTGTTGGTCGATCTGTTAGAGGAAGTGCCAATTTGCTGCGTGACCTTGTCCAAGATGGGAACTCCTTGTTGCTTATTGGTCCACCAGGTGTTGGTAAAACCACAATGATTAGGTTCGTGTGTAGAGTACCCTATGAACTCTTCTCATTGCTCCCTTTAGAACCATTGATTTTGATCTTTGTGCTGTTGTAGGGAGGTAGCAAGAATGCTAGGGAATGACTATGAGAAGAGAGTGATGATTGTTGATACTTCTAATGAGATTGGTGGTGATGGTGATATACCTCATCCTGGGATTGGTAATGCTAGGCGGATGCAAGTTCCTAACTCTGACATACAACACAAGGTTTAGTATATAAGCTTTAACTTTGTTCTTTCATAGTAAATGAGAGTGAGTGTCTGTTTTAATTTGATTTACGTTCAGGTACTGATAGAAGCAGTAGAAAACCACATGCCTCAAGTGATTGTGATTGATGAGATTGGGACTAAACTTGAAGCTATAGCTGCAAGTACAATAGCAGAGCGTGGGATACAGTTAGTTGCCACGGCTCATGGAGCTACCATAGAGAATTTGATTAAGAACCCTTCGTTAGACCTCCTCGTTGGAGGTGTGCAGGTTAGACATGATGTGTTTGCTTACCATTCAAACCAATATTGAATTCAAAGATGTAGTTTGGAGATTCTCGTTTCTGTAGTTTAGACAGCATTGTGACTATGTATAATGGATATCTTTGGCAGAGTGTGACTCTTGGAGACGAGGAAGCGACCAGAAGAGGTGGCACGAAGACTGTCCTTGAAAGAAAAGGTCCTCCGACATTTACCTGTGGTGCAGAAATAGTTTCAAAGACTGAAGTTCGTGTTCATCGTAGTCTTGAAGCAACTGTTGATGCTGTCCTCGCAGGTAGACTATTGTCTTCTTGAGTTGGAACTGTCTATAGAAGCAAAGAATAGATACATAACTACATAAAACTATCTTCTTCGTTTGACTCATCTCCTGGCTAAAAGGTCGCTTACCAAACGTTGAAATCCGCAAAATAAACTCTCATGGAGTGGAAGTGATCATGGAAAAGAAGGAACCTCTCATGGATGTGACGACTTTGGATAAGAAACATGAAGAGGAAACATTAGATGTTTCGAAGCTCATCAAGGAGGAAACTATCTCTGAAGTCCTTCCAACTAAAGAGATTACAGAAGCAGAATCTTCAGAGCACGAGACACCAATGTATCTATATGTCTATGGGGTAAGATTACTTATTCCTTTTTTATGTGTTACCAATGGTTATATGGTTTCTTGGTTATCATATACGTATACATATACAGATTGCAGAATCAACTGTCCTTCAGGCAATTAAAACACTAGAGATGGAAATTGCAGTAGAGATAACCGACAACATTAGTGAAGCAGAAGCCTTGCTTGCATTACAATCCAAGATCAGAAAGAATCCTCGGATTAAATCATTAGCTACATCTCACGGTATACCTGTTTATGTAACAAAGGTAACAGAAAAAACAAGACTGTTCTTGAAGTTTTCAAATATTCACCATCTTTAACCAAAAGAAACTCTCCTTCTTGTAGACTAGTTCAGGTATTCAAGTGGCCAAAGCGATACGAGAGTTACTCACAGACTACGAAGATGGAGTAGGAGAGTTTGGTTCAGAAGATCGTCCAAAACTATCTGAAAAAATGGACGCCTTAGAGGTACGTAAAGAGCAAGTCAGAATTATATTCAGAACCGTTCTAGGCACAGCCGAATGAAACATTTGCTTTGGTCTTGAATTTTGGAGAGCTATTATACATAGGTCGCATAATTAACTTCTAAATTGTCAAAAAAAAATTATTAAAATTAACCATAAATGTTAATGACCATCTAAATCTTAGATTCGGCCCTGATTATATTTCATAGTAACCACAATGCACCATTGTTAGAACTGATTTGTGTATATGCAGGAAGCAAGATTAGCTATAGAGCGGATAGTGATACCAGAAAATGAACCAGTCGATCTTCTCCCAAGGCCAAGGAAGATCGTGTCATTTCAAGGAAACCTAGTGAGGAAGTATAATTTAAGATCCGAAAGACATTGGAGAGGAGATGAGGTGTATCTGCGAATCCTGCCTTATGGTATGGACGAAGACGAAGATGAGGAGGAAGAGGTGGTCGAAGAAGAGAACGGAGGAGAGCTTGAGGAGTTCGGTTGTGTTACTGAAGAGTCTAATGGTTTACCCTACAGTATCGACAGGTTGCCTCTATTGCCTGACTAGTTTTGATTTTATATGTTCATAACATTGTTATAGATACATTTCTGTGAATGCAAATATAATATTTGTAAAAAGAATATGGTAATTGGGTATTATGAAATGATTCTTAGACTAGTCTTGAAATACTAATAGATCAGTGTTGATTTTTTTTTATGTTACTTAAACATTTACTGGCTATAGATAAACTTGAATACTTGGTTCTGAAGAACATAATCGTTTGTCACTAATTGCTAATTTGCGTCCAACTAATTTTGTTTTTTGTTTTTCTTCTTGAAACTCACTTGATAACAAAAACAATTACTCATTTCTTTTTCCACGAGTTAGACTTAAGATGGTGACACAATACAATCAAATCAGTTATTAAATGGAAACCCTATTTTGTAACTTTTACTAAATGGGAAAAAAACTATATTAGAATATATGTAGTTTTATTATTTATGTTAATGTCGTCCATGTATCACTATCAGAATTCGAACTTATAGTGCAGGTTGCTGACAAGTTAAACTAACAGCACTTTTCTTTTAAAAAATGTTTTGACTTTACAAAATTTACACATCCACTGCATTTTGCAACAATACTTCACAAAAAGTGGTGATGAGTGATGACTCATGAAATTTTGACTTGTGAGTGACTCTATACACATCTAACCGCCATTACAAATTTATTTAATTTATCTTCCAGTCAGCCATCGTGATCCATTTTTGGGTTGTTAGTTAACTCAAAATATAAATTGATATAAAAACATACACGCTAGACAGAAAATAATGTAAATATGATAATTTATTTAAATTTGGAGTTTAATGGAATTAAAAAGTTGGATAGAATAACTTGATAGAGTGCGTTATGTAAGAAAGCGCCGACCAGATGAGCAGGACCACGGTGAGAGGTAGGTAGTTAAACCTTAACAACCTTAATCATCTGACAGGGCCAACTATACTTTGATTAATTAACCCCATTAAAATTCATTTTTACAAAATTTATTTTAATATAGCTGGGCGTCTGTATTGCACACATGACACATCCATATTCTTATATTCATATGTACATTTGTGTTAAATGTATTTATTGATAAAAAAATTAAGAAATGAAAATTTTGAATAGCTAAACGTTTAATTAAGAAACTTATAGTGTATTGTATATGTGTTTGTTATGAGTTTATGATATATGTCATATGTAAGCGGTTTATAAGTATTTTGGTAAATAGAATAGACGTATATAGGAGAAAATAAAATACTTTGGAGTAATTTGTTAAAATGAGTTAGGAGGAGAATTTTTGTTTTAAAGAATTACATATATATTGTGGTGTTTATTACGGTATTGATCCAAGCGGTAAAGTATTTGAAAATTTTATTATATTATAATTTAAGGTTTAAATGTGATCATCATGATGGTGCTATCAATGTGTTATCTTCCGCATAATGCATTGTTACTAATTAAAGATGATTTTTTTTTGTTAAAATGTTCCACAAACATAAAAATGATTTTAAGTTCCACCCATGAGTCATTCCCCAGGATTACATCGATAATACACACGTGAAATACATATAGTTAGCTATTTTGTAACCTGATAAACTCCATATTTTGATTACCGGATCATCAAAACAACATATAGAGTACAAGAGAATCTTGAGTATCTAAAGTATTATCTATATAAATCTATTCTCAAATATATATACAATCTCAGAATCTCGTATATTCAATTTAACATGTTTGTTTTGTAAACCATTTGTAATCTAAAAAATTAGGTAATCATGTCAATACTGCTCTCTTAATTAGTAGTTGAATTGAAGTTAGTGTTCAATTCACTTTTTCTTTCGGCTTCGAAATGGTGCTTCACTTAATCTATAAACTAAAGTGCCAGCTTGTATCCACAAAAAAACCAAAATCGTTTCCGCTAATAATCTAACATATAGTGGCTAACTTCGTTCGTCTTACACTCACCTTGACTCTAAAGAAAACTGAGAAAGAAGCTTTAGTGATTTGGACCTCACTCATAAATATTCTGTTAAGTTCTTTTATACTCTTAAGAAGCTATATATAATCGTTTCATGCATGCACATATATTATACAGAGATTAATCATAGTTGATTTTGCTTTTGAAAAATAACACTATTTTCTTTGTTTCTTTATAGCATCTGTTATTTTCAGCCGATAGAATCAATTTTTCATCAAAACACATTACTCAGATCACTTTACTTCGGACTGACGTTAGATAACTCATATGGTCAGCTAATCAAAAGGCCAACCCAAAAAAGGCGGCAAAAGTTAGCCACATGGCTTTTCTTGACTCTTTGCTACGACAATTTAAAAATTAACCCCATTCACATTTGTCCCCCACATTTTCTGTTTTTTTTTTTAATATCATCAACTGGTTTAGATAATTTTGACAAATCAGGTCATCATTCAAATGAGCTCCTTTAGAAAGTTTAAAAATGTCATCGAAGCATTTTCACCTTTTTGTTAATCTCTTACTTCTTTTTTTTGAAGGAGTGGAAATTTCTGAAGAGAAAACCCGTACATTACCTTAGAACGAAGTTCAAATTATGTTAAATTAATTTTTTTGGGGGGAGTAGACCTTTTCCTAACAAAAACTGAACTAGCGATCTCTAATACTAGATGGTCTAGAGTTTTTGTTACTAAACTTTAACTGTTACTCATCATATACATTATACATAATTTTACAGTTTAATTATAAAACCATTCGCATTAGTAGAAAACATTTCACATCCTCTATTTATTTTACTCATCATACGCAGACGTAACAAACTAACAGTAACCTGGTTTATATATACATAAAATTATAAAGTAGGTGTGGATATATATAAGCTTACTTTAATATATTTTATCATTATATGTTGACAAAAAAGAATATATGTATTGTAAGTGCATGTGCGCTCGAACGAGCACTTTGCAGAAGTTGGATTATAAATTGGCTTTTACGACCGTCTTATCTATTTTATAATATACAGCAAAAAGTTTATTATTCCATTAAGATTCATGATCCCAACGCCATTCTCTATATAAATGTCTCAGGCATATATGATGAAAAACGTACCTCATTTATACATAAAACATATAAACAGCTTACACACTGAATCATTTTATTAGCACATAACACATGGCTAGCTTTAAGTTTTTGATGTGTTTGTTCTTGATCTGCGTTTCTTCATTGTCGTGGTCATCAGCATCTCGGCCGTTGCAGCAACGGTTTGCAAACGAAGATGGAAGTAGACGAGGGCGTATGATGAGAGAAGCAGAAAAAGTGTTGAAAGCTAATATGGAAAAGCTAATGGGGAGAGGTTTTAATGAGTCCATGAGACTTAGCCCTGGAGGTCCCGATCCTCGTCATCACTGAGTTCGAGATCTCGTAGAATTAAAGATGCAGGGATGTGTATTTCTTTTTCTCGATCGAGAACCGGTTTAGAAGAAAACATATTGATCCATTTTGAATGTAGCCTTGTTTGTTCATTCGGTGTAACCAAAATAAATATTGACGTATCTGTTCGTCACACATTTTTTATGAATGGTGCATGCTTTACGTACCCTATACATTTTATTATAGTATATAGTGTATACTAGCCTTGGATCTCTTGGTCTAGTCCAGACTAGAGAGGACGTTTGCATATAAAGTATATATATATAACAAAAAAGGATAAAGAAATAGTATAAAAGTGAGACTGCAATAGTTTAGTTTATCCTGTCTTTAATTCTCTGATGGCTCGTGTAGATATATGATTTAAAATTGTGTTTGAAAAGTATATATGATTTATGACTATTTCGCCTAATATTCCACTAATAAAACATATATAAAAGAGAGATAAGATAGTGACTGAAGTACAAAAACGTAGGGAAAACAAGGTTTGGTTTTAATGAAATTAGAGCATCATTATCCCTAAAATCCACTAAGAGTTTCTTAAATTATTTGCTGTCTGATTTAAAAAAAAAAGGAACCAATCGCAGACTACCACGTGTCAGTGGGAATCTGCAAACAGTGTGAGAAACGGACAAACTGCGTCCCTTATTTCACAACTTTTGAAACCGATTATTGTCATTTTATGGGACCCACGCCATTGGGCTTAGTTTGGTTCGATTTAGTTCAGTTTGGTTTAGATTTAATTTGGTTCACTTTATTTTATTTTGCTTTGGTGTAGTTCGGGTTGGTTATAAAATATTTTAGTATGAGTTTGATTAAAAAATAATCAATTTATAAAAAGTTGGGATGAAATATAAACTTTGTCAGCTAAAAAATCCATTACTAAAACAATGTATCCAAAAATTAATAGTATTACTATAACAATTTAATATTATAACCTTTAGACAATGGAAATTAAAAAATCTATAGATGAATGAGACGAGACCGCAACAAGACTTTGCTTATAGTTTTTAGGTTTTGTTTTTAGTACAATCTTTAGGTATCACGTATTAGGATTAGAATTAGAATTAGAGAATATATTTAATAGTATTATTTGCATCATATTTGAGAATTTTAAAAAATATAAATGTTAAGAAAGAAAACGGAACTTTAACTAAATAATTTCACAATTTATTAATATAGACATATATCTATTATTTATTAATATATAAAAAGTTCGGTTTGGTTCGGTTTAAAACCAAATCAAACCAAACCATTCAGGTTGAGTAAAACATGAACCAATTGTGTTACGTAAAGAACACGGTTTGATTTGGTTTGGTTCGGTTTAACTTCGGCTGGATCAGTTTAATTCGGTTCGGTTTGGTTTTTTAGCCCACCCTACTTCTGATTTCGTTACTAGATCCACTAAAACTTGCAACTATGTGTATTGTGTACATGAAAGAGTATGAATTTTTTATTTGGTAACACAACTTCATTATTAAGCTTAATTGATTACAATGATATAGAACAACATCGGACATACCCAATGTGCAAGCCTCATGGCACAACAACACAACATCTAAATTAAGCAATAGAATGATAGGTACACAAATAAGGTGTTAAAATGAACTTTGAAGGAGCCACTTGCGGATGAAATCACAGAAGATTCCAAACACACTTCAAGATCTTCTAACTTGCAGATTGTCACTTTTTTTTTTTTTGAATAAATGTTAAATTAATTCAAGAAAAAACATTTTTACAATGACTGCAACATAAGTTGAGTGTTTCGAAGGTTTCTTAGGAAATTGGAGAAAGAAATAAAATGTTATCTAAATGAAAACCATGTTTCCATGGCTTTGTTGTGCTTGCGAATTCCCATAGAACGCAAACTGGATATGCGGTTTCGGACAGCTTTGTCCACGTTTTTGATCAAAGTTGCAGGGTTGTTGGAGAGTTCTCCATGCCTTATCCCATTCCTCTCTTTCCAAATAGTTGATAGTGTCGTCTGGAACACATACCTGAGCAGAAATAATCGGGTCGAGGTCCATTTCTGGTCCTTGAGAAGCCGGATGATCTCCTCCCAATCATTTGTATAGTGCACTGACAGTAGCTTATTAGTAAGATTCTTCCAAACTTCTTCTGAATATTTGCACTTGTAAAACAGGTGATTGCGAGTTTCAAGCGGCTCTGAACAGAGGGAACATGCTGTTGGCGCAGGCACATTCCAGGCTAAGATCCTATCACCCGTGGGGAGTCTATTTTGAACCGCAATCCAAGCCATAAAGGAGTATCGAGGTGTGTTGCAGGGGAACCAAATGCCTTTGTACCAGTCGACTTTAGCTTGCTCAACACGGATGAGGTTCCATGTCGCTTTAGAACTAAAATCTGCTTTGTAAATATTATCTCCTGCTTTCCACAGACAGACATCCTCATTGTGATTTAGACCTCGCAGACGCAGTGTCAATATCTCCTCTTCTATCGTGTTGAAAATTTCCTCTCGATGTCTCCTTCTGCGGTGAGAGTTGATAGCCTTTTCCACTGTATCATTAAGCTTAATGCCCATATTTATCATGCCTCTTCCATTTGTTGTGTCAATCAATCTGCCACGAGGGGACCATTGATCAAACCAGAAGGATGTCGATGCTCCATTATTGACTTCCACCTTCATGAAACGCATTGCCATGGCTCTGTATTTCAAGATTTTCTTCCACATCCACATCCACGCAGATTGTCACCTTAACATGTGACTTTGACAAACACTTTAAACTCTTGGTTCTCACAAAAATGAGCTCTGTTGCATCTAGAGAAGAGCAGTGTTAAATTCAACGGAATCGTATCCGGACAAAATGTGCCTCTCAAGGAGTAGGCAAACAATAGACAAATTCTATCCTTGATGGAGGAGTGTGGAAGTGTTCTCTCCTGAACCCAACAAGGTGGATTTTGATATGTCTTCACCACTACACTGGCGAACAAAGGGCGAAGCTTGACGAGATTGACTGTAAGGTAAAAGCAGAGGTCCTCCAAAGTCTTCCAATCCCAACATTACCGATGTTGGAGCCACAAAGATATGACGAAACCAAAGCTAAACCTGTTGACATAAGAATCTGTACTACTTGAAGTGTTGTCTCAAGTGAGGGAGCACAAGCCTGGAGTATTAGAGATCTGTGTGATCTTTTGAAGTTTATACAGGAATCTTATCAATATAAACTAAAATTCTAGTAAGAATAGACAAACCATTTTGTCGGCAGTACCTGGTTTATTTGAAGGCGCTAGTATATACCAGAGAATCTTGAACTGAATATTGTGCCTTAGTTTGTACTATTAACTCTCGAGTGTGTTGAGATTAAACAAATGACTAGTAATGTATAGGTCCCAGTTATAGGAAAACCAATGTTGATCAAAACAAGAACACTTTGGTTCTTCAAGACAAGTTTACTGCAATTTTCTCTTCCCCTTTCATTTAACTCCAACTCATGCTTAAATACACAACTATTTATCAAAAAGAAGACAAAAAAAATAGACTTTCGACATTGTAGGTGAAGAAAAACTCATAATGGGGTCAGGGATGTGATGGGCCCAAATCTCCGACTTGGAAGGTTGTCGGGATGTCTACAACAACCGCCGTCACATCTGCTGAATGCTCATCAGAACAAGTTAGATTGCCGGAACTTGGTTCGTTAGTTTGGAACAGGCGTACTCTCGTTCTGCAGATAGGGCAAGTGGCGTGCGACTCAAGCCAAGCGTCGATGCAATGTGCGTGAAACCAGTGTTTGCAGCTCGGTAAGAGCTTGGCTTTGTCTCCTTCGGCGAGCTCAGAGAGACAAACGACACACTCGACGCCGTCCTCAAACTCAAAGTTCCGAGGGTTAAAATCAACGGCGGGGATTGATCGGATGAGGATGGAGGGGTTAACACTGGCCAACTCCGTGATGTTGATAACATGATGGTCATCGCTTGTACCCAAACCATGATCATTGTTGGCCAGTGCCGGCTCTAAGGGGGTGCTGGGAGTGCAAATGCACAGGGCCCACCTTGTATGTTAAAGTTTCTTTATTATTTTAGGGCCCTAAATTCTTATAGATTAATATATTAAAGGTATAAACTCTAAAAATTACTCATTAGTCTAGAGGAGAAAGAGCACAGGGCCCTTTATTTTTCTAAGCCGGGCCTGTTGTTGGCATCATCATCATCATCATCAAAGTAAAGTTTATAAGCGCCGGCACACAGTAGTACAAGGAAGCCAAGCGAATCCAGAACGATAGTAGCAACCAAAACAACTCTTTGGGCATTCTTGTCACCACGAGGAAAAACCCAATACAGGCAATACTGGAAGCCAATAATAAATATAGAGATAGCATAAAGGTATATTACAATGTGCTTCATCTTCGAATATATGTGTTTCTTTTCAGAATAGCTGAAAGGTGGAAGGAAGGATACTAAAACTTGAATGAGAAGTCGTAATGATTTTGATTTGTTTTCATGAACATGTATTTATAGGTTAAGTGATCTTACCATTTTTCTTTAAAAGGAAAAACTTACTAAACTTGAAGAAATCAAAAAGGTAAAAGTAAGTAATTTCCTTTTTTTTTTAACTAAACTATAGCCATAAAGACGGATTTGTGTTTGGCGGACCTCAAGAAAACGTGACTTTAACTTCCTGATGTCTAAATTTTAAACAATATTTCATCTGCTCCCGAAATTAAGATTTTCTACAGCATGCACGCTTATTAAGAATTTAAAAAATATTTTTAATTTAATTTACTTTTTATTTTATTATACACTTTTCAATAACTTTCCACAAATAAAATTTAATCAATTCAAATATTTTCAATTAATGTTTCTCAAAAATATAAAAAATACCTTAACAATATAGAAAATCTATAAAACCAGTGTTTTGAAACCCGACCCGAACCCGCGGTTGAACCGGTAAACCCAGTGACCCAGAAAAAATTTGGTTTGGGTTTTATAAAAAACCCAATATTTAAAAACCCACAAAAACCCGTAAAAACCCGCAAAAACCCACTAAACCCTGGAATCCGATACTGGTTGAACCGTCGGTTGAACCAATAAATAACTTTTACTCTTTTTTTGTTTTTAGATTATGTTTTATATTCTAAGTTTTCAATTAAAAAGTTAGGTGCTGACAAAAAAAGGTTAGATTTTCCCTTTTCAATTTTATATTTGTAAATTTTAGATTTTGATGAAGATTTTTCACTATGCCATCTAAAAAAAATAAAGTGAACGATGATAGAGAAAACCAAAATTAGTTGATGTGATTTGGTGTTAGTTTATTTTTATTATTGACAATTTATTATAATGATTTTTTACTTTTAGTTTATTTTGAATTTGAAGTTAATTTATTATTCAAATTAGATACTTAAATATTTGTGAGTTTTATATCTTGATTTTTTTAGATGTCATAGCTCTTACTTTGTTACAGAAAATTTTAAATAGTCTAAACTATTTTTTTATATTTTGCATGTCAAATGAAAATAAAAATATAAAAACTAAAGTTAAGTATTTGTTAAATAATTTTTAAACATAAAGTATATACATATCTAAACTATTATTTTATGTTTAAAAAAAAATTAGAAAATATTAAACTTTAGTTTTTATATATTTTATTTTCATAGCTAATATATTATTATATATTAAAATTAATTTATTTATTAATCTGCGGTTCACCCGTGGTCAACCCAGTAACCCAGCGATCCGGTAAGTCGTCCGGTTCAGTGTCCGGGTCGAGTCGAGTTTAAAAACATTGATTTTTATGAAATAAAAGAAAGAATGTAAAAAAAATTATTTTTGGAAACGGAGAGAGTATTATTATATAGGCACTGGGCAGTGCGTTATAAACGCTTTATACTATCAGATATTTCTCGGAATTTTAATTCGATTTTCAATGGAGTTTTCACATGGGTTAGCAAGTTTTAAATGCCTTTCTACAATAAATTTCGACTAAACCGGGGACATACATATCGAATTTCGAGTCGGTTAGTTCCGGTTTAGCATTTATCAGACACGTAAGCGTCATTACCCCCGTCAAACTTTACACATGGTATCACTCCCCTAGTTACTCGGGCTCTTGACGCGCGTGGGGACTAAAGCGCGTGCATCTTCTCCATCCTCGCCTCCTAGGGTTTCGTTGTTGTCAATCACGATCCCTAAAACCCCCTTTCTAATTACCTCACCAATCTTCAATTATCGCCACCGTCCGTGATAAACCCTAATTTATCGACGAGGGAATGGCGTCTGGTGCTCTAGTTTCGAAGGCGAAGCATAAACGGAGCGAAATTAGCAACAAAAGATTGAAACCCACGACGGCGGCGAGGCCGGTGTCTCCGTCGAATTCGGAGATGAGGAAGATAACTCTCAACTCAATCTCAAAGCTTCAAGTCAGAGACTTGAAGCGGAAACTAACAGCTGAGCTTGAAAAAGTCAGAAGCTTGATCAACCGCCTCGAACCTGTCCCCAACAAGGGAGGACAAGGTAAAGCTCAGATCTTGAAGAGCTGTAATAGCTTGCTTACCAAGTTAATGAAGCATAAGTTTGGGTGGATTTTCAACACCCCGGTTGATGCGGTTAAGTCCGGTTTACATGATTATCACACTATAGTTAAGAAGCCTATGGATTTAGGGACTGTCAAGACTAGGTTGAGTAAGAGTTGGTATGAGTCTCCCTTGGAGTTTGCTGAGGATGTGAGACTTACTTTCAACAATGCGTTGCTGTATAACCCCGTGGGGCATGATGTGCATCGTATGGCTCAGTTTTTGTTGAACATGTTTGAGGACAAGTGGGCCCCGCTTGAAACACAGTGTGCCTCTCTTTACAACACTCATCATTATGTGGAGTCATTACCGTTACAAGCTCCTCCTCCTGTAGTGGTTGAAAATAGGACTTTGGAGAGAGCTGAATCTATGACAAACCCAGTGGAGCCTTTAGCTCTAACCGTTTCCCCTGAGAAGTGTGAAGAAGAGGAGGCGTCTGGGAATAGGGACTTGACGTTTGAGGAGAAGCGGAGGCTTAGTGAAGACCTTCAGGATTTGCCTTTCGACAAGCTAGAGGAAGTTGTTGAGATTATAAAGAAGACTAAGCCGGAGCTCGCTCAACAAGACGACGAGATTGAGTTAGATATTGATAGTCTTGACCTCCAAACTCTTTGGGAGCTTTACAGATTCGTGATAGGATATAAAGAGAGCTTGAGCAATAAAAAGGAAGAACAGAGATTGGGATCAGAAAGAGATGTTGAGTCTGTCCAAGAACCGGTGAGAGCAAATAACTAATTGCCTTTTATCGTATTAAACTGGTATCTAGACTCTAATGGTATCCTGTTTCTTCTTTGGTGTTCACAGAACACTCTAGTAACTGGACCTGAATCGACAAAAGTTACAGAACTAGGTGAGATTTTTAGTTTATAAGTACTATATTAGTCTTTTTAGCCTCACTGCAATAAACTCTTTACTTTTATTTTGTTTTTGACATTTTAGGCCATGTGGCATCTCCAGCTCAGCAAGTAAATGCTGGTGTATCAAGTAGTTCTAGTAGTGGATCAGGCTCTTCTAGTGGTAATGTTGAAACTTGTTTGTCCTTCTTCTCCCTTTTCACCAGTTTACTTACATTCCTCTTTCCCTATGCAGATTCTGACAGTGATAGCTCAGGGCATGGATCTTGATACTGTTAACTAACCAAGACTGTGAAAGTATTTAGCATAGGTGGGAGCCATGTTGTTGTCAGTTACACACCCTTTTAGGAGCAAAGCTAGGTTACCTTTTTGTTCCAACGTTTTCTACATCAGATTGTTTCTGTATTAGAGTTCTTGTTAACTGTACATAAAAGTGAACAACACTTGTCATCAATCGAACAGGCTTGTTATGTCCTTCTTAATTGTTTTTATTGTCTTTAATCATATCACTATTTTAAACCGAGAGACCAAAAAAAGACATGCTACCTAATGCAGAAAGTTCACCAACTGGTTGTTACATGGATGATGCTTGTATGTGAAGTTATTCACTTCTTTGAAATCATGCACTCAACAGCAAGAAGTTCATTTTGAGTCTGTTTCCAAATGTCGAAACAAACATCTGCGGATTCGCGGATGATTCAATCCATTTTCCAGCTTGTGCTAGTTAGTCTTCTAGTCATAGGATCTGCGAGATGGATCCTTGATGAACTCAAGAGCAACAAGAGCCGGATATTTCAACTCTATGGCTTCAGACAGAAACAGGCAGTGTTCGTCACCAAAGAGGATCAGATCGATGATAGCTGCAACGTCTTTGAAGGGAAATGGGTTTGGGACAATGTCTCGTACCCTCTTTACACGGAGAAGAGCTGTCCTTATTTGGTCAAACAAACAACATGTCAAAGAAACGGACGGCCTGATTCTTCTTACCAGAACTGGCGATGGCAACCAAGCTCATGTGACTTGCCCAGGTATTATGAAAAGAAAAGAAGCATGAGTTGATTCATGGTCTCAGATCCAAGTGACTTAAGTAATCTTTGTGATGTTTCAGGTTTGATGCTTTGAAACTGTTGGACGTGTTGAGAGACAAAAGACTGATGTTCATAGGAGACTCCGTGCAGAGAAGCACGTTCGAGTCAATGATCTGTATGGTACAATCAGTTATACCTGACAACAAGAAGTCTTTTCACAGGATTCCTCCTATGAAGATCTTCAAAGCTGAGGTACATCAAAAACACATACTCCTACTCAAAAAAGGCAAAGATGGTTTCTTATATTAAAATGTATGATCAGGAATACAATGTGTCTATTGAGTATTACTGGGCACCTTTCATCGTGGAATCGATTTCAGATCATGCAACTAATCATACAGTACACAAAAGGTTGGTTAACCTCGACGCTATTGAGAAACATAGCAAGAGCTGGGAAGGTGTTGATGTTCTAGTCTTTGAGAGTTATGTATGGTGGATGCATCAACCTAAGATCAATGCAACGTAAGCTGTATAACCCACAAGCAAAACCAAAGTTGCTTGCATTTGAGCGCCTACAAGGAAAATTTATATCTATATATATGCATATGCAGGTGTGGTGATACTAGTAAAGTCCAAGAGTATAATGTGACGACTGCTTATAAAATAGCGTTGGAAACATGGGCCAAGTGGTTAGAGACGAAGATCAATCCAGTGAAGCAAAGAGTTTTCTTCACGAGCATGTCTCCAACTCATCTATGGTATGTTCTAGACCTACCGTTTCGGTTTTTTTTGGTTAGTTCGGTTCGACCATAATCCTATTGAAGTAAACCGATTTGGTTCGGTTTTTGGTTAATGTTGATTTTAATTCTTTCCGAAAATAACCTATTTGGAGTCTCGGTCAAATTTTGGTATAATTTTTTTTTTTTTGCGCAACTGTATAATTTTTTTAAAAGATATTTTCGGTTAAATTTTGAATAATTCATTTCTGAAAAACCCAAACTAACCAAAATTCAAACCGAACCGAAAAAAACCGAAATAGTTTCAAAAGTTCTCCAAACTAAACAGATCTCAAAACTGAAACTGAACCAAACTAAAAAATTTCCAAACAACTGAGAGTGAGTTTGGGGTGTGATCTTGGCAGGAGCTGGGAGTGGAATCCAGGGAGCGATGGAACCTGTTATAATGAGTTATATCCAATAGACAAACCATCCTATTGGGGCACAGGATCGAACCAAGACATCATGAAGATAGTTGGTGATGTTCTAAGCAGAGTTGGAGACAAAGTAACGCTCCTGAACATCACACAACTGTCAGAATATAGGAAAGACGGACACACGACTGTGTATGGAGAACGGAGAGGGAAGCTCTTGACAAAGGAGCAGAGAGCTGATCCTAAAAACTATGGAGACTGCATCCACTGGTGTTTGCCTGGAGTTCCTGATACATGGAACGAGATTCTCTATGCATATTTGCTACGCAGTCATCGAAATAACTTCTGATCCCTTCTCAGGGATGTGCAGAGCTTAAGAACATGGAGTCTTTTTTACCATCAATGGTTTTTAGATAGGATAAGCTTTTGATTATTCATTGTCAAAAAAAAGTTTGCATCTCAGAGCCGATTAGCTCGTTTATGTTTTTAATAAAGCAATAGGAGTCTCACTATACAAAGGTACTAAATGATGTAAGCATGACTCTCACAATAGCTCCCATTGGGACTCTTCTGATTCATGTACCTGCGAGCTTTTGGAGTCTATGGCTTCAGAGTCATCACTGACCAGATCAGAACCCATATCTGCATCTCCGAACCAAATTGCAAGCTGCTCGTACTCCTTTTCTCTTATTCTTTTCGTCGTTAAAGCATCCAAGATCTTTCTCTGATGTTGATTAAAAGAGGTGAAAATTAGGCAATGAGAGATGAGTTTAAAGTCTAAAAATCAGTCAGAATGGGGTTTATCACAACAGAGATATTATCTAAAGAGAAAAGAAAAGGGAACCTTTACTGATCTGAGCTTCTTGGTCCTAAAATGGAGAGCATAGAGTTCATTGTCGTCAACACACCCAGGGTCTTCTTCTTGAAATGTTATGCCGGACAATGCTTTGGTATCCAATGGAGCATCAGGCTTGCCATTCATCACATCATCTATAGAAATTAAAAAAAAAACAAAAAACATATTTAAGGGTCCAAAATTTGTAGCAAAACAAGAAATGAATGGAAGCACCAACCCTCATTAGAGGATCTCATGTTTGCTTCAGCAGGTGCATCTGGAAACTTTATGTCGATTGGATTTAGATTTGAGATCTCAAGCGTAGCTGTGGAAACAAAATCTCTGAATGACTCAACCCTAACTTCTTCTCCAGAAGAAGATCTCTGAGGAGTTGAAGTGTTAGTGATCTGAGGAACTGATGTCAGATTACCAACACAGTACTCTTGAATCAATGAAATTCTAGAGAGTGTTCCTCCATCAGAAGAAGAGGAGGAGACTGATAAATCCTCCTTCATGATATCCTCTTCAACTTGTTCCTCAACACTAACATTTCCTAAAACGTCAAAGTTCTGATGTGATGGTGGATCAGAAGGACTTCTTTCACAGCTCGGTGAAGTAAGCCTATCATCTGGTTCACCTCTTACAGATTCCCATCCTGAAGGATCACTTGAGTTCAAACACAGAGTGCTCTGTCCAAAACATAACGAACAATCACCCAGTTTCAGTCTATCTACTCTCTAACATCATTTCAATCAACAATGTAATCCCGGAGAAGAGTACCTGTGAAGTGAAAGTGTCCACCTCCACAAGTATCGTTTCAAGCTTGTTGTAGATTTTACCAAACCATGTTGGACCCATTGTTTTACACTACAAAAAACTATGCAGCAAACAGCAACAAAAAGGTACAAACTTTGGTTAGGTAAAGTCATCATCTCAATAAGGAAAGACGATCAAACAAAAACAAAAGGAGAAGTCCCAATTTAGAAACAACCCTGAAGATGAGTACTTTAGCTATTTACTCGGAGAAGAAGAGTAATTAAGTAAACACTATAGAGAAAAACTATCTAGAGTTTGTGACCAAAGCAGCACGAGGATCTCTGATACAGAGAAACTCATACACGCATCGAGATAGGAGACTTTAAGATAAACCCTAAACTTGAAAGTAAACGGAAGGATTTACCTGAGGAAGAGACTACAACATAACTTATGATCATACGAGACAAAACCTCAACCCGAACAGAATCATCATTATCATCACACAACAATATATAAAAGCTTTATTGTATTATATTCTAAGATTTTTTTAAGGGTGGGTTTAAGATTTTTTTTTCATTTTTATATTTATTGTTTTAACCAAGTGGGATTATCTATTCGGTCATACATGGGCTTCGTATCAAAAAGTCGATACTTGTGGTCCTAACTCTTCTGTTGAGTTTTTAATGGACTCTAGATTAAAAAGCCCATCATGACTTAAAAAAGTGCCCACAACATCGATACGTCAGTAGGCATGCGCGTTCCGTTAGTTCAGATTTTCCAGATCGGTCAGTTTGAAATTCGGTTATTGAACCAAGAAAAAAATAGTTTGGGTTCGGGCTAGTTATGTTTCAAAAAGTTTTTAAATTCAGTTAAAACTTTGGTTTTAAAATTATTAGTTAAAAAAATTGGTTAGTTTGATTCGGAGTTTTGGTTAAAATCAATATAGTTTGGTTAATATTCTTTTTAGAAAACCGAATTAACTAAAAACCGAACTGACGACTAAAAATTTTTAATGATCAAATCGAACTTAGCCGAAAACCAACATTTGTTTTGGTAGGTCTATTTCGGTTAATAACCGCATGGGTCTATTTAGAGGAAGGTTCCAAAATTAGAAGACATGGATAAGGCCACGTAAGTCTAGTTATGTGTATCAGTGTATGCTTAGAGGAAGGAATCCAAAATTAGGAGACGTGGATAAGGCCACGTGGAGGAGATGACCAAAGAGAGGCATGGTTCTGGCCATAATCTACATTGGGAGATGTGATTATGGATTCTATCTCACTCTAATATTATTTTTTATTATATGCTTGTTAAATTCCATTCACATTTAATGATGATGTGTGTATATATAAATGCAACTCTCACAATATACAAACACACACACATCGTATTGTACATTTATAATTATATTACACATTTATTGTAAGAGATCAAAGTGATTGACATGGCGACTTCCACCTTCTCGTCTCGTGGTGCCCAAACGATGAACACCATGTTCGTCAAGTAAGTCTTACTCTTACCTACTTGCATGCCATATATATTGATAATGCATGATCGTGAAAGTTACGATTACTTTCTATTATGTAACTTATATGTTACACATGCAATTATACATATTTATAGACCATTGCTTAGGAAATCTATTCACAAGAAGAGCGCGTCACACGACATAGTGAGGGAGACGGTGAAGATTGATGGTGCCAGCGTCCAAGAGGCTGAGATGAAGACGATGAGAGGTTTCTCCGTCGCCAGAGAGATTTCGTCGTCGTCAGAAAGTAGTTGGGTCCCACATGAAGTCACGGGAATCTACTATCCAAAGGGACAAGAGAAGGTGATGCAAGATGTGCCTCCTCCGGCTCGTAGCCACGCGGAGGAACTCGTTAACTGGTTCTCTTGATCAGGGCCGGCTCAAACGTTTTACAGGCCTCGGGGCAAAACTAAAAAAATGATCCTTAACATGTGAAACTGTAATGTTGATATTGTAGCTACTAAGTAATATAAAACAATTTTTTTTTGGAAATATAAACATAACCATAAAGTAAAACAGTCTTGATTCTTTTATAGATTTTCTTGAGAATGAGATGATTTGCTTTCACAAAAATCTTCACAATATAACATGTTCTCCCGAATCTGAAAAAGAAAAAAAAGCAGCAGTCATCCTAAAAAGAAATGTAATCATAAGAAACGTTTTTTTCGAGCTTTACTCGATGCAAAGTCATGGATAACAGTTTCAAAATCAATGCTTTCTAGAATATTCTTTTCAATGCATAAAATAGCTAAACCATTCAATCTTTCTTGAGACATTGAAGATCTTAAGTAATTTTTCAACAACTTTAATTTTGAAAAACTCCTCTCAGCTGAGGCTACAGTCACTGGTATAGTCAAAAGAATTCTATAAGCAATTGAAACATTCTGATAACAACCCACACTTTCAACAAACTCAAGAACTTCACTAGGTTCTATAGATACATCAGGTAGAGTCGTTTGCAGCATTCTCAGTTCAGAATAAAGATCATTCAAATCAACATCAGAAGAATCGCCATTAGAAAAAGTATTGTAAAAGTTAGTGCAATGAGTTCGAAGCTCACTTTCATCTAATATTTTTAATTTCAAAGAATCAAATAAAAACCCAAAAACACTTTTAAAATTCATCATTTGATCAAACCTACTCTTCACTGAAGTTAATGCCATGTCCACAACAACTAAAAAGTAATCAACTCTAAAAGCATCTTCACCTGATAGTACTTGTTCACCTGAATCAGTTTCATCAAACTGTTTTTTTCTAAAGACACGACGCTTATTTGGGAAAACAGGATCAACATCCATCTCATGAGCAATATTTTTAGCTACATTCAAACTAGAATTGAACCCTTCATCTCTATACTTCTCAAAAAACAGAATTACACCTTGGAGTTGTTTTAAAGCATTGTCAATGCACATAGATTTAGACTGTAAGTTCTTACTAACCGAGTTAATAGCAAACAGAATTTCATACCAAATGACCATGCCAAGTAAAAATTCAAAATTATCAAATGCCATAATTAAACTTTCAGCATCACTTTTTGTCATAGCATCATCACATGATTCATACAATTCTATTAAAGCTGACCTTACTTGCAAAGTTTGAAATCTGATAGCTTTCACGCTGTTAATTCGGCTTTCCCAGCGAGTATTGGATAATGATTTCACTGTAAAAAAAGGAACATGGTCAAGCAAAATATTCCATCTCTTTGTAGAACCAGAAAACAGGGTATATATGCGTTGCACAACTCCAAAGAAAGAAATAGCTTTCAAACATGAATGAGCCATATCACTAGCCACAAGATTAAGACTATGACAAGCACATGGCATATACAAAGCTTTTGAATTTATGTCAAGCAATCGTCTTTGAACACCTTGATGTTTTCCTTTCATATTAGAACCATTGTCGTAACTTTGACCCCTCACATTATCAACATCAAGAGTAAGAGACTTTAGAACATCTAATAATTTTTCAAAGAGCCCTAGACCAGATGTGTCATCTACCTTTAGAAACTCCAAAAAATACTCTTCTACTTTAACTTTTTTATCAGACATGTTCACACATCGTATTATTAGAGTCATTTGTTCTTGGTGACTCACATCTGGTGTACAATCAAGAATCACTGAAAAGTATTTTGCCTCTTTGATAATTGCAATAATAGAATGCTGAACATTATGAGCCAAAAGCGAAATAAACTCATTCTGAATATTATGACCAAGATAATGATGATGAATTTCATGATTTTGAATGCGCCTAATATGATCTTGGATTATCAAATCAAATTCTGCAACCATTTCAATAGCTCCTAAAAAATTACCATTGCTATCTTGGTAAAGTTTCTCATTTTTTCCTCTAAAAGCTAAGCACCGTTTAGAAAGAAATTTTACAATAGCAATGATTCTAATTAAGACCTGCCTCCAACGTTCTTTTTCCTTAGCAATTTCTTTTTGCAATTCTTTATCAATTGTCAGATTCTTTTCAAACCTTACTTTCAGCTCATTCCAAGTTTCCATATTAGTCATGTGTTCTATACTTCTCTCATGATCTTTAAGCCTCTCACTAAGATGTTTCCAATCATTAAATCCATCATTTGCAAACATATTTGAGCAATTCTTAGATTTAAACAATTTGCAACAAAAGCAATAGACTTTATCCATATGTTTTGAGTAAACCAACATTGCTCATCTTTCTCATATAATAAGTATATGAGAAATGTCTAGAATACTTATCTAAAGGAAACACAAGATTCATTTCTCTTTTGGGCCCTTTTTCAATTAACACATCTCTCATTTTGTTGTCAAGATTTTCCCAATACCTAGGATCATATATGTTAACACAAGAACTTGGTTGTTCCAAAAAATTTTGACTATCAACATTAGATGCATTTACCACATTATCATGCTCACTCAAATGACCAATAGTATCACCAAAATGATCATTTGATTCAGGAATATTATCCACACAATCAGATTTCAAATTTTCAGCAGCATTCTTTTTTATGACAAATTTATCTAAAGACCCTCTTTGTGACTGAATAAACAAGTCACGGGTTCTTTTTTTCTGCCTTTTTTTACATCCAGAATTTTGTCCAGTCATGATGCAAGCTAAGAGTTTAGTAAGAGGAAGAGTACACCTGGATTTAGGAATCAAATTGCTGAAGACTGAAGCTAAAAGTGAAAGCTGGATACCTGAAACAATAAAACAAAATCAGTGATTCGTCCGTAATTCTTTATGCACATGTCTTTTCTTATAGTTTATACATGTAAAATCGTCTTGCTTATGCAAGAATCAAAGAAGCAAACAAGAAAAGAATCAACAATTTTTCTACAAGATCAAGTGTAGAGAAAAGCAAAAAAACAGGATAGTAAACAAAATCATAAGGATCACTTACAGAAAATAATCAAAGATGCAAGAATCCTTGAAGAATCAACGATTTTGAGATCTTTTGAAACTGTATCGTCAATGGTATATGAACAGTTTTTAGAAGAGAAAGAAGAAATTTGATAAATACAATTATGCCTAAAAAAACTCACCATTAACGGCTAACCACTACTTAATGCTAATTATATTATTTTTATTATTTAATTATAATTTGGTGAAGATTTATACAGATTATCATAAATAAGATTTTGTTTCCATATATTTAGATATGTAAAAAATATTCATTAATTTCGTTTTTTTTAAAAGGTAAATTTATAGTCTACCAAAAAAAAAAATTACATTACCAAAAAAAAATAGAATTATGGGCCCCCCCTCCGCAGTGGGCCCTGGGGCGATCGCACTGCTGGCACTTGGTCATCAGCCGGCCCTGCTCTTGATCCAACACT
The DNA here is from genome assembly GCF_020379485.1 of Brassica napus. Lineage (NCBI taxonomy): Eukaryota > Viridiplantae > Streptophyta > Magnoliopsida > Brassicales > Brassicaceae > Brassica > Brassica napus. The sequence continues at coordinate 11,678,058 of NC_063435.1, read as the reverse complement.
CTCCTATCATCTCGATCTCATCGTGATTGCAATATTGTTCTCTTTGTCTATGTCTAATTATTGTTGTACAAGGAGGAAAATCTTACTTTTCTGTACCGTATGTGTGTGTGTAATTATAAGTGGATACGAATGTAATCATGTATGGTCATATAATCAATGATAATGAATAATGATAATGGTAAAAATTAAATGAGTTAATTAAGTACCAATGCATGCAGTAAATAACTGCTGCTTTATGCATGCTTTCATTAATTTGTTTGCTGATCACCCTTCTAGGGACTAAGTAACGCTTTGTTTAGTGTCAAGCCTTATCCGAACAAAATTAATTTTCTGGTTACAATTGGAACTACAAGTAGTTAACAAAGAGACTAAGATTGAAGTTGAACGTGTGACCAAAACTAGTCATTGTCTTAGAGAACACATGATTAATTAGCTACTACTATCAGACAAGAAACAAGAATGTTATTTCTTTCTTTCAAAAAGACATGACTTCAGAAAATAATAGAAAAGGACATGACTTTAGACAAGACCACTGCATGACTAATGCAGTTGGCTTTGAGCAAATGGCTCTTCTTCTTTAACATCCTAACTTGGGTTGAAATGAAAGTCAAAAAAGCCTGATTCTTTTTCCAAGGTAACTTTAACTGTGTTGAGATTTGGATAGTTTAAAGGCCCTTGCAAGCATATCTTTATGTTGAATATGACTTGCATGGATTGAACTTTCAAATTCACATCACCTCTTATTAACAATCAAAAGTTATGTGTAATTAATAAAAAACATATTAAAACTAAAAGAAAAAAGCAAAATAACTGGAAAAAGAATGACATCGACGTTATGTTAACGCTGGCAACAAAATCTTAAACTCTTACTATCGGCATTAACGTCGGCGTGGTTCCTTTTTCAGCTATTTTGCCTTTTTATAATTTAATATTTTTATTAATTTTACATGGCATTTTGATTAGTGATAAAATGTGAGGTGAATTTGAAAATTCAACACATGGAATGAACACAAATATTTTTCATTAGAGAAGCCCTAGCATCTCATGATTATCAAGGGAGGAAAGTCTCATGACGAACAAACAATATTAAGCATAAAGAAACAGTGTATAACCAGTGTCGGAGCCACCTTGGAGATACGGCGGTCAATTGAACCCATATGATATAAAATTAAAGCTTCATTGACAAAAACAGAAAAAAGAGGCATGTATTGCATGTTTTTGCGGTGGTAAACAGGTTAGAATTTCTCTTTTGACCCCGTGTCTTGAGTTCAAAACTCAGAAATGACTTTTTAGCTATGATAAATTAATTATGACCCCTATAATATGAATGAATGTCCAGCTCTGTCACTGTGAATAACAAACTCTCGTTTATAAATGAAGCAACGTCGTTTCTTTATTTGGCAAAGACTCCTTGTGCATCCTAGTCTTTGCTATCTATTTCCTCCATTTTGCTTTATTTGACAAAGACTCTCTTTGACTCAAAGTCTTTGCTATCTATTTCCCATCATCTAGTCAACCCACCACTTTGACTTCACTTGTGTTGCAGTCTTTCTGGCCTTCTTTTTCCTTTTCCGGGTTTGACCTATCTTTACTAAGATGGAGGTATTCAATTTAAAAATTCAACTAAAATTGAAAGAATTGAAGTACCCATTAATTTCTTTGTTATTCAATTATGTATTTCATCAATTCTTTTAAATTTTTGTGTCACTGGATTATGTATTTAAAATCATTAATTCCACTATAATACTTTAAATTTTTTAAAAAAAATTAGTGTTATTCAGTTCAATAATTTTCTAATTCTGTTAAATATTTATGTTATTCAGTATTAGTAGATTTCATGATAACTGTATTTGAAAACAATTTTTAAAAAAAATTATTATAAAATGTAACCTTAGCTAGGAATTGAAGGGAATTATTTATTTAATTTATTTATCAGATATGTACATCAAAATAATTAATACTACAATAAATTTGAAAATGTAATGTTCGTTATCAATTTAAAATATATATTATCGTTTTGACGAAACCACAAATAAATACCATTTGTTGTAATTCATATTACAATGAAAAAAAAAATTCTTATATTCCGATATAGTCTTATCTCCACATATTTATATTTTCATATATAAATAATTGACTATTTATTATTTTTGTTAGTAGAGTTTTTATTCCACTTTTTAAAGTGACTTTCTATATGTATATGATATAGAAATGATTATGTTTTTATCAGTAAAATTTGTGTTCTTTCTTTGTGCATTTTATATAAAGATTCAAAAAGTTTATGAAATTTAGAGTACTTGGTTACTATCATCTGTCACACTCGCTGGGATCTGGAACGGACACGATGGAGCTAAGCTTCTGCAGCAAAACTCCGATCTCCAGGTGCGTTCACTGATCGACCTCCGCAACGGTGTGGGAGAAGACGATGACGGTGTTGCTCTCTGCAACCTCTCTAGCACTGAGATCTTCTCCAGCTGTTTGGAGTTCAACTTTCTGTCAGATGCCGCTATCACGAAGTCGGACTGGGGCTGCAGGAACCTCAGCCTTAATCAAGTCCGTCAAGCTTCTGTGGAGGCAGCCGCTTGCTTCCAGCTGGCGCTTCAGATCTGAGAGGTATGAGACCTTCTTTGCAGGTGTTTACGTATCTGTATTATTTCGATCGCCTATAACTATGATTTTGATTTCGTATGTGTTTTCCGTATGATGTTTACGGATGTGTATTTTGATCGCCTGCTATAACTATGATCTCGTATGTGTTTTTGTAATGTTTCGTTCAATATTATAATATGCTTCTATGATTTACAACTTAATAGAACCATATAACAGCTTCAACAGTTATTCAGAATCAAGTTAAAAAAGTTTTTTATATTTTTTCTGCTAAAAAAAATCAAGTTAAAAGGTGTTCTTAACGTTCCCAGACTAGATTGCATGAACTTTGATGATGACTTGTAATGCAAGGAAAGACGAGTGTTCTCATGATCAATGATCAAGTCCTATAAGCTATGTTGTAACTCCTCTGCTTTTATACCGCAAAGATAAAGCTTCTTATACAAGTTAACATGAAACAGTTTTGCCATCTAAAATTCAAAAAAAAAAAAAATAGCCTCCGTAAAATTCAATTTTACTGTTTCACCATAAGAATGTCTGAGCATAATCTTTGAGGAACTTGCTGCACTTCTTTACCTTCTTGCCATGCCTGCCCTACGCATACACCTGGACCTATATGCCGTATGTATATGACAACACTGTCGTTGAACGGATACGGATGCTTGGCTGCAACATTAAGTCAACCAAAGCATAAATATATGAACCTATGAGTTGAGATACAATGTGTGTGCAAGAAAAAAAAAAGCTAATCTAAGCAATGAATCTTTACCTGGTCGAGGGAACCCTTGTGGGTAATCTTCAATGGCAAGAAGCCCATCACCAAATCTGCAGGCAATGTCGCAGGGTTCTTCTGTGGCCATAACTTCCATAGCTTCTGTGACCTCAAAGTAAAGCGGGCTGAAAGCATTCGCAAGGGTTGAGACTATCGGTCCACCTGCATAATGTTATTTCTAGAGATATTACTTAAAACATATATATATAGCAATGGTGACTTGCAATTAAAACAGTCATAAAGATACAAACAAATTTGTAAATCTCAGAAAAATCTAAACAACATCAGTTCCAAAGATAAGCTCCTCCATGGTCTGCCCATCGTTAATTAGATTTTCACATCAAGTGAACTATATACCTGTGTTGGCAATAAACTCCTAGCAACTGAAAATGGGAACATGTATATTTTGAGAAAATCATTAATTGGATAAGGAGTCACTCACCACAAACACGCCCATAGATTTGGCCGTTGTTGGAGGAAAACACAGCCTACCAAGTAAAACATATAAACTATGTCAAGAGAGATAGATGCTGCTGAATGAAATAAGCATGGAAGTCAAATCAGTCTGACTTACCATCTTGAAGGATCTTATCCAAGATATGACTAGTGGACCTAAGCAATAAGAGAAGAATATCTTAGAAGCTGTTAAAAACATACAAAACCATTTTTCATTTGTGGAGAACCAGACCTAAAAATGGATTATTATTACCGTTACTTGTTCGGCAGTTAAAGTATTCAAGTGAAATTTCCGCATCTCCTCCAGTAGAGAACAACTTTGATGCAGTCATTTTAGCTAATTTTGGATTCTCATAACGAGCGCCTGCTATTTCCCACGCTCTTGATATAAGCCTGCCATACATAAATAAGCTTTCATGAAAAGTCCATTGAAGTGTTCATTCATTCCATGCAATCTTTTCAAAGAGACGTATGACAAACCACATGACTCAAAAAAGCTATATATATAGATCAGATTCCAGCAAGAATAACAACCTTGGCTCTATAAATTGCAGCAAGCGGTGGCGCCTCTCTTCAGGGATGTCTTCAATCTTTTTCCTGTGCATCAGTATCAGCTCTATCAAATAGTTATCTTATTGTTTCACAAGATGCCAAATGAAATCTAACACTTGCTTAGAGGTAACATAACTTTAGCTGATAAAGTCATTTAGTCCTCTTGCTTTGAGATACACAACATCATATATCCTTATTCATTAGCTATCCAGATATTAACTAAAACAATCCATGGCAGCCAAGTGTGGAGATCAGTTGTGTAGTGTAGTGACTACTTTAGATATGCAAAGCCTTCATCTTAGACTAAATCAACCACAAGCAGACTAACCAGAGATAAGCGGCTGGGTTATATGAAGTAGGGTCCAGTGGAATCAACTCCTTGGGTGGATCAAGAAACGTTACAACATCAGATTCATCAACGTAAACCTTTTTCCCAGTAGGAAGAGTTTCATAAGGTTTCTCATCCCATGGAGACTCATATCCTCTCCCTCCCTGAACCGCCACAACCACACCCCGAGACAACCCTGGCAAAAAATCCAAATCCTTTTTATCAGACACATCTCTCTTCTAGAAACCCAACAAGACGAAACCCAAAACGAAACTGTAAATATTTGCAAGAAAAAAACTGAACTTTATCTTCTACAATCAACTACTAAACTGACACAAAAGTTCAAAACTTTATAAATGAAAAGTGAAGAGCTTAGCTCACTCTTCGAGAGAGGAAACCCGAGCTGATGTGGCTTTTCATTCCGGCGAATTAAGCCGTGAACCGCCGGAGGAGTTACCGGAGTTCGCACAAGCCAACACTCCCGAACCGCCCCTATCTTCATCTCCGACAAGACTCGAAAAATTCCCGACTGTTATATTAAATAACGGGTCGATTTCGAAAAATACGGCTTCAAGTAACGGGCCTTAGTTAGGCCCATATTAGAATTATGGGTCGAGTTGCCTTGCTTTTAGTTAGCAGTAACATACAATAACATCCCTAAGCCTAGCCGTTATTATCTACTGCGGTTGTGTTCATGATAAGTTCTCTTTCTAACCGTTGATCTCTTCTTCATCTAACATCGATGTCTTCCTTTTATATCGTAGATACACCGATGAGTTCGAAAGCTGAGAAACACCCAGTAAAAAGCACTTTTATACCGGATTAAACCGGAATTTGATTAGCAGTCATTAAACCAGAAGGCAAAACGGCTGCGTTTTAAAAGCATTTAAAATCGTTGATCCAGTGCGGTTGGGTTCATGATTACTCCTCTTGATAACCGTTGATCTCCACTTGATCCACGATGTGTTATTTTATATTGTAGATACACCGAAGAGTTCGTGTGCCGAGAAAGACTCAATAATCACTCATAACTACGAGTCTCTTTTATAACTTGTAACTGACAAAAAAATCTCTCTTTCCCGGGAAAATTTTAATTTTCTTTCTCCTCTGAGAAGAACTGAAGAGCAAGAAATGAGTAAGCTGATGGACTATTATCTTCTCTACGCGGTGCTTCTTCTTCTTCTTGGATCAGTTCCTCTCTTTAACGCAAGACCACGCACTAATCGACGTAAGTTTCCCCAGAATTTTCCCGGAAAATCTTTGCTTATGCTTGAACATCGACGTAATTAGATTCTTATAGATAGCGATCATCGATAGTTTGCATCTTACGTTTGCAGATTCCAATTTCATGCGATTCGTGACGAACGCAACCGATTTCGCGTCGGAGGATTACTACGACTAGATAATCGTCGGCGGAGGAACGGCGGGATGTCCACTCGCCGCCACGCTCTCCCAATCCTTCCGCGTCCTTCTCCTCGAACGCGGCGGCGTTCCGTACACCAGACCTAACGTGATGACACACGACGGTTTCTTGACGACTCTCACAGACGTCAACAGCTTCGACTCTCCCGCTCAGTCCTTCGTCTCCGAGGAAGGAGTTCCCAACGCGAGAGGCCGTGTTCTCGGCGGAAGCAGCGCGATCAACGCTGGGTTCTATAGCCGAGCTGATAGATAGTTCTTTGAGAACTCAGGTCTTGATTGGGATCTGGTGAGTGTGAATCAGTCTTACGAGTGGGTGGAGAGAGCTATTGTGTTTAGACCTCAGCTTAGGACGTGGCAGTCTGCGATTAGAGACGTGTTGCTTGAGGTTGGTGTGCATCCCTTTAACGGCTTCACGCTGGAGCATAAGGTTGGGACTAAGATCGGAGGGTCCACGTTTGATCGTTCCGGGAGGAGACACAGCTCTGCTGATCTTCTTAGATACGCAAGAAGCTCCAATATTAGAGTTGCTGTTTACGCTACTGTGGAGAGAGTTTTGATAAGTGACTCTGGTTCTAATGTCTCAGCTATTGGAGTTGTGTACCGTGATCAGCTGGGGCGTTACCATCACGCGATGATACGGGACAGAGGAGAGGTGATACTGTCAGCTGGTTCGCTCGGTAGTCCGCAGTTGATGCTTCTTAGTGGGATTGGTCCAAGGAGCTACCTTTCGACTTGGGGGATCCCTGTGGCTATTGACCAGCCTCATGTGGGAGGGTTTGTGTATGATAACCCGAGGAATGGTATCTCCATTGTTCCTCCGGTTCCGATGGAGAACTCGTTGATACAAGTGGTGGGTGTTACTGAGGACGGTGCTTTTCTGGAAGCTGCGTCCAATGTGATCCCGTTTGCGTCTCCTCTGCATTCTGTTTTCATCAGAGCTCCAGCTTCTCCTTTGTATGTCCCTGTGACAACTATAATGGAGAAGATCCTTGGTCCGGTGTCTGTTGGTTCGCTAAGGTTGGCTTCAACGGATGTGAGGATAAACCCAGTTGTTAGGTTCAACTACTTCAGTGATCCACAGGATCTGGAGAGATGTGTTAATGGGACTAGGAAGATTGGTGAAATACTCAGGAGCCGAGCTATGCAGGACTTTATGTTCAGGGAATGGTTTGGGAGCCATAGGTTCAGGTTCGTTGGAGTTCCTTTACCATTGGACCAAACTAATGATCTGGTGATGGCAGACTTCTGTAGACGAACTGTGAGCACTATCTGGCATTACCATGGTGGCTGCGTTGTTGGGAAAGTAGTGAACTCTGATCTCAAAGTCAATGGTGTTGATTCTCTTAGAATCGTGGATGGATCAACCTTCAATATCTCTCCAGGGACTAACCCACAAGCTACCTTGATGATGCTTGGAAGGTAAAAATTTTATACTCTTTGATACCGTTACCAATGCTTTTTGAATTAGAGTAAAAACAATTCTCTATATGACTATAATTTCAGGTACATGGGTCTGCAGATGCTGAAAGAGAGAATGAGATACTAATTTTTCAGATGAGCTTGATGGCATTTTCTGGATTACTTTGCTGATTCTTTTGCTGTATGTTCAACTCTAGCTCTCTATTAGGTGCTACTACTGTTTGTATATTCTTTTGTTCATTGTTTTCATTGGACTCCTCTCGTTGATTGATGTAATAGTCAGCAGGACTGAGATGTAATGACCAATAGCGGATCTTGCTCAGAGTAGTTATGTTTCTCTTAAATGAACATACTAGAGCAAATTTAAAACATGGTAACGTGAAAACAAGAGGCAATATTCTTCTCGTCTTCTTTTGGCACTATGATGAACACTTTTGGAATATGTTCCTTAAATGTTTCTTCTTGAAGTTTTCTGGAATCGTTCCAGTTCCTTCGGTAAAGGATGATAGCACAATCAGACATAAACCTATCACCCTCACATAGTGCTGTCTTGGAATCCAATATATTTCCGTGAAGCTTCCCAGTCTTCATCGTTTGCCCTCTTTATATGTGTTGTTGCAAAAACCAAAGACTCAACTCTTGTTATGTATCAATCTGCAACCTATTTGAATTCCAAAACGCTTCTGCTGTAGCAAAGAAGAAGTTTGTAAAAGTAAGCTGTCAATTGAACAGGACGGACACAATGTAGTGCGAAGAGTTTTAGGGGCTTAAGGCAAGTTTTAAAAATAAATTTATTTACAACTGTAATGAAAATAATTTTCTAATATGATATATTATTTTCATCAAATACACAAGTCTAATACTGTAAAAGAATAATTTTATAACGTAAATATGTTATATTATGTCATATAGAAAAAAAATACATAAATTCAAAAAATGAATTAATTAATTTTCGTTGAAATGTTTTTTTTTTAAATAAGTCTAAACCACTATACTAGAAATTATTTTAAATTTTGGGGCCCTAAAAACAATCATATTAATCGGAGGCATGAGGCGAATGCCTTTTTCAATACACTGTAGGTACTCTCTGGGACACATGGATCAACAACAGCAGGGTGATAAGAATCTGAGTGTGTTCGTTGGACCCTGGGGAGGAAATGGAGGAACCGCTTGGGACGACGGGATCTATCATGGTGTGCGTGAAATCAAGCTTGTATATGATCACTGCATTGACTCCATCTCTCTGGTCTACGATAAGAATGGTAAAGCTGTGAGATCAGAGAAGCATGGAGGCCAGGGAGGCAACAAAACAACAGAGGTAATGTTCCTCTCTCAGTTTCTGTACATTTATCTCTTAGATTTTGGTTTCTTTAACATGAACCGTATTTATATTCAGATAAAGCTGCAATACCCAGAAGAGTATCTGATCGGCGTGAGTGGTTACTACTGTCCAGTAGTGCACAGTGGTACTCCTGTGATCAGATCAATGACCTTCAAGAGCAATAAACAGGTGTATGGACCTTACGGAGTTGAACAAGGAACACCTTTCAGTTTCTCAGTAAACGGAGGTCGCATTGTTGGCATGAACGGTAGAAGCGGCTGGTACCTTGATTCCATCGGCTTCCATCTCTCACGCCCTAAATCAACCAAGGTGATCCATAAGCTTCGAAAGAAGATTCACTGGTTCACAAGAATGGTTGCATGACAAGGCCTTCTACATAGAATAGAATATTTATGTATAGATGTAACACTGAACTCTGCGAATAAGGATGTTACTTTTTTGTTGCACAAACTCATATCATTGAAATGATAAAAACAAAGCACACACGAAGGTTTTATATAAAGTTAGTAAACAAAGCATGTCTCAAAGTGAGCAATATACACAAATGCGTCAATGTTCGCAGATAATAGCTGTAATATTTCGATAAGGAACTCGTCCTAAGTGGCAGATAGTCCAAGCATGGTTCAACCTCTGGCCTTGAGCTCTGCAAGCCTCCTGGACAAATCATCCTCATCAACTTTCTCCTCTGTTGCAGTAGGAATGGCATGGCCAGCAGCCTGAGGCAGTCCAACAGAGACTTCAAGACCGTAATCATCTGCTACCTGCTGCATCAGGTTGTTGACGTCGCCTTCTGGAGTGGACAAGGATGTAGAACCAGCCATGGCGTTCTCCATGAACTCAGCTTGGACCTCCATATTCACAAACTGCTTCTCAAATGAATCCATCGTCTCTGACATCTTCTGTAGATTGCCTGGTAATAGAAACAATAAAACAGATAAGAACCCAAAGTTCTGACATCTACCTTTCATGCTAGTGTCCTCTTATGAGAAGAAGTATGCAACCGAGACTAAAGTATGCACCTTTCCATAAAAACAAAACCTTTCTCTCTACCCAAATAGAATCATGCAGCTCAACATTAGCCTAGGATGTCATAACTAAACCTTGACGAATACGCATAAACTAAACCCTAATCAAAGATTAGCAGCACATCAACAGGCAGAGAATCAATACTCAAAACCGATCATTAAATGACAAGAACTTGTACACAACTCAATGAAATCTACTTGCTATTCCGTTCATGATAGCTTCCTCTTATGAGAAGAAGTATGCAATTAAGACTAAAGGATGAACCTTTCTTGTGTGCTTCCATAAAAACAAAACCTCTCTCTAGCCAATAGGAATGCTGCAAAGTCCACATTACCCTAAAATGAACTAAAGTCTAAAACTTAACAAACACGCATAAACTATACCCTGATCAATGATTAGCAGCACATCAACAGGCATAGAGCCAATACTCAAAACCGATCATTAAATGATAAGAACACAAAGTTGTATACAGCACAAAGCTTCCTCTTATAAGAAGAAGTATGCAACAGAGACTAAAGGATGCACCTTTCTTATGTGTTTCCATAAAAACAAAACCTTTCTCTCTACCCAATAAGCATAAACTCCAAATTAACGATTAGAACTACATCAGCATACAAAAGCTCCTATAGAACGATGGAATGAATATACCTGTGGCGAGGGAAGACTCGAGGGACTTGACGATGTTAGTCATGGATTTGGTGATAGTGGCCATCTTGGCCTGAGTGTCTAAGCGGGCAACAACGGCGTCGAGGCGAGAAGCGAGGCGGAGGTAGTTCATCTGCTCGCTGCGTTTGCGAATGGCGTTCTCGGCGTAGATCCGAGCACCATCCATGTTCCCCTTCTCGATCGCCTTCTTCACCTTGAGTTTCTCCGCCTTCTCTTCCTTCTCGCACTTCCTTGACTGCCTCTGCAGAGACTTCGACGTGAATTTGAGATCGAATATCTGATTCATCAGCTTGTCTGTGTTGCCCATGTTGAAATCGATTCAGATCGAATTCCCAAAACTGAGGATTAGGGTTTTATTTGAATTTGGGGGAAAAGATCACGACGCGTTTGTTTTACGATTGTTGTTTCGTAGAAGAAGAGATATGATGACGATGAAGAAGAAGAAGAAGAAGGAATCTAATATTAAAGTGGGTCCCTGAAAAAAGTCAATTATAATGTTGGAGTCAACTTTGGTTTTCCTATTTCAGATCGGACTTGGCTGGTTCAATCTAGTGATTGTTGGTAGTTCCCGGTTTAACATTTGATCCTCATGATGTAGCTTGCAATTGCATATGCCTCCCCTCAGCTAAGAAAAAAACTGAAACGTAAATTGTATTAAGCTGGCCTTGCAGTTTGGAACAGGTTTGGCCGTTTGAGTCATTCGGTTGGTTCGGGTTGTTTTTGTTGGATATGGATCTTTCGGATAGAGGAGTTTTGAATCTATTATGTTTCGTAACATTATCTCGGCGAGAAGATCCAGGAAAGGCTTCAAGTCTCTCATGCCTTTGTGGCTAAGATAACCTCGTTACTTTGCTTCATATTGCTTTTATTTCTTTTTGCCGGGATGGTTCAGAAACTAGGTTTCTACTCTGTAAAAACTTTTCATCATTTATATGATATTTATAGTTTAACAAAATAAGGTGTGCCAGTGTTTCAATTCGGTTTCTGGTTGGTTTATATCGATTTTAGTTTGGGTCGAGTTTTGAATAACATTCGTATAATACCCCCAAAATATTTTGATATGTTTAGTTCAAGACTTTCAATATGTGAAGTACTTGAATGTATTCTAATACCCAAATATATACTTAAAGACTCGAAAATATCTCTGAATATCCGAGAAAAAAATAAAAAAATATTTGTACATCTGAAATCCAAAATAATATCAAAATCTCACAACTTAAAAATATCCAAAATGCTACAAATATATTTGAATTATCCCAAAATAGCTAATATATATATATATATATATATAAATTTTGAGTTATCGGTATCCTATCGAATCTCAGTAGGAACCAAACCCAAACCGAAGATACTCAGAGGTCTAAATGAATATTATCGAACATGAAAAAAATGTACATATCCCAACCGGGAAGAACCAGATTTTTTTGGGTTGATTTCAGTTAAGGTTTCCTGATTCAGGTATAGTGGCTTAACTAGTTTGGAATGATCATGATGTTTGCTTCTGCCTTCGCTCTTCCTTTTAACCTTCCTGCAGTGGTAACAGTTAACACTTTGTCATTTTCATTTTCATCCTTACCTTTTTCGATTTTTGTTTCTTGCAAACATGAATATATGTCGTGTACAGAGCAATATAATGGAAATTATAAAAACAATTGCTTTAAAGCTATTGGTCACACTGGAAACAATTGGAGCTTCGTCAAACGTATGGCAAGTGACATGGATAGCACGAAAAATAAGCTTTATATGATACTAGGAAAGGGATCATGTACCGTTGTTTTATCTCGCTTCACTCAGTGATTTCTTTCTTGTGTTCTTTTTTCTTTTTTCTTTTTGTTTGAAACACTCTTTCTTGTGTTCAACTTCTAGTAGTGGCGTGTATAATGCATAAACTCAAAGCTCTTGGTATGCCTATACGATCAAGAAGGAAAATGGAAGATCGAACTAGACCTAGCTGCAATTCTCATCATGGAACATATGTACTTTTGCTTCTGAAATTCGGACTCTCACATCTTGTCCCTGAAGAGCATGTGTGAAGAATGTGACACTACTACAAGACATGTACTGAAAACAACAACAAGACTCGGAGCAATCTTGACGTGAAGAAAATAGATTCAAAGAATACCAAAAGGCTTTTTGAGTGTGTGTGCGTGACAGTTAGATCTTTTGTCGCGTCCTTTGTGATATAAGTTAATTATAATCATGGGTCTCCTAACATTTTCAATGTTTATGTTTCTTATACTGTGTGTATAACAGTTTGTGTACTCGATGAATGGTTACAAGGTCGTATTATTAATTAGTAAACTTTTCTCATTTATGATCAAAAGTCTTGTAAAAGATGGAATTTTAGAACAATAATTTTCTCTTTTGGGTCAAAGATATGGTTTTTTCTTTTCATTTAAAGATGATTTGTCAATTTCTCCTTTTGGATTAGTGGAAAATTCTTTTTTCGAATGGTAAGGTTTACAGTTATTTTCCTCACCTAATCAGACTATCAAATTACCAAATGTGTTTATGCCCCTGATTGCAGTTTCAACGGTTTTATTTATGACGCTATATATTAAACACGTATATGCTTCCTCTACAATATACAAAATGTCAAAGATAGAAGAATCAAGCTGCTAATATGCTATCAAGAAAGTCTTATGATGAAGAATCAATATTTTTATTTTCATTACATCTCTAGAATATGGGAAGTTAGAAAAAAACACACACATATATATATATATAGCCAGGACAAGTCTCAAAATATCACATGATTTGATTTGTATAATTGCCAGCAAAATTCAAAATGGCCACAGAAATTAAGTGTACTGAAGGTTTGAATTTGTATAGGAAACGTCATTATTTCCTAAATTTGTAGTAACTATATAAACTGATAAACATATAAAAAAAATTGTGGTTACAAATATTGGTCGTTCAAAACTCGAAACTTTCTTATAAATTATAAGAGCCCGTTATTATGAAAGAACTAATATCCACAGGATTGTTTAGAAATCCGTTGTTGAAAAGAGAGATTATCAGTTTAGTTTAGTTTTTGTCTTTCAGTTCAATTGGTTTTGATTTTTTTTTTGGTTTGGGACTCTTGTTTATTCCACAATTGTTGGTTATGTCAGATTTTATTAGAAGAACAAAAATAATGAGAAGAAAATTCTATTTAAAGCAAAAAAGGTTTTTAAAAAGAGTTATTTTTGGGTTAATCCCTATGTTCACCAACCAATAATATTTTGTTATTCATATTCGATATCTTTTAGAAAAAAAATATATTATCAAGTTATATTATGTTTTTAAAATAAAAAAGTAAAAAATAAATAAAAAATAGTAGTAGTTACAAGAAAAACCCTAAATCGTTAATCTCTAAACCCTAAATCGTTAATCCCTATACCCTAAATCATAATCTCTAAACCCTAAATCGTTAGATAAACCCTAAACTCTTAGATAAAACTTAAATTCTAAATCAAAAAATACTAAACACTAAAACACTCATGAATTTAAGGTTTAGTATTTTGCTAACGACATTAAAAATATTTTTTTGTAACTACTACTATTTTTTATTTATTTTTTTATCTTTTTATTTTAAACATATAATATAACTTAACAATATTTTGTTTATTTTTTTAAACAAAATATCGAATACGAAATAATAAAATCATATTGGTTGGTGAACTTCCATAAATAAATCTAAAAAAACATAAGAAAAAGAAGGCTTGCAATAACATGAACGATCGATTGAATTATCGTCGTGTTATGTATCAAAGACAACGTCGTGGCCTCTACATTCATTCACGACCAATTAATAAAGCATATGACAACATTCTTTATATATTAAAAATATTTATTCCATTTGTTTTAGGGCAAATCTCCAAAATAGCACATTTCTAAGTTTATATCACAAAAATAGCACTCAAAAACTAAAATGACCAAAATAGTATTTTATCTTTTGAAAAAATTAAATTTTTTTTTATTTTTCAAAATTTGAAATCTTATCTCCAAAACCTCACTTCTCAACTCTAAACCCTAAAACCTAAACTCTAAACCCTAAACCCTAAATTCTAAACCCTAAACCCTACCCCTTAAGTGTTATTTTTGTGACTTTTGGACTTGAATGCTAGTTTGGGAACAAAAACTTGATTTAGTGCTATTTTGGTCTTTTTCTCTTTGTTTTATACAGTGTCAAATGTCGTTTTAATATTTTTTTACTATATATTGTCATTTCTTGTTTTTACTGCATTTTTTCTATAGACACTTCAGTTTTATTTCTGTTCTTTAAACTTTTTGATTAGTGTATCATATAAAATAGCAGTCTACTTATTCTAGTACAAAGACATTAAAAACGAAAGAAATTGAACTTGTTACCTAATTTTAAATATGTGTGTGTGAGAAAAATTTAAACAGTAAAAAAAAACTTTAAACAGTAAAAAAGCGAAGGGAGTATGAACTTTAGCGTTTAGCAGCGGGACCAATAACAAAATATCAACGGCTTAGCGTTTTGTCTCGTCGGTATATGAGTGTGATTGGAAAAAATGGAGTAAATGAGAGGGAAATAAGTGGAAAAATGAAAATGGGAGAGAGAGTAAAGTAGAGTAAACATATTTACTCTTGCTTAAGATGGAATAAATTTACTTGTGTGTTTTACTCTTTTATAGCAGTAACTAGACTTTGATCCGCGCAGGTGCGCGGATGTATATTTTGAAAAATATGTTAATATTTGTTTTTCATGTAATTATTAGGATTTGACAAAATGAATCCGAGGAATAGTACCAAACCCGAACATAAATTGATTAAATATTCGAATTATTTAAAATTTTGTTATTTAGAGAACTGAATCTTATCTGAACCGAAGTATTCGGGTACCCGAATTTATCTAAAAATATATTTATATACTTATATATATATTAATTATTTTTAGATTTAATGTATATAAAACATCAAGAATGATACTTTTAAATTGGTTTAAATATTTGAAAATATATATAGATAGTCAAAAGCAAATATCTAAAATAGTTAAAGTATACACAAATCACCAAAAAGACTTAAAATAATTATTGATTTCGTATCCAAAATTTTAAATCAAGCCAATTGATATGTTAAGCTTAGGTATTCTGATATATGTTATTCAAATTTATAGGTAATATATTATTTTATTTATAGATTTTGAGAAATTTAAAATAGATAATGATTTAAAACTTTAAAAATAATTTAAATGGGTTATCCAAACGCGAATCACACCCGCAAAGATCCGAATTGAACTTAAACCAAAATTTAGAAACATCATAATAGGACTAAAATCTTTGACCCCGAAAACCTGAAACGTAAACTGATAAGAACCAAACCCGTATGGGTACCCGAAATCTCATCCTTAGTCATTATTATATATCGTATATTGTCATCATATAATTAACCGTATTTTATATGTACCATCATATAAGTAATCATATAATTAATAGTATTTTATACGTACCATCATATAAATAATTATATATATTATATTTTTAAAACTTAATATGAGATATAAAAACCATAATTTGAGTTGGTATTTCAAATTGGGCTTTGTATTGTATTTTTCTTATATATATTGACAACATTTTTTATAATGGTTATTGAAAAATAGTTTAGTAAAAATCCTTTTTTGAATATATGTATTATTTTTAATCAATTTTTGATATAAATCAACTTTAAATTATTATTTTGATTTGAAATATGTGTATAAAGTTTAAATTTTGTTTTATGGTTAGTTTAGAAAAAAAAAAGTTTTAGGTAATTAGATTGATCCATTTTTCGTATATTTTAAAACTGACCGAGATAGATAGTTTATTATAATATGATGGACTTTCAGTTTTTCTTAATAATATAAGTCCATTACTTTTTTCTTAATACTACTATCTTTGTTTCTAAACAATTTTTTTTTAAAGACTACAATCCATGCTTTTAAACACTTTAAATTTTTTTAATAATCCTATTCAAGTCTTCAAACACTTCAGTTTTGTACTTGAATTTTAATAATATAGACTAGAGAAAATAGGTGGATATGTATTTTTACATGATTGGAGAAATTTCAGAATAAATGAGAGTAACAGGTTTTTCACTTTTATTATTTACTCTAGAAGTGACATACAGTCACAACCTCTGTCTTTCATCTAGACACTCAAAGTTCTCCACAGCCCACACACCTCGAATGCCGTGTATGTAAAATGTAACTATTATATATTAAATCACTACTATTACAATTAGACCTTGCACGATACTTGGGAACTTTAGCAGCTTTGTAAGTGGGATTCAGGTTTTTAATGGGACACGCATGACATGTCACACAAACAGAAAAGGACGAATCTTATTCATACTTTAACGGTTTGATTACTGGACAACAAATAGCTGTTAAATTAACATTATAGTCTTTTAATATATAGATTTCGTTGAAGTTTAAAATTCACAAATCTGCCGGGACCGCTTTATTCATACGAACCACCGCACATGATGCTAATCGCATTAAAATGAGAACATCTATCAAACTTCAGATTTTTCATATTATTCTCATGAACGTACGGGATTTCACGAGCTTGTATTGATGCTGATTCCTGAATGACATTAGTGCTGTTAGTTTACGGAATAAGTGTGTATTTGAAGATACTGTTCTCATGTGAACTCATGCAAAAGAAACACAATGTGGAAATCATCGCAAGGCATACTTCCCGAATATCAAGCCAAACAGAGTATAGAATATACTCTTTTTGCATCTATATATCTTATTGAGTATTCATGCTAAAACACCTTTAGCTTTTATCAAATTAGGTGAATAAGCATATGTTATTCTCTTCTTTTTTCTCAAAATGCGTTTAGTAACGTTGCCACTGGTGACACATGCGGTTTTGAGAAGAAAAAAGGGATACTATTCTGTTCATATGTAACAGATTTGAAAAAATTATTAAGGAAAATTGTAAGCAATTTAGTCATGTCGTCATAACATTATAATATATACCTTTGATGCAGCTTTGGATGTAAACATTATAATTTCATAAATTTCAACCTTTGATACAGTTTTGGATACGCTATGAGTGAATTTTTGGAGCTCATTGGATGATAGCTTAGTCTTGTTTATTTTTTGCTAAGGCTGACTTAACTTTGATTTAAAACTTTTGTATCATTACAAACTCTTCTCATATTATATATGAAATTCACATTTTAGCAAAAAAAAAAATTATAATATATACCACATGATTTGATAAAATAGCATGAATATGCGAAATACAAAGAGAATTGTATGGGAAAAATGAATAATCATATTAATTTCTCTTAAAGAATATAAAATCGTGTTAGTTTACTTTTTATACGATCTGTGTTGATGCGAATGGTGTGTTGGTTAAGTTCCAAACGCGGACGGGTCTTGTGAATCACACATTGCTATTACAAGGCAACGTGTTTCTAAGAGATCTTATTTGGTGGCAGCTTCTGCGTTTGTCATGACTCATGACTGTAGTAGTGTCACACAGTCACGGATCCAACTCCCTTTATATATTTGTTTGATCACTATTTTTCCTGCAAATTGACACACCGATTTGATTTTAAATATACTAGGTTCTGGTCCGCGCTACGCGCGGATAATGTTTCAATATTTGTTTTGGAAATATAGCGCGGATAATGTTTCAATATTTGTTTTGGAAATATAGATTATATTTTAAAATTTTGGTGTTTCAATTGATTAGAGGTCGAAACTATTATAATTTAATATTAAAATTATTTTTAAGTTGATAAATGAAAAGAAAAAGTTACGAAAGAGTGATGTTTTAATTAAGATTTTTTTTAGTTTTCTACTTTTCTTTGTTATTAGTTTCTATTTACAACAATCTTTAAAAATTGTTACGTTGTTTTCATATATTATGTTTTCTAAAAACATCATATTAGTAATAGTATATTTTAAAAGTATAACAAATGTACTGTTCCATTATTTGATTCAAAGTTGTTCATTTATATATATTAAAATAATATAAAGTTTAAGTGTATATTTGTATGTCATATTTGTCATTTAGTGTAGCCATAGTGATTTTTATCGTTTTATTGTTTTAGTTTATTTTTATTATGCGCTTTAACTTTTTTAAAAATATTAATATTTTCTAATTGAGAGTTGTTAATGATAGACCATATTGATTTGAAATATTTCTATAAATACTGATTATATATATAATGTTTAATATTTTAGTAATGTGTAGATAAAAGAAGTTGTCATATGAATTTTAACTAACTTAATTTTTTTGAACAGAATGATTAGTATTCTTAACTATTATATTTCTTTTGGTAGCATATTTGTATTTCTATTAGTGATTTTTTTAAATTGGTTTCCATAACATGTAATCTTTGGTAGAATTCATTGAGTTAGTAGAACTTAGTTTTTTGGTTGGTATTTGTAGATTTTTATGAAACTAATCAGTTATCTTACTGTTTTTTTCGTTTAATAGTTTTTAGCTGTATACTACGGTATATTTTTATATGTAGTAACTATTTTTAAAATAATGAGGATACATAACGATTAAAAGGTTATATCAGCTAATCACATATTCAAAAGAATGATTAAAATTTAAAAACTTGATATTGCTTTATGAAGGTAATGGATATATGTGATTCTGATTTGTTTCTATAATAGTTGTTTTTACTTGGTTGATGTTAACTTTCTAAGGAGTTACTATTTGATATCGATTTAATTTTAACAAAGCTTATTTTGAACTAAAATATGTAGCTATATTTTCTTATTCGGTGTATTAGAAGCGTAAGATTTTATAAATAAAAATGAGTATGTTTAATATAATGATTACTCGAGTCATTTACAATGTACATTTTAAATTGTAGTTTAAAATTACCCTTTTACTTTAAAATTGACATATAATATAAATTTAGAACATATGAATTTTCTTTTAAGATACAAAAAAATTCTAAAATGAATTGTTTCACTTTATTAAATTAAAAGGTAATTTGATATTCTGTGTGTTATTCTTATTTGCCTATTTAAAAAACTATTATAATTTGATGGAAAACAATACAATTTAGAAATACATAAATAGTTATATAAACCGATTATAGATACAAATATAAGAGAATTATAGATATTAACTTTATTTATTTGAGAAGTTAACAACTGAAACATTAGATTTTTTTTTTTGCATGTTTTTTAAAGTATATCTCATATATTTACCACATTCAGAGTGTTGCAAATAAAAGGTCTTGTCAACCTTCCTAGAAATGAAGTAATTCTATGGGTGCCACATAAGACAAAATATTATCAAATCTTTATTATTTAAAATCATTAATTATCATATATATTATAATTCCGTATGTTCTATTTAAGAAAACAATGAAGACTATTTTTATATTAATAATTAATTATATGATTAGGGTTAATGAACAGTATAATATATGTTTAGATGAACTAAATTATTTTTCTAAGCTTAATTTTCGTGATGACATGTGTCATGGTTCAAAGGTTGTAATGTTTCTCTTTTAATATATAGAGGATGTCTACGTGAAAAAATGATGTTCCCAAAAATGTAAAATAACACATTTCAAATTTTTTGTTCATTGATAATTATATTATCCCATTTAAGATGTGTTTAGCACAAAAGGAAGGGTTTCAATATATTTTACTTGATATAAAATAATATACTCAATAATATTTTATCAGCTATTCAAAAAAATCTATGCAATTTCTATTGAATAATTTCTTCTCATTTTACTTTCTCTTAACCGCCAAAACACTACACAAGTTCATCTTTCAAGCAGTTATCTATTTCGTATGGAAGGAGCGTAATGGAGGTCTTCATTCAAATGAACATAAGCAACCTATTTTGGTGATCAGGGGGAGGCTGAGTGTTTTCTAGATATTTAGATAATTGGAAACCTTTTTTTTAGTTCAGGGTTGGACCAGTCCGTTGGTATTTTAGTTTTTAAAAATATTCTCCACATGTATAAGATTGGGCTGGAATGGAGCAAGGTTGGGCCGGAACTTCAAATTGGTTTGAAACCCAGCCCGTAGTGACATGGCATATTGATTGGTGGAGAATATTTCTACCCATGTGGCACCCCTTAGAAACTCCAAAAATAGTACCTTTTATATAGTAGGATATTTTGCCATCTTTGTTAATGACATATGTTCTGGAATATTTAGGCAGTTTTTACTTTCTTACTTCTGGAAAACACCTAAAGGTAAAAGGTTATTTCTGAAAACGCGTAATCAAGTATTCAAACACGTTCCAAATGCTTTATTCTCAATCTTAACCAATTTTTGTGTTTATAAGTTCAGTCAAATGATTGCAGCTATATGTAACTCAAGTCTTAAATTGTGGACCGCGGTCTGATTTTATTAAAGTTTGCTCCTCTGGTTTTCGTAAAGTACGATTAATTAGAAAAATAATTGTTGATAACGAAGAAAATGCAAGTAGATGAATACAAAACGCTGTAGCCAACCGAATACGGCTTCTTAATTACTTAATTATGATTATCCTTTTTTTGTTAATCTTTGTCCCTCGCAATTCCTCTCTCTTGCTAGTGGCTGTAGCTATATCCAGTTTGTAACCATATCACCATCACATAAATAATTATAAGAATTGATTTTAGAGTTATCTTTTTCTTTAACGTTTTAAAATATGTTTCTCAAAAAAAAACTTTAAAAATATGAGCCGATTAGTTAGAAAAAGATTATAATATATTTAAATGATAAATTATTATTCTCTTCAAAATCATTAAGCTAAATAAAATAAAATCAAATATGAGATGACAAAAAGTAAATTAACTGTGAATATTATCAGAGTTTCATAAAAACAGTTATTGCATAATCTAGAATTTCATATGATGTGTCTTTTTTTCATTTTGGACAATCATATGATGTGTCAAATTGTCAATTGCCCGGTATATTTTCTTCAACATGTGTTACAAGTTTTATCTTATAAAATCATATATTCCAACTTACCTTTAGTTTTAGTTATTTATTTCCCTTCATATGATGGATATATATTGTACCAAAAAAAAGAATATATATTTGATGATCGAATATTCTTCTCTTATTCCCGCGTTACCTCCTCGTCTTTATGAAACCCACCCAGAAACATCTAAAAAGGCAAAATCAAAAACAAAAGCTCTCATAACCGTTGGATCACTCTAAAAGACCCATGTTTGACCATAAACGTCATCCAATCCAACGGTTCACAAACAAAAAGAAAATAAGATTCTAATTTTGTGTTCTTCCTCCTTTTATTTTCACCCTTGAGGTAATATTCCAATGGCATCTCCTAGAAAATCCTTCATTGTTTTGTATAAATACCAAACCACATTTCTCTTCTCCTCCATCCACAAACCAACGAACTCAAAACATCCAATCAAATCTAAAACTCAGATTATCTCGAGAAATATTCGTGAGACATGGCTTACAATAGCAATAACAAGAACAACATTGTCGTTGTGTTCGACTTCGACAAGACAATCATCGACGTTGATAGCGACAATTGGGTGGTCGATGGACTTGGCTTCACTGATTTGTTCAATCAACTCCTCCCTACCATGCCTTGGAACTCACTCATGGTTTGCTCTTGTTTTCTCTTCTCTGCTTTTGTTTTAATTTATTAAAAAAAAACTATTTAATTTTTGTGATTTTGCGGTTTTGTTCATATGAATCTTGAATTTTGCATGGAACCTTAATGTTTTTTGTTGTTGTTTAACAGGACCGTATGATGAAGGATATTCATGATCAAGGCAAAACCATTGAAGAGATCAAAGAAGTTCTCAAAACAATCCCTATCCACCCACGAGTCGTCCCTGCCATCAAATCTGCACATGCTTTAGGGTAATTCATAATTCACATTTTTATACTCTCTTTTTTTTGTGATAAATAATCATTTTATTCAAATTATTATTTTTTCTAAGCATTAATATGTCTAATGTTAGACAAAACCCACCGTTTCTAATCCGATATTCACGGTCCGGTTTCCAGGTGTGAGCTTAGGATAGTGAGCGACGCCAACATGTTCTTCATCGAAACCCTCGTTGAGCATCTCGGGATTAGTGAATACTTCTCTGAGATCAACTCGAACCCAGGGTTCGTCGATGAGCATGACACGTTGAGAATTTCTCCTTACCATGATTTCACCAACTCGTCCCATGGTTGCTCTCATCGCACGTGCCCTCCTAACATGTGCAAGGTACTTTTAACATTTATTTTATTTTGTTTTGGTCAGATGTTGACCACATAGGTCGTTTCTAAATATTAAACCATAGTCTTAATCATTATGTTTTTACATTTATTTAGGGCTTGATCATTGAGAGGATTCAAGAATCTCTAGCTAAAGAAGGGAAGAAGAAGATGGTCTATTTAGGAGATGGAGCTGGTGATTACTGTCCAAGTTTAAAGCTAAAAGCTGAAGATTACGCGATGCCCCGTAAGAATTTCCCGATTTGGGATCTGATTAGTCAAAATCCTATGCTGGTTAAAGCAGCGATCAGAGAATGGACTGATGGTGAAAGCTTGGAGAGGATATTGCTGGGAACCATCGAGGAGATTCTATTGGAGGAAGAGAACGAGAAGAAGATGTTGACTAGTGCGGAGAATAACTGCAAGATGCAGACCATCTCTGTCGGGATTAATGTTCATCATGAGCCAATAATGCCCCGTGCTCTTCGAGTTTCTCAGTCTGGTTAATTAATTAGGTGGTTTGATATAACTGATGAAGAAGAATATTATATGTGGTGACTTTATAATTATAAACAATATATATGACGATGAAGTTGTATGATTGTGATTTTGTTTTTAACAAGTATTTCGAAGAAAACGAATAACTATGGAATGAATTTCGCCTTGGTTTTTGCTGTTTTGTCATAAATTTATCAAATGTATTTTTGTCTTGTCCTAAAAATAGTACATTATGATGATTTTTATCATACAATTTTTTTTTCTTGAGATTCCAAATGTATAGACTCCACGTGAGCCATGCGGTCCCAAGTTCCAAATACAGAATTGTACTTCAAATCCTTTTGATACGAATATTCTTCACGATGTGCCATAACCCCTGCTCGAAACGCGGCTGCAAATATACCCAAATCGGTGTAGTCAGACATTGATTCGCCTTGATACGCGCATAAAACCGTCTAATTTCTGCGTTGACATTTAATTTCTGTATAATTTTTGCGTTGACCACCTAAGTTTTTTTGTTTTCGTCCGTGTAAAATTGAAACACGGTTAATTATTTTTTACTCATTATTAACAGATTTTGTGTAATTATTTATTACTAAATAATTACAATTAACTATCAAACCCAAAACAAACACATATGCATACTATATTTAGGGATTTTTTCTTTCCAAACACATCGAATCAAAAAGAGACTGTTAAAAATTATATATAAAAAGTTATATAATTATGTCTAAGAACTTGTGTCATCATATTAAAATTAGCTAAATATATTATAAATATATTAAATTATATTTAAAATTAGGCTCCACGTCATCTCCGAATACTTCTAGATTTCGGTAATTCGCTTGGCCCAGAATTTCCGTCCGACTAACGCCTATTATAGTTCTGAACAGGGATCATAACTAATGTTACGTCTTTTCTTTTTCTCAATTGTTTCGAGAGATCTTTTCACAAATGCCAACATCAATATACTTCCCCCATTTGCAATAGATAACATTTCAAGACATAATATATACATTAAAAAAACATTTTTTTAAAAAAGGTCATCAACTATACATCTAACTAATAAAATAGACTGCATAATACTGTTAGTCATATAACATAAAATTTTAATAAATTTCAAATTAAAAATTAAAACACCATTTAATTAACAAAAATTTCCTAAAATATCAAATATTAAAAATAAAAGGAATACAAATCTTTATGGTTTAACGACAACTAGGTGATTTGCCCGCGACGCGGGCTTAAAGATTTTCATAAATTTTTAGAAAGTTCTTTGTACACTATATTCATTACTAAAATAAATCTTAAAATAACTCAATATAATATTTTTAATTAAATAATTAAATTTTTTTATTTGATTAATATTTAGTAATATAAATTATATGTTCAATGTTTTACTTAAATACTTTTTCAGATAACTAAATTTTTCTCTAAAACGACACTTAATATAAAACACAGGGAGTATATATATAGAAATTATTATTTTTAATTATATTTTTAGAATTTGGATAATTCAATATTCTATTATTAATTATATAATTAATAATTTTATTTAATTAATATTTAGTTATATAATTTATGTTTTTAAATTTTTACTAAAATACTTTTTCAGATAACAATACAATATATACAGAAATTATCTCTTTTTAAAATTATATTTTCAGATTTTGGATAACTCTTACTATTATTAATATTAATCAATTATCTAATCAAATCAATTAAAATTTCATATTTATTTTTAATTTATTAATACATTTTATTCATTAAGGGTATAAACGATATTAACCACTCTAACTTTTAACGTGAGAGCTCGATTCCAAAAATTTTCTTTACTTGATTAATATTTAATTATATAATTTATGTTTTTAACGTTTTACTAAAATACTTTTTCAGATAACAATGCAATATATATATAGAAATTATCTTTTTTTAGTTATATTTTTAGATTTTGGATAATTCAATATTCTATTTTTAATTATATAATTAAGAGTTTTATTTGATTAATATTTAGTTATATAATTTATGTTTTCAAATTTTTACTAAAAGATTTTTTCAGATAATAATACAATATATACAAAGATTATCTCTTTATTAAATTATATTTTCAGATTTTGAATAATTCTTACTGTTAGTAATATTAATCAATTATCTAATCAAATCAATTAAAATTTGTTTTTATTTTTTAATTATTTATACATTTTATTTATTAAAGGTATAAACAATATTAACCACTTTAACTTTTAACGTGAGAGCTCCGTTGCAAAAAATTACTTCCCAAATAATAGTATAGATTGTTAATTTGTTAATTGTGCTCTTCTCTAAAACAGTGATGTGCAAAGGGTTCGAGGGGCAAAGGTTAAAAAAACTTACTTTTAACTACATTAAAAATATTTTTCTAATACAACTGTACTAGATGTTTTGTCCGCACATGCGAGCTTAATCGTTTTACAAATATATATTAGTTTATATTTTAGTAATTCAAAAATCAGCATGATAACTTATTATTTATGTTTTCAAAAACATTAAATCAAACATCAAATTATATATATATATATATATATATATATATTTGACGTAAATTTAAATAAAATATATATGTTTATTATTGTACTGAAATTTTAAAAGAAAACATTCACATATTAAAAATATTTTAGTAAATATATTTATTGTAATTTAGTTAATTAATATTTAATTATAAATTGTTTATTTGTTATTTTCTAATTGTTATAACTGAAAAAATAAATTTTAGGATAACAAAACAATATATAAGAATTATCTAATTTAAACAAAATAATATTATTAATAAAAATTTGTTTTTAGTTATATTTATAACTGAAAAATATTTTTTAAGATAACAACACAATGTAAAAATTATATTTTTGAAAAAAAAAATTAATATTATAAATAAAAATTTGTCTTTGATTATATAGTTAATTATAGATAAATTCATTAAGGGTAGTATAGATGTTAACCGCTCTAACTTTTAACGTGAGAGCTTCGTTGCTAAAATTTACTTCGCAAATAATAGTATATATATTAATTATAAATTGTTTATTTGTTATTTGCTAACTATTATAATTGAAAAAAATAAATTTTAAGATAACAACACAATATATAAGAATTATCTTATTTAAAAAAATTAATATTAAAATAAAAATTCGTTTTTAATTATATTTATAACTGTAAAATATGTTTTAAGATAACAACACAATGTAAAAATTATCTTTTTGAAAGGAAAATTAATATTATTAATAAAAATTCGTTTTTAATTATATTTGTAACTGAAAAATATGTTTTAAGATAACAACACAATGTAAAAATTATCTTTTTGAAAAAATTAATATTATAAATAAAAATTTGTTTTTGATAATATAGTTAACTATAGATAAATTCATTAAGGATAGTATAGATATTAATCGCTCTAACTTTTAACGTGAGAGCTCCGTTGCAAAAATTTACTTCGCAAATAATAGTATAGATTACATTTATAACTGAAAAATATGTTTTAAGATAACAACACAATGTAAAAATTATCTTTCTGAAAAAAAATATTATAGATAAAAATTCGTTTTTAATTATATTTATAGCTTAAAAATATGTTTTAAGATAACAACACAATGTAAAAATTATCTTTTTGAAAAAAAAATATTATAAATAAAAATTCATTTTTGATTATATAGTTAATTATAGATAAATTCATTAAGGGTATATAGATATTAACCGCTCTAACTTTTAACGTGAGAGCTCCGTTGCAAAAATTTACTTCGCAAATAATAGTATAGATATCATCTTCACCAAATACACAAGTATAAAACTATAAAAATTGCTGACAAAAAACTATAAAAGAATAAGTTTATTAATTAAATATGCTATCATTATGTTATATAAGAAAAAAAAGTTGAATTCACTATGTGAATTAGTCGAATTCTCGTGGTTAGGGTTTTCTAAAATAAATTTAAATCACTAGACTATAAATTATTTAAATTTTGGAGCCTTAAATAAAGTTATATTAATCGGAAGTCTAAGGCGAATGATTTTTTCGATGCATTTCAGGCACGCCTCTGCCTAAGAACACCAAACTAGAGATTTTTGTTGTTTCTAACCTACAAATTTTGGGGACCGAGTCTGCGTACATGCATACTGGTTCTATGATTCATGAAATTTTAGGATTGAGTGATAAATAACCAGTTAATATATATATTTAATTATTTTAAACACCGAAAGATTTATGCATAGCCAATTATTATTATGAGACCAAGAAAAATGTTTCGTCCAAAATCGGACATGAATACATGCATCCGTCAAAAAAAAACCACGATTGCCAACCATGTTATAAAAGCACAGCAAGGGACACCCTACACGAACCATACCACCCACTCCACTTCATCTACTCATTCTGAGTATAAATCTGATCCAGGGCCGTGCCTGATAATTATTGGCCCACAAGCCAATTTTTTCTTTGGCCCACTAAATTATAAAATTGACGAAAATGCTAGAATATGCATCAGTAAAAGTTTGAACCCGGGTATGAATGTGAATTATTGGCCGCTTTTACCAGTATAGCTATATTAGATTTCTGGAACTTTTGGCCCCAACAAGTATATTATCTCACCGGCCCTAAAGCACATGCTTCATTGGCCTCTATTCAGGTCCGGCCCTGATCTGATCCCAAGTCATGAAAGTAGAGGATACTCAGTGCCTAATGCCTATACTCATTCAAAGATTGGGGCACACACAATACACCATCAGCCCCACATTCAAAGATTGGCACCAAAATATTACATACCAGAAAGGATATGTACTATATGGCCATCTCTTTGTCCTTATAGCTTCTTTCTGAGTTTCTAACAGCGTTTGAAACTCTTGCAAGTCTCAATTCTCAGACTCCATATATATCACATGTGATACCGATAAGATGGACCACATGAAGCCAATAATCAGACCAAAAGAAGAATGACTTACCATTGTTGATCGTCATATGGATAAACTACACAGCAGATATACACCATATCCAAAAGCCCTTTCTCAGTCAAATATCAAGCATCCCAAAATAACTCTTGTCTTAATAAATAGTGGTTCACCTGTGCCACCAACAAAGATCCAGATTAGGCTTCATGTATTTGCAATAACAACATAACAACAGTGCCGACATAGTATAAGGGACGGTTAGTTTCCCGGAGCCCATACTAAATTTATCCTTTTGATTTTTCTTATTTAATATATATAATATTAAATTTAAATATATAGTGTTATAAAATATGATAATGCCACCAACTGATTGGGTACTATCAGAAGATTTAGTTATCACTTAACAAAAAAAAGATTTAGTTATCTCTCACATATTATTATACCTTAGATCTTCAGCTGAAGTAACTTGATTATAAATGTTTATTGGCTTCTATATACTTGGATGATATTTTAATTTCATTTCCAATAAAAAAGCCTTGATTGTATTTCTTAAATGTAATTCAACACTATATCGAATTGAATCCGTATTGCTTCCAATTTTCAAGATTAAAAGAACTAAACTTCCATCAAAACTATATCGGTTAGTACTTGACAAAAATGAAAATGAAGGAAACAAACAGTAACCGAAGGATAATTCCAATGCCCTTGCATTAATTTGGACATCCGCTGAAAATTGTATTATAGTTTGTTGGGTCGAATCTTCTCAGAGCTCTCCTTGTGAGGGTTACTAAGCCCATTACAGTCCATAAAATACGTATACACACCTCACCTCACCTCACATTCCACACATACACATTGAACAAACCGACCCATTTATGGCCAACTATCAATATATATACACACGACATTTTCAACACACAAAAAAAGTTTCAAGTCGGAGTTGCCATGGAAACGACGGCGAGATTCTGTAAATTCGATTTAACGACAGTATCCACAAACATCCTCGTATCTTCCTCTGTATTACCTTTTGGTATATCAACAATGTAAGACTCCAACACCACACTGTACACTCTCTTGACCTTATCGTTCTCCAAGACAACAAACTCATTAACAGATGTAACCGACCGGTAATTTCTTAACCGGTGTTCTCCTCCAAGAACACGAAAACTCAAGATTCGTTTCTCTTCATCTAGAGCTTCTAGTATCTCAATGCTTGTTGACGCTGGAAGACCAGACACGACGCTAACTTCCCTTATGGTCCCGACGCTAATTTCTTTACCGTTACCTCTGATGGTGCAGCTTTTGATAAAGTGTTTGTACTTGTTTGGATTCGCGAAGTCTCGGACGAATCTCCATATGGTACGTGCTGGTGCGTCTACGCGGTGTGCTATGAGGGATGTGCACGTGTTTGGCGATCTTGGGAGCGTGTGGTGCGTTCTGATAATTGGATCTAGAGTTGAAAACTCGTCCTTCGTTAATCCATATGGTGTTATTGTTGTTGATGATGACGATGATGGGGCGTGGCTAAGAGGAAGATTAGGGTTCATGGTTTTGAGAAAAAACTGAACGAAGCTAGGACTGATTCTTTTGACATACCATTACAATATATATATATATATATATAAGAAGTTATTGTATTTTATAAATGTATATTTAAATGGAGAAGTGAGATGTTGATATGTTTGACTAACGGAGTTGGGTTGCACTAAATTGCTTTCTGATGTATGAAGTGTGAACGTGATACCAAATCTCATTTTATATGACTCATTGGATCCTTCAGGAGCTACAAACACATCAGCTTTTTGGGGTAAAATACAAAATAGATTATACTTTTGTTAATTTGATATGTAAGGCTAGACGACGTAGAAGAAAGATCGATGCCCCTAATAGGGTTAACGTGACGTAGAAGAAAAATCGATGCCCCTAACAGGGTTAACGTGACTATATAGTGGAAGAAATGTTGTGTCTGATCAGTTTATAATTTGCCTTACTTTTTATTTTGTGCAACGTTGTTCTTGCTATACTATTTTTGGAAGATCTATGCTAGATTGCTAGTCGGTAGGTTAGAGACTGAATTATCTTTGGTTAATGTATAAACAAGTTTAATGCAACATGGACATTGATTATGCAAGTTGGTTATTACTTTAATATAGTTTTTCAAAAAATCAAATTTATTGCTGTTGGCAATAATAAAATAATAATAATCTAATAATAAAAGTTCGTACTGCTGAATGAATAGAAAACAGAGTTTTTTAATTGAATATCTCTATATATTTACATAAGCAGTGATAATGAAATTCTAATTCATGAAAAGCTGAAAGACATCAATTTGCGCCACAAAACTAATGCATCTAAGGGCATCATTATCGCCATATCTTAAGCCCATATCTTACCTTTTTTGGGTCCGAAAAAAAAAAAAAAAAAGAGAAACGTTAAGTGACAGGCCGCATAGTTCTTAATTAAGAAGTTTGGGCGGACGTCCTTAAGTCGCACGTGTCAGTTCGTTATTCGCTTTAGGGTTCGAGGAACGGATAGTCGGGTCTTGGTCTTCTCATTTCCGTCATCTTTTTGGTGAGAGCTCGTCAGCGAAAGAATCGCCCTATGTTCGCGCAGACGTCGTCCTCGAGAGGATGTGGAGCTCCTTCATTCCGATCACTCGACATCAATCTGTTGGTAGCTCCTCTCGTTGATTGCCGAAATCGAAATCCTGTCTGGTGCATGTCCTGTGTCGAAATCCTCTCGGTGCATGTCCTCTCGGTGCATAGCCCCAAAAAAGGTATGTATTCCTCCTCTGTTTTGAGATTTAGAGGATTTCGATTCGATTATACGATTTCGGTTTGTGATTGTATAGGTTGTGTACGATTGAAAATTAGTGTAGATTGAGGGTTTGGTATCTGATTTTGGTTGGTGTTCCTCGTGTGTGGAACGGTTTACGATTTTTCTGTAGTGTGGATTTTTTTTTCTGAGAATACATTTTTCATTCGGTGATTTTGCGATGATAATGAATTTGAGATGATACTCTAGTGTTGAATTTTTTTTCTGTGAATACATTGTTCTCTAGGTGAATTTGCGATGATTATGAATTTGAGATGATACTCTAGTGTTTTTTTTATCTGTGAATACATTGTTTTCTCGGTGAATTTAATTAAGAGACTTCAAAATAAGTCCTAGCAATAATCTACTCCTAATGCTTTGTCTCTTAGCTTTGTATCTTAACACCACACTAATAATAAAATAAGCTAAGGACTTCAAAATAAGTCGAAGCAATAATGATGCTCTTAGCTTTGTATCTTAATGCATCTATAACCAAAAAGAAACTAATGCATCTATAACCAAAAAGAAAACATAAAGTTGAACTTGAGCCCATGTCCAACAACAACCACAATTGGTCTCAAGTCCTTAACCCATCCTCTCATCTGACACGTAATTATATGTTGATGTTGCCGTTAACTCTCCGGTCAAATCAATTATATATATTTTAAGTAGACAAACTTTAAAAATTTAAGTGAATTTTACTCTAATATATTCTTTTATTTGCTATTTCTTCCTATTTATAAAAGAATGTAATTTTTTCTCTAAGTTATACATCATACAAAGTTTGAGCTTTACTGATTACTAAATTAGGATTAAGTTAAGAATGTTGGTGGTGGAATTTCATGTCATCTACGTGAAACTAATTGCTTCTGTCGCCGATATATATATATACATGTGGGTCAAAGGAACCAGAACCAGCTCTGTTTGCTGGTGAGTTCTCTATCAAGAGTGTAGACCACAATGCAACCTCAACGTTCCCGCACCACTCCTTAAGCCTGGCATAAATTATGTGGTATGCCAACAAGAACATTTTCGAGGTGGAATATCTCCACATCTCGACCTTTTGCTGGATGAAGTTGATTTGGAAGACTTCACATGCGGTTCAAGTGATTCCAGTGTCAATTCAGTGGTAACTTGGAGCCGTTCCCTAGTGCACTTTTTAAGTTTGGACTAAGGAAGATATCCTTAAAATGCGACCCGCTTTACTATTTAATATTGTTTTTGCAATTTACCTACCATAACCCCTAAAAGTGCAATCCGTTATTATAAATAAATAAATTTACTCATAAACAAATGATCAGATAAATCCTATTAACATTATCGAATGGTTAAATAAATCATTTAGTAAATTCATCTAAAAAAACCTGATAAAATCAGAATTTCTAACAGATAGCTTCTGAGTATATAATAAGATAATTTAAAATTCAGAACAATATCAGAAAATAGATATTGTTGGACTCTATTTAACTGACAAAAACTTTTTATTTTCCTAATCAAACTCTCTCTAGAAACCGTCTCCGAAATTTTCTCTATCCACAACTCAACTCTCTCCTCGATCTTCTCTTTCTATCCTTCTCTTTACGGAGTAAATCAAGGTAACCTCTTTTCTAAACCCTAACAAATCTCCCCCAATCACGAAAACTAATGTCCTTAAGCAAATTTCACGGTGGCTCCTCCTCCTGCTCCTCCTCTGCCACGGCTTGCGCTGCTTGTAAATACCAGAGGAAAAAGTGCACCGAACACTGTATTCTCGCTCCTTACTTCCCACAAGAAAAACAAAATCAGTTTCTAAACGCCCATAAACTGTTTGGAGTAAGTAACATCACAAAGTTCATCAAAGGAGTTGAAGAATGTCAACGGGACATAGCTATGACTAATCTTATGTTCCATGCTAATGCACGTGCTCGAGATCCAGTTTGGGGAGTTTGCAAGATCATGCTTGATCTGAAGAACCAGATTGCTTGTACTCAGGCTGAACTTAACTTGATTCATCAACAGAATCTTGCCATGTGTCGAACTATAGCTCTCCAGCAGCAATTTGGTTGCTATTCGTACGGAGATCTAGGAGACGAATACCTTAATATTGATGGTCATGTTCATCAGAAACAGAGTCTGCTGAACTACGAGATGTTTATGGAGATGCCTATCAAGCTTGAGAAGGAAAAAGTTTCTATGGACACAAGAATGCAGTGAACCAGATAACTATGCTTTTAAGTCTTTCTAGTCTTTTTGTGTTTTTGTACACTCTCCGAAGTTTAGTTTTAATTTGTTTTCGTGTTTACCACTGCTCTTTTCTTTGCTATAGTTTCTCAGATTGTCCAAATCTATCCTCGTAGTAGTAGCAGTATTTTATACCAGTTTGTTCACAAATTTAGTTTTAGTTTTCAGCTTGTTCTTCTTTAACGTCTTATAATTTTTCATAAAGTTCAAAGGTAATTCCTTCTTTTTTTCAAAGATTATAAATTGCTCTAGGTTGGGAAAATGATGGAGCTAAGCTGAAAACAAAATCAGGTCAGGACTTAACTTTTGACGCAAGCAACAACTCTAATTCCCCCAAAAGGGTTACACAGTTCACTAGACAACCTGATCCTATATTTCGATGAATCTACTATCAAAATAACCAGAGAGAGTACAAGTTATGCTGCTGTAAACTAAACACCTGCCTTGTTTCCAAGTCTCTCCCGAAGGATCTTGACTCCCATGTATCTGCAAAGATTTACAACTCATTCTGCTTATATACTGAACTTCAAAAGAGCTTTGATTCATTAATTATGTTGGTATTTGATTTCGACTTACCTTCCCATCATCATAACCGTGGCTTGCGGGTTGGTTCCGGGAGACTCGTCAAATGTGGAACCATCAATAACTCTGAGCCTGTTGACACCGAGAACTTTGCGGTCAGGGCTCACAACTTTACCTACAAGACAACCACCATGATAGTGCCAGATTGTGACAACAGTGTCTTTACAGAACTGAGCCATAGATTTGGTATCGTTCACTTGCTTTGGTCTTAGATTGATGTTTGCCTTGACACTCAAGCTAAGCATCTTGTGGACGTTTTGCTTGTCGCACTGCGTGTAGTTTAGGAACCGCTTAGATGTCACAACTTTTGAAACCAGACGGATAGCTTCAACGCAGCGTTGGAGATCCACTGGGTGTTTGAAGTAGTTGAAGGTCACTGATGGGTTGTCATCTACATTTGTGTTGAGTAAGCTCAAATGCCCTCTAGAGATTGGGTAAGCTAGTTTCTCCAAAATGAAACTTCCATTGAATGCTTCTTGAAGTTGGTATTTGTTTCTTGTGGTGTAAGCTTGTGTTGCTTCTGGTCTTCTCTGCTTTGCAGGTATGGTCGAAAACAATTCATTCTGCAAAAACATTCAAAGACCATTCTCATATAAAGACATTAATAATAGAAGAATGCCGAAAAACTGATGAAGGATTGAGCACTTGGTTTGGGATACCAGAAACAAATGGAGGAGCTGGATAAATTCTTTTATTTATAGCATTCTGTTGATTCTTTAAATACAAAGAAAAACTGATGCACTTGATGTAAATAAGTTTTTTTGGTTTGAATAAATTTTACAGTTCATTCAAAAAAAATAAAAAAAAATAGAAGAATGCCGATTCTGAAATTTTAGGGGCTTTAAACAGTCATTAGTAAAAGCTTTAGTATTTTTTTTTTTAAACATATGGAGGATGTTCATATATATATCAACAAAAAAAAATTAGAGACCATTGTTAATGTTGCGTGCACTTGGTTATGCGATGAGGGATTCGAAGTTATGTAGTTTAGGGTTACCTTGTCCGACATAACTCCATAGTGAGTATGAATGCTCTCAGGAGACTGTCCAAATCCAGTGCTGGCTTCAACATACACACCCATCTTTGTGATTCCAACAGTCTGGATAAGTGACTGCTCTATAGGCTGCTTTGAAGGCACCAAGATGGTGTTCATCGGATTATCAGCCATTCCTTTCCCCACATGCTCATTCTCCAGAACCAAAGGAATCTTCAGCCTCTCAAGCTCTCTCTTAGGTCCAATCCCACTTAACATGAGCATCTGTGGTGACCCAATAGCTCCACTGGACAAGATCACTTCACTTCCCTTTCTGTTCGAGAGTAGAGCCTGGTGTTGGTTACCCTTCTCGTCTTTGAATATTACTCCTGTTACTCTAGGCCTTGTTCCTGCATCCGGAACCAAGAACGTTAGCATTCAAAACTTGGACTACACGTAAACCTAATTAATATCATTAGTTACCAGATGTGTCAAAGACTATCTTTTGCACGGTGGCGTAGATCAAGACTCTGAGCTTCTGAGGGTTAGCGTAAGCAAGAAGCTCTGCCGCAGTGTGACGACGGCCGAACCTATCGAAGATTGTGCCACCGACTTTTGTTCCGGAGACGTGGTCGTAAGTGAAGCCATTGAAAGGTCTGACTCCAACCTCTAAAAGACTGTCTCTCAGAGCCTTCTGCCATAACGTCAACTTCGGCTGATGAACGATCTCTCGCTCCACCCATGGATACGACTCATTCACTAGCTTCGCATCCCATCCTGCTCGCTTCACAAACCTACACCCAAGACCGGATCTTAGATTTAGGGTTTATAAATATTTGTTTATTTTAATAATAAAAAAATTCAACACTTTGAAAACTATGTAATCCTTACTAATAAAAGGGACCTTTTGAGGCTCCATAGAGCGTCCACATCAGCGAAAAAAAATTCTCCCGAAAGATGACACGTGGCATAAAATATAGTTTTACATTTTAATATTACTAATTTTCAAAAATTATAAATAATATGAAACATACAACATAAAAAATAGAAAAACTACATTGAACATATGTAAAATTACCATTTTTCACTTTAAAAAAAAAGACGGCTTAATTCCATAATGTAATATTACCGTTTTATAAAAAAAACAAAAAACATTATATATAATTTCGAAAATAATAAATATATGTAAACATACAACATAAAAAAATAGAAATACTACATTAAATATAGAGTAATTGGCGTAGATACACCCATAAACTCATGTAATTTGCTATATAACCTTGAGGCTCCATAGAGCGTCCACATAAGAAAAAAAATTTCTTCCGAAAGATGACACGTGGCATAAAATATAGTTTTACATTTTAATATTACTAATTTTCGAAAATTATAAATAATATTTAAACATACAGCATAAAAATGAAAAAACTACATTAAACATATGTAAGATTACCATTTTTCACTTGAAAAAAGACGGCTTTTCTCCATAATGTAACATTACAGTTTTATAAAAAAAGTCAAAAAACATTATATATAATTTCGAAAATAATAAATATATGTAAACATACAACATAAAAATGGAAATACTACATTAAACATATGTAAGATTACTATTTTACATTTTTATTTTAAAAAATAATATGTAAACATACAACATAAAAAATGGAAAAACAACATTAAACATATGTAAGATTACCATTTTTCACTAAAAAAAGACGGCTTATCTCCATAATGTAACATTACTATTTTGTAAAAAAAACATTATATATAATTTCGAAAACAATAAATAATATGTAAACATACAACATAAAAAATGGAAATACTACATTAAATATAGAGTAATTGGCGTAGATACACTCATAAACTCATGTAATTTGCTATATAACCTTGAGGCTCCATAGAGCGTCCACATAAGCAAAAAAAACTTCTTCCGAAAGATGACACGTGACATAAAATATAGTTTTACATTTTAATATTACTAATATTCGAAAATTATAAATAATATTTAAACATACAGCATAAAAAATAAAAAAACTACATTAAACATATGTAAGATTACCATTTTTCACTTGAAAAAAAGACGGCTTATCTCCATAATGTAACATTACCGTTTTATAAAAAAAGTCAAAAAACATTATATATAATTTCGAAAATAATAAATATATGTAAACATACAACATAAAAATGGAAAGACTACATTAAACATATGTAAAATTACTATTTTACATTTTTATTTTAAAAAATAATATGTAAACATACAACATAAAAAATGGAAAAACAACATTAAACATATGTAAGATTACCATTTTTCACTAAAAAAGACGGCTTATCTCCATAATGTAACATTACTATTTTGTAAAAAAAAACATTATATATAATTTCGAAAACAATAAATAATATGTAAACATACAACATAAAAAATGGAAATACTACATTAAATATAGAGTAATTGGCGTAGATACACTCATAAACTCATGTAATTTGCTATATAACCTTGAGGCTCCATAGAGCGTCCACATAAGCAAAAAAAACTTCTTCCGAAAGATGACACGTGGCATAAAATATAGTTTTACATTTTAATATTACTAATTTTCGAAAATTATAAATAATATTTAAACATACAGCATAAAAAATAAAAAAACTACATTAAACATATGTAAGATTACCATTTTTCACTTGAAAAAAAGATGGCTTATCTCCATAATGTAACATTACCGTTTTATAAAAGAAGTCAAAAAACATTATATATAATTTCGAAAATAATAAATATATGTAAACATACAACATAAAAATGGAAATACTACATTAAACATATGTAAGATTACTATTTTACATTTTTATTTTAAAAAATAATATGTAAACATACAACATAAAAAATGGAAAAACAACATTAAACATATGTAAGATTACCATTTTTCACTAAAAAAAAGACAGCTTATCTCCATAATGTAACATTACTATTTTGTAAAAAAAACATTATATATAATTTCGAAAATAATAAATAATATGTAAACATACAACATAAAAAATGGAAATACTACATTAAACATATGTAAGATTACCATTTTACATTTAAAAATAACAATAATATGTAAACATACAACATAAAAAAATGGAAAAACTACATTAAACATATGTAAGATTACCATTTTTCACTAAAAAAACGGTTTATCTCCATAATGTAACATTACCATTTTATAAAAAAAGAAAAACATAAATATAACTATTTGACTATTTGTCCAGTTCTTCTATTAAACATTGCCGTTTTACATTAAAAATGGAAAAATACATTAAAATTTAAACATATATCTTAAAATATAAAATATAGATATTAACAAAATATAAAGTATAAGAAATAGAAATACAAAATATATAGAAAAATAAATAATAAGTAAATATTATAAATATATAAATATATGAATTATATATACAATAATAAGTAAATGCACAGTTTTCAAAAAAATGGAAAGAGTACATTAAATAAAATGGACATCTATCTTAAAATGGTAGTAAATTATGTAAAAATGAAAATACCACATTAAACAAAAAAAATATAGTTTTACATCAAGAAAGTCTCTATAAAACTCATTATTCTATCAACATCAACCTCACACTATCAAGAAAAACTTCATAGTACTCGAGCAAAAAAATGGTTCCACCATCAAATCTTGCCGTCCCAAAAACCTTTAATGACCTTGAATGAGATTTTTTATAACAACAAACTTTTTGTTAGGTGGATTCATTGTTGGGAAACCCGCAACTTCCAAAAGCCAAACTTATTCATGGGAATTGAATTGTTTTTCTTAGACTCAAAGATATTCTTACAAATTTAAATTAATCTAATCCATAATTTTATTGTTAATATTCATACTAACTCTTTCATGATCAAACCATTACAGTTAATAACCATTCAAGCGTTTATCCCGAAACACTTCCTTCCTCGCCGAATCAGGTATTGGTTCATGTTGGTTTAGTATTGTTTTTGGTTTATTAACCGGTTTAGGATGGTCCTATTGTAAATATAATTTAAGTTGGTTTAGCATATATTATGCTTAAAATAACTTAAATTAAATAATAGTAATATTATGATTAAAATATAATTTTAGAGAGTTTTTAAATATAATTTACAGAACATTATAGGGGATGAATTTAATTTATTAAATTCATTTATTACTTAAAACTAAGTTTTTTAAAAAACGTACTGAGTTATAAATATCAATTATGGATTGGTGAGTATAACATGAAGACAAAACTATAAATATTTTATTTTCAAGATAAGAAATTCAGCTTTTATTCAGTTACTCAATATATAATATCTTAAATTATTTTTTTAAAAAAATATACATAATTTATATATATAGATTAATCTTCCAAACTTAAACTATTATATTATATATGAATGATGTTTTTAAATAAAAATAATTTCTGATTAAAAAAATAAATAAAAACAACAAATGGTTATTTTCAAATAATGGAAGTAATTTACATTATACTATCATTTAACAAGTATTAGATATGTTTTGATATATCATTATTTTCTATATCCAGAAAACAATAAATTGTTAAACATCAATATCATCTAGGTTAAGTATACGAACAACACAAATTCAAACATCAAAAAATATTTACATAAATATTATAATACAATAATTTAATCAAAAAATACAATTCAAAAAAACAATATTCAAAAGAATAGTTATATACTTAATATTTGAAAATCAAAGATATTTTTGCTAAAATTATACTTACCTGGCCAAGGAGATCGACCATCTTTTTACGGATGGATCGATTGTTGAGCATGTGGTCGATCCGAAAATACTCTACAGTTTAATTAAATATCTAAAACATTTATTTCAACACTCAAGAGATAGTTTTGCTAAATATGATAACTAGATAGCCAACAAAATTACAAAAAGATATTTAAATAGTAAAAAATATGTTACTTTAACGTGTTAAAATTTAAAAATAAATTTTAATTATGACATGCATCTTAACATTTATATAAATATATATCATACCTTAAATATAAATAATTTAACAACTTAAAGTAGAAAAATAATAAAAATCCCGGGCGTAGCCCGGGTTAATCCCTAGTATATTTTAAAATTTGGATGTTAAAGCAAAAGTTTCATTCAGTCACCATTCGAGCTAACCTTTCAATTATTTATATTTTTTAAAAAATTACGTTAATTATGAAAATATATGTTGACGTGTGTGAGAAGTTGAAGACGTGGTCGTGCCATTATTACACAACATTCCCACTCGGTGCGTTTTCAGATATGTGTAACATTTACCATTACGACAACAAGATCTGTTTCAATTTTCACAAATCAAAAATCTTGTCTCTTGTTAATAACGGTTTTAGTTACTTACGCAGCATCGGCTCTAGAGTAGAAACCGGCGTTAATACAAGAACCACCGCCGAGAACTCTAGCACGAGCGTTGTAAACGCCGTCAGTGGAAACAAATGCCTGCGACGCGGAGGAAGCTGACGTGTCAGCAAGTCCGATGTGGAAGTTCCTGAGGAATGAGACGTTTGCGTTTGTAAACGGAACGCCACCTCTCTCTAAAACAAGAACGCTGAAATTTCGCGACAGCGTTGCGGCTAGTGGACAGCCTGCGGTTCCACCTCCGATGACTATGTAGTCGTAGGTCGAGTCTTGACCGGTTGATGCAAAAGAAGACGAGGAAGATGCTGAGAATGTGCTGGCTTTATCGATGAACGTGTATCGATAAGGATTAAACTTCAACTTATGCTCTTTATCTACAAAAAGAAAACATTTGTTTAGATATTAACTATACAATAATGGGTAGTTGGTAGAAGTAATTACACCATTAATGACATTAGCAGAACATAAGCCGAAATAACATAACAGATTTGTGTAAACAAAGACTGTACTGTTAGTGTCCTAATCACTCGAGATTTGGTCATAATGACTCAAGAAACCAATTGAACTACACAAAATCGCCAATGAACAAGAGAGATAAGGAGAGAGAAATACAGAGTTTACTTCAGACACATCACTAAGAACGTTGTAATGAGAAATGTGTTACGAGAAAAGTAACCTTTAGAAGCAGTGGAGGAAAGAGAAGCTGGGAGACAGAGGAAAAGAGCAAGGAGAACGAATTTGAGAGCCATAGGAGACTACAGAAACCAAAGCAGAACTTTCTTTTTCTTGGTGTTTTTTTGCTTCTGCTTCAACTTCTTATGTGGCTTTTCATGAATGGTCTTGTTTTATGTGAACCTTCTTCTATAAATAACACTTAGGATCCAACATAGCAACTATATTAATTACACCTACATGTGTCTGCTGTCTCTTCATATTGTAAAAATAATAGTAATTATTTTGTAGTAGTATAGTAGTATCATATAAATAAAACAGTCTCAAGATAAAAGGGAGAGTTGTACAGCTTGTCTATGTCATTAATGGCATGAAACGGTTGAAGTAGGAGCTCTTGTAGCCGTTGGATCAAGAATTCATAGATCCAAAGTGTATACATTAATCATATTCACCTAACCAAACACACAAAAACAATAATACAATAGAGCCATGTTTTTAGCAAGTAGTTTTATATAGTAGCAGATGAAAGTATCTTAATAATGATCATAACTGTGAGTAAATCTTCTCGAGTCATGTTGCTGACAAGTGACAATTAATCTTATTGATTATCTTCACCTAACCAAAACACAGTACCTTCCGTTCTATTTGGTTTAGCATGTGATCGCATCATACCACGTACGGTGGTCATATATATGGATCACATGAGATTTTCTCTTCACTTTAAACCAGTCACAACTATACTACATAATCTGATGTAGCCACCAGAAATAAAGTTTGATGTTGAATTTATTAATGAATGTTTCTTTGGAGGGAAAATAGTATCATATAATATACAACAAAAACACTTAATTCTTACATTTTTGTTAATACTAGCCCACAAATGCATTTGAACATTTCTTATATGGTAAACTCACTTTTAAATCTTCTGGTGATTGGAGGACCGTGAATGTTTCACAGAGTTATTGGTGGTGGATATGCAAAGAAACGATGATAATAAATACACACACCAATCCATGAGTTGGATTCTGAATATATATTTACAAAACTTTACTACTCAGCAGTTAATGTAAGGATTAATTTCTCCTCTCTTTTCATGGGGTTGGCAATGTTGTCCCATGCTTCAACTTTCACGGAACTAGGTATTGAGATCGTACATATATTTATAGCCCTCCTTTCAGTTTTTTTTTACAGTAAGAGAGAAAATAATCAACCGATTCAAATCATGCCATAATGAAAAGTTCTAGAACTAAGTAAAGGGTCCCCTAACGCCGGGTTTTGCACCAACGGTGGCCTTCAAGTCCATTACCAAGGTGCAAGGCTCTATATCGGCACATCTTGCAAGCCATATCTTTTGTGATCTGAGACCTGTCGAAAATTTTCTTAACCAGGCGACAAAATGTGAGGAAAGCTATATGGAAATACTCTTCCCTGTCGCCTGGTGGAAATACATTTTCATCAACATAAAATTTGCTCCAAACAAACTTCAACAGTGTAGTACTCTTCCCTGTAATATCACAAAAGCTATACTAAAAGTAGCCTAACTAAAAGATTATGAATATTACATATCTCCTCTCTAAAATAATGCATACAGCTCGCTGCTTTGAGGACACATGATTGAGACAACAGCTTAGGAGAGGCCACACTCTCCTAGCTTCACCTCTTTGATTAAATGATCGATGCCAGAGACATTGTATATACCATCTCCATCAATAAGGTGTACAGAACAACATCCCTCGCTCTTATCTGCATCAGTGACTTCTATTTGACTCCTACTTAATCCAAGTAAAGAATGACAGTTCTTCTATAGATACACCAGCAACCCACTCCAAAAATATACAGAACATTACTATTTATAAGCCACGTCTTACTAAGTTTAGTCATACTTAACTTAAACGTATATGAAAAGGGAACACTGTCCCCAAACCAGATCTAACATGTAGACAACCTAACCATTCCATGGCAAGATTTGTTCCCCTACATAACACCGACTCGAACGCATCAGAAATGTTCCTGAAAGGCTCATTCTCTCAATAGTTCTCCAACTTTCTGGACTCTCAGAAGCTATACTTTGTTAAACAAGCTTTATGCCTGTGGAAATAAACAGCTACGTGTTCTTGTGTGAGTGATGATGATAATTGATAACTATACTCCCCAAACCAAAACAGTTGAAATCCTCTGCAAAAGTATCTAACTGTTCAAATTTATAGACATTGAGGCGAAGCTAGAATCTTTTTGTAATGGGTGCATCTGTGTATAGAAATAAAAATATAAGCAAAAGATGGACTCGAACTTGAAACATTATGGGTGCACATGAGAGATTTTACCATTATATCCAGCAGAATTTTACATATAAAACTGTACATATTGATATTTTTATGGGTGCACAGGCCCCCATAGTGTATGCCGTGCCTTCGCCCAATGTCCGCCACAAGCAGTCCCAGTTGTACAGATAAATCTTTAAAGAATGGTGTATTATTTATTTCTCATCAGAAAGAACATAGCACATACAAAGAATGGCTTAACATTAGTAAGACTAAGTTACCAAAGAACAAACAAACACATCAGTTTAATTAATGATTACTCAATCTAAAGACTATATATCATTGCTTCTAGTCTTTCCCTAAGCTGGCCTCTATCACACAACAAAGCCAACAAATATTTGAGGGTAAAAAAAA
Organism: Brassica napus; assembly: GCF_020379485.1. Classification (NCBI taxonomy): domain Eukaryota; kingdom Viridiplantae; phylum Streptophyta; class Magnoliopsida; order Brassicales; family Brassicaceae; genus Brassica; species Brassica napus. The sequence goes on along the minus strand of NC_063435.1, from coordinate 11,634,573 downwards.
AGTTAATACCAGGAAGATCCATGGGTCTATATGTAGGCTCTTCCAAACCAACATGTTCGTGTCTCTGTGTGAATGCTAATGACCTAAAGAGCTGACGAACTTTAGGATCATCTCTCTGCCTGAATGCTTCTGACCTGAAGAGCTGACGAACTTCATAGCATCTCAAGATCTCAACTTCATAGACACTCGTCACACCAGATGAACTAAGCAGTTGTCTATCTTGTGTGGTTATGATGATTCTGCTCCCTGGACCAAACCAGCTAAACTCCTCCGCAAGCGCGTCTAACTGTTTGATCTTGTCTACGTCGTTAGCCACAAGCAGAATCTTCTTGTTCCTGAGCCTTGCTTTGATTGCGTTAAGACACCTTGTCTTTGCGCCCAGGCCTTCTCCTTGCATCTTGGAAAGAAGCTCTTCTTGAAGATGAGATCTGCGGCAGTGTCTTGAAACCCTTCTCACGTCTTCGAGAAGACAATGAGCGTCAAAGTTATGTGAGATGTTTTCGTAGACGTGTCTTGCCAGTACTGATCTTCCGTTGCTTCCTCTTCCCCATATACCAATCACTCTAACACCTTGGTTTGAGTTTAGGTCCAGTAGTGGATACAACTCGTCCATGTGTTGGTCGATACCTATTAGGTTGTTACCATTTGTAGGTGTTGTTGAGAACAACATCTTTGATATCTTCTCCGTGATTCCATCGACAAGCTTCGAGTCATCATCCCTGAAAAAAAAGAAAACAGACTAAAATATCAAGATTCAAGAAACAATTCAACAAATCACAATCTGAAACAGAGAAAAATATCAAGATTCAAGAAACCCTTCAAGAAATTGACAGAGTAGAGATCAAGATTCAAGAAATCACAACCTGAAACATAGTAAAAGATCAAGATTCAAGAAACAATTTATCAAATCACAATATAAAACAGAGTAAAATATCAAGATTCAATAAAAACAAATCACAATCTGAAACAGAGTAAAATAAAATATCAGGATTCAAGAAACGCTTCAACAAACCACAACCTGAAATAGAGAAACATCTTATGGTCCGGTCCTTATGGAGATGAGATCTTACCATTTTTTGGAACATTCGCCAGAAAGATTAGCCAAATAAGCCAACGCATCCCTCCAAGACTTGACCCTCTCTTTGCTTTGTCTCTTCTCATGTTTCTTGAACTGTTTCGCAACTTCTCCGATCTGCCACCTCAGGTGAGAAGGATCAACCTCGTAGAAAACAGGCAGCACTTTGAGCAAACCCTTTCTCTCGTACTTCAGAATCTTCACGAGCTCCTCTAGACACCAGTAGGAGGCAGGGTAAGTCGCAGAGACCACCACGACCGCGATTTTTGATCCTTTGATGGCTTGGATAAGCTCCGGTGGAATAGGACGGCCACTCTCCAGTTCCTTGTCGTCTTTGAACGTTCGAATCTCTTTAGCCTCTAGATCATTGTACAGAAAGCTAACGAACTTCCTGCGAGTATCTGCGCCTCTGAAGCTTAGAAAGACGTCGAACCTCTTGGGAGTAAAAGAGGCAGAAGAGGAAGAAGACAGTGATGACCTGGATTCGAATAGTCGCAGTGAAGTTTTAACTTTTGTCTTAACGCACGATAGTTTTCTCAAGATTCTATTCATCTTTAAATTCTTTATAAGCTTTTGAGTTTGGGAGCATTTAGTAGTCTATAGCCAACATGAGTTTAGTTTTATAGAGGAAAAGATTGCACACTTAGTTAACGCATAACGGTAATGAAATTACCAGTTAATTTCCAAGAAATTTAATACAAACCATTGTGTATAAAATTATAAATATTTTGTATGTATTTTTAAAATTTTATACAAACGATTACACACTTAGTCTGTATGTATTTTTAATTAGGATATAATTATAACTATTTTTATTTCTTTCATTTGTTCGCTAGATACTCCCATTTTTATGTGAAGCGTTCAATGAAAAGGAACTGATATATCAGATGGTTAGAATAAATAATGTTCATATGTATATGTTTGAAACTGTTTTGTTTAATATTGCAGTAAAATATAACGATCTGGTGATCAAATTTTTTTGGTTAAGTAGTTCGACTTATAGGAAATCAATATCTTACTAGGTTAAGACCCGCGCCTTATGCGGGATGAACATTATATATATAAATTATTTTATATATTATATGTTTATAACATATTATGAAATAATAAATATATATTGAATAATTAAAAAGTCATTATATACTACTTATATAATTAAATTGGTGTGAACATATAAATAAATTTTATAAATCGGAAAAATATTTTTTTTATTTGATATGATATATAATTAAATTTAAATGATAGTAACATATATGTGGTAAATTTTAATATTAATATTTATTAGATGATGCTTTTTGCTCATAGTTTTTTTTTATCATTTGTATCTGTTATAGCAAAAAGTCTAATTAGTGATAACAAAATTTTCACTGTGGGATTAATGGTTTAAATAATGTATAATATTTTTAAAAATTAAGTTGTCAATATTTTTCAAATTTTTTATCAAAAAAATGTTCAAAGTAAATTTCAAAATTAAGATATTTATGTATTTTTATATGGCATATAGTTTAATTTAAAATGATACATATATTTATATATCTTTTATTTTTGATACTTATTAAATGAGACTTTCAACTTATATTATTTTTTAATTATTTGTATCATGTCATAACAAATGTTTTAAATCATAGATCACAAAATTTGAATGTGAAACTTTTAACAGTTTTAGTAATTTATACTCGTTTTTAAAAATTCAAAATATAATATATAAATAATTTTAATAATTTTTATTATATGGTTACTATGATTGTTTAATTTATTTTAATAGCTTAAAATGAAACAAATATAATTATAATACACACTTATTTTTATCAAATCTTTATTATTCAAAATCATTAATTGTTATATATACTTTAGCCACATTAGGCAATTCCGTAATCTTATTTAAGGAAATAATGAAGCACATTAATAATGTATTTATTGTGGTTTAATAAAAAGCTTATTATATATTTAGATGAACCAACATATTTCTCTAAGGATTCTAAGAATCATTCTAGTGATGACACGTGGCTACAAAAAAATGTTGCAATGCTTCTCAAATAATATGTAGGGGATTATTCTATTTAAGTAGTTCGACTTATAGGAAATCAATATCTTACGTCTTCTGATTTTCATTCTATTTCAAAAATGTTTATCAGTTTTGGTCAAGCCGCCCTCCTTAGCTAATAAGAAGTTGAATTTAGCTTTCTGTGGTGTAGACTGCTTCAAACATTTCACCGAAAATAATTCTTCTATATTATATCTTGTTATGTTTATTTTGGTAATTATTATAAATCGAACAGACTTAAAAAAATTATGTAAATCGTGTTTATAATCTCTATATTTTATTTGTTTCTTATGCATAAATGCATTTATCTCCCTCCTAAATGAATTAAAAGAAGAAAATAAGATCATATGGTTAAGAATTGCAAGGTTTGGTCTTTGACTCTTTGGAGATGTTGATGATATTTTTTTTTGCAAGAACATGTCTTGCAATATGCAGAGATTTTAAAATCTAAATAGTTTTAAAACTATAGTAAACGTTTATAAAACTATAGTTTTCTCTTTTAATTCAATGTTTTACAATAAATTTAGCATAGCCGCTCTTTTAATAAATTTATATTAAACCCAAAAGTAAAAAAAAGAAGACCATTATACAGCCTACTATAATTTAGAAGGCATGGTCTTTAACGTACTGCTGGACTTACCGTACGCCCTTCTAGTTCTAGACACCGTGAAATGGACGCTTAAAAAAGGTAAAACCCGTGTTAATTATTCTTATATATTGCCACATAATTGTTCTACCTTTAGAGACATGTTTTTTTTTTTGACAAATGGTGTTCTATTAGAATGCAAGAAAATACTACAAACTATGACTTTATGGCTATACAGTTTTATAAAGAGAAAACAAAGAGAAATGAATTAAACAAATGCAAAAAAGCTTAATGTTTATTGTATCTATTAAAACAGAAATCATGACTTCTTTCATGTATGATATTTCATTTTGGGCCATTTCTTAGAAAATAATCACATTTGATTATCTTATCATATATTTTTATAAGAAATATAATCACAAGTATATCTTAATAAGATCAACAATATACTAATCTCAATTTTTTTTACCGTTAATATGTGTTAAATTCAAAAATTTGTATTCAAGATCAATCAATTAAATATACCAACTAATTTATAAAGAATATAACTAACATATTAATCTAATAATTATAACAAGATATATAATTATTTCGGAGGCCATTAACTATTTTAAGCTCATGTCATTAACTATATTTTGTTTCTTCATATGTTATGCAATCATAATATATGATTGTGTATACTAGTCTTAGTATTATGTTATGCAACCATAACATATGATTTTTTTTTGACATCCCATAACATATGATTATTGTTATTATAACTTTGATGATGTCAAAAAATTATCACAACATGTGATTGTTTTTTTAATATTATGAACAATATTTATTAAATTAATAACATTATAAAACATATAATAGACCTTGTTTATAATCACACAGCTAAATTGAAATATATGTAATACTATTTATTTAATAATTATAATCTATCAGACCAGGCATATTTTAAACCCTGGTTTTTAAATTTATTGATTTTACCAATACTATATTTGTAAATCACAAAATTATAATTATATTATAACAAAAAGATTTTAAATTTTCTAAGAATATTCTACTTTTAAAACAAAAAATTAAACTAACCACAAAATTACTAAATCTTAAAATCCTAAAGATGACTTATATCTCATTTTAGTATAGTTTGCAAAAACTATAAATACTTGCAAAGAAATATTTTTAAAATGATATTAAAATTATATCAAAATAGATTTTATTAAATATTTTGATAATTAGAAAAAGTAATGAATACCATGTCTTTTAATCTAAGTTATTGTTAAAACTAACAAATTATCAGCACAAATAATATCTAGAGTGTACAACGCATATGCTAAAACGTCGTCAAGTTCTCTCTAAAACGTTGTTCAAACGTTAAATCTAAATTGAAAAATAATTTGACATATAAAATAAATTGTTTTATATATAAAAGATACAAAATATAGCATATTTTGTCTGTGAAACAAATGTATTTACAAATATAGATGTACTAATATATATTCAACTAAATGACACTACTTTGAGAAAGCAAAGCTTCGGAGACTGCTCCAACGATGGTTTATGAGGCACTAGCTTGGTTCTTGATCTCACTAGTAGCACATGATTATTCTTATGATTCTTTTTGTACATAAAACTTTTTCCTTATAATATAAATTTAACATTTCACCAAAAATAATATATATATATATATATATATTATCAACTAAATGACACTATTTCCATTTTTTCTTACTTTGACATTTAGATTTGCTTACATAAATTAAGATTTTTTTTTTAATTTTGTATTTTGTCTAACCAAAAACATCATAAAAGTAATAAATTTGCATTGAAAATTGATTTTTTCATCTAATTTCAGTGAAAACATTCTTTAAAACGTCATACTAAAAAAAAACAAAGTGAATATGTTTTACAAACAAAAACATTCAAATTGTTTCACTTTATATAGAATTATAAAATTACAAGTTACCAGGCTTTGATGGTTTGTTAGGGGCACGAAATGTACGTGCATGCCTATCACCTCTTCACTCGGAGGTGGAGGCATTGATATGGGCAATGGAATGTGTGAGGAATTTACGACAATTTCAGGTTACGTTTGCAACAGATTGTTCTCAGTTGGTGAAGATGGTTTCGGAACCCGAGGAATGGCCTGCATTTGGAACCTACCTGGAAGACATCAAGTTTTTGAGAAGAAACTTCCACAACTCAGAGATCGTTCATGTACCAAGAACGGCGAATCAAAAAGCGGATAGCTTAGCACGCAGTGCCCGGCATCAACCGTCTTTCGTCGTACACATGGATGCAGAGTTACCAATTTGGTTTACAGAGTCAATATGAGTCTGTGAATTGTTTGCTGTCAAAAAAAAAAAAAATCAAATTACAAGTTACTTACCTACATATCAATTTGATTTTTTCACCGTTTAAAACATAAATACGCAACCAACATAACTTATAATCCTTCATTTCAATTTAAAAAAACACATGCGCTGCTGCGTGGATCAAACTCTAATCCATTTTAAAACACAACCATAACTGAAGGCAAGAAGCGGGAGATAAACTAAATATCTTTAACAGCAATTACTCATATATTTTGTCACTAAAATCAAGTTTTAGCAGTGCTTTGAAAATTGGACCAGACCGGTCGGTCAGAACATGACTCACCTTTATAACCGGTTCTAGATTATGCTAAAAACCTGATTTGAGTTAAACTGGCAAACTCGGTCAAAAACTGTCAAACTTGGTAAAACTGGTGATCGGTTCAAAATGAAAACTTGTTTTTTGTTAAAAAAAGTTCAAGTAAAAATAAAAAATAAAAAACTGTAAATTTTAAAAAGACTTTATGAAAAATTCATACTTTGTTTAATATCTATTTAAGTAAATTAAATTTTATTATATTTTATATATTTTGATTTTTTTCTTTTATTTTCATATAATATTTAGATTTTAACAATGATAGAAACTTTTATAAAAATAATACATATGTATAATAGTTATTTTGTCTAAAGATTAAAAGTTAAAATCCGATTCAACAAGCCGAGTTAGTCTCCGGTCCGATTTCAAAATATTGAGTTTTAGTTAAAATTTTAAGCACAAAAATATTAAACCAATCACATCAAAACACTGAGGAGTTTTTCGAAATTGTTTGAAATCTTCTTTCTTTCAATATTAAATTAATTAAATTAATATTATATAGCTAAAATATTTGGTTGATATTCTACCGGTAAGGATGTTGTCAAGAGCTTTTTAGAGATACGTTTACGAGCCATCCTAAAGTTGAAAGTTGAAACAGGTTATTTTTTTCACAAAAATCTTGGAATGGTATGTTGTCTATATAGAGATGTCAGAAGCATACATTCCAAAGTAATAATATATATAGTTTATCTCAAACGTATCCAACGTCATAGATACTGGAGATCTTGATACTTGGATCGTACTTTGAAATAAATATAATACGCTTGCTAAATATATGTGAAATCATCGTCGAAAATTTAATAACATATTCTTACGATCTTGTCGGTACAGCCTAATCTGGCAACGTAAGTAACGTATGCTACTATACTTTGCCGAGTCATAGATTCGTCGACGGTACGTCCTGCTACAGTATTTTGTTCAAATAGACTTCTTTATTTTTTATAGGGAAAATTCCTTAAAAATACACAGACTAATTTTCATTTGCTAATAAAATACACAAACTATTTTGACTCCCCGTTTAATACACGAATTAATTTCCGTTGCCTATTAAATACACAAACTTTCGAAATTCGTAGGTTTTACACATAGTTTTAGACGGTGTTATCTATATTTAACGGAGGTGAAGACGACATTAGTGTTTAATTAAACATGTGCTTAATTTATGAAAAGAAAATTCCTTAAAAATACACGAACTAATTTTTATTTGTTAATAAAATACACTAATTAATTTTCATTTGTTAATAAAATACACGAACTATTTTGGATCCCCATTTAATACACGAACTAATTTTTGCTTCTCATTTAATACACAAACTTTTAAAATTTTCAAATTTTGCACATCAATTTAGACGACGTCAACTATGTTTAACATGATTTAGTGGATGTCAACTATGTTTAACAAAAGTGAAATAGATTTTAGTGTTGAGTTAAACATGTGGTTAAACTGCGAAAGACAAATTCTTTGAAAATCCTTCGGATAGATTATTTTGGTAGTTTTCTTCTTCATAACACTTGCATAGTGTAAATTAACCTTGATTGACGAAAAATAAGAATCGGAAACTAATTCCAAAATCAGAAACTCGTTTAAAATTACCTAGTTTTCTTCATCATTTTTCATGACATGGAAATCAACTCCACTTTGAAGCAATATAAAATGAAATCAAAGCGAAGAAGAAGAAAAGTAACAGATTTTGATGAGTAAAAGAGGTTAGAATAGATTAGGGTGTCAAACTTGAATTGAAGCTAGCTTGAATATAAGTATCAATCGATTCGAGAGGTTTTGGTTGAGGGTGAGCGTGCTTTTCACATTTTAACCATACATTTAGTTAAAACTAAAGTCATTTATGTTAAACATAGTTGACGTCGTTTAAATCGATGTGTAAAATCTACAAATTTTAAAAGTTTGTGTATTAAATAGGAAACAAAAATTAGTTCGTGTATTAAATGGGGATCCAAAATAGTTTGTGTATTTTATTAACAAATGAAAATTAGTTCATGTATTTTTAAGGAATTTTTTTTTCATATATTAGACACATGTTTAATTAAACATTAACGTCGTCTTCACTTCCGTTAAACGTAGTTAACGCCGTCTAAAACGATGCGTAAAACCTGCGAATTTTAATAGTTTGTGTATTTAATAGACAACATAAATTAGTTTGTGTATTAAACGGGGATCCAAAATAGTTCGTGTATTTTATTAGCAAATAAAAATTAGTCCGTGTATTTTTAAGGAATTTTCTATTTCTTATACGGCATAGTATTTTGTGTTCTCAATTAATTAATGAAGTCAGAGCTATCTTAGTTTTATAAGTAGAAAGAGTCGTAGGCTGAACATTATTCATCTGATCGAGTTTTCTGGTTGGAACTTGGAAGGTCGATACAGTTGTACATTGTTTATGTGGTTTTTTCTTATTCTGATTTTGTAGATGGAATACTTTTTCAAAGCCAAAGTTATTAAAAAAAAGAATCGTACTATTATGAATTTATGGGCTTTGTTAAGGTTAGTAATATGTAAGTTCAGATTATATATTGCCATATTGGGCCAACTAATGAGTGGTTTAAGCCAACAATTCTCTTAGAAATGCATACATCAGAAGACGAATCAAGATACAAGGAATGAATGATAACAAGAGGGCCATTCTTAATATTAAATCTTGATGATTTATTTACGAAGTACAGTTTCTCTCATTTTATGTCTGTTAAAAGAGAGCCTAAAACTTGGATAAAAGTATAAAGTTTTTGAATTTGTTAAGCGGGCAATAGATGAGTAAAAAAGAAAGAAGAAGATTCATGTCATTGTACTTTACAACAGTTCATGTTTCCTATAAACTTTATTTACTCGAATAATCATCACGACGTGACAATCACACCATTCCAATAATCAAAATTAAGGAGCTAGCTAACCATTGACATTTTATGATTAGGGAGACAATAATCTCATCTACAACACTACCCTGGTATTGATACATTTTCTTATTCGTTACTTGACTTTGAGACCCTACAATATTCCTCCATTCATTCATAAATCAGTTTTAAATTATTAGTAATAGAATGCAACCCTAACTAAAAAATACTTTATTACCTGGAATAAGCTATCAAGTAGACAAATATAGAAATTGTAGTTTGTTCTTCAGATATTTTATTTAATGTAGTTGTACCCCAGGTTCTAAAACGTGGCCGATGCGGCCGATAACGCGGGGCAGAAATACGCTGTGCGGTGGTGAAGCATACCGATTTCGTCAAACTCGGGTATTAAATCGGAGTCACCAAAATAATTCACGTTTTTAGGGTTCGGAAGCTTGAAATCGGGTGTAATATGTTAGATCTACAAGTTTGATGCATAAACAGCCAGAAAAACATAAAAACAATGGAGGCAAAATATACCCTACTCTTAGTTTGCACTCGGTAACTGACACTCAGTTAAGACACAAGATGACCACTAGGCCACATTAACAATTGATGTTCTTTATGTAAACTGAGTAATAATATATACATTTATCAGAAAACTGAAAACGATACTCAAAACTAATCGTCGATTAATCTCCGATTTTTTTTCAACTCGCTAGACTCCAGTCGAGCGCCCGACTCGCGCCTAGCCTAGTTTTGTTGTACCCAATTCAGTAATAAAGCATAAATAACATAGTGCAACTAAAACTAATTAAATCAAAAGGCTATTTTGATATAAGAAAAAAAAATTCCAGTAGCATATGATCTAGCAACAATTAATAGTTTTAATTATCAACCAACATGATACTATGATGTTGTCGGTTCAAATTATTTTCCACAAATATCTTTAAATGCATGTCATAATAACTGAGTAATTATTAGATGTGGACCATTCATAACATGTTACATTCTTTTGACCCTAACCAGAAAAAAAAATTAATCAATTTATTTTAATTTCAAGGTCCAGGTCTTTATATGCATAAGTAAAAGTTTACGAGTAAGAATAACTTTATATTAACTTGTAAAAAATACTATTCCAAATAATTTATTTTAATTATGAGGTTTATGTATTTATATGGCTAATTAACTAAAATATTACTAAAAATAAATATTTTATTAACTTAAATTGTATACTTATTAATATTTATGTTTTCTGTTTGGAAAAAAATAGCGCGTCACTGTTCTTCCTTCCTCTTGTCTATCTAAAAAGAGATAACAGTTGACACAAGTAATCTCTCTCTCTCTCTCTCTCTGCCAATTAAAGCTTCTCTCTTTCCTCCGTTAGACCCGCTCTCTCTCCCTCTCCCAACTTTCTTCTTCGTCTTCAAGACAGGACCCACCTCATCTGCGTGTTCTCTCTTTCGACACGATGACCTCGAAGAACAACGGCTTGTCGGCCGCGCTCGTCTCGAATCTCCAGGACGTGCTTTCCAAGAGAAAAGGAGGAAGCGATGGATCCGCGGAGGAGGAGGAGCCTCCTCCGTCTACTTCTGTCTCCGTCGATGTTGCGGCCAAGGAGGAGATCGATGACTCCAGACCCATCGTTTTAGTCACGAATGGGGATGGGATTGATTCGATTGGGCTCGTCTCTCTCGTCGAGGCTTTGGTTAAGGAAGGGCTCTACAATGTCCATGTCTGTGCTCCTCAAACGTGAGCAAGATTTGGTTTTATGATTTGTTCAATTTTTCTTGTTAAAGTTTCCAACTTTGTGAATTGGAATGTGGCAGGGTTAAATCGGTTTCTTCTCATTCTATGACTCCTGGCGAAACCATTGCTGCGAGTTCTGCTGATATTAAAGGTGCCACCGCCTTTGAAGTTTCAGGTATTTGCGGATTTTGATTGAATGATCATTACATCTGTAAGCTGAAAGTTGAAGTCTTTTTGTTGAAACAAGATCCATTGATTCTCATTTTGTTGGAAAAGTCTTTTGCTAGTTTAGTGTCTTCATAGGCTTTAAGATTATTGTTTTTGTCTCAGGGACTACTGTGGACTGTATCTCATTAGGATTATCTGGAGCCCTTTTCGCTTGGTCAAAACCAATACTGGTTAGCATTTTTTAATCATATATGATATTATGATAGTTTATGCATCCTTCTCTTTGCTTCTTTTTCTTCAGGTAATCAGTGGAATCAATCAGGGATCAAGCTGTGGTCATCAAATGTAGGTGCTTTTGTCTTTGTATACTTGCTTGTTTGTCCATCTGCTATGTGTTTCCTGATGCGAGAATTTTTCAGGTTCTATTCTGGTGCGGTGGCTGGAGCCAGGGAAGCTTTGATTTCTGGAGTACCCTCTTTGTCAATATCATTGAACTGGTGAGTATATCATAGGAATGTATCAAATAACTAGTGAGTATATATAGCATTAGACGTTTTGGGTTTAAATGTTTTCTTATCTATTATTACAGGAAGAAAGATGAAAGCAAAGAAAGTGACTTTAAGGATGCTGTTGGTGTCTGTTTACCTTTGATAACCGCCACAATTAGAGACATTGAGAAAGGAGTTTTCCCTAAAGATTGCTCTCTCAGAATAGAAATTCCAACATCCCCCTCATCAAACAAGGTTTGCATTTTCGACTCAGAAACGGGTTGTTGGTTCGAGTTCTATGCTTGCATTGGTTACCATGTTCTTTGTTTTGTGAAATTAGAACCTCACTGGCTAATGGTTTAGGGAAGTTGATGTTTCATGTACATATATGAATAGGGTTTTAAGGTAACAAAACAAAGCATGTGGAGGCAGACTCCTAGCTGGCAAGCTGTTTCAGCTAACCGTCACCCTGGTGCTGGGAATTTCATGTCCAACCAACAAAGCCTAGGAGCTCAACTTGCCCAGCTTGGCAGAGATGCTTCAGCTGCTGTGAGTTAACTCCCCCTATTCAAAAGTTTTAAGCCTCAACTTTGTTATTTCTGTTAATTGTTGTTAGTTCAGAAGGTCATAGAATAGTTAATTGTTGTTATTTCTGTTAATTGTTGTTGTTGGCAGGGTTAAATCGGTTTCTTCTCATTCCATGACTCCTGGCGAAACCATTGCTGCGAGTTCTGCTGATATCAAAGGTGCCACAGCCTTTGAAGTTTCAGGTATTTGCTGATTTTGATTGAATGATCATTACATCTGTAAGCTGAAAGTTGAAGTCTTTTTGTTGAAACAAGATCCATTGAATCTCATTTTGTTGGAAAAGTCTTTTGCTAGTTTAGTGTCTTAATACACAGTGGTGTGAGTACCGTCTCGGTTCATAGGCTTTAAGGTTATTGTTTTTGTGAGTACAAAATGAAAGAAATGGGCGTTGACAATCCTGAATCATTTACTTATATGTGGCCGGCGTGAAAAAGTCTGGTCTCATTAATATGCGTCCTCGTGAGGATATCCCTAGATTTCGTGTGCTGGGTGCAACTGGCTGCTTCTGATGAAGCTGTAACTCACTGTGTAGCTGTGACTCCAACACATTATCCACTATCCCATTCCGCTGTTTCCTCTTCCTATTCCTCACATAGACCTGCACTGGCTTCTGATGAAGCTGTAACTCACAGTGTAGCTCTTCTTCCTCGTTCGTTCCCATCGGTTCCCGTAGAGGCTGTGTCTCATCACGAGGCTGAAAAGAGGAACTTTGAGGCTGAATAGGGGAATATTGAGTCTGTGACCGTAGCTCACCGTGTAGCTGTAACTCCCGCTCTTCTTCCTCGTTCATTCCCGTCGGTTCACATCTGTTCCCGTCCATTCTCGTCTGTTCCTCTATTTCATTTTGATGAAAAGAGGAATCTTGTTGCTCATTACCAGGCTGAAAAGAGGAATTTTGAGGCTGTGGCTCATCTTCCTCTTCTTCGTTTTGATGAAAAGAGGAATATTGAGGCTGTGTCTCATTATCAGGCTAAAAAGGGGAGGAATATTGAGGCTGTGGATCATCACGAGGCTGTCCTTTCAAAGCTTCCAATTGTGCTCTTAAGTCAAAAATCGCTTTGCCTTGTTGATCGGATTTCTTCTTCAATAACTCCACTTCTCTTTGAATTATCTCATCTTCTCCCACCTCCAGGTTTGTCTCTAAATTATCCCCATTTTTTCTCTTGTGTTCTCTTTGACTTCAACAACCCGATTGGATTGATCTTTTTCGTAGAGATGATCCCAGCAAATTTTCTTTTGTTCCATCAAAACAAGTTTCCAGTTGTTGATGGTGGAATGATCTGTTTCGGGTTCTTGGACTTCTGCCACCAGATGATGCTCATCAATCGTAGGTACCAAAATAGACTCGATATCCTATAAAAATAAAAAGCAATAAGTCTTTCGTACGTCTTCCTTAAGTCTTTAATGAGTTTTTCTGCCTCATCCGCTTATCAGTTGTACAAGCATACCAAAATCAAACCAGCATATTATACAACATATTATGCATTTCAAACTAAGAAACCAGCATACCAAAATCAAACTAACCTTATCAGTTCCTAATGATCTGTATATGCCATTCAGTGAAAAGCCTTTTTCGCCCGTTTTGCGAAATTCCATCTTACACATCCGTGGACATGTATTCACTGCTCCTCGTACAGGCAATCGATATTTGCTCTTGAGGTTTGCAATACATTCAAAAGGAAATATCTGCAGAGTTCAAAAATAAGTCAGTGAATTCAAAGTCTTTGATTCAGAAAGAAAGTACAACGCAGAAAGAAACCTCAAAGCCAAAAAGAAACCTCTAAGGGAGTAATGAAGCAGGGTAAATTCCAACTATTCAAGGAAGGCTTGGAACGCTCTGAAGGCTCTTTCATCTTGTCTGCCAGGATATCTAAGCAGTACTTAAATGACAGAGTATCCCATGGAAAAGTCTGACACAGATCTAAATGGTTCACTAACTTAAGGAAGAAGGGGTCTAAAAGAACTTTCCCTTTATTCTTCCTTCTTATAATGATATATCCTATGAAGTATAACAATGTCATTTTCACAAGATCTTCATTATCCTCAGCCATTGACAAGAATTTTTCTTCAACGTCTAACCGATCAACCTTATCTATGTATAAAAAGTTCCTATGAGCGAAACTGAGACTTAAACTATGCTTCTCTGCAAAGCTTTTCTTTGACGGGAGTTCATCGCATCACAATCCCGTTAACAAGGTATGTTCCCTAATGGAATATTTAACTGGGATGCCATTAACAACAGGCCACCACTGATTATCCTTGATGTAAGCAGTTCTAATAGCTAAAGCCCACAGTCCCATGACTTTATGAGAGCTGTATCTAGGCATATGAAAAACATGCTTAAACTGTGGGTGATGGTGAAACCAAACAATCTTATCATCCTTCAGCTTTGTCTCTATTACATCAAGTGTTTCCTTAACCCGGCACGACGTTCCCATTCTACACGTCTGCCTATAACAGGACGGATCAAATAACATTTCTGGCGAAGGAACAGACTCTGTACCCATCGAACCCCTAGCATATCAACATTCCAAAATTTCAACCCAAATCCACAACCCAAATACACAACACAAATCCAAAATTCAATTGATCCACTTACCTGTTGTCAGAGACTCCGACCATCGAACTAGGGTTTCGGAGGTCTTCGGCAATCGAACTCGGGTTCCGGGGGTCTGGAATCCTAGTTCGATGGTCGGAGTCTCTGACAACAGGTAAGTGGATCAATTGAATTGTGGATTTGTGTTGTGTATTTGGGTTGTGGATTTGGGTTGAAATTTTGTAATGTTGATATGCTAGGGGTTCGATGGGTACAGAGTCTGTTCCTCCGCCAGAAATGTTATTTGATCCGTCCTGTTATAGGCATATGTGTAGAATGGGAACGTCGTGCCGGGTTAAGGAAACACTTGATGTAATAGAAACAAAGCTGAAGGATGATAAGATTGCTTGGTTTCACCATCACCCACAGTTTAAGCATGTTTTTCATATTTCTAGATACAGCTGTCATAAACTCATGGGACTGTGGGCTTTAGCTACATCAAGGATAATCAGTGGTGCCCTGTTGTTAATGGCATCCCAATTAGATATTCCATTAGGGAACATGCCTTGTTAACGGGATTGTGATGCGATGAACTCCCGTCAAAGAAAGGCTTTGCAGAGAAGCATAGTTTAAGTCTCAGTTTCGCTCATAGAAACTTTTTAGACATAGATAAGGTTGATCGGTTAGACGTTGAAGAAAAATTCTTGTCAATGGCTGAGGATAATGAAGATCTTGTGAAAATGACATTGTTATACTTCATAGGATATATCATTATAAGAAGGAAGAATAAAGGAAAAGGTTTTTTAGACCCCTTCTTCCTTAAGTTAGTGAACCATTTAGATCTGTGTCAGACTTTTCCATGGGATACTCTGTCATTTAAGTACTGCTTAGATATCCTGGCAGACAAGATGAAAGAGCCTTCAGAGCGTTCCAAGCCTTCCTTGAATAGTTGGAATTTACCCTGCTTCATTACTCCCTTAGAGGTTTCTTTTTGGCTTTGAGGTTTCTTTCTGCGTTGTACTTTCTTTCTGAATCAAAGACTTTGAATTCACTGACTTATTTTTGAACTCTGCAGATATTTCCTTTTGAATGTATTGCAAACCTCAAGAGCAAATATCGATTGCCTGTACGAGGAGCAGTGAATACATGTCCACGGATGTGTAAGATGGAATTTCGCAAAACGGGCGAAAAAGGCTTTTCACTGAATGGCATATACAGATCATTAGGAACTGATAAGGTTAGTTTGATTTTGGTATGCTGGTTTCTTAGTTTGAAATGCATAATATGTTGTATAATATGCTGGTTTGATTTTGGTATGCTTGTACAACTGATAAGCGGATGAGGCAGAAAAACTCATTAAAGACTTAAGGAAGACGTACGAAAGACTTATTGCTTTTTATTTTTATAGGATATCGAGTCTATTTTGGTACCTACGATTGATGAGCATCATCTGGTGGCAGAAGTCCAAGAACCCGAAACAGATCATTCCACCATCAACAACTGGAAACTTGTTTTGATGAAACAAAAGAAAATTTGTTGGGATCATCTCTACGAAAAAGATCAATCCAACCGGGTTGTTGAAGTCAAAGAGAACACAAGAGAAAGAAATGGGGATAATTTAGAGACAAACCTGGAGGTGGGAGAAGATGAGATAATTCAAAGAGAAGTGGAGTTATTGAAGAAGAAATCCGATCAACAAGGCAAAGCGATTTTTGACTTAAGAGCACAATTGGAAGCTTTGAAAGGACAGCCTCGTGATGATCCACAGCCTCAATATTCCTCCCCTTTTTAGCCTGATAATGAGACACAGCCTCAATATTCCTCTTTTCATCAAAACGAAGAAGAGGAAGATGAGCCACAGCCTCAAAATTCCTCTTTTCAGCCTGGTAATGAGCAACAAGATTCCTCTTTTCATCAAAATGAAATAGAGGAACAGACGAGAATGGACGGGAACAGATGTGAACCGACGGGAATGAACGAGGAAGAAGAGCGGGAGTTACAGCTACACGGTGAGCTACGGTCACAGACTCAATATTCCCCTATTCAGCCTCAAAGTTCCTCTTTTCAGCCTCGTGATGAGACACAGCCTCTACGGGAACCGATGGGAACGAACGAGGAAGAAGAGCTACACTGTGAGTTACAGCTTCATCAGAAGCCAGTGCAGGTCTATGTGAGGAATAGGAAGAGGAAACAGCGGAATGGGATAGTGGATAATGTGTTGGAGTCACAGCTACACGGTGAGTTACAGCTTCATCAGAAGCAGCCAGTTGCACCCAGCACACGAAATCTAGGGATATCCTCACGAAGACGCATATTAATGAGACCAGACTTTTTCACGCCGGCCGCATATAAGTAAATGATTCAGGATTGTCAACGCCCATTTCTTTCATTTTGTATTCCCATGTTTCCGCTTCTAGTTTCCTGACTTGGTTCTGATGTTTAAGTTCTAATGTTTTAGATACTTTGCTTTCCGAACTGGTTTTAACAATCTAATACTGGTTATATCCAGTATGACAACACAGAAACATGATTGATATATTACTATGTTACAAGTACAAACATGAGAAGACTTCATGACGACTCCAGATGACTCTATGACGACTTTGTAAATAGCATTTTTATACTTGCGAAAACGGTCTCTTTGTTGTAACCCGAATCAACAATTAATACATGAACTAAACTATATGAACTAAATAGAAGTACTATATGAACTAAATAGAAAAATTAATAAGTTAACTTATTTATTTTTGAAAAAAAATCATTTAAAATATCATTCACCATTAAAAGATATTTAAATTCGTAAACCATGTATAAAATTTAATAAAATAATTACTTACAAAATTCAGATATGTACTAAAAATATACATGCTAAAGTATATTTTTAAACACAACAAGAAAATATAAATGATCCTACACAAATATCTATTCTATAGTATAACTAAAGAAATTATAAGAGAATTTTGTATGAAAACTGTAGAAATTAAAAATATATATTTTAAGGGGTTTATCTATTTGATCATTTCAGATTATAAATTTATATAATTACATACGTTCTGAAAAAAATCAGTTCCGGAAAAAATTTATAGTCAAAGGTGAAAGTCTATGAGAAGTAAGTCTTCATGAAAAATATATATATATATATTAAGGGGTTTATCTATTTGATTATTTCAGATTATAAATTTATATAATTACATAAGTTCTGAAAAAAATCAGTTCCGGAAAAAATTTATAGTTAAGGTGAAAGTCTATGAGAAGTACGTCTTTATGAAAAAAAAAAAATATATATATATATATATATATTAAGGGGTTTATCTATTTGATTATTTCAGATTATAAATTTATATAATTACGTACGTTTGGAAAAAAAATTATAGTCAAGGTGAAAGTCTTCTTAGAAGTAAGTCTTCCTGAAAGTCGTGTACGAGTCGTCATAAGGTCTTCATCAGGTCTTCATCAAGTCTTCTGGAAACAAATCTTATGTGAGTCGTTTGAAGGTCGTTATAAAGTCGTCTAGAACTCTTCCACGTATCTTTCTATTTGCTTTGTTATGTATTGTGTTATGACTTATTACCATCTATTGTCTTTCCACTTATGTATTTGTGTTATGACTTATTTCTATTGTCTTTTGACTTATGTACTTGTTTTATGACTTATTTCTATCGTCTTTTCACTTATGCACTTTCTGTTATGAACAATAGAACAAGTTCCTTGTTAGATGCACTACCAAACTAGTTGGTAGGAGGATAGGTTACAAAAAAAGTTACTCATATCCTACCTTGTTAACGTACTACAAGGTTACAAAAAAGGACAAAAGAGGTTACAAACTACACATCCAAGAGTTCTAACAAAAGTAAGCACCAAAAGGAGAGAAGATTACACATCACTAGCCTACGTACATATCCAAGTTGCTGTAGTCTGCATCATCTCCGTCCTTATAGTAGCAAAGATTATATTCAAACATCTCCGTCGCCATCTTCTCCCTAATAGTCCTGACGTTCTTTTCAGAAAAGGGAAATGATTTCATACCAAGAGCATGGCACTCGATGTACTTTCTGTGTATTTTCAATCATGACGACTTCGGATGAGTTAGGGAGACAATAATCTCATCTACAACACTACCCTCGTATTGATACATTTTCTAATTCGTTACTTGACTTTGAGACCCTACAATATTCCTCCATTCATTCATAAATCAGTTTTAAATTATTAGTAATAGAATGCAACCCTAACTAAAAAATACTTTATTACCTGGAATAAGCTATCAAGTAGACAAATATAGAAATTGTAGTTTGTCCTTCAGATATTTTATTTAATGTAGTTGTACCCCAGGTTCTAAAACGTGGCCGATGCGGCCGATAACGCGGGGCAGAAATACGCTGTGCGGTGGTGAAGCATACCGATTTCGTCAAACTCGGGTATTAAATCGGAGTCACCAAAATAATTCACGTTTTTAGGGTTCGGAAGCTTGAAATCGGGTGTAATATGTTAGATCTACAAGTTTGATGCATAAACAGCCAGAAAAACATAAAAACAATGGAGGCAAAATATACCCTACTCTTAGTTTGAACTCGGTAACTGACACTCAGTTAAAACACAAGATGACCACTAGGCCACATTAACAATTGATGTTCTTTATGTAAACTGAGTAATAATATATACATTTATCAGAAAACTGAAAACGATACTCAAAACTAATCGTCGATTAATCTCCGATTTTTCTTCAACTCGCTAGACTCCGGTCGAGCGCCCGATTCGCGCCTAGTTTTGAATTGTACCCAATTCAGTAATAAAGCATAAATAACATAGTGCAACTAAAACTAATTAAATCAAAAGGCTATTTTGATATAAGAAAAAAAAATTCCAGTAGCATATGATCTAGCAACAATTAACAGTTTTAATTATCAACCAACATGATACTATGATGTTGTCGGTTCAAATTATTTTCCACAAATATCTTTAAATGCATGTCATAATAACTGAGTAATTATTAGATGTGGACCATTCATAACATGTTACATTCTTTTGACCCTAACCAGAAAAAAAAAATTAAATTTATTTTAATTTCAAGGTCCAGGTCTTTATATGCATAAGTAAGAGTTTACGAGTAAGAATAATTTTATATTAACTTGTAAAAAATACTATTCCAAATAATTTATTTTAATTATGAGGTTTATGTATTTATATGGCTAAATATTTTATTAACTTAAATTGTATACTTATTAATATTTATGTTTTCTGTTTGGAAAAAAAATAGCGGGTCACTGTTCTTCCTCTTGTCTATCTAAAAAGAGATAACAGTTGACACAGGTAATCTCTCTCTCTCTCTGCCAATTAAAGCTTCTCTCTTTCCTCCGTTAGACCCGCTCTCTCTCTCTCTCCCAACTTTCTTCTTCGTCTTCAAGACAGGACCCACCTCATCTGCGTGCTCTCTCTTTCGACACGATGACCTCGAAGAACAACGGCTTGTCGGCCGCGCTCGTCTCGAATCTCCAGGACGTGCTTTCCAAGAGAAAAGGAGGAAGCGATGGATCCGCGGAGGAGGAGGAGCCTCCTCCGTCTACTTCTGTCTCCGTCGATGTTGCGGCCAAGGAGGAGATCGATGACTCCAGACCCATCGTTTTAGTCACGAATGGGGATGGGATTGATTCGATTGGGCTCGTCTCTCTCGTCGAGGCTTTGGTTAAGGAAGGGCTCTACAATGTCCATGTCTGTGCTCCTCAAACGTGAGCAAGATTTGGTTTTGTGATTTGTTCAATTTTTCTTGTTAAAGTTTCAAACTTTTAGTGACCCACAAGGCTTGTGAATGTGGCAGGGATAAATCGGCTTCTTCTCATTCTATGACTCCTGGAGAAACCATTGCTGCGAGTTCCGCTGGTATCAAAGGTGCCACAGCCTTTGAAGTTTCAGGTGAATGATCATTACATCTATAAGCTGAAAGTTGAAGTCTTTTTGTTGGTTGTTGGAATAGTCTTTTGCATCATGGTGTGAGTACCGTCTCTGTTCATAGGCTTTGAGATTATTGTTGTTTTTGTCTCAGGGACTCCTGTGGACTGCATCTCATTAGGATTATCCGGAGCGCTTTTCGCTTGGTCAAAACCAATACTGGTTTAGCATTTTTTTTAATCATCTCCCCATCATATATGATGTTATGGTATCTTCTAATGTTATGCATCCTTTTCCTTATTTTCTTCAGATAATTAGTGGAATCAATCAGGGCTCAAGCTGTGGGCATCAAATGTATGTGCTTTTTTTCTTAACTAGTTATTCCTTGTCTGTCCATCTGCTTTGTGTTTCCTGATGCGAGAATCTTTCAGGTTCTATTCCGGTGGAGTGGCTGGAGCCAGGGAAGCCTTGATTTCTGGAGTACCCTCTTTGTGTTTATCATTGAACTGGTGCGTATATCATGGGAATGCGTGCTGATATATGTCATAGAACTAGTGATTATTTATCATGGGACGTTTTGGTCATACTTCTTATTTTCTTATCTATTATCACAGGAAGAAAGATGAAAGCAAAGAAAGTGACTTTAAGGATGCTGTTGGTGTCTGTTTACCTTTGATAACCGCCACAATTAGAGACATTGAGAAAGGAGTTTTCCCTAAAGATTGCTCTCTCAGAATAGAAATTCCAACATCCCCCTCATCAAACAAGGTTTGCATTTTCGACTCAGAAACGGGTTGTTGGTTCGAGTTCTATGCTTGCATTGGTTACCATGTTCTTTGTTTTGTGAAATTAGAACCTCACTGGCTAATGGTTTAGGGAAGTTGATGTTTCATGTACATATATGAATAGGGTTTTAAGGTAACAAAACAAAGCATGTGGAGGCAGACTCCTAGCTGCCAAGCTGTTTCAGCTAACCGTCACCCTGGTGCTGGGAATTTCATGTCCAACCAACAAAGCCTAGGAGCTCAACTTGCTCAGCTTGGCAGAGATGCTTCAGCTGCTGTGAGTTAATTCCTTCTATTCAAAAGTTATAAACCTCAACTTTGTTTTCACAAGGTCCAAAAGTAGTTAATTAGATACTGAGATTAAGATATCTGGTGATCTCAGGGAGCGGCTCGTCGTTTCACCACACAGAAGAAGAGTATTGTGGAGATTGAATCGGTTGGTGTTGCTGCTAAAACTGATAGCCGTGTTAAGAAATACTTCCGCCTAGAGGTAAAGAAGAACTTTGAGACGTTCTCTTCACAAATCCTTTGGATATTGATAGTATGTACCATTGTGTTTGAGATCCTGAGTCCTGACTATGTTAATATGCAGTTTGTGGGTAAAGAACAAGAAGAGCATACGGATGAAGATTTGGATATCAAGGCTCTAGAAGATGGTTTTGTAAGTTGGCATGATCACACGCTCTTCTCTGGTCTGGAATCTAAGCTACTTTACTGAACTCTTTTTTGTAATGACAGGTTTCTGTGACTCCATTGTCGCTACTTCCAAAGATGGATTCAGAAACTCAAGCCGCAGCATCAGAATGGATCTCCAAAGCCCTTAATGCTGATCAATGAAAAAGGTCCTTCTAGTAAATTATGTTACATGATTTGGCCAAACAAATCTGGTAACTAGATTCAGCATGTGTGTGTCGTTTTAACCCTTTTGTTTATTCTATTTATTCGATTTCCCTCGTGGCTTGCTTCTGTTGGCTTGTTTGTTTGTCAGTAGCTGTTTTGGAACACTTGCCT
The DNA here is from genome assembly GCF_020379485.1 of Brassica napus. Classification (NCBI taxonomy): domain Eukaryota; kingdom Viridiplantae; phylum Streptophyta; class Magnoliopsida; order Brassicales; family Brassicaceae; genus Brassica; species Brassica napus. The sequence goes on along the minus strand of NC_063435.1, from coordinate 11,612,140 downwards.
TTGTAATTGAAAAGGGTCGGTCTACTTTTATTATCTTCTAAATTCGTAGAAACTTTGTTTTTGTATACCTTTTGATCGAGAAGAACGGTCCCAGATCCCCTGGATGACACTATTGCTTCAGCTGAGATATGTATCATGAGCTATCTTTGAGTTTTGCCTCATAAAGGAGGTAGTGAGATTTCTAATGTGAAGCATGTTGTTATTGATCAGATATATGAAGAGAGCTATCTTTGAGTTTTGCTTAATAAAGGAGGTAGGGAGGTTTCCAATGTGAAACATGTTGATATTGCATTGAATTTATTTTTCAATATCCTACAAGTGTGACCCACCTTTTTTTCATAGCTTCCATCAAATCTTTACATAATCATAGGGACAATAAGTCTTTGCTTGTTAGTTTTATTGAACGCTGAACAAGCATCGCTTTGAGGGCTATGGAGATGTTGTCAAAGCAACATGTGATATGAAGGTGAATACTCTCCTTCATCTGCTACTATGTATCGCTTTGATTTAATTTGAAGGTATTCAGATGCTTCTACGTAGCTACACACCTCTTGGATACCATCATTACCTTGTGATGCATCGAGCCCAAGTCTCTTCGTCCTTACCAGTTACCACATAAGAAGGAACCGAGTAGTTTTCGAAAAACCGAACTAATTTATTACCGAACCGAAAACCAGATTTTTTTTTAATAAACCTACCTTTGGTTCGGCGAGCTCGGTTATAAACCGCAGGCCTAGTCTACAGCATCTGTAACATATGTTGCTGTTGTATAAATGCAAACTTAACTTTCTCAGTGTCAACACCACATGACAACGAATCAGAGTTGTATCTCGATGGGTATGCGAAAAACGACCACAATAATCACAAGTTCCTCAAGGTTCACAGGCACTCGGACCACGTTGATCCCATGCTGCATTTCATGAGTGACGATACATATTTACTTTCGGTGAGGCTTAGGTTACTACACTGGGATGCGTTTCCTTTGACAGACTTTCCTCCCCGGTTCCTTCCACTAGGTCTTGTCGAAGTCAGTTTACGTTACAGCAATCTCACAAGCTTGATGAAAGGAACCAAGGTAAACGCTCTTCAGTGTGCAGTGATTACTACCACATTTTAACTAACAATTTGCTTATTCCTTGTTGGTTTATCTTCTTATCCCCAGTGGTTACTACACTTGAGAAGACTAGACTTGACAGTGTCTAAGAATCTTGAACAGCTTCCAGATCTTTCGCATGCGGTGAAGTTGGAAGAAGTGATAACTCAAGGCTGCAAGAGGCTCAAGAGGATTCCAGAGTCCATTAGTAACCTTACTAGCCTGACAATGCTTGATGTCACAGACTGTGATGAGCTTACTAGTAACTACCACATCACCGTAAAGGAATTCACTGGGCGTTCTTGGCAGATTATTTTGTATTTCTCAAGTAATGAAGTGGAAATGAGGTCCGCTACATATCTATCCATTGGAGGAAACATACAAATTCAGATGGTGGGGCTTGCCGGCAACGTTGATCACCTTTGTTTTAGTTCTGAGAAACAAGCACCTCATGTACTGACAGGGATGTACCAGCAACCACTTCTGTTTTATGGTCATAAACGGAGGACGAAGAAAGTAGAGCAGCAGAGGCATCGACCCAGTAGGTCAGAGTTCCACGGTTTTAATGCCGTAGAGATCATCAGGTTCAACTACAAGAGTGATGCTGCTGCAAGTTTCCTCTGTCATAGCCTTTATCTCAACTCTCAAGATGAGCATCTGATCACTCAGTTTCTTAACGAGGGACAAAACGAAGAGGTATGTTTTCAAGCTTTTGTCATTTCTTGTTGAGTGAAAGTGCTCCAGTTCACTCAGCAGTCTTTACTTGGTTGTGTGCTTCTGAGTGTGTGTCACAAATAGCTTAGGCTAGAGACTGGGACAATAGAAGTTCACAAGAACTTGTCTTCAGGGTTTTGATTGGGTTCACATCACATCTTCTTCTGTTATAACTTCCGAATTTATGGTGACACTGACACAACACAAGTCACAAGGCATGTGAAACAGAATGTGCAAGAATCAACTCAGCCTTTTTGCTCTTTCGTGGTTTCTTTGTTTGTTATTAGCTGTTTGAGAAGCATGTATGTTCGTAACTAGGGAAAGAAAACGGTCGGGGTCTTAATTCCACTACTACCCTCCCCTGTTTGTTCCAAGTTCTTGAAAAGCATAAACCTATTTACACAGTGTTCACAAAAAGTAAATGATTTATTTATAGGATTTCGACATGATATAGGTACACAAAACAATGAGTAGAACTGTTTCTTAGACAATTGTAGAGATGGATAAAATCTGAATCTTGGAATGGATTGGATTCATAGATATTGAAAGATAATACTTTGATTTGGCAAATCACTAGCAGTGTGCTGCTTTTTATTTGAAAAGATTTATCAGATTGTGCTTCTGTATGTGTGTTGCGTTTTCACTTTTCATGAACTTTGTGCTTCCGTAGTTTACGGTAAAGATGTAGTAGACACACAAACTTTAGACAGCCAAAAGAGTTATGCTCACACTGGAAATGTTTAAATACATCATGACAATACAACTAACACTCATTGAAATTGTTGTTCACAGTTAACGCCTTGAAAGTGAATATAACATCTTCACGGAAGCTTTGATTAAAATAAAATAAAAACATCTCCATGGAAGCAATCTTGTAAAGTGATTCATTCACCTACTCATTACTTAAGAGGCAAGATAAAATGAAGGATGTGGTCTTTCTCAATTGCTCTTTTCATGACATAATACATCAAAGTCCTCTTTGATTTTTGACCAAAGAAAAGGTAATTAACTTTTGATTTTGGTCACTGGGGGTGGGGGATTATGAGTCCTCCGGTACCCACGTGTCCAACTTCTCATGGATCGAGATTAAGGACTCAAAAGCCTATAAACAATTATTATGTTTTGGTTGTTCCAAGTATAATGGATGCATATGACTATGCTTGACTTGCACTAAAGCTTTCTTTCATTGCAGGAAAAAGGTTAGGTACTTGATTAAGAACCAAACCTAAGTTTTAGTATAATAAAATCCTTATTCCATTCTCATTTTACATGCCTACACTTTCCTTAAACTGCTATACTATATTAAAATAATGGTTGTAACAAAGTCTATAACTTGTAGACAGTGCCGTCCCTGATAAATTTGGTGGCCTGAAGCATATTTATATACAGTAACATTATATTTATTTGTAAAATATATTTATATAATATATATGCATATATAATAGTTTCTCTTTTTCAAATACAAAGTGAAATGGTAGTTTAATTTTTTTTTTAACTCATAGTAGTTTAGTTATGTCAGATTATTAGTAGACATTTTAATAAAATAAAAATCACTAGTTTGAATTGAACTATTATTATTTGTAATGTTAAGTAACACAAGGAGAAAAAAGAAACAGATAAGTTATTTGTTTGACAAAAAAAAACATATAAGTTATTTAAACTACATGTCGCAATAGAAAAAAAAAAAAGAAGGACACCATAACGTTGAAGATGCAGACTCCAACTGAAACAAAGATGAATATGTTTTTAACCACTTAACTATAATCATTCTTTTTCAAAAAATGTGGCCTCATATTTTGTAATAATTTTGTGGCCTAAAGCTCTAGTTTCACTGGTCTTATGGCAGGGACGGCCCTGCTTGTAGATCAAAACTGAAATCTGATTCCAAATTAATTTATTCCAAAGAGCGTGTTAATTACGAGATAAGAAGAGGGTGGGAGATGACTAAACAATAAGTAATGACCCAAATGCAATTAAGGACGGTTCACACAAGTTTAAGAGCTTTCATAGTCTCCAAACGACAACACACTTCCAACAAAAAGGCTAATCCTCTTATTATTAAAACAGAAACCTTGTGTTGGACTTACTATTTATTTTGAAAGTTTTTATATTAAATACATCTTTCTACTTTATAGTTAAATCTAGGCCTGAGATTTTTATCCGAGATCCGGATTCGATCCGAGATTCGATCCGAGATTCGATCCGGATCCTATCCGACAATTCGGATATCCAGAGGGGTCGAATCCGGATCCGGATAGTAAAATGTTGGATCCATCAAAGCCGGATCCGGATCCAAATATCTTAATTTTTAAGTCCAGATATCCGGATCCGTAAGTTGTATTAATAAATATTTTAAAAATAGTAATATATATATATAAATTAATTTTATTTAATATATTTTTATTTTTATAATAGTATATATAAATTTATGTAAATTTTGTAATATTATACATAGAAATAATTAAAGACATTATATATATTTTTATTTTTAAATTATTGTTAATATTTTATATATATATATATATATATATTAATATTATTTTTTATTTATTTTATGGATCCATATCTGGATATCCGCCGGATATTATAATTTTTAGAAAGATATCCAAGATCCGGATAAGGATAGTAAAATTATGCATCTGCCGGATAAGGATCCGGAAACCTTAAAGTTTCCTGGGTACCCGATCCGTCTGAGACCTAAACCTACATTAAATCACTAATATTCTTTTCTTCGTACTACTATTCATGTTTCCAAATAATATACTCATTTCTTTATACTACTATCTATATTTCCAAACAACATTATAATTAATATTGTGTCCAAACAATCTTTTTAATAATTTCTAACAATTTTCTTTCAAATTTTTTAGATAAATTCAATAAATGAAAACAAATCATATAATTTATAAAAGGACGAAATTAAATAGAACTTATTAGTATAGGTAGGTGACAAATTATGAAACTATAACAATTTAAATCAAATTGGATTACATATCGGTCTTCCATCGGTTCAATCGGTTAGTCTCGGGTTTTAGTGATTTTTTAAATATGGATTTTTTCAAAATTTAAATTGATTATCGGATCACCGGATTAACCGGGTTGACCGCGGATTCGGCCCAACTTTAAAATCACTGCTTTAAATGTAAAGATGTTTTAAATACACAATTAAGTTAGTGATGATTTTTTCATCATAAATTACTCCGCGCTTTGCAAGCGCGGATCAAAATCTAATTAAACTCTAGACTAATTAGGAAGACATCATACAGCCAAGATACTTAGGGGATGTTTGTTTTATCATTTGTCATCACCATTTAGATGATTCATTGACATGATTCATCCAAATGATCCATCTATATATTATTGGAACAGTTCGTTTGTTCATGTAGATGGATCATCTAGATGAATCATCTAAATGGACTTATGTTCGTTTTTTATATTCATTTTAATCTACATGAGTTTAGTATAGTATACCCATGTTTTAATTTAATCATATTTTAACTTTTTCACTATATTAATTTTTATTAGCTATCTAAATTTTTGGCGGAAAATATATTTTTGCAGTTTTACCGGAAAAATACATATTGACAAAATTACGTTTTTCCGGTTTTTGCGCTTTTAGCGGGAAAATGTGTTTTTGTAATTTTTGCCAAGAAAAAGTATTTTTTGCGGGAAAATACATTTTTACGTTTTAGACGAAAAAATGTGTTTTGCAGTTTTGGTGGAAAAATGTTTTTTTTTCCGGTTTTTGCCGAGAAAATGTGTCTTGGCAGGAAAAATACTTTTGTGGTGAGAAAATGTGTTTTCGCATCTTGGTGGGAAAATGTATTTTTGCGGTTTTGTTGGGAAAATGTTTTTTTTTGCGGTTTTGGCGAAAAAATATTTTTTATGTGGTTTTGGCGGGGTAAATACATTTTTGTGGTTTTGGCGGAAAAATGTGTTTTACGTTTTTTGGCGGTAAATACGTTTTTGCAATTTTGGCGGAATTTTTTTTTGTTGTTTTGGCGATTTTTTTTATAATGCATTTTTTTTGCATTGGCGGAAAAATGTATTTTTTCGGTTTTGGTTAGAAAATGTGTTTTTACGTTTTCGGTGGAAAAAATTGTTTTATGGTTTTGGTTTGAAATTGCGTTTTTGTAGCTTTGGCTTGAAATTACGTTTTTGCAGTTTTATTATTTTCGTGAATAACAAAATGATATTAAATTTAAATTTTTAATTTGTGAATTATATAAAGGATATAGTAAATATTATACTTTTTTGATAGAACCATCTCTATCTAGATGGTTCAATTAGTTTCAACAGACTGATTTTTAGAATTAAGTCTAAATTTGTAATACTAAAAACTTTTTTCTTATCTAGAAGAATCATTCATATGATTTGTAATTTAAAATCTAATAAACAAAACTTTAATTTTCGTGAAACGAACATATCCTTAGTTATATTCGAAAACTTAAGATGGGAGAAACGTTATACAGGATATAATACATTATCATTTGCCTTTTTTTTTTTTTTTAACGCTGGATTTCATATTCAAAGGCAAGAGCCAAAGACCCAAGCCGAGGCAAGCCTCAAGAAAAGTACAGAGGTTAAACAACCTCAACAAAACAGAGTAACAAAGGAAAAGACAGTAACATAAAAACAAAGAAGCCACCAGTAGGTGGTGCAGCAGGACTTAACTCCCAAGATAAAGAGTGAAGACTATAGTTTAAGAATGAGGGTTAGCCGCTTCTTGCTCTAAAAGATTACGTAACCAAGAAGGGCCTCCTGAAACCACATAAGATTGGTAGTGTAGATCCGTAGTAACACTTAAAGCAATCATGGATGCTACTTTGTTACTAACCGGGATCACATGCTCCACCCTCCATTCCCCAAAACCATCAAGAACGTGGCGGATATTCAGTACCAAAGGCCACGTTGGAGAGTCATAAGATGGATAAAGAAAGGCATCTCTGAGTGAAACTGATGATGACTCAAAGACGACTTTATTCATACGTAAGCTTCACATTGCTTCAATAGACCATAGGAGAGAGCAGAGATCTGCTTCCAGTGGGTTGGAAACATTGGAGAAGGATCTTCTACTATGGAGGAGAGCTTTACCATCCGAGTTACGAGCAATCCAATCACCTCCACTATTCACAGAGCCACTCTGCCATGAGGCCCCAACGTTGCATTTAATCCAATCAACAGGAGGCCTAGACCAACCCGTGAGATCTGGAGCATACACAATCTCTGATCGAGGGGGAGCCTGAAGCTCACTCCAAATTTGCGCTTCCGTGATAGCTTTATCCAAGATAATAGCAGGGTCAAGTCTTTTGAACTCGAAGCAAAATGCATTTCTAGCTTTCCATATAAGCCATAAAAGCCATGGAAACACAAGTCTTGACTCTGGAGTCAATGAATTCACCTTGCTACATTTCACCAAATGATAGATATTTAGAAAGACCGAGTTAGACCAAGACCCTGATGGAGGCATAGGCACCGCCGAGAGCGACCAAACATTCTGAGCAAACCGACATTGAAAAAGCACATGGTTGATATCTTCACGACCATTACCACATGACGAGCATGTCGCTCGATGTTGATACCTCTTGAGCGCAGTCTATCTTTTACCGCCAAAGCACCTGAGAGTATACGCCAAAGAAAATGACGGAAATTAAGATTTTAGTATTATCTGAATTTTTATTTATAGGGAATTTAGGAATCAGAAATGTCAAATAATAAAATGAGCAAAAAGTCATTTATCTATTAATTTTGTGGGGGTAAATGATTCTAGAAAGTGGGATAGGCAGAGAGACTTTATTCTGTGTGTTTGGGTAAAGTGAAACAATTAAATTAAGCGCTCTTAAATGAATAATTAAACCACTTAACGACAATAATGAACCACAAGGAGTGGTAATGGTGGCCATGGCGATGGTGATTTCCTAGAGAGAGAGAGAGAGAGAGAAAAAGATCGAAGAAGACCAAGAAGCATAAGGAAGATCAAACAAGTCCAACACGACACACACACACACTCTGATTCACCGAGTTTCCATATAAAGAGACAAGAACCGTTTACTTCGGACAAGGAGACATGCAAAACTAATCTGGTGTCTTGTCTTCTTCACCGTCGGTCCATCTAATTCTCAAAAAAGGTTTTTCTCTTCACTCCACCTATCTCCTTCTGCATCTCTAGTCCCTTGTTCGATCAGCTTAGATGTTTAATCTCTCCCAAGTCTTCCCCTTTTCGTTGTTCGAACTCTGGTTTATCACTCTCGTTGCGTGTGATTGATCTTGTGTACTGATTTGCTAATCTTTTCTTCTCAAGTCAACGCCTTTTTGCCCAAAACTGTATAAAGTTAGCAACTTTCAATCTCAATTTGTTCATATATTCTAGGTTTTTGAATTTTTCTATGGATCTTGTTTTGTGTATTAAAAAGTTTTAATCTTTGGATCATGGTTGAATGATATATAGGTCTTCTTCTTCAACTTGTTAGACGTTATGCATCAGATGAATAAGAAAGATTCAACTTTGCCGTACCTTAACACTAGCATCTCATGGGGAGTGGTTCCAGCTGAACCCCTAAGCATGAAAGTGGTTGATGCAAGGCCTGAACATACCACAAAGCAAATCAGTTTCCAGGACCAGGATTCATCTTCAACTCAGTCCACTGGTCAGTCTTACACTGATATTGCTAGTAGTGGTGATGATGATAATCCTTCCAGACAAATCCCTTTTTCAACAAAATCAGGTCAGTTTCTTACACTAGGTTCTTATTCTGTTCTGTTTGTTTATGATTGTCTTCCTATTCCAATTGAGAAGATGAGGTTCTTGCTTGATGCTTTGACTTGATCTTGATTGCTGGTATATGTTCATTTTCCATAAGAATGTTAGCTTCTCTCTTACTTTCTATGATGTTTGATTAGGATCTGAAGAAACTCAGCATAAGGGCTTCACAACTCATCCTAAACCAGGCTCCATGACCGGACTCCCTAGTATCCACTTTGCTCCACCGCAGGCTAATTTCTCTTTTCACTATGCTGATCCACAATTTGGTAGTATGTTAGCTGCAACTTATCTGCCACAGGCACCAGTAAGTGTATGCAATGAATCAGTTTCATTATTCCTTGCCAAGACATAATTTTCATGAGGTCTCAAGTCTCTTCACTCTCTTTTGCAGGCATGCAATCACCAAATGGTGGGTATGGTTCCTGGTCGAGTTCCGCTACCAGCGGAGATCACTGAGACTGAGCCAGTCTTTGTCAATGCGAAGCAGTATCACGCAATCATGAGGAGAAGGCAGCAACGTGCCAAGCTTGAGGCTCAGAACAAACTAATCAAAGCGAGGAAGGTAACAATATTTATCAACACATCAAACAAAAGCTTCTCATTTGCTCATCTCTGTCTTTTTCTTACTGCAACAGCCGTATCTTCATGAGTCTCGACATGTTCATGCTCTTAAAAGGCCAAGAGGATCCGGTGGAAGATTCCTCAACACCAAAAAGCTTCTTCAAGAATCCGAACAAGAACATGGCAAGTCAGTCCAACAGGAAAGCAAAAAGACAAACATGTCTAGGTTCGAATCTCATATGCTTCATCACAACAAAGACCGTAGCTCAACCACCTCTGGCTCTGACGTTACATCTGTTTCCGACGGAGGTGATGTCTTTGGACACACCGGATTCCAGTTTTCAGGTTTCCCAATCCCAACTCAGACTAACCAAGCAATGCGTGTTCATGGTCAGTCCAATGACATGCATGGAGGTGGGGATTTGCACCATTTCTCTGTCCATATCTGAGACATTGGATCTTTTGGTGCTGTTTCCATGTTCCCACCAAACGGGGGAAGTCATCCTTGGCTACTACTACTAGTTCTGTTACTTGCTACTGTTTTCATTTCACTTTATGTATGTGTTAGACATCACAACAACAACCAAAATCTTCACTTTGGAACACACTTTTTCACTTATGTGTAAACTACTAGTTTGATTTTCTTATAAACTTTGAATTGCTTTATGTAATGAAGGAGTCTCTGGATTATGTATGAATATGATAAAGAAACACATATTCTGCTTCCTCTCCATTAGCAAGTGTGAAGAGACATTAGGAATCTTGAATATTTTACAATTTAGTTGACAATGTTTGAGATATATTCTTAGAGAAGAATCTAGTTTATATATAAGATCATTTCTTATTCTGTATACAGTTCCTTTAATTAAGAATATATGTAGGTTGAAATATTCTACTATGAGTCTCATTTCATCACTTAAGATATTTGAAAATAATACCATCTCTTCAACACTTTCATGAATAAAATATCAAAGCCGTCTCTACAAATTATTTACTATTCAAGAAAGAATAAACTACTTTGATAAGGTAAGAAGAAACGTAAGATTCTGCTCCAAAATACATTGACTTATGTGACAGATACACATTTGTGTTCCTCAAAAGCTAACAATGATCCCATTTTACTTGGATAAAAATTTAAAACAAAAGACAGCATTTTCAATTATATGTAGTCACAATCAAATCTGTAAGCAAGTGACTCATGAATTAAGAGCCAAATCAAATCTTGTCATGTGTCTGTTTATTGAGAGGTAAGAGTATGCCATATGCCCATTTACCAAATGTAAGTCTTGCAGGCCATACCGGTCTAATACCACGGCCATAGTGAACCAATCCAATTCAATCCCAAACCGGAAAACAACATTTTTCTTTTATTTAGAAACAACTGAATTAACACACTCCTAACATCTTATGACTGGAAACAAAAGAGAAAGCTGAACAGCAACTCAGCAAGACAAGAACTTTCTACATGGTTTTCTCAGCTGTTAACACTATGATTTAGAGCAAAACCCGTCATGGTTCTTAGCAGAAAGCTGTTTCAAGAACTCGTAGGTAGTGATCATACTGGTTTTATACTTTTTATTTATGAACTTTAAAAATTATAATTTAATTCCTAAATTCTAAGATAAGTTTTTAATACATAAATTGAATATTTTTAAATAAAATCTATAATTTAAAAATTATATATTTTAAATTTATCAAATAAATAAAGATTTGTTTCAGTAAAAATATCTAGTAGATGAAGATATTGATTACGTTAATTTATCGCATGATTCTATAAAAAATAAATAAATATTATAATATGATTTTAATATTTAAAAATGAGATTAAACAGAATTTCTTACTATTTTTTTTACCTTCTTAATTTTGAATGTGGACTTATAGAGAATATATAAGCAGTCTCTAGTATGCAAAATACATCTTTTATTTTTTTTGGTATTTTATACAATTTTTTACTATGATTAATTTTTTTTTTTTGGCTACGCCACTGATCGTAATCGAAGCAGAAACACTCCGAGCAATAGCAGCAGTAACTCCCTGAATAGCCATTACCGTTTTAGAGTCTGGTTTAACCATGTTCCCATTATCTTCTTCTTTCTTACAAACATAACACCCAAAACCACCCCAAGCCATCCTCTGTAAAACAGAGTAAGACACCCACCAAACAGCATTAGAGGTGCATAAGTCAGCATGTAATATGATTTCAAAAATTATCATTAGAATTGTGATGGACTGGGCCAACTAATCCAATCCTAACAATGTTGGTTGTTATATGTAGTAACTCAATCCTAATATTTGCCCACCACAATGTTCCTATTTGTAAGATCCACTTGTGTTGGTTCAAAATCTTATCCCTGTGTACTTAACCCAAAACCCGCGTCTGTATTGTAAGTTCAATCTTAACCTTAAGTACTCTGTACAATGAAGCAGTGATGAAGTAAAAGCAGCTGTGATTGAAAAATGTACCTTAAACACCCATTAGAGATGCAGTAGTAGCTAAGGAAACGACAATGGATTGCACTATTCCTGCGAGCAAAGATACACAACATAGAATTGAAGAGTGAAATAAGTAGCATCATAGACTAAACAAAGAAGGAAACCTATGTTATCCGAGTGTACCAAAGCAAACAAAGAAAGACATGAGTTACGTAACAAGGCACACGCGAAATAGACCCTATTGAAACCGGATTAATCGGGCCACTATCATTTTGTGTAAGCTTATTTCACATGACTTGTTCATTTACTGTATCTTTGACCCAATAGGTATTACAAGATATTGTGGAGAAAACGACAATCCGTAAAGTCTTTTTCTATTGAAAAGGAAAAGTTGCACCATTATCAATTTTGATAATTGATTATACGATATGGTACACTTCAAAATTTTATTATTAATCTTTTATATGTTTTTAATACACAACTCACAAGCACACACTATTGATTCTTGAATCTGGATTATGACATACAAACCATTACACTCCCAATCTTATCTTCATATATGGTTACTTGATTAAGAAGGCACTAACTCACAATAATTTTTGTATTCATGAAACGGTGTCTTCAATTTTTCTCATAAGAGTATAATCCTCCATTGAGGAATGCTTAACTCTTGATGAATTAACTAATCATCTTATAAAATATAAACCAGTAATTTACTCAGTATTATTTTATAAAGACTCATGAAGATAGATGAATAAGATGTACCATATTTTTTATTTTATTTTATTTTATTTTTTTACATCAAAATGTTGTGCTACCATTCAAACTATAGGTGATCTGAGAATCCAAACTGACTTGAACAACCCACAAAAAATAAATCTCTATGAAAAACTTTTGTAGTCTTGGCTAAAGTATCAGAGCATCATTAATGGGGGAGCTTAGCAAAAAAATTAATATAATAGTGGGTGGGTCCCACAAAAATTTAAGCACCATTGCTTTTGTTGCCTATTTAAGCATTGGTGGTTGCACTGTTTTCTGGGCCCCACTGACACGTGGCGACCCGTGATTGGTTTGTTTTTATTTTTTTTTAATCAGAGAAAAAACCAAAAAAACAAAAAAATTAAGCACCCCAAATGGGGTGCTAGAGTTAATGGTGTTCTCAGTAGTCTTGTTCTGGATCCTTGGTACATGTATGATCTTGAAGTCTTGATAGCTTCTTTTGATAGCTTTGAATTCTTTTGATAGCTTTGAACTCCACCAACTCCGTGGAAAAGCTTAGCCATGCTCTTGGATCCTCTATCATTGAAATTACGTCTTTGCAATTAGTCCCAAAGGACTGGCACGAGGTGTGGTGAACCATATTCTCCAATGAGAGCATCCAATTCCGAATGTAACAAAGACAAGCATCTCTCGTTGTTTCTCAACCCTAAAAATTGTTTTTTTTTTTCAGTTTCGTCAAGCAATACCCAACCATATCCACTGTACTGGGACTCCGCAGTCCAAAAACCATCTACCAGACACATATTTTGTAAGCATAAAGCTCGCGTACTCTGGTATACTGGAACTACATCATTACTTGGTATTGAGTTCGCCTCAGAGATGTACCATATTTAAACGTTAGTGCTTTTCTGATCTGTATTTCTCTAAGAAATGCACAATCTAATTCTCATATATGATTCATGAATGTTTAAGATCCATTTGTGTTTAGTGCACTACAAAAGGCACCATTTTAGAAAAATCATTAGTCATGTACGTACAGATATTTAAATTCTTGATTTCTTGGGAATTTGGAATGATAATCAATTAAGTATAGTTGAATAGTGAACACATTTATACTTTGGGTTTATAAATAAATTAGTTTCTGACCAAAGTGTCAATATTCTTCTCTCCAATCAGTTTCAGTGTCTTTGTACTTTACTGTCTACTCTCTCTCTCATCATGGCTTTCTTTTCTCTCCTCCACTCCGCCACCTACTTTCCTTCCCACTCTGAAACCCTGTTTCGACCTCACTCCACCGCCTCATCCACGGTTCGATGCACCTCCCAAACCACTCCCTCTCCCGCTGCTCCGCCGCAGAAACACCGCCGCTCCGATGAAAACATCCGCGACGAGGCTCGCCGCCGTCCTCAGCTCCAAAATCTCTCCGCACGCTACGTCCCCTTCGACGCTCCGCCGCTCTCCACTGAGTCCTACTCCCTCGACGAGATCGTCTACCGCTCCCAGTCCGGCGGCCTCCTCGACGTCCAGCACGACTTCGCTGCCCTAAAATGCTACGACGGAGCATTCTGGCGTAACCTCTTCGACTCACGCGTCGGTAAAACCACTTGGCCGTACGGATCAGGCGTCTGGTCAAAGAAAGAGTGGGTTCTTCCAGAGATCGACGACGATGACATCATCTCCGCCTTCGAAGGAAACTCAAACCTCTTCTGGGCCGAGAGGTTCGGGAAACAGTACCTCCAGATGAACGATCTCTGGGTGAAACACTGTGGTATCAGCCACACGGGCTCGTTCAAAGATCTTGGCATGACTGTTCTTGTTTCTCAGGTTAACTAAAAATACATTTTATTTACATTAAAATATTAATTATATTTAATTTTGAAATAACAAAATATATTTAAAATCATTACTTATAAATCAAAATATCTGAAAAAAAATATCTGATTATTTGTTTACCGAAAATCGAATTATTTAATTATTTTTATCTTAAATATTTAAAATTATCGAAACTATCCACATATTTTATCCAAAATTATCCAAAAATAAGAACCATACTAGAACCAAATTAATTATTTTCTCCGAATTTAACCGATTTCCAACTTTTTTATCCAACCGAACAAAAAATCAAATTACCGAACATAATCTTAGCATGAAGGTTCTTGTTTCTTTTACTGAAAAGAAAATATTGGATAATTTGAGTTTTTGGGATAAAATATTACAACTCATGATTTTAAATATTTTGGATGGTTCTTGTTTCTCAGGTAAACCGTCTCCGGAAAATGAACAAACCAGTCGTCGGAGTCGGTTGTGCCTCCACCGGAGATACATCCGCCGCGCTCTCCGCATACTGCGCCGCCGCAGGAATCCCCTCCATCGTCTTCTTACCGGCGGACAAAATCTCCACGGCTCAGCTCGTGCAACCTATCGCAAACGGAGCGTTTGTGCTAAGCCTCGACACAGACTTCGACGGGTGCATGCATCTGATCCGAGAAGTCACGGCGGAGCTCCCTATCTACTTAGCCAACTCTCTCAACAGCCTCCGTCTCGAGGGGCAAAAGACGGCGGCTATTGAGATCTTGCAGCAGTTCAACTGGGAAGTCCCAGACTGGGTCATCGTCCCTGGAGGGAACCTCGGTAACATCTACGCGTTTTACAAAGGGTTTCACATGTGTAAAGAGTTAGGGCTTGTTGATAGGATCCCTAGGCTTGTGTGTGCTCAAGCTGCTAACGCAAACCCGCTTTACTTGCACTACAAGTCAGGGTTTGATCAAGATTTTAACCCGATGAAAGCAGACACAACGTTTGCTTCCGCTATTCAGATAGGTGATCCTGTGTCTATAGATAGAGCTGTGTATGCTTTGAAGAAGTCTAATGGGATTGTTGAGGAAGCTACTGAAGAGGAGTTGATGGACGCAATGGCTCTTGCTGATTCGACCGGTATGTTTATATGTCCACACACTGGTGTTGCGTTGACGGCTCTGATGAAGCTGAGGAAAGCTGGAGTTATAGAAGCTAATGATCGGACGGTGGTGGTGAGTACAGCTCATGGGTTGAAGTTTACGCAGAGTAAGATCGAGTATCATTCAAAGAATATACAAGAGATGGCTTGTAGGTTGGCCAACCCACCGGTTAAGGTTAAGGCAGAGTTTGGTTCGGTTATGGATGTTCTTAAGGAGTATCTTAAGAACAATGAGTCTAAGTGGTGAATTAAAATATGTTTTGGTTTCAAGTGTGTTTCTTCCGGAACAATTCTTGTCTCTAGGGCAGGTACATTTCCCTGTGAAATTTGCTTGCTTAATTAGAGGAACTTAATGAAAATAACTTAACTAATAAAAATGGTTGCATTGTATCACAAGTTAAAAAAAACAAGTTGTAAGGAGAGTTTAACAACACCACATAGCTAGAGCAGTGCTCGTCTACTCTTAATAGTTCTAACATGATTCTGTCATAAACAGCTAGAGAAGAACTTTATTACTTGCAGAGACCTGTTTCTTCCGCCACCAACAAAACCTTAACAGCGGCCACAACGCCCCAGACCGCCACAACGACCACCTGAAAAACGACCTCCAAAAGGCCAACGGCCACTATTGCTAACAACACCAATCTTTATATCTGCATTAGCCATTCTCTGCTCAACTTTTCACCTTGATCACTTTCCTCGTCATCTGATGATGATTCATCATCTAATGGGATTATAACCCGTTTTGAGATTCGGATTTATCGGGACCGGGTTCAGGTCAAAATTGGTTACTTCTATCTTCTCCAATTTGGATTTCAAGAAGCAAATATATGTCCAATAGATAATTTGTTTTTTTAACAAGAAGTCCAATAGATAATTTAAATAAGTAAAACGTGAAAATGTTATAAAACATTTTGAAATATAGCAAAAGAAAATTAAATAAAGACCATAATGTGATCACAATTAAATCCACCAATCATGACAACAATTAAAACTTTGACTAATAAATATAAATATTTTTGAACAAGAAGTTTGACTTATATTTATTTTGATTTACTGTTGAACTTTGACTAATTTAATTGAAAGAAAGCGTTCATGACGGTCTCATGACTATATAAATAGAGACTACTGAATCATAAATTTAACTCATTCATAAACATAAAGAAGAAAAAAATAAGAAGAAAATATACAAATTTAGCAACCAAAAAAAAGGAATACACAAGAAAAATGGGGAAAGTAATGAGCATGGTGTGGATAATGATGATACTAGCCGTAATTGTCATAGAAGGTGAAGCAAAATCGGAAATAGAATGCAGTAAGATCTGTCGTGACCATTGCAAGCGCTCTTCCCCAGCGTCAGAATGTGCAGCTTGTCGTACAGAATGTTACAAGTCTCCACCGGTTGCAATGAGAGGCAGGAACCGTCGCATGGTTCCCGAAGTAAACATACAACAATAGATCAAACTACAATAACAAATAATAAGAATCAATTTATTTTTATACATATAAATTATAGGATGACTCAAACTCTATAAATAAATAAAAATAAAATATTAACTCTTGTTACAATATAATTTTATATATATCCATGAAACTTCAGAATATTATCGTTATATTCATTTACGTAATTTTGAATCAAATATTTTAGTTTATTTTTATTTAGTTCTAATCACAATATATATTATGTTACAAATAATCTTACTAAAATATATTTACATATCTAAGAAAATAACCAATCTAAATACAAATAAGAATTTAATCAAAATTAAATATTTAGAGTAAAATATTATACTTGAAATCAGAGAAATAGTTGCAACCCAATATATCCTAATAATAAATAAATCGATTGTTGAACCAAAAATAACCAAACTGACTAGATATAACATATCCAAATCATATGTCTAATTAAAATAATATAATATTATTAATCTAAATTAAACATATAAAATATAAATTGATTTAAAACTAAAAGTAAATATCAATTAATTATAATATTTTAACTTTATAAATATTTATACGTGTGCATGCTCGTATTATATATTTATAACATATTAAAATCATATTATTATAATAAAAAGTAAAATTTATTAATTTAATATTATTAATAATAATATTATACTTATTTAGATAAAAATTATAATTTTAGTAAGATTTTTTTATGAAGATGAATATATATATATATATATATATATATATATATATATATATATATATATATATTCATTCGATTTCTATATCTGTGTAGATATATATTAGTGGTTAAAAAACAGTTTCTGCTTGCTCAAAAAAAAACAAATTCTGCAAAAAATAATAATTTTAAATTCTTATACATATAATTATGATACTGGTTGGTTAGTGAATATACTGTAAATTAAAATGTTTATATATATATATATAATTATAGAGCTAATTATAATGATCGGTCGACATTGTTGGTGTATACAGCTTATGGGTTGAATCATTCAGAGACCATACAATATATGGCTTGTAGGTTGGCGAACCCATGAGTTAAGGTTAAGGCAGAGTTTGGTTCAGTTTTTTTTTTGGTCAAGTATAGAGTTTTATATAAAAAATCTTTAGTCATCTACACACAAGATATAAGTGTGTTAGTTTATTTGGATCTCTACTGGTGTATTTTATTTATATATTTATTTTGTTTTTTTTTTTTTTATAACGACTACTTTATTGATTAAGTTGAATCAATGTAATCTATGTGAAGGTCTACAACAATTGACCTTGGTACATAGTTTTTTTTTTTTTTTTTTTTTGTTCAAAACCTTGGTACATAGTTATAAAACCAAAATAAAGCATTGTAAGGGATATTTTGCTTTGCTAATTTGTCTGCAATTTTATTTGCATCACGTCGAACCCAAGAGTAGATTACACCCATAAACTTGTCTCTCCACCACCAAGCTTCTCTGATCCAATTATAACCTGTAAAGTAGAGTCCCGATCCATTCAGAATATCAATCGCTTGTTTACAATCACTTTCAAAGATTACTCTTGTGTATCCTCTTGCCCAACACTGTTGCATTGCCATGATTATTCCTTGAACTTCGCCTTCCATTGGTGACCTTACACATACACCAATACCTTGACCTGCACCTTTATAAGTTCCATTTTCATCTCTTATAATCCATCCAGCTTTACTTGGAGTCTCTGCATTCACAAAAGAGGCATCTACATTGCATTTTAGCCATCCTACTGGTGGGCGTTTCCAGGGTTGATTCCGCATCAGTGTTTGTTGGCTTGGGATGTTAGGTCGACCAGAAGACACATTTAATGTTGAGTGAGTAAACCATTCCTGGGCATCTCGCCTAGCTTGTTGTAATACATGTCTCCCATCAATCTGTTTATTCTGAAATATCAGTAAATTTCGGCTCTTCCATATCCTCCATAATAACCAGAATGGAAGGTTTGTCAGATGTCTGAGGTGTGTAGATGTGCAGCATTGGAGACATACTTCTATCTTTTCTTCCAACGACGTCCGTGGGTCAGTCAAGATTGTATTAGAGATTCCAGAAGCTCTCCATATTTGTTGAGCATAAATACAATCGAATAGAAGGTGCTTATCTGTTTCATCCCCATTGCAGCAGCGTCTACATTGGGCATCTGGCATGATATGTCTCCGTTTTAGGTTTGCTCCAGAGGCTATACTTCTTGATAGAACTTTCCATATAAAATGGTGTATCTTTGAAGGCATCTTCGTGTTCCAAATTTTCTTTTTCAAACTAGGATTTCCAAGTGTCGGTTCCACTCTTTCTCTTGTTGGTAGATGAGTGCTTAGCCAATACCCCGATTTGACAGTGTATATTCCATCATCTTTATAATGCCACCCCAATAAGTCCTGTTTTGCCGTTGTAGACAGCTTTAAAGCTAGTACCTTTGGTATATCTTCATCCACTATTACTGCCCGCACCTTTTGCTCATCCCATCCATAACCATACTGACTGAATAACTGATTTACTTTCCCAATCCTTAATCCCGGGATCCTTGGCCGTGGAGCTCTTGGTGTATGATCTGGTATCCAAGGGTCTGTCCAAGTGTTTATATATTTATTTTGTTATTTCTCATTTAAACAGGTAAAACATGAAAATGTTAATAGATCATTTTGAAATATAGCAAAAGAAAAATAAATAAAGACCATAATTTGATAGCAATTAAATCCACCAACATGACAACAATTAAAACTTTGACTAATAGATATAAATATTTTTGAACAAGAAGTTTGACTGATATTTATTTTGGTTTACTGTTGAACTTTGACTGATATATAATTGAAAGACATCGTGACTATAAAAAGAGACTTCTGCATCATAAACTTAAGTCATTCATAAACATAAAGAAAAAGAAAAATAAGAAGAGTATACACTAATTTAGCAACAGAAAAAAAAATACACAAGAAAATATGGGAAAGTAATGAGCATGGTGTGGATAATGATGATACTAGCCGTAATTGTCATAGAAGGTGAAGCAAAATCGGAAATAGAATGCAGTAAGATCTGTCGTGGCCATTGCAAGCGCTCATTGCCAGCGTCAGAATGTGCAGCTTGTCGTACAAACTGTTACAAGTCTCCACCCGTTGTAATGAGAGGCAGGAACCGTCGCATAGTTTCGGAAGTACACATACAACAATAGATCTTACTTGTTTTTATTTAAATATATCTGTAACGATACACATGGTGATTTATATATGTATGGATGTTGACTCGTCCAAACCTTTTAATACTTAAGAGTTAAGACTAGCACCTTGGGCGGGATAAACATTATACATAAAAAATATTTTATATATTATATGTTTTATATTATAAAATTATAAATATATATTGAATAATTAAAAGGTCAGTAACTATTATATATTAATTATTTTTTATATATAATTAAATTAATACAAACATATAATTAAATTTTATTAATCCAAACAATAATTTTTATATTTGATAGGATATATAATTAAATGTAAATAATATTAACATATATAGTATATTTTTAATATTAATCTCTATTAAATGATGCTTTCTATTCATATGGGTTTTGATCATTTGTATCTTTGATAGCAAAAAAATTATATAACTGATAACAAAATTTTCATTTTGGAATTAATAGTTTTAATAAATTATAATTTACAATTTTTTAAAAAATAAAGTTGTCAGTATTTGTTCAAAGCTTTTATCAAAAAAAAAATTATTCAAACTAAATTTCAAAATTAAAATATTTATGTATTTTATATGTTGTATAGTTTAATTTAAAACGATATATATATATATATATATATTGTTTAATAATAATTATTATTAAATGAGACTTTCTACTATATGATTTTGTAATCATTTGTATCTTGTCATAACAAAAATTTAAAACCAGTGATCACAAAATTTGAATGCGAGACTTTTAAAGGTTTTAATAATATAGAGTCGTTTTTAAAAATTCAAATATAACATATACAGAAACATCTAAATTTTTATTATATGGTTAATGTGATTGTTTAATTTATTTTAATAGTTTAAAACTAAACAAATATGATAGAAAATACACTAATTTTTATCAAATCTTTATTATTCAAAATCATTAAATGTCATGATAGACACTTTACCCCACATTAGAAAATTTCGTAAATTTTATTTAAGGAGATAATAAAGAACATAAATAATAAATTTATTGTTAGTTTAATAAAAACATATGAACCAATTTATTTTTCTAAAAATTCTAATAATCATTCAAGTGATGACGCGTGACTACAAAAATTGTTGTAATGCTTCTTAATAAATATATAAGGGATAAGCAACAGCTTAAGAAGATTAGACTATTCAATGTTCTATCTTTTGTTGTTTTTTCTTTTTGTAATTTCGTCAAAAATCAACATGTTCATCCTCTACCAATTCAAGTTTTGAATCCTAGTAATCAAATTTAGTGATCTTTAATCAAACAATAAATAGTGTTTAGGGGTCCAAAAGTTTCGTTTATTGAAGTGTTTAAGCTAAATACTGAAAGGGAGAAATACAAAGAAGGTGAACTCGTCATCAATATCAGTTTCTCTCTCGGTATTCTCTATGTTCTTTATGTCCTTCTCTCGCTCCCTTTTTATAGACTCATCTCCGTGTCGATTCCATCTTCTCTCATCATTACTTCTCTGGTTCAAAACAGTGTTCAGTGGAGCTGTTGACAGCTACGTTCAGGTTCGGCTTCGTACTAAGGTGCAACGCCTCTGAAGAACCCTAAGATAGGGAGGATCACTTTAGCTGGGTGTTGGATATGATCCGAGAAGTTAAACGGCACTTCTGGAACTTAGATGGATTGAAAGGATCGTCAAGAGATGCGGAATGGCTCTTGATATACCCACGATCTAAGGCTAACCATCTAAGAACAAATGTAGTGTGTTGGTTAACCACCAAACGACACACAAAGATGATTGGCTGACCACCAAATCAACAAGCCGGTTCAAACCGATGAACTAGCTAAAGAACTCTCTCTCTCACTCAGAGAAGAAACCAAATAAACAACCAAAACTGAACTGATTTTATTCATCAAAGGGACTACATATTTATAGTGTTTTGTAGTCAAAGACAATTAAAGAAATTGTGTAAAAACAATACATAGAAAATATAATCTTGACCAGATCTGAATTAATGAGTCAAAGACTCAGTCTTCCATGCAGATTGGTCAAAGATGACTCTTCAGCTGATGTCCAGGTTCATCCGAACCCATTGGATGCACGGCGGTAACGATAAGGACTCCTACGGGAATGTCCGGATGGTCCGCCGGGTGAGAATCCATGTCTGTCTTCAGGTTCATCACGACCCAAGCTAAGTTTAGCTTGATCCAAGTCAAATCTGGCATGATTTTTCTCAAGTCTGGCACGGTGAAAAACATGAACCTCGGTTGAAATGTTCAGAACGTCCTGAACTCCATGCTGAGCTGGTTCCATGTAATGATCCGTGGACTGCGGCACATCATTCCCTTCCTCTTCAAAAAGATTTGTCCTCAAATCTGAAACATTAAAAGGAAAAGGGTTATAAGCAAAAGAATCATAATTAAAACGTTGCTCACCTTGAGTTTGGTCCGGTTTGTGAATGGGAGAAGATCCTTCTTTATGACCACAGTTTTGCTCTCCACCTGACCCTTCCTTCGGTTCATGTGCATAGTCGTCAAAAATTGGCAAAGGGTCTTTCTTTTCTGTCTCGGTTTCAGCTTTCTCCAAATTCACCAACGGTTTCTGTTTTTGGCACTTGTTGGCATAATGACCGACCCTATGGCATTTGAAGCACCTGGTAGAAAGAGCCTTGCTTGTGGTTTTCACAGCCTTGCTTTTATCAGAAGACAACACATTAGTTTTTAAATCAGAATTTGAAAGAGAAAAAGAATTACTTTGTTGTTTTGGTGCAGAAGAAGTATTGGTGTTTCCCTTCTTTTTGAGTTGTCGGACAACATGAATTGTCTTATGCAACATCTTTTCCAAGCTGGCATAAGTCTGAAGCTCGTTCTGATCAGGCACATCACAGTTGCTTCTCTTCGCTTTGGTGAAGGGACGATCACGACTTCTGACCCACTTCTCATCATCACACCTGTTTTGTCTCTTCTTTTGTTTCTGCACAAAGTCAAACTCATTAGAAGTAAACTGTTTCTTATCAAAAATCAATTGCTCCTTTTCAAAAACAGTTTTAAAAGGAAAGTAAACGTCTTGTTGTGGTTTTGATTTCTTGAGAAGTCCAAACATCCTGAAAACACTTAACAAAGTTAGCAAATAAAAATCTTCACACTTTCAAGTGTTTAGCTCACGATTTTTAGATGGTCACTCAGAGTTCTTTTAATGGTTCAAAGGATGATAGGCAGTAAAAAATCAGCAGTCAAAACCCATAACAAACTTTTGTGGTAAAACAAAAGAGAAAGAAAGATGAAGAGAATTTTTATATGGATCCGCCTTAACTGTCCTAAGGCTGGGTTACTCTTCAGCCAGCAGGGTTTCTCTTCCACCACTCCCCCTGGATTTCTCTTCAGAAGTGATTCAAGCCAAAACTTTTACTCTTTTTCTTTTCTTTTTTTTTTTTTTTTTTTTTTTTTTAAATAACTGGCGATCACAAGGGAGTAAAGGAACAGCCCGGATCCAAAAAGAAATAAGAAAAGAAAAATGATGAAGATATGAGAAGATGATAAGAAGAATGAAAACAAACCAGCCAAAGTGGCTCTGATACCAACTGAAAAACCCTAAGATAGGGAGGATCACTTTAGCTGGGTGTTGGATATGATCCGAGAAGTTAAACGGCACTTCTGGAACTTAGATGGATTGAAAGGATCGTCAAGAGATGCGGAATGACTCTTGATATACCCACGATCTAAGGCTAACCACCTAAGAACAAATGTAGTGTGTTGGTTAACCACCAAACGACACACAAAGATGATTGGCTGACCACCAAATCAACAAGCCAGTTCAAACCGATGAACTAGCTAAAGAACTCTCTCTCTCACTCAGAGAAGAAACCAAATAAACAACCAAAACTGAACTGATTTTATTCATCAAAGTGACTACATATTTATAGTGTTTTGTAGTCAAAGACAATTAAAGAAATTGTGTAAAAACAATACATAGAAAATATAATCTTGACCAGATCTGAATTAATGAGTCAAAGACTCAGTCTTCCATGCAGATTGGTCAAAGATGACTCTTCAGCTGATGTCCAGGTTCATCCGAACCCATTGGATGCACGGCGGTAACGATAAGGACTCCTACGGGAATGTCCGGATGGTCCGCCGGGTGAGAATCCATGTCTGTCTTCAGGTTCATCACGACCCAAGCTAAGTTTAGCTTGATCCAAGTCAAATCTGGCATGATTTTTCTCAAGTCTGGCACGGTGAAAAACATGAACCTCGGTTGAAATGTTCAGAACGTCCTGAACTCCATGCTGAGCTGGTTCCATGTAATGATCCGTGGATTGCGGCACATCAGCCTCTCTCTTTTCTGACACTCGGTTGCGTGTGTTAGGTCGTCCTGACGGGTGGGTAAATCGATTGACTCTCCATTAGTTGGGCTTTTGTTGGGCCAGTCTTTCTTTTTTTTACGTCTGTTGTTTTACTGAGATAAGTCAATTATTGGCCCTTGATGATAATTTGGGCCCATATCCAACAATGAAGTTAGTTGTTGTTGAAACTAGTAAGAAAGAAGTAAGAATCTGAAATAGTCTACAAGTTCATTCAGATTAAAAACACCGAAAATATTGATTTGATAGTGTGCATTTTGATATGCTATTACTGAAGGTGATTGGTTAGGTTGTCTTTATACATTTAATTTGTATATTCAACCATTAAATTAATAATAAGGATTTATTTAGCTTTTAAAGATATAAAAATAGCTGTAAGAAACTTATTTTCTAAAGCAATATTTAAGCTGTACAAAATATAACGGTAACTATATATATCTTTTAATTCTTACAATTACATCAGATACATAATACATATACATCAGGAAATCATAAAGACTAAATTCTATAATAAAATTTCTAAAGTCCACATTAATTAACAGACTCGTGCTAATATGCATGTGTTGCTAATGTGAAATTTAGGTATGGGCATGATTGATTTAAACATTGCGATTATAGTTGTGAATGAATGAGTTTACATATACATATATTTGCCGTTTTAAGCATTACTAAACTATTTGACAAAAAAAAAGCATTGCTAAACGATGTGCGACATGTACAACAGTTAGAAACATATATGTAAGTTAGTAATAGCGATTTAATAATAAATTAAAAATATTCAACACATTATATAATTATATAAATAACAAATTCATATTATTATAATAGTTATTGATTTAATATAATTAATAATAATATTATATTGATTTTAAGATGTAAGTTAAAACTTTTTGATGAAGAATTTGGTTTTTCATGAAGACGAATATTATTTTTCAAAAATATTCCATTTGCTGTCTATATATGTAGATATATAAATATTAGTCCATAAATAAAATTTTATGGAAATTTTAATTTAATTTTCTTATAAATATAATTATGATATTGGTTGGTTAGTGAATATCTATTATAAAATAAAATACATTCATATAGTTATTATTGTTATATATAATTATATAAGGTAATGATAACGGTGGTGGTGTGGTGGGTACATCTCATGTAAAGATGCCAATGTAGACCATAATCCGCATGTTATGTCCAAATAACCCAGTAGCGGAGTGAATCTAGACATATATATATATAAACCGCAATTCGCAGCGGACTGACCTACATGGACAAAGATAAAATCGAGTCTGTTACGGGTTGGACTACTTAGGCGCGAGTTGACCTGCTTAATATTTCTAAAACTATGAGTTTTTATAGAATATAACAACTATGAATTACTTGAAACAAATATGTTTTATAAATACTTTATTATCTATAATAAAAAAAATTGAACCATTGTAAAATACAAATGAATAAAAACAAGAATAAACAAGACATTTAAAGAAAACCGTGTATCATATCTGCACAACATAAATTAGGTTTTATACTTTTATGTTTCTTTTAGTAACTTTATAATCTAAGCCAACACAAAAAAATGAATATTATCAATATTTTAACCTTCACTTTCTTTGTATCATCTCATGTAGTAAGCTTATGAATTATCTTTAACTTTTGTATCTCAGTTCATTATATGTTTGTTATTCTCAATATTCTTAATTTTTTGACACCAGTGTCGATTGATAATTGAAAACAAATATATTATATGTAAATAATTCAAATGATAAGAATATTGTAAAGTATATCTGCTATAGACTCTCTCGTTCTTCTATAATTCTTTTATTCTCTCTCTAGTTTCTCGTTCTATTTTTTTTGGAAAATGAATGTTTTCAATCTAGTGCATATCATTACAGAAGAAAAACTCCATGACTTATGTTTTCATAAATCACATTCATTCTAAAATGACATTTATAGCATAAAAACTATATACATATTTTAATCATCATGAATGGAGTTCCGCGGGCTGGCCGGTTCAACTTTTTATGGACAGTGCAAGCCAGCCGTCGCAAGTTGCGATATATAATTTGACATCTAAGTTCTTGGGTTGAAGTTTAAGCAGAGTATTATCATTCCACGAACATAGAAGAGATGGCTTGTAAGTTGCCGAACCCACCGGTTAAGGTTAATTCAGAGTTTGGTCCGGTTATGGATGTTCTTCTAAGGAGTATCTCAAGAACAATGAATCTAGATGTTTTTTTTTTTTTTTTTTGAACATTTTCTTGCATAAAATAAATAAGGTAGCAAAAGTGATTACAAGACCTACTTTAGTTATGTAAACTTGACGGACTAACGAAGCCCCAATGAGAATTAAAAACCCAATCAGAACCAGCCTTCAATCAGCCCATATAAAAGAGAAAAGAAAATAGAAAATAGAAAAAGCCCAAGTAAGGAGAGCGGCCATTACCCACGTCAGGGCGCATGGAGAAGGGAAATCTGAATCTCGTTAGAATCGAAAACCCTAGTTAGGATCTAACTGGAACCGTCAATGATAGAAAACCAGATTTGCATAAGAGAGCTGGCCCTGCGATTGCTTTCCGGTCTGAGAGAAGAGATTTTATTTTTGATGAGTCCATTGATCTTCTTCACTACCATGTCCACCGATCTGAATTTCCCTCGGTGAAGCCTTTCATTTCTTTCCCACCACACCTCGTAAACTGTTGCTTGCCAGGAGAGAATTGAAAGGTAGATATGATCCTTTGTACCAGTTAGAGACAGGAGAGAGTGAGTTACATCAGCCCACGAGTTGCTAGTTTGTGGGATCCTTAGTCTTGCAGCGTAGTAGGACCAGATGGCGATGGAGAATGGGCACTCAAAGTATAGATGATTCCTTGATTCGTCGGATAGGTTGCAGAGAAGGCAGCGAGGATCCGTTTGTAGGCCCCAAGAAAGGAGACGATCGCGAGTAGGGCTCCTGTTAAGTAACATGATCCAGGCAAGAGACTTGTGTTTAGGAATACCTTTTTTGATCCATATGATTGGGTGCCAAGGCACGATTGGAGAATGTTCGAAGAAGGAATTGTAGACCGCAGAGGAGGAGAAAGTATGTTTAGGAGCCCCATCCATAATCCATTGAGCGTTGCTTGGTTCATCTGTAAGCGTGACGGTGGTGAGATAGGTTAGAAGTTCCTCCATCTGGGGGGATCGAGCATGACGGAATGACCACTGTCCGTTGATCCAAAGGTCTGCAACATTGGTAGCTCGGGAAATGCCAGTTAGCCTTGGCCCTTGGTGTCCGATGAAGGAAATGAGCTGACCAAATGGAGTCCAGGGGTCTAGCCAGAAGTTGACGTTTCTTCCATTGCCTGGGCTGATCATGATCCATTGTAGCGCTGTCTGTCTCTCCTCAAGAATCCTTTTAAATATCCAGGTATGGTTTAGTCTCGGCTTTAGTTCCCAAAAACTTTCATCTTTGATCACATTGTCTTGCATCCATGAAGCCCATACTGATTCTGGTCTGAACAACAGGAGCCAAAGGAGTTTGATGATGCAGGTTCTGTTCCAAATTGCCAAATTTCTGAGACCGAGCCCTCCATTCTTCCTAGGTGTTGCGACCTTTTCCCATGCAACACGGGCGACATATTTACCCTCGAGAGTTCCTTTCCAGAGGAATGCATTGCACATTTTATCTATGAGGCTGATACATTCTTTAGGTAAAACAAACGCTCCACTCCAAAAGTTAGTGATGCCTCCTATGACCGTAGAAATTAGGACTTGCCTGCCCGCGAAGGAAAGATATTTGGATGTCCAAGAGTTGATTTTCGATTTGATTTGGTGCAGGAGGGGTTCACAATTTGCAATAGAGAGCTTCCTCGTGTTCAGAGGCAGACCGAGGTATCTGATAGGGAAGGTGCCTGCTGGGATGCCGCAAGTCTCTGTGATTGCATCAATTTCGACTTCAGAGAGGCCACTGGAGAAGAAACATGATTTTTCTACACTGATTGATAGTCCAGAGAAGGCCTTGAATTCATCTAGGAGCTGGAGAATCATCTGTACTGAGTTGAGGGAACCATCCGTGAAGACTAGTATGTCATCGGCAAAGCATAAATGGGTAAGTCCTGATTCTTGACATCTAGGATGAAATCCAAATCTTCCCGATTGTGCAGCTTCATTTAACTTATGCGATAATATGTTCATGACCAGGCCAAACAAGTAGGGCGATAGCGGATCACCCTGTCGAAGTCCCCTAGTGCCTTTGAAGAAACCGTGGAGTCTACCATTGATGCCAACAGAGAATGACGGGGAGGTGAAGCAGGCTGCGAGCCTCTGGATGTAGTCTTGTGGGAGGTTAAGAGATAGGAGGCAAGCAATGAGGAAGTCCCATCTTACAGAATCAAAAGCCTTGGCTATGTCCAGTTTTAAAGTGAGCTTCTTCTCCACTTGTTGTTTATGGTACCCCGAGACTAGCTCTGAAGCTAAGAGACAATTTTCCAGTAGGAGCCTACCCTTAATGAAAGCAGTTTGATTAGGGAGGATGATGGAAGGGAGCAGAGGTTTAAGCCGGTTAACTAGGATTTTAGAGATTACTTTGTAGAGGGTGTTGCAACAAGAGATAGGCCTATAGTCTTTTATGATTGTAGCACCAGGGAATTTGGGTAGCAGGGTTAGAATGGTGGAGTTTGTAGAGGTAGGGAGGATGGAGGTTTTGAAAAATGATGATATCGACTTTATGACTTCTTGGCCTAGTATATCCCAAGCAGCTGTGTAGAAACCTGAAGTGAACCCGTCTGGTCCAGGGCTCTTGTTTTTATTGAGCTTAAACATTGTTTTGGTGATGTCTTCAGGTGTAGGCAGCCGAGAGAGAAGAGCCGCTTGAGCTTGAGAGCAGGAAAAGCGGTCTGTTCGGATCATGTCAGCAACAGAGGAGATCATCTGGGGGGTAGTTTTCGGAGTAGGCGGCCCAAGGATGTTCAAGAAGTGCGCCACAGCAAGGTTACCAATATCTTCAGGTGAAGTTGCTTCTATACCAGTAACACTAATAAGGATGATGATTGAGTTGAATGCCTTCCTAGCAGTAGCAACCTTGTGAAAGTAGCTAGTGTTCTGATCACCACACCTAAGCCAATTAATTCTCGATAATTGCTTGAAGTATTCTTCTTCAATCTTTTTCAGAAACTGGAGTTTTTCAAGGAGGGCTTTCTCTGCGGCAAAGTTATCTGATGTGGGTTGACGTAGTGAGAGTACCTGCGCATCCATGAACAAACAGTTAGTATCTGAAACTCTTTTTTGTATGTCTGAAAAATTTTCCTTGTTTAATGTCTTTAGAACACTCTTTAGCTCTTTTTGCTTAACACTCAGTTGAGATAATGAGTGATTCTCCGATTCAGTGCAAACCCAGGTTTCAGCAACCAGTTTAAGGAAGTCAGGGTGAAGGGTGAGGTAATTGAAGAACTTGAATGGTTTTGTTCCGGCTTGAGGTAGAGGACGGACAGGTTCAATGCAACAGGGAGTGTGATCTGAGATATCAGGGGCATGGAACACGGCAAGGCTACGGGGGTAAGAGTTTAACCAATGTTCATTGATCAAGGCGCGATCCAACTTCTTGGCTATAGGATTATCAGGTCGTTTGTTTGACCAAGTATACTTTTCACCATGATATCGCAGGTCTTGGATTTCCAATTGATGCAGGCAGGAGTTGAAATCAATCATAGGGCTAGAGATTTGCGAGATAGATGGTATTGAGTGCTCTGATGGATGTCTTATTTCGTTGAAGTCTCCCCCAACAAGCCAAGGGTATGAGCCTAGGTTGAGAGTAGCATGGAGATCCAGGAGCTCCACCCACAGCTCAGTGCGTTCTTCTACAGTGTTACCTGCATAGACCGCTGTGAAGTAGAAAGGTGGGACAGAAGGGTAATCGACACGGCAAGTCAAAGATTGTCTAGACTGGTGGGAGATGGTGATATTAAGATGGGGCTTCCAGATCAAGATGATCCTTCCGTCAGGGTCTGAGTGATGGTTTGAAACATAAGACCATGAAGGACAGATAAGGGCCATGGTCGGGCTGAGGACAGGTTCTTTAATATGGGTTTCTAAAAGGGCTCCTAAACTAATATGGTGAGTAGCTATCCACCTCCGAAAATTTGAATGCTTAGCAGATTCATTAATACCTCTGACATTCCAAAAAAATATGTTTTCTAACATAAAAAGATTTTATAGGTTTTGGGTCTCTCCTTCTGATAGGAAAGAACCCACAGCGGGGGTAGTAAAATCTGAGGATGAAGATGAGGATGAGGGAAAAGAGGGATCAGAGGAGGGCGCAGGACCGGAGGGAGAGGGTGGTTCAGCAGGGGGGGTAGCAAGACAGGCGAAAGGGTTGATAGATAAGAGGTACTTACTAGGTGGGGGATGGGATGGGGACAGGGGTTTTTTAAAGTTTTTTGGATTGATGGGGCGAGGATGATGGACAGCAGGGAGGGCGAGGAGATGGGTTATTGCTTCAGGTAGTAAGGGAGTATCTTTAGTAAAGTTTTTCGCAAACACTACAGTGGAAGGCGATGGAGGAGGAGAGGAGGGGGGAGTTAACAAAATACCATCATCAGTGACAGGAGGGAGACAAGAAGAGTGAGGGGTAGTAAAAGGCAGAGAGGGAGGAGAGGAGGAGAAACTAAAGGGAGTGGGGGTAGATGAGGTTCCTACAGAATCAGAAGGCTGTAGAAGTCCAACTACAGAGACCTCAGGAGAGGATTCCCGAGAAGCGGGAGGGTTAGCCGGAGTCTCGAGAGAGAGAATTGGAGACGTCTGGGCACCATGAGCAATGATTGAAGGTTCCCAAGCCATAGAGTCCTCTTGAGGAGGAGAACTAGATGGAGCTATTGGCTCGCTGTGGCTGCACCCTGAAGGAGAAGAAGAGCTGGCTGGGACAGTCTTCAATGGTCTTTCTTTTACCGGTGCAGGTTTGGAAGGTTTCCATTTACTAGAAGGGCAATGAGTCTCCAGATGACCCAATTCATTGCAGCAGGGACAGATGGGAGGGGTCCAAGGGTAATCAATATCAACAGTAACAACTTCGCCATTGTCTCTTTCGAGTTCTCCACTACGAGGCAAAGGTTTGGTGCAATCAACTCTGCATTTAATATGTGCAATATTAATGTTCACTCTCCTCATGGTAAAGTCGTCTACTTCAAGAGGGTGACCAATGAGGTCTCCTACTCTGCCGAGGCCTTCTTGGGTATATAAATCAAAGGGTATACCCTTGAAATGAGCCCAAAGAGGGATTGAGGTGAATGAGGGAGGCTGAGTCGCGACTGAAGCAGACCATTGAGCAACATAGAAAAGTACGTTTCCTATATGCCAGAATTCCTGGTCCACAATTTTCTTCCTTATTGTCGAGTTAGGTATCCTTACTAACATTGATCTTGACTCTGGTCGCAGGTGAATCTCCAATTTCAAGCCACGCCCCCAGATGTGGGTTAGAACACTCTGGATTTGAGCATAGGCTGGAGTTTTTCCAAGGAAAACTCCTAAGATGAAGTCTTGATGCAGATCTGCTCCTTTTTGGAAAACCGAGTCTGGGATTTTTATCCTTGGCGTGCCATCAGCAGAGAAACTAGGGTTAGTAACCTTTTTTAGAGTTTTATCAGTAGATTGTTGGAGACTCTTCGCCCAGTTATTTGGGAGAGGTTTAACTGTATGGCTCCTTGGGGCTTTTGAGTTAGTGGAGTTGGTGCCTGTTGGAATTGAAGTTTTAGAAGGGGCTGAAGGGCTAGTAGGAGCACCATCAGTAGGGTTTTGGAGGGGTTGGGATTGAAGAATGGGGTCGGAAGTAAGCAGAGGACCAGAGACATTCATGGCTGGTGCTGCTGAACTCTGAAGGTCTTTGCTTAAGTTTGAACTGGTAGTAACTGCCTGTTCAGTTGACACAGGAGTAGTGGTTGCTTCTCCTTCTGCTGTTACCAGCGAGGGAGTAGTGGTGGAACTAGATACAAGAACAGAGGGGCCAATAACAGGAGATTTCACCATAGGCAAATTCCAGGGCGAGTGGTGGCTTGAGAATGGGATGGGCGCAAAGGAATGGGAACCAAGGGAGGTGGAGAGAGGCGGGAATGAGGCTGGGTCAGGAACATGTGGAGGAGGAGAGGATGGTGGGTGTGGTGGTGGCCGGAGATAAGATTCTCCAGCCATGGAGGCAGCAGGGAAGCTGAGATTAGGGTTTGCACGGAAAACGAGAAGCTAGAGAGAAAAGAGGTTTTTCTCTTTTTAAATATGAGTGATGTGTTAAAAGTTTTTGAAATATGCTTTGATTTGAAGTGTGTTTCTTCCGGAACAATTCTTGTCTCTAGGGCATGTGTCATGTCCCTATGATACTTGCTTGCTTAAATTGTGGAACCGAAGTAATAAAAAGGGTGCATTGAATTTGAATCATAAGTTAAAAAAAACAAATAGCTAGAGAAGAGGTTTATTACTCGCACAACAAAACCTTAACAGCCGCTACAGTGCCCAAGACCACCACAACGACCACCTACAAAAGGACCTCCAAAAGGCCAACGACCTCTACCGCGACCACGGAATCCTAAAGGACCACCCCTAAAACGACCAGGGGCAAAACCGAAACGATCTTCACGCTCCTTTTCATCAGATTTCTCGGTAGAATCAGCACTAGTGCCCTCCATTTTCTGCTCAGGTTTTTCACCTTGGTCACTTTCCTCATCATCTGATGAATCTGAACTAGTAGCCAGAGTTTCCTTCTCATCTTCTGAATCATTTTCTGATTCGGAGGAAGAAGAAAATTTAGCAACCGGCTTAGCACTTGCAACAGGTTTCTCCACAGAATCCTCATCATCAGAAGAAGATGATTCATCCTCGGATGAACTGATCTCAGCCTTGGCCTTTAAAAACTTCTTGGCATGAACTCCCTTACCTTCCACTGAGATCAATAGATCCAACTTTGTCACCAACAAATCAAATTTTGATTCCATCCGCTTTAGATGATCAAACAATCCTTCCGTTGTGTCAACTACGTCTTTCTTCTGCTTCTTCAGATTTGTTTTGGTCTCCAAGTCACCATCTTCAGGCTCTCTCTTAACCACGACAGCAGGAGCTGCTTCGCCAGATTTCATGGAGAAGACCAGAAGAGACGAAAACCCTAGACTGCTGTTTAAGTAATATATTAGGTTTACTTAAACAGTAGGAAATGACCGAAACTAATTCACAAATACGATTTATTTTTTGTTGACCCTAAAAATGGCCCTGGGCCTTGGATTATAACCGTTTCCTTGACCGACTATAGTAGAATGATTAAGTTATGAAAAAATAATAAAGATGGAAAACAGGCAAAAAAACCAAAAAAACCGTGAACGGCAGGATTCGAACCTGCGCGGGCAAAGCCCACATGATTTCTAGTCATGCCCGATAACCACTCCGGCACGTCCACCTTTGATGACACCATTACTTCGTCATATATAGATAAATGCAACTAGGGCTTCTAAAAATATACACTACGAGTTTCCTAGCTATTTCACAGACTTCTTGGTTGCTCATTATGTCCCAAAGACCATCACTTGCTACTATTCTCTTGACCTCGGCATGAACTTCACTTCCGGGTCTGAGTTCACATATGGCTTCAGATATCTGTCCAAAAGGAGAAAAACAACACTGTGTTGTTTCTTTTATGTATTATTTATAACACGTGCAAATACAGATATAGCAAATTAATTTTTACAAACGATGAAAATACTAAAATTCGTTAAATATTTTGAATGGTAAATAATAACATAATCACACTTTTAATATACAATTTTACTGTGAAACGATATATATATCATCTATCACCATATATTTTGTATAAGACTTATAAAGCACAGAATAGTATGTTGCATTAGTTAATGAAATAATCGGCCTCCCTTTTGATTCGAACCGATGCTTAATTATAGTAACAAGCTGGAATGCACCAGCAACTCCCACTTTCTAAAGATAATTTAAGAATTGTGATATAAAATTCTCCATTTTCGTTTGTTTGTTCAGAAGACTGTTGAGAGTCGTTGAGAAAAACCTTCCAAAAATAGCTAAAAATACAAAACCACTCAAAGCTTCATCATTCACAATACAAAAGTTTGTTTCTGTTATCGTCCATTGTTACTTCTCAGAGGCTGCAGAGCCAAACGAAAGAAAACAAACACAATCGTTTTTGGTTAAAGATGTAAGTGATATATTAACAAGTGTTATGGTTTGCTTATGAAGAAACAGGCTATTCACGTTTCTTGGGAAGCAAGTCTAACAACATGTCTGCAAGAAGAATAGACAATGGCTTAATCACGGCCATCGCCATTGATAAAGACAAGAACAGCCAACACGCCTTGAAATGGGCTATTGAGAACATTCTTGTCGATTCTCCTCATTGTGTCCTTCTCCACGTTCAACCTAAAGGCATAGCTTGCTCTCTACCTCTAATCATATTAAAACAACAATGTCAACAGAACTCTAATTAGGTTTCGATTTAATTTGCAGAAGGAAACATAAGACCATGTTTACAACATGACAATCAAGACGAGGAACAACAGTTGTTTCTTCCTTTCAGAGGATTCTGCGCTCGAAAAGGAGTTAGTAATCATTTCTCAATCTCCTTATTGCAGAAAATCACTTTATGGTTCATTACTTACCATACAATGGCTTGTCAGATTATAGCCAAGGAGGTTGTGCTTCGAGATAGTGACATCTCCAATGCTATTGTCAACTACATCACCAACTATTCCATTTCAAACATTGTTGTTGGCTCATCTGCTCACAAATCCTTTTTCAAGTATATATTTCTTTTTTTCTTTATTGATTCTCATACTAGACTTTGGTTTGTATGATTACTAACATTATTGGTCCATCTCTGTGACCAGAAAGTTTAAGAGTCCAGACGTGCCCACCACGTTACTTAAAACAGCTCCAGAGACTTGTGCAGTCTTTGTTGTGTCTAAAGCTAAGCTGAAAAAAAGCAAATCCGCAAGCCAGGCTCAGAAACATCGTCATAGACAACAAGATCTCTCTTCTTTGCTGTATAATTATGATTCAACGAGCTCCTGTGATTCAGAGAGGTAACATCTCAACTTTCTTCCAACCATTATCAAACCATGGTTCTTGTTTGAAAGATTTTAGTAAATACTCTCTCCCTTTCATTTTATATTTAGTTCTTATTTCTTTCATAGAAAATCATTATTTTTTTTTGTTTTACCCATAATTAATATATTGTTTTATTTGATTATGTTAATTATCGATAAAATATGGGTAAATTGGAAAAACTATCAAATAAATGTATTGAAAACATAAAATGACACTTGAACAAATTTTAAACTATAAAACAACAATTAAATGAAAGAGAGTAATGTCCTTTTTGATTTACATTTAATTTGGCAGACAATCATCTCTATCTGCTCAATACAACAACTCCAATTCATATTCCTCTCAATCCTATTCACCTCGCATCTCGCCACCACAATCTCTGAGTGAGTTTTCTCAGTCAGACACTGAGAATAGCAGTTATGGTGTGGTCTCAACTATGACTTCTTACACCATCTCTCAAAGTTCCACTACCAAAGGAAGCTCCATCTCTTCTACATCCATGGTCAGTATCATTACATTCAAGTAGACATTCTGTCCTTCAGTTTCTTACTATTATATTAACATGGTTTATGTTCAGAATCAACATCTTGAAGCAGAGGAAGCATTAGAGATGCTTAGAGCATTGTCTGAGGAGAAGATGGAAAGACATTCAGACATCCAAGCAGCTGAAATGGCAAAGCAGTTAGTCAAAATGGAGAGCCAAAAGAGAAGATTACTTGAGCTGCAAGCCAAGTTGGGGAAGCAAAAGATGACCAATAATGTCTCTTACAGACGTTACAGTACCGAAGATGTTGAAGAAGCAACCAATGGTTTCTCAGATGCTCTAAAGATTGGAGAAGGAGGGTACGGACCTGTCTACAAGGCTGTCCTAGACTACACTTTTGTCGCCATAAAACTCATGAAGTCAGGTATCACACAAGGCCTGAAACAGTTCCAACAAGAGGTTGAGGTTCTGAGTAGCATGAGACACCCTAACATGGTGATCCTCCTCGGTGCATGTCCTGACTATGGTTGTCTTGTTTATGAGTACATGGAAAATGGAACACTTGAGGATCGTCTCTTCTGCAAAGACAATACACCTCCACTTTCTTGGAGAGCAAGGTTCAGAATAGCTGCTGAGATTGGTACAGGACTTCTTTTCCTTCACAGTGCAAAACCTGAACCATTAGTTCATCGTGATCTGAAGCCAGCAAACATTCTCCTTGACAGACACTTCACTAGCAAGATAAGTGATGTTGGTCTAGCTCGCCTAGTACCTCCATGTGGTGCAAATAGCGTCAGTGACTATCATATAACCGCTGCAGCCGGTAAGAATCTTATATACCATCTAAGATATCTTAACATGGAACCACAGTGGCCGGATTTGAGCTAAGCCCAATGAAAATTGGTCTTGGCCCCAAAAATTTTGTAGGTTTTTGACGTAAAGGCTCTCAAAATATGAAGAAATTTATTTTATAAAAGTTCTTAAGAAATGTTTATGGCCCCTAAATTTTCAGATCCGGTCCTGATCAGAGTATTGATGTTTGTTTTCCTTTTAGGTACATTTTGTTACATAGACCCTGAGTATCAGCAAACAGGAATGCTTGGAGTTAAATCTGATTTGTACTCTTTTGGTGTGGTGCTTCTTCAAATCATAACAGCCATGCCAGCAATGGGGTTACGTCATAGAGTAGAGACGGCGATTGAGAATAACAAGCTAAGTGAAGTTTTGGATCCAAAAGTAGCAGATTGGCCTGAAGAAGAGACTCTGGAGCTGGCTAAATTGGCTTTGCAGTGCTGTGAGATGAGGAAAAAGGATAGACCTGATCTTGCTTCAGTACTGTTACCGGCTCTGAAGAGGCTTAGAGAGTTTGCAAGAGAAGATCATGAACCTATTCAGCACATAACATCTCAGATATCACAATGTGACGAACCAGATCCACTTGCCCCGGTTCCTTCCTCTCAGGTTAGTTTCTTAGAAAAATGGATATAGACCATGAACCAGTTTGTGTCATGTAGAAAGAGGATGAATCCTATTTGAGTATTGATACTAAAATACATGGAATTTGGACGTAGATCAACAAGAAGCTAACTTGTGGAGTACCTGAGACTCAAGAAGAGCGTGCTCATTTGAAGATGCGTAGTCATTCTGTACCAAAAAGTAGAGCACCAAGAGCACAGAGAAGGCAGTACAAAGGCAACCGTTGGTCTTTAATGAGTTGTGCTCCATCCAAAGTTCAGTGGGGTGGTCTCCCTTAGAGTGTTGGAGCTTAGTATATTGTATATGAAACATCTTTATAGTTTTGGTGATGTAAAGTGAAACCCTCTTTAAAAGAATACTTGTTTACTAATGGAAGATAGTTTTGCAGAAACTCTATGCAACTGCAAACACTACAATTTTAAGACGTTTTAGAGGATACAAGAAGGATTACTTGAGGACATAACTTGTTTCATATCATGTAAGAAATCACCAGCAACTAAGATAATAGTCGTCTGAAATGAATTAACAATACAACAAAACTGCCAAGGTAAAACACAAAACAGTGTTTGTGACTGATCCCACATCATCTGGGAGACTGAGAGAATGCTAAAGAACAGAAGACACAATACTGTATTTGTGTATTAATATTTGAAAAACATAACTACACAATAAACAACCAAAGGAACATACCTATACAATATAGAACCAAAAAAAAAAACAGAATTTGTGACTGGTTCTAGTGAAAAGAACCAGATAAACATAACTAGACGATATTTATAAAGACAGTGAACAATAGGGGACAACAAGGACCAGGATCAGAAAAGGCGTAACTCTGAGAACAACAGGAGAACAAAGTGATAAGAAATTCTAGAAAAAAAAATGTTCACCACTTCAAGTCTGATACAACACATAGATCAATCAAACGATAGCATAAACTGTAGCGAAGAACACTAATTTATCAGAAACTACAACCAAGAAGCGATAAACTCATGGCAAATGAATATACCATTTCATCAGTATATAAAAAAGTTTGCAGATTTATTCATCAAAATGACATACAGACTCATACACCTTAAGAACCCAAATGAAAAAAAGTTTTCATCTTTATGATTCCAAACGAAAAACCTAATCAAATCTATCAAAAATTTCAAACAAACGAGAAGACAGAGAGTCTTCCCAATTAGACACACTCTTCATCATATGGGCACATACCGCTTCACAACTTGCTTCCCTGCAACCACAGCCCCAGCCGCCAACCCACCGAGAGCTCCCGCCACCGCCGCA
Organism: Brassica napus; assembly: GCF_020379485.1. Taxonomy (NCBI): domain Eukaryota; kingdom Viridiplantae; phylum Streptophyta; class Magnoliopsida; order Brassicales; family Brassicaceae; genus Brassica; species Brassica napus. The sequence continues at coordinate 11,573,605 of NC_063435.1, read as the reverse complement.
GATCTCACCCCACGCGCCGCCCTAAAAACCGCTCCGGTTCCAAGACCCGCCACCACGCTCGTCCAAACATCATCCCTATCCATCGCAGCCACGACGCCGCTCTCGATCCCTGCGTACATCAACCCGATGATCCCGATCCTGTTACCCCACGTTCGACCCGTGTGACCAGACGAGTTCAAGATCCTGTTGATCTTGAGCTTCGTCGTGTCGCCGGTTTCGAAGTTCTTGATGCCGGTGAAGACCCCGACGGTGGCGCCGGAGACGGAGCCGCCGAGGTAAGCGGTTCCGGTGTAGAAGGTGAGATTCTCGCCCCAGGAGCGGCGCTGCTTTAAGGACTCCTCCCTGAAGAGGTACTCGGGGGAGGTGGGGAGCTTGTAGAGGTACTGAGATTTTATTGGGACCTCGAAGTTTTGGTAAGGGTTGTAGAGACGTGTGTTTTCGTCTGATTCTTGATCGGATCTGTTGTTGTTCGCCGCCATGGGAGGATGAGAGTTAGAGAGAGAGAGAGAGATTAGGGTTTCGATGGTCGCAGGAGAGAGAGAGAGAGAAGGAGAGGCGACCGAGAAATGTGTGATGCAGCTGCTCTCTCTCCGACGTTGCGCAAATGAGAAATGAGAAATGGAATTAAAATTGTTGTCTTTAGGGTTTTTAACTTTTTTTTTTTTTTAAGGGAAACTACCTCGTTAGTTCTGTCTGAAAGACCAGACTCGTTCCCACTTGTTGTCTAGATTCGTTTGATATTCGCTGTAATTTCGAATTTGGCCCCGTAGCTTTTCGTTTAAGTCAGTTAAACCCAATTTCGTTTATGTGGACTGTGGCTAGCCCCTAGCATTCAATTTTCGGTTCACATTTCAATTTGGATCAGTTCAATTTTTCTAAATTTTATTTCAGATATTAGAGATACATATAACGAATTTTTTCATATATTTATAAATTTGATCTTATTTTGATTTGACGATTTTGTTTTTCGGTTAAACTCGGATAACAATGCTAAAAACTGACTAATATCCTATAAACAATTTAGATTCATTTTGGTTCAATTTAGATTCATTTTGGTTTGATTTAGCTTCAGTTACAGATCATTTTGAATAGACCATTTAAATATGTCATGTAACTTAAGTTTTCAGATTAATCAGATAATTTCTACCTCTACTCCACCTCCTAATGTTAACTAACTCTTCTTCTTCTTCACCAGCTACTTCCCTTCCACGCAGTGCATCTTCTGATTTTAGCGTTGATATCTTTGTGGTGGATACAAAAAACGCTCCCAGGTTTGTCTTTCTTTTTTTCTTCAGTTTCTTGTGTTGTGCATCTATTAATATATGCATTGGTAAAACTTCTGATGAGTTGCTAATTTTCAGGTATGATGGGATGATATTTGAAGCTCTCTCGGCTTTAGCGGATGCAAATTGATCTGATGTTGGTGATCCATTTTCAGCTTCATTGAGGTTAGACAAGTTTCTCTTTGCTATTCATTTTAAAGCTGTCCACTATGCCTATCTAAGAAATGTTATATTAATCTTGATTTTACTCTAGTTGGGGTCAGTCTCTGTTATATATTCTTTTAAATTCGTCCTAGTGGCTACAACCTTTCCTAATGGACCTTGTGGTTTACTATGGAAAGAGCAGCCAAGGCATGAAGTGCCACCAAATTTCAGAAGCGTCCTTAGTTCAAGACTACTGAGGAGGCTTGCTGCTCAGGCTAACTTTCAAAGGTTAGCAACTCAAAACCTGTAAGTCTTTGAACCCTCACCTCTATTTCTTCTCTGCCACATTTTCTTTTTAAATTCACATACAAAACCATCTCCTCCATATCTCTTTTTTTTTCTCTTTTAATTTGTGTCTTGTTTGATCCAACACTCAGCAGTTACTGAACTTCTATAAGCTACCAGATAGATCAGAAACAACAACAAGAACACCTGCTCCAAACCTAAAAGAGACAGATATAAAACTCCGGCAAACAAACAATCCGACCCCCTCAGTTTCACAAGAGATGATCGACGAAGCTGCAATAACCGCTGCATGTAAAGTTGTAATGGCAGAGAATAAAATACACGTTGCCAAAGTAGCAGTGGAAGAGTTGAAGAAGACGACTAAGCTTGCAGAGGAAACTGATCTTCTGCTGGAGTTAGCTAAAGATATACATGAACAATGTAAAAATCGTGACTTGCGCATTATCTTTTTATTCATTAGGAAACAAGCTAAAATAATAATATAATGTATGGAGTTTTATTGTCTCTAAACTTTGTGTTATTTGTTGAACAAAAAAAAACTTTGTGTTATTTATATGTTCTTTTGCTGGTTTTCGTGACGGGGTTGTGGTCCTGGCTTGAGTCTATGAGACATATCTTTGAGCTTATCAGTCTCCTTAGGTGACAAAACTCGTGATTTTGAAGACTTTCTTCTGATGGCCAGGCAGTACACACACAGCAAGGGACGTGTGAGTCTCGGGTTTAGTTGTTGATATTATATACGAAAAAAGAAGCTCTAATTTAAGAGCTGAGCCTCTGTTTTTGAGTAATATTTTGTATTATAATGTTATTTTGGGAGAAAAATAAATTATTCAAAAATTGTAATAAAAAAAGTTTCTGATTTATTATTTTTATTACGTACTAAAAATTTTACGATTTTACAACCAAATTTTTTATAGTTTTACAAGGATGCATGTCTGATGCGTTTCTTGTTGTATTGAATTACTTATTAAAATTCACATTTAATAGTTTTTGCACTATTTTCAAATAGTCTGAATAATTAATAATAATTCTATTTTTAGAATTTCAACCATATATTTTTATGTAAAATATTTATAATATTATATAAAAAAAAACAAATTTCTAAGTGTTACATTCACATTAATTTCACAAAAACATTATATCCATAATTTTGATGATTTGATTTTATATCAAAGTGACAATATCTTAAATTTTAAAGTATACAACAATCTCATATATTTGAAATATGTGATTTAATAAAAGGGAATTTTCTCAAGTTAGTTAAATATTTACATATTTATTACGACATGGGTCATGTTAACAAAAGCATATGTATCTTTTCTCTTATGTGCTATTTATACATGTTTGTTAGAAACATATTGATTTAGGATATTTAAATAATTCTTTTTGTTTACAAATTTACTAACATCAGTTAGGAATACTTTGACGACTATTTTATTTTTATAATTACATAATTTTTTATTTCTAAATAAATTTCTTTTTAACTGTATACATTTGTCTTTTTAGTTTAAATTATTAATCCTAATTACAGTTCGATGCCCATATATAACTATATAAGTAAATAATTGTCAACACAAATATATCAATATCTAAAATTTTAGTTTATTACTAAAAAAGCATTTTCTTTGTAGAAAACTACACTTATTGTTCATGCTAATTCACTATTAAGATGATATTTTGAAGATTTGGAAAAATATTCACAAGATCTATTTCTATCAAGATGGTTTTGATTGAGGACAATGTAACTTTTACAACTCATATTGTCAACCTATTACAATCATACAAATTAGAAAGCAAAGCTTCATTCATTAATTCTATATAATTAATATAATATTTGGTACATTAAATTCTTAAATTCATGGTAGAGTTTTCGACAAGAACCAGCAATTTGTGGTTACAATGACCTTATTTTAGTCTTCCATACAATTGTTCCCGTAATACTGTTCCGCAAACAGGTATTTCTTTGGAATCCAAGTTTTAGCAAGTATTGAAGGTAACTAATTAATTCTCCTGTTGCCGAAAACAGAACAAAAACTCTAGTATCATTGTTGCTCCATGGACTTGGACATAACTTCATGTAAAATATAAAATATACTTTAATACAAGCGGATTACCACACTGTTTCAAAGCAAAAAGTACTAATTGAAGTAGGTAATTAGTCTTTATTTTACACAATCAAATATTTTATTAAATTAGTTAAATTATATTATTAGTAATTAAAATCTGTCGGATAAATAATTACTAATTTTATTCAAGATTACTAAATATTACCTTTTCTTTTCTTTTTAAAAATTTATAATTTTATTTGTAAATTATATAATGAAGCAAAATATATTGGTTCAAAGTTGCCTTTCAGTAGCGGAAAGCGTGATTACTATGTCGTATATCCAATTACAAGAAAAGTTTTGAATGTTAAAAAAGGTCAGTAAGGCTCAACCGCTCAAATAAAAAAACAAGGTCATTTAAGACATTAATTTTTTTTAAATGAGTACACAAACATTTTATCATTGCGAAGTGTCATAATTATGACATATCAAGTTAGTAGCTTACTTCTTATATATACCCATAGTGCATTATATTCTACATATATTTCGTAAAAGTTTTTACCTTGTACATTATCATGATGGAACTCAAATGATTGGATTGTTAATAAATTTGTTTTCTACTTTATGGCCTTCATTACTCAATCTTCAGTACTCAATCTTTCGTTATTCATAATTGATTTTGTAACATTCATTGTCAAGGTAAGTAGATTCTTCATCCAATATAACTTTTTTTTGATTAACACTATACAAAATATATACTCAAGCAACACATAAGAGTAAAGAACCTGAAACATTTTACTCACTACATGAACTCGGAGAGTGGAAAAAAAAGAGAAAGGTAATGCAACCGAATGGTCTTTCAAGTATTACAGGATTTGCTTTCTCTTATAAGAAATAGAACACTTAGTGCCCATAGTTCTCTCCATATTAATTGTCTCTATTGCTGTAGGGGTTGGGTTCAAGTACCACCCAGGAGGGAATGATGTACTTTCATAAAATTGATCTCCACCAAAGAGAGTTTGTTTGGAAAAACGATGTTGATCGAAATGCAATAGAATTATCTTTCGGAAAAGATCGACAAACGAAAGGGATGGATTTATAACTGTATCCAAGATTCTCTAGTATTGAAGCTTCAATTATTTTAAAGGTATAATCTGTTCTTTTTTTGTACAACATATAATATATCTTAGCTTGCTATATATGCTGGTCACATACATTTTGCTTTTATATACAGCTTGAATTGATAGAATATAAATTATGTATAACGTGTTTGTAAATAATGAATGTCTTGTTCACCATAGAATAGTATCATTTCTTTTATTCCTTAACAAAATTATATTGAAGGTTTTTTTTTGTATTTTTTTGTGTATAATTGATGAATGATCATTACATTCTATTCACATTAAATAATATTTTAATAGAATTTAGTGGAATTAATCATTCCACATCATTCTACTCTAAAAATAGATAATTTAGTTACAACCATACTTTAATACAAACAGATTAGCACATGGTTTTAAAGTAAAAAGAAATACTAACTGGAAAAGGTTATACTTTTATCTTATTTTATTAAATTTATTAAAATAGATTATTAGTAATTAAAATCTGTTGGATGAATAATTACGGAGTAATGTTTACTAATTTTTACTAAAAATTACTAAATAATTACAGAGTAATTTTTACTAATTTTTACTAAAATTACTAAATTTACTTAATATTTGCTAAATATTACTACATTTTTATTTTTATAATTTAAATTTTATTTGAAAATTTTTATAATAGAAAAAAATATATAGATATGGAATATATACTATATATAATATCTGAAATGTCATTTTACTCTTAACAAATGACTAAAGTAACATCGTCATTTCAAAATTAGCTGTTTACAAAATGCCATTACTAAAATTTTATATTTTCCCTTTACTTAATAATTTTTGGTTTTTATTATATTTTATTTTCCAAGAACATAAAAATATTCATAAGAATATGATGTAGATTGTCATATATATATATATATATATATGTATATATATGCTCTGAAAAGGAAATATCCATAAGATTTTAGTTGTTATTGAATATATATATATATATATATATAATACTTAAAAATATCATCTCAATGATATAATAATTATTAAAAAATGTGTTAAACAATATAAGTGATCATATAAATTATATATTCATCCTATGATCATCTGGTCCATTCAAAATTTTATGTTACTAGTGTTACCCTCGTGCTACGCACGAATTAAATTAACTGTTTTTAAAATTATTTGATGATAAAACTGCAATTTCAGAATTATCAATAAAAAAATAATTATATTAATTAAATATTCTATAAGTATGGATAACAATTTCATAAAATAGTTGCATTCAAATAAAGACCTTGTAAACGGAAAATAGTTCAAAATAGATATATGTTGAAAGTATTTTATATTTAAAATTTGAGATATATACAACACAAAAATATAGTTTAGAGTTCTAATTTCAACGTATACTCATTTTCTCTATCTGTAGTAAATACTAAATAGATAACATAATTTTTTTTTCGACTAAATAACTGAAACTATGGACCAAGAGAAACTTTTCAGAAGAGACGATGTTACCTTTCCAGAACAAATTTGTCTTCTTTATACTTCTGATCTTTCTCATGCTCTGATTCCTAACAAATAAAGAAAGAAAAAATGTGAAAAAATGAGAAACCTGTCCCAAGAAAACTGGAAGTGAGACTAAAGAGTAAAGAGAGATATAAAGCAAGTTACGTATTTCCAGCCAACATTATCTCCGCAACAGCAGCAGAAAATATCAGCAACGGTGTGCATACCCGAAAGTATCATCCTTTCCTCTAAAGGACCCATATTTATGTTCACTCTGAAAAATCAAGACTTAGCATTGGAATCAGCTTCTACAATATATCCAACTCTATTGCATTAGAGAAATATAGTTAACATAATTTTTCTAAAGAGAAGTCACAAAACAGATATTAAAACCAATTTATAAGTAAAAAGAAGGTAAATACTTTACCTTTGTTGCTGATAAAATACTTTACCTTTGTTGCTGATAAAATTTTATTTCCCATTTAGGTTTGTCTCCTTTTAGAATCTGTGAAACAGAAGTATATATACACAAGTGTCATTTCCACTCTGAATTATTTTACTGTTTGGGCTCATATTACATCTGACGAATACAGAGTGGAGTTTGAGGTTTTGAAGAAACTGTGAAAATAGACAAAAGGAAGAGCATAAGTTCTTTACTCTTTTGACCGTTTTAAAAAGTTTTGGAAATGATATTTAAAGCTGGAAATATACAGAAGAAAACAGTTGATAATGAAACGTGGGTGAAATTTTGAGAAAATTTAGGAATTAGATGGTTGAAATTGCAGAAAAATAAGGGGTGGAGAATATTTTTTCAACCGGTTGTTTTCGCTTATTTGTTTTTAGTTTTTTTTTTTTGTAAAACTAATGCCATGTGTCATACTGTTATTGCTCATGTGACTTGTGATTTAGTATATAAGGGATATTTAACTTTAAAATAAATAACCAATTCAAGATTAAAATTAAAATTATGACTGTAATAATTTAATTTAGTTATAAAATAACATATAAAAATTAAAAAAATATTTCCCAAATATATTTATAATTATAAGACAAACTGAACTAAATGTAAATAACATGATTAATTTGTTTTATTTATTTAAAATCCAAAACAATTATGGTTTAACTCGGATGAAAAATGCAACATAATATATAAAAATAATAATTAATTAATTCTCATATTTTATACATAAAATACATCTATAGACAAGACAAGATTTATATTATTTATTAAATAGTATTTATTTTCCTATATATAATTTATAAAATGAAATAAATTTTATAAATAAAAGAATTTAAATATTAATCAATTATTATGATTCTTAAAATATTTTTATCTGTGTATACAAAAAAAATTATTTACAAATGGACGATCTAATTCAAGTCGTAGAATTGCTGACAAAAAAAAAAAATTCAATTCATAGAATTATTAATCAAGTCAGTGTATAAAACTTCCACACTTTAGAACTAATGTTGAAAAAGGAACAAGAGTGAAAAAGGTATAAAAATGAAAAATTGGAGGACAAGTCAGTAAATAAAATAAAATGTTAAAAGTTGTTTTGGTTTTCAAACCTAAAAAAAGAAGACGGTGGAAGGTATATAAAGTAGAAGCAGTTACTTTCTTCTTCTTAAACTCCACGGCGCAGATCCGAGGAGTTTCCGTCTCTCATTTGACCATTTCTTCTCTCTCGAGATCTCTCTTTTTCACTTTGTGCTAACAGCAGGTTTGTTTTAATGTCTCTCTCTGTACTTTGTGTGTGTTTGGAATCTCTGATACTGGTTTTGATTCGTATTTGTTTCATCCTACGCAATGCTGATTCGTTAGAGATCTAGTTTTGTACAATGCAGATTGGGACAACTTGTTATGTTTTGGTTTCATTTTGTACAATGCAGATTGGGACAACTTGTTATGTTTTGGTTTCATTTGATTCTTGCTTTCCTTTCCAGTTGTTGTCGGATCTCAGACATTTGAATGTTTTCTTTGTGTGATTTTTGAAATCTATATTTTTTTGTTTCTTACAATGTCGTTTTGGTTTGTGTTTATGTATATCTCTCCAGTCATGGCAGGAATGGCGTCAGAAGGAACACAATACGATCCTCGTCAGTTTGATTCTAAGATGAATGCCATGTAAGTTCTCACTTACCATTTGAATCACTCTATAACCTAAGTAGCTAACCAAGACTAAGGTCTATGGTGGTTTTGCAGACTCGGCGAGGAAGGAGAGGAAACTTTCTACACCACTTATGATGAAGTCTGTGATAGCTTTGATGCAATGGAACTCAAGTCTGATCTCCTGAGAGGCATCTATGCCTACGGTTAGTGAGATAGTACAAATTTTTATTCCTTCATTGTATATGTTTTGGTTCTGTCTTTCTTTTAGTTACTTCAAAGCTTAATGTCACTCTTAGCCCTAAGCACATTTACCCGGAACTGAACTGTGCTGAACCGAAAAAACAAACAAACCAAATTTCATAAATATCCCCAAGGATCCTGTGTCTAGAGCCTAAAAAAAACAAACCGGAACTGAACCGAGAATGAAATGAGTACCCAAAATTTTAAAATAATAGTTTATATATCTAAAAATATTAATTTTATTATGTTTGAAAGAATCAAATATTCTAAATATACTGTTTGTAAACCGAATTAGACCCAATATGTTATCGGGTATTAGCCAGTTCCCAACATTGTCATCCGAATCAAAAACCGAAATAACAGAAACCAAACAAAATTTCATAAGTACCCAAACTGATCCTATATCTCTAGGACCGAAAAACCAAAAACTGAGAAAACCAAACCGAAATTCCTAGGCCTAGTCACTCTTACACAAACTCATTGAGCTTCTGTAGTATAGCTTGTCATAAATTTCTGTAATCTAACTGGTAATTTGATTCCAGGTTTTGAGAAGCCATCTGCTATTCAGCAGAGAGGTATTATTCCATTCTGCAAGGGTCTTGATGTGATCCAGCAAGCTCAGTCTGGAACCGGCAAGACCGCTACCTTCTGCTCTGGCGTTCTTCAGCAGCTTGATTACACTCTCGTTCAATGCCAAGCTCTTGTTCTGGCTCCCACCAGAGAGCTCGCTCAGCAGATTGAAAAGGTTATGAGGGCTCTTGGTGACTACCTCGGTGTCAAGGTTCACGCCTGTGTTGGTGGAACAAGTGTGCGTGAGGATCAACGCATTCTCCAGTCTGGTGTCCACGTTGTCGTTGGAACACCTGGACGTGTCTTTGACATGTTGCGTAGACAATCTCTCCGCGCTGATGCCATGAAGATGTTTGTTCTTGATGAAGCCGATGAGATGCTCTCTCGTGGTTTCAAGGATCAGATTTACGACATCTTCCAGCTTCTTCCTTCTAAGGTTCAGGTCGGTGTCTTCTCCGCCACGATGCCGCCTGAAGCTCTCGAGATCACAAGGAAGTTCATGAACAAACCGGTGAGGATCCTTGTGAAGCGTGACGAGCTGACTCTTGAAGGTATCAAGCAGTTCTACGTCAACGTTGACAAGGAAGAGTGGAAGCTGGAGACGCTTTGTGATCTCTACGAGACGCTAGCCATCACGCAGAGTGTCATCTTTGTGAACACAAGGCGTAAGGTTGATTGGTTGACTGATAAAATGAGGAGCCGTGACCACACGGTTTCAGCCACGCACGGAGACATGGACCAGAACACGAGAGACATCATCATGCGTGAGTTCAGGTCTGGTTCTTCCCGTGTTCTCATAACCACTGACCTCCTTGCACGTGGTATTGATGTTCAGCAAGTGTCTCTGGTGATTAACTTTGACCTCCCTACCCAACCTGAGAACTACCTTCACCGTATTGGAAGAAGTGGAAGGTTTGGGAGGAAGGGAGTGGCGATCAACTTCATGACAACTGACGATGAGAGGATGTTGTCTGATATTCAGAAGTTTTACAATGTGGTCGTTGAAGAGTTGCCAAGCAATGTTGCTGATCTTCTCTGAGTCCTCCTGTTGTGGCGGCATGGTAATTTCTTTCTTTTTTTTACCGAGTAACTGCTGAATTTTACCACCCTTTTTACCGCAGTTTTACTATGTTTTGTTTCCAGCTTATTTAGAGTTTTTTTTGGCAAAATGAGAAGAGAACTCATCTCATGACTTTTTGTTTTGTTTTGTTTTTTTGGGCATTATGTTAAAACTTTCTTGTTAACGCGACTCACAAGTTTCTATTTCTCTTAATCATGTTTTATTTAATTTGGTGGAGTTTCCGAGTTTGGATGTGTGTTTCGGCTAATGTAAAAAAAAAAAAAGGGTAAAAAAACAATATATTCTCTCGAATTCATGAATGAAGAAGCACCGGCCATGTGTTTATTCAGTGAACATTAGATGAGAAGATCTTACAGAATTTTCTTAGGAAGAATAAACACACAAACACTGTACTAGGTACTCTACTAAGTAGTAATCAAACTCTTTTTTTTTGTAACACTTGGTAATAATTAAACTCTAATAATATTTTTTAAATTGATCTCTAGACATACACAAGCATAATTCATCTTGAATATAATGTACCTGATCTCCCTTCTATATATATCCTATATTACATAAGCCAAAAGTGTTATTACAAGACACAAAAAGAAGAAAGCATTTCTCCTTTTTTTCTTCCTAAAAGCAGACCCAGCTTCTTGAGGTTGTTGCAAGTGAAGATGTTGAAATCAAAGTCATGCAGAGAAGAGATGAGAAGCAGCAGTATAGCCTACAAGTACCATTGCTTAACGAATGGTGGAACACCAGAAGCAGTGGCAGCACCAAGCCCAGCAAACCAACAGCTTCCAGTGATGTTGAGATCTTATAGCACGTCAACTTATAGTCCACACAAGAATCCAACAACAGTTAGAGACAATCCCAACAGTAAATCGAATAATAAGGTGAAGAAAGGGTTAAAGGAGGCAGAGATTCAGAGGAAGAAGAGAGTGGCTGCTTATAACGTGTATGGTCTTGAAGGGAAAGTGAAGGGATCTATTAGAAAGAACTTCAAGTGGTTCAAGGAGACTTGTTCAAATGCTGTCAACGGTTTGTGGTGATCTGATAGAGAGATATTCAGCAAAAGGGAAGAGTAGTAATCAACGTACGATATCTGATTGTATTAAGAGTGATTTTAGGAGTTTATCTTGATAATAAGAGCTGTAGACACAAGCAAGCAAGTGTTGTATCTGATTGTTCTGTTTGTAAACTAAAGGATAAGTACATAATAAAACTGTTGTCTTTTCTTTATATCGGTTTTTAACTCTTGTCATGATCCTACAACAAAATCTTCTCAGTCTCTTCTCTTGCTTCTTGTATCTTTCAGATTCCACTTTTAGCAAACTCAATATTATGATCGCTGGTAACAACAAGAGGTTCAGGCTGGCTGATACAAGTTATGATGAATTTAATTGCATTCGCTATATACTCCATTCATAGATATGAAGAATTGAAATATGACGCAACATGGAACACTCATGTCCTCTAAGGGTGCAACTTGGCATGACATACGCAACTCTCATGTCCAGTTTTAAACAAAACAGTACAATTAACGCTTACACTTCAAATCCCTTCGAGACTCCAAATTAACTTTGCAGTACCAACTGAGACATACACAACAGAGTAGAAAAATAATCAAATGGGGACTAAAAATGTCAAGTCTATTGACTCCTTGACTCACTTCTGAGTTTGTATTCCTCTGGAATCACTTCTTCAGAGTCTTTACTTTATCTTTTGTTATTTGAGAGTGCTTACAAGCACAAGCAAAGTCTCCCTCCCTCTAAAACCTGGGGAGGGCCTAAGAAAGGTTTTCTTTTGTCTTTAAATTTACAAACATCATTCACTGGTCAGTGGGTACCCAGCGGCTAAAAGTGCAGACCCTCGATCCCTTTAAGATTGGACTCATAGTTCTTCATAACTGAAGTATTTCCCCTTGATGGAGATGATAGCTTCTTGTTCTCAGATGAGACTATAGGTGAGCTTCGACCACCATAAATCTTTGGGTTGGAGCTTGTTCCAGCTTCAGTGATTTGAGGGTTTGATGGCTCGGAATCAGTTCCAGGAACTGCAGCCTCGCGACTACCGGAGACAGCAGCACGTCTTGATGACCCAATTGCGCGGAGAAAGCTAGAGCTAGATAACTGTCACAAGCAAAACAACTCGGTTACTATTTTATATAAAGAACAAAGAATCCTATAGATCATGTTTGCAAAACATGATACTACATACTGGTAGGGGTAAAAATAAATCAAATTCAGCGGCCAAATCCTTGTGTATACAAACTGGCTCACATAACGTTATGTTCATCTTATTCAAAACAGGAGCTAGAAAAAGGATACCAACTTTATGTACTCACCATTACATCTTTAGAGATTGCAGGATCATTTGAAACTGGTGCTTTTTGTTTAGCTAAGTTGCCTGAATTAAATATTTGTCCAGAAATCCGCCTAGGGTTTCCTGATGGCCAGCCAGAAGAAGTTCTAGCTTCCTCGCCACCTGCAGTGGAATCAAAGAACATATCTAATACTCATATTCCTGTAGAACCGAGGATCATAGTTTAAATGCTTAACCACACATAGAAGAAACTACTCAAAAATCAAAATAGATGGAACAACCTGATGGCCTCTCAGCACTAGTAATAGCAGGGGGAAGGCCAGAGCTTTGCCCAACTCCAGGGACCTGTAACAAAGGTATGTGCATTAGCAGAAATTAAGTAGACAGATGAAATCCGAAAAAGGAAAAAAACAACATGATTCTTACATTGGGACGGGGAGGAGTAGAAAGCTGTGATTGCTGATACTTCAAGATAGTCCAATCAAATACATAATCAAACTGAAAGCCTAAAATACGAGTAGAGAACGCAAATTTAAACCAACATGTTACTTTACTGATTCAAGTTAGATTTGATTCACCAGACTAGAATTAACAAAAGTGACGAGTGAACCATACCTTCGCGGATAAACAGGTCACGGAAAAGCCGTTTCAGGTAGGCATAGTCTGGCTTGTCATCGAATCTCAGGGACCGGCAATAATGGAAGTAAGAAGCAAATTCAGATGGATATCCTCGGCACAAAGACTGAAAGAAGAAAAAAGAATATTTAATTTAATCAATGTTAGATCACAGGTATCACCAACACAGGCCTTGGGTGATAATTTATACCTCAATAGATGTCGATACTTTCTTTTCACTAATCCTCTCATACTTTTGCTTCTTATTACCAGCTTTCAGTCCTTGCCAAGGAAGACTGCATTCGATGGGGAAAGTAAGAGAAAGGCTGCACTATAACTAAGCAATAGCAACATCTCAACATGGAAGGTAAGAAGATACACACCTTCCTTTTAAAAAGTACATGAGAACAAATCCAAGTGACTCCAAATCATCCCTGCGGCTTTGTTCTGTGATACAAGTGATCATTGCAATTCAGAATTACATTTTCAGAATAATTAGTAAGTTAAATGAACTGGTATACCAATGCCAAGGTGAGTGTTCATGCTGGCATATCTAGCAGTTCCAGTTAAGTTTTTGTTTTCCCTGGAATAAGCAAGATATTAGGATTAGAATTGCTAAGATGATATATCATATACTGCAATCATCGAAAGGGTTACTAATCCTAGCAATTCATCAAATAATTTTCTTACATACTATTGCAGCTTCACAAAAACTGGAAAAAATAAGCTAAATATCCTGAGTAAGAGGCTATATATCGACTAAAACGGCAGCAATACCTTATTCCAAATGAAAGAACACCTATAAAAACTCTTGTTTTGTCTCTAAACATTTATATACACTAAAACCAGAATGAAGCAATGATTATACTAAAAAACAAGCAAAATTCGCCCCATTTTCTAGATAGGGCAAAAACTAACAGTAAACAGGTAAGGTACAGACAGTAGAAAATATTGTAATAACCACACTGCAGCCTATTTTAAGCAGACAAGAAGACTCCATCCTTTCACAGTGATATATAACATTGAAAACCTCGAGTTAAACAACACAGGCTAGTAGAAAACGAAAGCAATCCCTAGCACTAGCTCAACCCATTATTCTTATGATCCAACAACTCGAGTCCGATACTGTGAGCACATAAGTATCAGATGCACAGGCTCAACAAGGAAAATCACAGGGCTGTGGCTAACCTGTACGGTATGTGCTGATGATTTGAGTCTCTATACTTCTTGGCCAGACCAAAGTCGATGATGTATACCTGTACTCGGCCAGCGTTTCGTTTAACAGATAATTGAGGAGAGTAAACAAAGCCTAAAACAACCCTTTTCAACAACTACCTGATTTGCGCGCCTCCCAAGACCCATCAGAAAGTTGTCAGGCTTGATGTCCCGGTGTAGAAATGACCTCTGATGAACAAATTCAATGCGATTGATCTGACAAGGGTAAAAAATATGTCCAAAGTATTTAGGCAATACCTTTGTTCAAAATAGGAAAATTATTTTCAGCCAATAGAAGGGATCCTACCATTTGATCTGCAAGCATCAGTACAGTCTTTAGTGAAAGTTTCCTACTACAGAAATTGAATAGATCTTCAAGGCTAGGCCCCAACAAGTCTATCACAAGGACGTTATATTCCCCTTCAACACCATACCATTTAATGTTTGGAACGCCGGCTGAAATAAAAAAGAGGAAAGCAACCTTACTTGAATTAGAAAGAAGAAAGCACATACTGCAAAATGAAAACAAGTACATAACTAAGGTCCTTACTTCCTCCTTGTAATACTTTATATAATTTTGATTCATACAGTAACTGAGGATGCTTAGTTTTCACATTTTCCTGAAAGAAGAAAAAAAGCATGCCAATCAGAACATATACAGCAAGCACAGCAGTCAAACTCTGATATATGATTATGTGTAGAAAATTCAGAACAACAAAGAAGCATGAAAACAAAAAATGAGGATTTGATTAATATCATATTTGGCAGTCGGAACCAGCGCAAACGGGTAACAGAAACAAGACATCTCAAAACGGGTATATTTATAACATACAACCAACGTTAACATAATAGGTGTCAGCCTCATAAATCTCCATCTTTAGACCACACAACAAGACATCTCAAAACCTTCAACAGAATGGACCCACCAGCTGCATGTAATGTTGTCGTGGGCTCTTAAGAGCTCATTCAGCATTAAATAAACTATCTTCCCAAGAATCAATAATACAGTACCAGCTCTCAGTTCTAACAAAAAGAAGTAACAGCCTTATAGCTAAAGGCAGTGTATTAGCCTATAAAGTACAGTATATACCTCCTATGTTTCTATAGTAATTCATATTACTGCTTTATTTCACACTGAATAGCTAGTTTTCAATCATGCTATAAACTGAATGTTCGTAGTTTAACATTCAAAGCTTGGAACTTCAACACCATTCAGAACTTGGAACTGTCTATATTTCAACATGGTAAAAAGAAAAAGCTACAAGCTAAGAAAAAACAAACAATAACAATAAGAATTGACACAAAGCTCAGTTCTTTATAAATCGACACGATATATATGCCCGCAAGTAAGTAGTACTTATCAATAAGCAAGCGAAGACCTCAGATTCACATTCCCCCAAAACAACTAGGCTCTCTCTACTCGAATGATCGAATACTTACGAGTTTAATGGCAACTTCTTCATTAGTCTGTATATCAGTACCTACACAACACCATACTCCTTCAGTATAATTCGATTCAAACAAGCAAGTATAGTTAAGGGGATTACCAAGATAGATCTCTCCGAATGATCCACTTCCGATCTTCCTCCCCAGCCGAAACTTGTTTCCGACTCGCGGCTCCATCGAATCGAAACCCTAGAACTACCTCTATACTACTAGCTACTACTGGAGCAGAGTACTTGAGGCGTATGAATCAAGCGGATTGAAGATAGGAGTAGCGGTGGATTCCGATTGACTTCCGGCGAAAGAGCGTCGGCGACATCTCTCTACCACGCGGCGAATATAAATAATCCCAAGAAAGGTAAGGGATTGGATGGACGCAGAGATTTGGTAAAGAACATAGACAAAATGCTACTATTAATAATTTTTATTTTCTTATTATTATTGTGGAGTTGTTGGATACTTTTAATGGGCCGTACTACTGGTCCATATCGGCCCATAATAGCCAACCACCTCTCAGCACTCAAATTTGATTAACCACCACATACATCACTGTAAAGTAACAAACACGCAAACAACTTGATGATTTTCATTACCTAATCATTGGGTTATGAATTTGGATGGTTATCAGATCGGGTTCTAATTGGCTATTTCAGTTTTAGAAATTGTTGGAAATTTAAATGATTTTTTTTTGCTACCGTTCAAGTGAAACATTTCGGATATTTAGATGAAGAATTACTCGTGATTATAATTATTTGTGATTGTAACTATTTGTAATATACTATTGCATTTTTTAGTGATAAATTATTGCAACTGTTTATGATTAAAACTTTTGGTAAAGAACTATTGTGATTTTTGACCAACCATTGTAATTATTGGTGTTCACTCATAACTTTTGACTAACTATTGCAATTGTTGGTTTTATCCATTATAACCTTTAACATTCTATATATGGGATATTGACAAATCACACAAGTAATAAAAGGAGAATAAACTGATCAGGAAGACTGTCCACGTATGACAAAATAATCCACCAATCAGGAGTTCTGTTTTTGACACGTCATCTAGGGTGTTTGTTGCTGGGCCTCGATTTTTTTCCAATGAAAGAATGTTAATTTGTTGGCCCAGTAAGCCCATCTCTATTGCGTTGTCTTCTTCTCATGCGTGATCTGAGAGACGAGAGTCACGACGTTTCCTTTTCTTTTTCTCCAGATCCCGTTTTGCTTTCTTTTTTCTCCAGATCCTGTTTTGCTCGATCAAATCGTGAGACCCTTTGCTTTACCTCCCTTCGTTTCCGTTTCACGATCTGATCAATCAATACGTTCCCCACTTCATTTCTCCATTTAATCTGATTTATGGATTCTCTCATCCTTTCGTTTTCTTAATTCATTTATAAAACTCTTATTCCGAGTTTTATTTCGATCAAACTTGATTATCGCGATGAGTTCGAACGGAAAATTGACATTGTCCGGTGATCTGATTTCGAAGAAACAAAGAGGCGTTGGGGCTGACTCCTTTCCCGGAACGAACAAGTCCATCGGCAAACACGGTGGCTCTTCGGGCCTCTCGATCGGCGTTCCCCATTCAAAAAAATCCAAAGGCGATGCGTCTGTCTCTTCCCCCGGTCTGAACAAACCCAACGGCGTGACGGGTGGCTCTTCCGGTGTCCCCACCGGCGTATCTAACTCGAAGAAACCTAATGGTAAGAAGACCCGTGTATTTCGTTATCTTATTATAATATCTGAGGCTTTGTGCTTTCTCAGACAATGATAACGATCATACATATTATGCAGGTCCGATAGTTGAAAGGGCGAAGACAGTTGTATCCTCCGGCGTTAGGGGCAAAGCCGCTGTCTCCTCTGATGTTAGGGGTAAAGCTATTGTCTCCGCCAACGTTAGGGAAGTGATGTTCTTCAAAGATGTGCAATTCGGTCCTCATGAAGGCGAGGTGAGGTTTCGATTGATCCACTTTTGGGAAGCTCGAAATGTTCTGACGAAGCTTCTTTTCGGTCTCGAGATGCTACTCATCGACGAAGAGGTATAAACCGAGATATTTTTTATGATATAAGTTAATAAATTGTTTAAACTACAAGCTAAGATATCATTTTAGCTTCAAACTTATCTGTCTATTCCAAGTTGATATTTTTTAGAATCAAATATATATTGATGCACTTTTTTTTTAAGAATGAATGTTCGTGCTTGATAGTTTAATCACGTAAGCTAATTCTTTTTACTGTCTCGCTTGTGTGATTTGCTCTACGTTTTTAGATCGTTATTTATATCAACAGAAACGTTTTTGAACTTACTGAATTCATATTGCATGTTGAGTATCTTTAATATTTTTGTTCACCTTTCAAATAATTCGTGACTTTCTTTTCTAAAATAACTCTTTCATGTTGTTAACAGGGCACTGTTATACAGGGCTTCATCCCATCTGCAAGGATTGAAACCTACTTGCCACACATGATGGCGGGTGGCATTTACAGACTCAATAATTTTTTCGGGTCTAGAAATAAAACTCTGTACCGAGTAGCTGAGCCAGGTGTCGTTATCACCTTCTCATCAGCATCCGCTCTCTCTGTTCTGGAGAACAGTCCGGTCTGTTTCCCTGATGACCGTTTTCGGTTCCATGGATATGAAGAATTCGATGCTGCCTGCGACTTGAAAGGAGATCTCTATGGTAAGTTCTCACAATCATTCCAACTCATCATCATCTGTATATGATGAGGTTAGTTTCTTTTTAGGTTTGTCCAATCTTATATATATAGGTTTCATTGCTGCGAATATAGTATATAAAGTATTGACTTTGCATGATGTCTTTTGTAGATTATGTTGGCCACATCAAGCTTGTGAATGGGCAGGTTCTCAATGACAGTCTCGTGCTAGATGAATCTGAGATAGCTTCAACTCGCCGCGTTTTGCTTCATGTTCAAACACATGAGTAAGCTAATACATATCTTCTTCCATTTTCATATATTTTTTCCCTTACCACGCGTGTTTTGGATGTTGTAGAGGCCCCGTTATGAAGCTATACCTGTGGGACAAAGCTGCTTTCGATTTCAGTGAAAAATTTAAAGCATCTGGAGGAACTGCAAAAGTTATTTTAGTCACCACGCTAAACCCGAAACGTTTTGGAGGTTTGTATATTATTTTTTTTATTGTTAAAGAAAATACATAGGATGGTAGTGATTCTTATCTGTGCAGTCTAGCTTTGATGAATAGAACTGCAGCCGATTGGATTTGTAGTTTAACAGCTTTGAGCGTTTGTAAAGTCTGTGTAGCATTAGGTGTTGAGTAACTCGATAGGTTCTGGGTATCATAAATTATAGATGTGCATAGTCTTCAACTTAATTTATTAAGATTTTTGATC
Organism: Brassica napus; assembly: GCF_020379485.1. NCBI lineage: Eukaryota > Viridiplantae > Streptophyta > Magnoliopsida > Brassicales > Brassicaceae > Brassica > Brassica napus. The sequence continues at coordinate 11,554,279 of NC_063435.1, read as the reverse complement.
TGTATTACATCATTTGAACTGGTATAGGTGCCCTATCTCTATCTTCCATGGCCTCAACACGAGTATTCATGGACAGTGATGTCCAAGCAACCCGAGATTATCTCACTTGGTAAGCATAATGTTTAACATATATTCATTGTTTTCCAGTATGGTATTTATGCTTTGACATTGTCTCAGGTTGGTCTCAAACTCAGATGTCGCCAACAGAGTTGATGCAGACGTTGTCACTAAGACTGAGACAGTGACCATAGGCGAACTCTTTTCTTATATGAAGCAAGCAGCTGCCAAGGTAGTTTATTACCAATGGTTAACACATTAATATGATAGTCTCTGTTTCTCACTTAATTTTAAAACTTTTTTGCAGGTTGCTTGGTTTGAGTGCATAGCAACCGTTGCTGATGTTGTGCACGGTTTAAGCTGGTATTACATAGGCTGCGGTGTGTGCCACACTAAGGCAACCAAAGGGCCTACCACCCTTATGTGTAAGAAGTGTGGGAAGAGTGATATTGTTGGTGTTCCACAGTAAGTGAACCAAATTTGCCTATACTCATTCTTTTAAAGGATTCATTATTAATCTGCTCACGGCACAGGTTTCTGGCCAAGATCTCTGTGTACGATAAGAGTGACCAGGCGTTTTTTTTTCTCCTTGGTGATGCTGGTCACGAGTTGACTGGAAAGAAAGCTTCTGAATTGGTTGAAAGCTATTTTGAGGTAATTACAAACCGCCATCTTTATTCTTTTTTAACTGTATTCTTTCAATATAGTTAGAAATGTGTAGTGACAATTGTTTGAATGTATGTTAGGCCAATGAGAGTGTAAGAGATGATTACATAGTTCCAGTGCCTCAAGCTCATAGTTCCAGTGCCTCAAGCTGTGTCTGATACCATAGGACAGACTCGCAAGTTCATTGTGAAGGTCTCAACTCACAATTTGACTGGCAAGACCCAATCTTTGACTGTGACAAAGATGCTCCCTTCAGACGATCCAGAACTTGAAGGCGAGCTGGATGAAGATGCGATTATCCCAGTCGCCCAGAAAACTTTGGATGATGGAGGTGCTGAGGATGATCCTTCCATGGACTCTAAGGGCGAAAAGGTGAAAAGAGCTGCTGAAAATGATGAAGCAGATGATCCTAAACGAGCCAAATGTGGCTAAGATGTTTTAAGTGGTGGTGCTTATGGTTACTAGACGTTTATGCGTTTTTCCTTTTCAATTTCAAACTTCATATTTGCAACAATTGAATGTCTTTCTTGAAAACTCTTTTTGGTTAACTTATGTTATTGCTTTCTTTTTAAGTTTGATTTTGCTATATTTGTTTCGATACTCATCTTACAAAACATAAAATGTTTGATATATACTATATCTGAACATGCACCAAAGCCCTACAAAGGGCTAATACCATATCAACAAGTTAATGAACTAAAGCTCATGATCATAATTTAAATTTTAAATTTTAAATTTCTTGCTAATCAAAATCTGTACGATAGGTTTTAAATTGAGGCGTCTTTCACATGCTGTTCTGTTCCTCTAATAATGTTCTTTTCATTGACTTAACCCAACTAATTTTGATTTAATATAACACCAACTACAGTAAATGATCTATTTATTAAAACTGCCTAAATACAAAAAAAAAAAAATATACACTGTAAATTCAAGTTCAAACACAATATTTTATGTAGTCATTCAATTTAATAATACTCTTTTTTTTCCAACATAATAATACTCTTTACATACACAATATAATATACAAATATCTGTTTTCCTAATTCTAAAACATATTATGGACATGGGCTGACCCATTTACAAATCACAACAATATAAACCATAATAATCCAACACTCAGCTAAATCTCTGGCCAGACCCAATATAAAATGTTGATCGATTCAAATTTATATAAATAAACATAACAATGATACTTAATTGTAATAGTTTGGTAATACATTTAATATTATTTGATAATCTCATTTTTTTTTGTAATATTTTTATATTTTAATTTATTGTGTTCATTGCAAAGTTTGATTTTCATTATAAAAATTAATGTAATGATAGGTACGAAATTGCATTAACCATAACTGCTATATTCTAAAAAAGAAGACTAATTCTATACTTTAATACCAAGATTATTTTCTGAAATTTCATTTTTATGAAATCGCTATGAATATAAAAAAATATTTCGTTTGAAGTTTTGTGAATATTTTCTTTAACATACATTTTAATTGTTTAATATAAAAGGGAAAATAAAAAAACAGATAAACTTAAATTTTGTTAGTTTTGGAGATACATTTCCTTGAATCCAAACAAAAACATTAGAAGTTATTATTATTAAAATCGACTATCCACACACTTTTCCGCGCATCGCGCGGAGAAAGAATCTAGTAATAACTTAAAAAGAGTAAAATATCGGAAACTAATTGTTAGAAATATTGAGTGATTTATTGTTAAAATATCGTCAAATATTTTTGAAAAAAAACACTTAAATTTTATTTGTTATTCTTGTATCTTCTTAGCTTAAAATAAGATCGAAACAACTTTTAAAGAAAGTGAATTCGTACGCGATTCAATCATTATCCAAGTTTGTAATTTACACCCATTCGGGTTGTTAACCCAAAATTAACCAAAAGAAATTCTAGTATCCATCAGATTTATATAATTTTGGTAATAACTTGAATAGGTTTGGTATCATTGATAGAATATAAACTTTTAGTTTTGGTTTGGATTTCGTTTTTAATATTCGATTGTATCAAAAATAGTTGAAATATTTTAATTACTTGAAAAGTACAAGTAATATTCACCCTAATATATTTGAGTAAAAAGTTGTAATTTGGATTACTATCAAATTATTATAACTAATATTTTAAATATATTTTGAATATTTTTGAGAACTGTATTTGAGTTTGAATTCAGTTTTTGTATAATAAACATTAGATATCAGTTTGAATATCGAGATTTTATTAATAAAGCAACAATTATCTTATAAATTATGTTATAAAAAAAATTATAATTGTATATATGCAAAATAAAATTATTCTGAAGAGAGGAACAGAAGAAGAGTAACATCAGGGCCGGCTTAGATAGGGGGCGAGCGGTGCGACCGTCCCGGGTCAATCCGTTGTCCCCCTATTTCTTAATAGATAAGGATCCGATTTTTTTAAAAAAAAATACATGTATTTTTATATTAAAAATAAGAAAAAGGGCCCAAAAATTTTTTTATATGAAAGTATTTTTTTTATTTTCATAAATTTATTTTTAAAAATACTTCTGGTATTTTGAAAAAAAACATATATCTATCAGATTTTTTAAAGAACAATAATGGTTTGGAAATTAATTTTTTTTTTCCGGGTCATGACACTATTGAACCGGCCATGAGTAACATAGCTACTTAGGCTGATAAAATTAGGTTGATAAACTACTTAGACACAAAGGAATTGTCCTCAGTAACATCAGACACAAAGGAAGTATCCTAAGTAAAGCTACTTAGACACAAAGTAAGTGTCCTAAGTAACATCAGCTACTTAGCCTGATAAAAAAAACTGTAGATATGCAATATAAAATTAGGTTTTAGCAATCTGTGTCCTAAGTAAGTATCCACAAAACCTAAGTTTTGTACAAAAGAAACAAAGCACGTTGAAAAATGAGAACCAACACTTAAAAAAAAAAAAATCAGCTACTACTCTTTACATCGATCTCACTCCTATAACCTCTCCACAAAAACAGCATCAAGAACCATCTCCAAAGTCTTGACGCATCAGAGAATTGAGACCTTTCCAGTAACCAAACCCTATACATGCTACAATGATCTAGGTGACATTGCATCTTGAGCTGAACAATGAGAGAGATTTGACTGCTTCTTACTCAGTTTCGACCTTAGATGTCTGATTTTCGCATCAACTCTAGCCGTAAACCCGATCTTGGTCTTCTCTCGTGCCTTTGTACGCTCTCTGGTCCACAATCTAGCATCCTCCACATCTCTCTTGTAGTACTTGATCTCTTGTATGATATGATGATCCATTGGATTCAAGAACCTCTGGTAAGCTATGTGAGTAACGTAAGGAATAACTGCAGTTACCGTGACCAGCAAAGTAGCCATCCAGTAGATAGGCGCAGGAGCAAGAATCTCATCAAGAATCCTGTAAACGTTTCCAGAGAGGCTTGATGGCATCATCCCATAGAGTGCTACAAAGAGATACCAGAAAGCGATGCTTCCCCATATCAAAACGTGTTGGATCCAAGTGAAGTGGGACATGGTTAGTGCTATTTGAACATTGACTGCCCATATAATGCAAGTGAACATGGTTGTGCCAACAGCGTCCATGTCAGCTGTTTGCCCACCTGCTCTGAAAGATTGAGAGTAAATGATTCCTATGTTGAGGAAGAATATGACAAGCGATGAGTAGACGCCGTTGCACATCCATCCAAGGATTCTTGACCAATCAAAGAAGAGGTTCTTTGTTCCTTGTTGGTATAAAGCTGGGAACTACACAAGCACAAGCAAGAAAAGGTCATCAGCAGAGATTCAACTTCTTGAAGGGTGATTATTAAAGCTTACTTGTAAGCAGATCTCGGAGGAAACATCTTGTTCAAAGACTCCAAGGGCAATCACTGGCAATGAGGTAAGGACAACATTGAAGAGCAACAAGTAGTAGTCATTGTACACTGACTGTCCGGAAAAGCCGGTGAAAGCCTCAAAGTAGAAGAGAGTGAGACCAAATGCTATGTTCTTGTAGAAGAAGTAGCATATCTGGATGTAGAAACAACACAATGTTAGAAACAAAACTACAAATAAAAAGGTAATCAAAACCCCCACAAGAGCTACTTATTACCATTTGAGCTATTCTTTTGTAGCACCAGTGTCCATGGACGACAAGTAACCGTTCCAAAAACCGAAACTGCGCAATCGAAAAGTCACTAGCCATAACAGCCTGCATGCCTTCAACTCCACTAATCCCTACACCAATGTCAGCTTCTTGAATCATCCCAACATCATTTGCACCATCACCTATCGCCAATGTGGTTTTGCCAGTTCCCTCTTTAACCAGCCTTGTTACCAAAGCCTTTTGCTTGGGAGACACGCGGCAGCAAATGACTGATGCACAATCAACTGCCAAAGCCAAGAACTGATACTTCATATCATCCTCCAATGTATAAGTTAGAGTTTTCCCATCTATAATCAAAGCAAACGCAGCATGTGGATCCTTCTCTAGCTTCACCATTTGCACAGCTTTAGTGAGTTGGTTCAAAATGTTCTCTTTCACAGCCTGACACATCAAACATTACATATACAAAGTTAGCTTCAAAACTGTAGCTGAAGGGACTTGTCATTGAATGTTTTAGTATACCCTCTTGGAATCTTGAGATCCTCCATCTTGATTTATTGATGTTATGCAGATCTGTCTCATGCCTTGCCTAAGTAAACTACATGCAAATCTGCAGTTCATAAAAAGGTAATTTGTTAATAACATATATCATTTCTAGTTTTATGTTCAAGATAAATGAGAGATTTTACCCAATGTTGATGGCTGTTTCCATTTTGTCCCCAGTTAAAACCCATAACTTGAGCCCAGCTTGAGCAAGTTTATCTATACACTGAGGAACCTACATCCAAATGAAAGAAACTGAGTTTAGATATGCAAGATAAGACATGACCTTAGTGTGTCTGTTTAATAATACATACCCCTTTCTGGAGTTTGTCTTCCACAGCAGTAGCACCTATAAGGATAAGATCTTTTTCAATCATATCAGCTCCTGTCTCAAGCAACTCATCTCTATCAGAACCTATTGAAGTTTTGGCCTTTTGAAACTCAGAGTTCCAAGCTGAATATTCTTCCTCATCAAGCTTTCTGTAAGCAAGTGCAAGTGTACGTAGCCCAGCTTCTCCATATTCAGTTAAATGCTTAGTGGTCGGTCCCAAGTATGTCTTCCCATTCTTAGCCAACCGTTCAAAGATGATGCTGCAAAATACAGGAAACAAAAAAAACTTATGTAACACATGTCTTGTTAGATGCTGTAAGTTGTTTGGTTTGGATGCTAACTAACCTGTCAGCTCCTTTGCATAGTAGAAGAAGCTGCCCTTCCTCATCCCTTACAACTACTGACATTCTCTTTCTTTTGCTTGTGAAGTCCAACAAGTTCAGAACCTTATACTCCCTGCATTGTGTATGCTACTTAGTAGAGAATTAAAGACTATAATCAAAAAAGCCTATCTTACTACACTCACCTTTCTACTATTTGCCCTGAAGAAGAGAACCTCTCACGGATAAACACACTAGACTGAGTTCTCTTACAGAACTCAAAACCAAACTCTCTAGCAGCAGCAAGAAAAGAAGCCTCATCAGGTGACTCTGCTTCATAAGTGTACTTACCAGTCTCCTCCTCCAGCTCAGGAATAGCTGTGTGGCAAATAGCTAACACGCGGAAGAACTGCAAGATATCATTTGGTTGTGACTCTCTCAACCAGTTTCCATTCATGAGTCTGTCATCCTCAAACCCAAATCCCTTTATAGGAACTCTAGGATTGTTATTATTACCACTTTCAATCTCAATCTCATGCGTGCAGCTGCTGTCCCAAGTGCCATACACTTTGGTCTGAGACTGAGGAGTATTAGCGCTTGATATCTCTCCATGCTCTTCAAGATCAACAGCCATCTGCTTAGCAGCAGCGAGCTCCACTTCACTAGAACGCACACCATAGGAAGTCCCAGCGATGGAGCATTTCAAGAAGTCCATCTGGTTACATGTCAACGTCCCCGTCTTGTCAGAGAGGATGGTATGAACCTGACCAAGCTCCTCGTTGAGATTCGACGTCCGTGCCTGCGCAGGGACGCCGCTCTCGTCATCGTACATGCGCAAGTCCTGGTTGATGAAACTCGCTTGCCAGACTTTGACAACCTCTATGGAGACGTAAAGAGAGATTGGAATCAAGTAACCGTAAAGCAATAGAGCGGTTATGAGATGAACAACACCAGCGTAGACAGGACTTATAGGGTTAGTTAGATCCTCAGGCGCGTCTGGTCTCAAGTACCACATCTTCGGCATGTGGAACTCTGTCTCCCAAGCAAAGCCTGATGAGCTGATGCAAGAGATCAAGATGAGTAAGACAAGAAGCGTGTAGATGATGTAGTCCATTGTTCTCTCGATTCTGCTTCTTTTAGAAGGTGACTTTGTTGAGTTCTGCATAACCTTAGTGTCGTGCCCTGTGAACACCACAACTCCGTAGATATAAGCTGTGTTCCTTAGCTTCGAGTCTCGTAACAGAATCTGACTCGGATCAAGAGGAAACGTTTGACGCTTATACTCAAGATTCCCAACGAACGTGTAGAGACTCGGGTTAGGATCTTCGCATCTTATCGTCCCATGAAGTTCTTGAAAGACTCTTCATCATCTAACGTCATCGTCACTTCCAAAGATCTCTTCACTTTCAAGTTAGTCTCACCGTCCAAGTTCATAGTCTCCACGTAGCAGATCCCATCCTCGTAGCTACTCGACAAGAGAAGCAGATCAGCAGGGAAGAACTCGTCCTTCTCCACTCTCACAACATCCCCAACGCTGACCTTCTTCCACTTCCTAGAACGAAATACACCATCAGTTTTATGAACACACGTCTTTCTAGCGTTGATCTTGACGTCCTGCATGAACCTACGCCAGTCTTCTAGAGCCTCTTTCATCATACTAAGTCCCACGACGAAGACCAAAGGGGCGATCATGCTCCATTTGTTGAAAGGGGAGAGAGGGAAGACGGAGAGGATGGCTGCTACCAAGAAGTAGAGGTTTGCAGCGCGGTGGAACTGCTCGTATAAGGACTTTGGGAAGAATGTTATGAGGTTGTATCTAGTGGTGGAGACGTAGTTGGAACGGTATCTCAGAGGCTTCTTCTTGTGCATGTGAGGCTGGTTGCAGAACACTGTACGGCTGAAGCCTGGACCGTGGAGCGGGTGTGGAGGGTCATCACCTTCGAGTGTACTTGGTTTAAGACATCCGAATGTATAGAGATGGCTTAGTCTCAGCTTTGATCGTATTCTACCTCGAGCCATTGTTACTCTTTTTTACTCAAGAGAACAAGATGATCTTTAAACAGGATCCAGTTCCTCAAGAATTATAGGTTACTGCTTCATGTTGGTTTTGAATTTACCCTGTGCATATATGAACAAAACCCATTATAAGATTTTTTCCAAAGTTTTGATATTTTTGGAAAAGGCAGAGAAAGTCTAAAAGGACACAAGCACCAAAGATAAAGCTATATACGGAATTAGCTCGAATTTCGTACATATATTTTTTGTGTAAAAATATTTATAAAATTTTACCTCTATAGGGAAAACAAATCAAAAGAATCTAAGTTCAACAACAAAAAAATATACTTTCTATGAAAGATGATGAATTTACAAAGCCCAGAGAGTAAAAAAAATTACCAAAGAAACAGAAGAGAAGAAAAAAAAAAAGAAATTATAAGAGTTTTTGAAATCTCAATTTGATTCTTAAATTCAGATAGATAAACTATTAAGCAGGAGAATGAAAGAACACGCAAAAAAAAATTGACAGCTGTAAAAAAAAGATTAGAGATAAAAGATCCATAAACTAGATGACAAGTCAAGCACAATGGAAAACCCAGAAACACAGAAAAAAATTTCAGACAGGTGGAGATTTGTAAGAGAAGTAGAGAATCAGAAGACAAACCCAAATGTAAGAAGCTTTGATTATTCGCCTAGAAATTGTCGGCAATGTTAGATCAAGAAGGATGAGCACAAAGCATACATATTTAAAAAAAAATGCAGCTTTCTCTCTCTATCAGTTTGCTGTCTTTTTCTTCTCTTTGTTTTCTCAGGAGACTTAGAAAAATTGAGCAAAAACAAAAATCGGAGAAAAATTTCACTCGGTTTTGGATTTTTTTTTCTATCAAAAGATAGCAAATCTGAACCAGTGCAGGTACTTTCGGGTCTGCTTCTTCTTCCTATGTATCTCTCTCTTCAACTATAATTTAATTAACTTTAATTTACAACTATTTTTAACATTTAGAATTAATTAAACAGCGTAATTGGTAGATACGTTACTATCAGTAATACGTATGCAATTACCCACAAGTAAGTTTTTCCTTAGCACAAAATAGTGATTGGTTATGGATGTTAAATTTGAAAAAAAAAATACTTGTGAGAGTTATGGATGTTAAGGAAAATAGTTAATATAAATCTGGGGAAAGATGTAAAGGTATTTATGAGCCAGCTGTAATTTATGGTAAGCAATAGTTTAAATAAAGCGCGTTTAAATGAGTTTTATGATTTTAAATATCATTTTTATTTAACTTGTATCTAGAAGGCGTAATTGGTGAAGTTGTTAATTATATCATGATTTTTTTAAGTAATTGATTATATTCCTTCCATTTATTAGTATTAAATATCAGAGTATTAAATAATGGACTCAGAAAATAAAATTTAAGTGAAACTCTAATTTACCATTCATTCTTCATTGTGTATCACATAAACCAAAAATATATAAAATATTATTTTAAAAAATACATATTCTAAATTAAGTGTTTTTATAAAAAGTTTGATATGAAAGAAAGATGTTTATCTTTTTTTTTGAACCAGAAAGATGTTTATCTAAATAGTAAAAATACCACTTTCCTATACGATATAAAAATACTTGTTTTGTCCCGACAAAAAAAGGTATATTGTTGTAGGTCTTTGATTTGATGAAAAAGAAAGGTATCTTGGGTTCAGAAAATTAGGAGAGATGGTGGTGACGTTGTCACACACAACCTTTTTCTCTTCTGCGACGAAACCAAACTTTCAGGTAGAGTCGTTGAACCAATCCGCTCCATATTTTGTTCGCTTTAAAATCAGATTTTTCCATAGAACCTATGTAATTTTGTTTTAATTCATAGAAAAAATCTTAATGTTATTAAAGTCTTAAATCTGGTTTATTACTTACTTTTTCGAGTAATTTCAAATTGTGATAACAAGAAACATTACATAATTACTTGGAAACAAGCTAATACATAGACACATAAGCTAACAATGAAAAAAAATACTTGACCAACAATGAAAAAAATTACAGCATAAGAGATTTAAACGATGCTTTCCAAAGAATAGTCTTATACAATAACACATTATATGATCTGTTACGTATTTGATCTTCTTCTGATGTGATTTGAACGCAGCTTCAGGATGAACTTTTTGTTCACAAACCAAATCTTCAAAACCGATGTCTCCAAACATAATTCCAAAAATAGTCACTTTGGTACTATTTAGTCCGTACCAAAATCCTTCCAAGATATTGTAGGTTTCTAGTCTTCCCGACTTGACACCAATTATTAAGTGTATGCTTCAGATTAATGCACAAACAAAGCATGGTTAATGCCCTAACAAACACTATTTCCCAACGTCCAGAGAGTGGTGCAACAACATCATCCAACCTTTTAGATATATAATTCTTCAAATGTCTGAGTAACCAAATTTCTTGATTCCATATTGCCTCTCTTATCCATATTGGTCACACGTAACAGACATCAAAGGTCTTTCGTCTCCATCCCTTACAGTGATGTGTATGTTGGAAATACAATTTGATAAAAAGATAAACAATTTTGTGATGATGCAGCCTTCTTCGAGTCTCTCCCGGCCATGGCGGGATGCGAAACTGAATTCTCAAATATTAGTTGTGAATATTGAACACCTCTATGAAATATATTAGGGCGGAGACAGTGCATCAAACAAAACAGAATAAAACCGAAGCATATATTGAACATCAAAAAGTACAACTCCTAGAGGGAGACACATACAGTAACAGAGTTAGACTCCATCACCGAAGGAAATGACACACTTGAATGATAAAGCAACAAAAATAGTAGATCATAATTCGTGTGGAATAAATCAATTAACAAAAAATAAAACAGATGAAAAAATTCCGGTGACCGTAGCCGCTGGAGACGTTTATTCGATGTAGAAAAAAATTGTCTGTCTAAATCATGTCTTTTGTCGCTCACTAACATATCAACGGTATAAAACATACAATATAATTAAATGTTTACTAGAAACTGGATTACTTAATATGAAAATAAAATGCTTTAAAATATGACATATCTACAAATAAGATTAATATATTTCGTTTGGCAAAATTTAAATTTCTAAAACAATCAATAGCAAGAAAAACGCTCCTAAAACATATATTTACACATTTTGGAGATATGTGAGGTGGGTTAATTAGGCTGCATTCATATTAACATGAAATGTACAAAATTATTGAAGGAAGACACGTAACTCTTTCAAAAACATGTAATCTATCATGTTTGAATATGAATGATAACACAATAATAATACTAACACAAATCATTAACATGCCTAAATGAAAAATACATTAGCAATGATCAAGATATCTTGACTTTGACCAAAGAAGGATCAAGATATTTTGGAATAGCAAAAAAATGCTATGTGGAGTGAATCGGATAAGAACTGGATACATCATAGATGATGTATTCTTATAGTGTATATTATCTCTCTATTTGCAAGGGGGGGGGGACAAAGACGTGATGAGAAAAAACAAAATATGTAAATTTATTTCATATTACATGAATTAAATAACAAGGTAGGTATACATTCTTCTAACCAACCAGATATTTATATCTTTGTTTCTTCTCACAGATACATATAGAGATCAAAATTGTGCAATGACAAGTTTCGTACTCATAGATTTATGTATATTCCCCCCCCCCCCCCCCCCCCCCCCCCCCCCTGTATTTATTTTTACTTCGATTATATAAGTATATGTTAGTGTATTTTAGATAGAGACGTTATAGTGGTTGGTGTTGACTATCAATAAAGCATATATGTGGACAAAATGAGTGAGTAAATTGTAAAAAAAAAAGACAGTAAGTTTAACTGAATAATTAAATCCTCGTTACCATGCTAATTAGTATTTTCTATTTTATCGAATGCTAATTACTTAATTAATATTCTTATTCTATGTAGTGAACATAAATTTGAATATTTATTTTTTTTAAATCATCTGGACAACAAAAATCGAAGATTTATCTTTCATATTATTTTCTTTTTAATCTTTGTTGTGTGCTACTTCTATAGTTTTCAACTTTTCATTTGTATAATGTCAACGTGAAATATTTAAGGTTTTTTCCAGAAAAGCTTTCAAGTTTACTTTGGTTCGAAGGATAGTCACATGGAACCGGTCCACGTCCATGATTCTTTTGGCTTTTTTCGAGTTTTGTGTACTTTCTTTATCCCCTGCACACGGTATTGACCACTGTTTACTATTTTCACTCACGCTTATAGACCATTAATCTCCTTTTTATCACTGTTGGGTCCCATTTTTGGAAAATCAAGTTTAACTCAATACTCGAACGAGAAACGATAATCGTTAAAAAAATCATGTGGCGATAATTAGATTTAGATTGAAACCAAAACTTACTCTAAATTTGTAGAAAAAATGGCACATGACTTTGACTAGCCGCTGCGATGTCGTGGTCGAACGACCTTAATATTGATTAGTTCACCCAACAGCTAACCGTGTCCGTCGATTTGATTGACTTTTCAACACGAATCGTTTTGTGGTAATTTAAATCTGACGGCTACAAATGGAAACGTGGAAGGAGGGAGTAGGACCTACAAAGAGGAGTCCCACAACGTAATTAAAACCGGTCAATTTGATTTTAACACAACTCAAACGTGGTGGTCCATTTTAACGTGCTGCCCAACACGGCTTAGAGAAAAGCACATATCAATGCGCCAATAAGGTCGAAACGATAATTAATTTATTATAAAGTTTAATTGAATTATTGTTAGTATTACGTTTTGAAATATTTTAAATTTTCATATGGGCGTGTAGGGTTTTAATGCGACAAAATATTAAGGCGAGAAAGATATAGTAATCAATTTTCAAAGACTTTATATGGTGTTTATGGTTTTAAAATCCGCAATTCCAATATTTAATGAACGAAAAAGATGTTTTCAAAATTTGAATATCCACCGGAAGAACACACAGGTGTCGTATGCTGTTACGTAGAATATTCATGTCCCAATAGGACATAAGAAATCTAGTAATCATATTAATTATTTGGTCCTGCCGTATTTATGTGACATGTTCTAGAGTAGAAGCAAGTATGCAAGACTGTAAACAAAATCATTTAAAAAAAAAAGCAAGTATGTAAAACGGTTAACCCCAAACCGGTGAAACCCCACACACAGCTCTTCCTGAACCAGGAGGACTTAACCGAGTTTGATTAGAGTCGATCACATATTAACATTTGGTTGGGACATTTACACTATATCGCATCAATTTCGGACAGTCTTGTTGTTGATATCAACAAGTCATCAACACATAGTTCAGATACGTGTGAAAGACTTCATACTTAAAAACTATTACATTGGAGGGTCCAACATTCAGATATATATAAAAACGAATGCAGATCTAAGAGTTCGAAATGAAGATCATTAACTTAATATTTGTTATAGTGTTATCATATATCATAAAGATTCCTTATAAAGTTACACAACTCTACAGAAACTGTATCTTATCTAACACTTCTTCTCTCCCTTGCTATGTTATCGACCCTACATTGCATTATCCTTGATTACGGTTCAACTTAAAAGCAAAGCTAACTACGCACACAAGAACATACACAAATCGTTTTTCCCATATGTGCAATATTGAGAAGAATGAGTAACCAAGATAAATACTATAAGAGCCAAAAATAATGTACTCACTTGGACGGCTTCTTCTGACATGAGAAACATATGGAACCTCAATTTCAGATCCAGCAAAGGATACCACCCTGGTGACGGCAACTCTCTTCCTTGAGGATACGATAATAGACCTGACCTCAGATTTTCAGATAGATTCTGATTTCTTTTCACCTGGTCTGTATATGGTTCACAAATTGTCAGACTGCAATAAACCTGAATTGATAGCTGAGTCTAATTAAAAAGTTTGCAAGTAAACAATACTGACTCTAGGAGGAAAAGCAACAGAACCATATTACTAAAAGGAAAAAGGATTGATACACTTTGGTCATAAAAACCAAAAATTTGATTCAAATCTAGGATAACCACTCCCTGTATATGTATTTATGTAAAGTGCTTCAACATGTAAATAACAGTGAGAACCAAACCTTGAGAAATTTAATGTGGGTGGGACAACCGAGGAGGTAACCCTTGGGCAGGAAGGTAGCCTATAGTCTGAGAAGCATCTGATGCAGTATACATATCCGACTCGTTCACCTCCAAAATTTCTTCATCGGTTGCAGGCACTAGTCTCCCATCTCCTGCAACCTAAGAACCATTTCAAGGCATTTATATCAAACAAGAGGATCAACTACAAAAGCGAAAGACACAATTTGTAATCTATACCCAGACAAGCTTGTAGGCAATCTGAGTTGTTGGGTGTGATCCTTGTCTGAGCACTGCCCTTCAAACAACTCTCTGCACTCCTCAACAACAGTTCCAACCACAGTACCCATGGTATATTTAACTCAAACGCACATCCTGAAATCCAAAACAAGTAAAATGATAAATGTGCTCAACAAGTGAGACTGAATCCACAATAAAGGATGCTGCTGAGAGATTACTATGTACTATTTCACATCAAACGCTAAACCAAATTTGATTCTCATTCAAATAATACCATCAAACAATTCAAAACAAAAATAGTACTAAGTTTCAAAGTAACTATTTTTATCACAAAAATAAGATTTTGAAGAGGAATGAAAACACTAAAAGAAAAACTTTTAACTCCACATCTTGAAATTCTGCAGAATTTAGCAATTGACAAAACAGAATGAACTACGCTCCGTTTAGGAATGTATAGTAGAGCTGGGGATTTTATCCGAAATACAATTTTTTTCTTTATTCAAATTGTAAGTCTATTGTTGGCCTCTATGGTAGAATCAGTCAGGGGCCTGATAGGCGGTGGTTTACCCTGTGGTGGATATCAGCGGTTCGAGTCCGCTTATCTCCAACTCGTGAACTTAGCCGATACAAAGCTATATGATAGCACCCAATTTTTTCGAGTTAAATTTGATTCGATTCGTTATTCGTTTCGATTTGATTCGAATATTCCGGATATCCGTAAACCTTCGAATCAAAGCAAATACTAAAAATCAATATCCGTTAAAATCGAAGCAAATCACAAATATTAAAATTTTGGGAAGCGAATGTCCGATCCGAACCGGTAATATATAAATCATGTATATCTTGATTTTTTAAATGTATAAAATTATATAATTGTTATTCTAACATATGATTTGACAAATTCTATTCACATTATTACTTATATAAAAATATTACATAAAAGGAAATGACTAAATTTATGACAATTATAATTTTTTCTTAAGTTTTGTCTTATTATAAATTTTAAATAAGTTTAATTTTTTTTACAAAATATGTGGATTCACTATTTATTTTAATTTTATCTTATATATCATGCAAACAATATTTTACAAAATAAATTTGTATCAAATTTTTAAGATTATTTGCATTAATCAAAACATATGAGATATCCGTACGTATTCGTAAATATCCGCAAATATCTATTTATTTTTGGATATCCGTTTTTTCGAATATCCGTATTTTTTCGAAGCAAAGCAAATCGAAAAATTAGATATTCGTAGCATACAAAACAAATCACAAATACTTTCAAAACTCGGATATTTGATCCGTGTCCAGGCCTACCGTATACATAGCTTATGAGTTTATCACTTAGGAAGCTTATGTCCGATTTTGCCACGTCAGTAATAATGCCAAAACAGAATGAGCTACGCTCCGTTTTGTGTCACGTGTATAAGAACACCGTGTAGTCTAGTACATCTAAACTAGGATTACGCGCCGACTGAGAGTTTGGAAAACGGAATGAACTTTTCATGGAGTAGGTAGGTAGGTGGGTGGGTATTTCTGTTACTCCAGATTTAATTGTGGTTAAGTTATACATAATTGTCTTCTATAACTTTTACAAACTAAACCACACTGTACAAACAATTTTTGGTAGCTTATGTTTACCAAAAAAAAAAAAAAAAAAAAACAATGGCCTGTTTGCTGCTGCATCTTTCAAAGGCTAAGCATAAACCCATCAGGAGGTAAAAGCAACCGCATCAAGATAATTAGTGTATTTCTTTTCATAAACATGTGAAGATCTTTACTAGGTCAAAAGAGACCTACTCCAAATACTCAGCAATGAATGTGTTTGGATAACCAAACAAACAACAATCAATGTGATTTAATTCTTCAACCTAAACAGTTATTAAGCATCAAACCCTTTTGATAAAAGAAAAAGCATCAAACCTAATCTTAGACTACAGTTGAACATAATATGCTATTTTTGGAAAAGAAGTCTAGTGGGAAATCTTAAGTGGTTGAGATGGAAATGCTTGTTTTTTAAAAAGAGACAAAACATAGAATCAATGATAAAGGACGACATGTGTGATTGTGAACAATGTAAGGAGCTTCCGAACTCCCAAGAACTTTGACATAGAGAGTTCAGAGAGACTATTAAACTCCACTTTCAATGTAAGCACTGTCCCTAGATCCTCTTACACCATCAATTCTTGTGTGAGGATAGAGTTGAGATGGAAGTGCTTGTTTTTTAAAAAGAGACAAAACAGAGAATCAATGGTAAAAAGACAACATGTGTGATTGTGAACAATGTAAGGAGCTTCCGAACTCCCAAGAACTTGGACATAGAGAGCTCCGAGAGACTATTAAACTCCACTTTCAATGTAAGCATTGTCCCTGGATCCTCTCACACCATCAAATCTGGTGTAAGGATAAACTAGAGATTGATCAATGCTATGAGGCTTAGTTTAATAAGAAACAATTTTTACAAAAAGAATAATCTAAACCAAGAACGATGACTACTACTACCACTAGCGGTAGTTTAATATATATCAAGTAAGAACAAGCTACATCATAGTATCATCACTAGGTAAGCTAATATAGAATGAAAGAAAAACATTTATCACCAAAAAAAAAGAGAAGTAAATAAGTACTACTAAACGAGCAAAACAATCTATCAACTGTGAAATATATGAAGAAAGTCTCAAACGTTATCAGAGCCACATAACGCCACCATAATAACGTTTAAGATAAGGTTGCAACTTGCAAAATGAAAGGTAGGTATGGACTTTGGACACCTTGCAGAAAGAGAAAGAATGATATAATAATCTTATCCTGGTTTAAAGTCACTCTTTCTCTTCTAGAGGGTTACATTGAGTTGTTGGGAAGATTACAGTAGTAACGTGAGGAGGAAGAAACCGTATCTTTGCAGTTACAGACATGGCCAGTACTTCTCTACCTTCATATCTCCTCAGTCAAGGGCCCTTTTTACTATTCTATTGTTCGAATCAAGTCTCAGGAGCTAAATGTAGAGATGTGATGTAGATGATTATACTGCAACTGATTGTGAAAGGGACTCGGGTCAAAGCACTTGTGAATACAAAAGAAAGGCTGTGGAAGCATGCATCTGCATGAAGTTGACATGGTTCCAAATTCCAATTACTACTAAAATTATTTGCTTTCTCTTGCAAATTAATTTGGAGGTTTAATGAAGCTGCAGTATGTTTATGAAAGCAGCGGTAAAGTCATCTACTAATTGATCAGACCAAACATATGTTGAACTTCACCGCTTGGTTTCAGCAACAAAAAGTTTTTTTTTAAGAAGCAGGGTGCTACAGCCAAAGGAAGGCGCTGCTCGTTTGTGTGTTGAAGCTCTTAAGTGTGATCCCACCAATAGGATTGATAACAATTTTTTTTGCATTTCTATGAGTTAGTAAAGAAGTAACAAGTTTTACTGATGCTGCTGCCAGTACAAAGAAGCATTACTATTTATGAGGCTTTTAATTCTATAAGGTTTCGCATGGAGCAAGGCTGTTTCTGACTGGGAAGGACAGTTGATGAAAGTGATGCAGAGACAGGGTGAAAAGAAGTAAAGCTTTGAAGTTGAGATGAATATAACGTTAGAGATCATCATTGTCTATAAACATCTTTATGTTGAAGGAGAGAAGAAACTCCTGCATATTTGATATGAGTCTCTCGATATATTTTTTCCTCCTATTATACTAATTCAAATTTGATTTTATTTTCTGTTAGAAGAAAGTACCATGAGTATTATAGCAAGCATGAGATCTTTACCGGAGCATGGGGACCCTGCTATTTACATCCCTACATTATTGTAATTTAATAAGATATCCACAAGAAAGTTGATTGGAAGTGTGAGCCAAGAAATTTGAATATTACAAAAAAAGTGCAATACCAATACATGAAGTGAACTAAAAGGTTGGCTGGATTCTCTTGTCCAAAAGCCAAAAATAAATAAATAAAAGAAAAAGGATAGGAGGAAGTAAAGAAGCTTTCTGTTGTAAATCAACTTGGAGGAATAATGTGACCTAACTAAAGCTAAAACTACAAGTTTCTGTTGTCTTTTTGACTTTAAGGATCATGCAAGCACATAGGCAACAATGATCATCATCTTTTATTCTCTTTTATGAACTTCTTTTGTTAGATAACATTATAGTACAGTTCAATTCCTTTTTCCTTTATTTCTTAGTTTCATACTTCATTTTATCTAAAATCAAGGTCAATATGATTATATGAACATTTCTAATCTTTTAGTTACTGCAACAACAACAAAAGGTCTACAAGTCAAATCCAGAACAAAAGAAACCACATACTCTACACATGATCAGTCTGATTAATAAAAGATGAACTTCCTTTTATTCTCAGAATTAAAGACATGAACTCATTTCAACAGAACTTACAGAAGTGAAGTTGTTAATGTCTTTTTTGTTCAACAACAACAAGTCATTACTTAAATCCACACTCAAATTAGCACCGAATCTACATAACATTACCCGGATCTAAATATTTTTTGGTTGTTGGCCTTTCCATCAGATTTCAAGGTCCCAGTGGACTCCCCTTCTGATGAAGCATCAACTGATCTGGCGAAAGAATGAGAGAGATCACCATAAAGACTTGCCACAGTTCTGATATTGTTATTGAGCTCTCTTATCAAACGAACATTTCGACCCAAGTGATCTGCTTGTTTGGACTCATGGTTCTGATTGATCTCGTTGATCAAAAGCCGGTTTTGCTCCAAAATGTATTGAACCTGAACAAATCTCTTCTGGAAATTCTGCAGCACTTTGCCATCCATCTGGTATCTTTCTCCATATCCAGAAAACACATCTCCTTCCATTCTTGATTCCATTAAGCTCAAATCTTGATTAGTCTTGTTCCTGAGATTAACAATATCAGTTAGAAACAAAAGAGGGCTTATTAAAATCTACATGCAAGACAAAAGGGAAAGACAAGTCACATTTAACAAGACTGTTTAATTCTGCTTCTCCCGTTGACCTTGTCTATAAGCTTTTGATCTCACATAATAAGATCCCAATTTTTACACTAACATAAAGAAAAAGATAAAAAGTCTTCTTTTTCAGTTATATTATCAATCAATCAATCAATCTCAGAACCCTTAATTTAGGACAAGATACCAATCAATGTTTTTTGTGAAAAAAGATCTATATGTGTATATAGATAAAAGAGAAGAAGTTATAGCTGTTCTATAAGTAGCCTAGAGACAGAGAGATAATATCATCAAAAGTAAAAACCATTTCTATATGATTCATAGCAATAGGTAAAGTCTATAAACCTCAGACACTTAAACCAAAAGATTCATATCTAAGAAAAAAAAAAAAAGAAAAATAATGTTTTGATTTCCTTACCTCTGGATAATTAGCAGAGATGAAATCAAGATTATATTTTCTTGGGAAACAAAACCAAAGAATCTTATTTCTCGAGAAAATTATATGACAATTATTGGATGCTGGGAAAGCGAATCTATTTGTCCTCTCTAGACAAACAGTCTGAGACAGAGAGATTTAAGAGGAATATATAAATAAATGATTCTTATCTTTTTTCTTTTCATTAACTATTTTTTTGAAAATGATTTTTGCTCTGCAGCATCAGTTTTGTAGATTTATTGTTAAAGGTGTGCCAGTGCAGACATCTGGAGCGTATAATCATGACCCGACCTGTAAGATTTGTTTTATCTTATGTCTTAATTGGACCTGTGTATTTCAGGTAAAGAATCGGGTAATCGTGGCAGGAGTAGTAAATGTAATATTTAAAATTGTTATATGAAATGTACTCTGATAAACAGTGTTTCCAAACCCCGACATAGATCTGCGGTCAAACCGATAAACCCAGTAATCCGGTATGTAAACCGGTTTGGATTACAGGAAAACCCCATAATTAAAAAATCCGACAAAACCCACAAAAAATCTTTAAAACCCGGCTACCGGTTGAACCAATACATGAATTTTAATTCTTTTTTCCTAGGATTTTTCAGTTAATTTGTTTTGTATTCTAATTAATAAGTTAGTTTTTAGTTTTTAAAAAGCATATGATCATGTTGAACATGAATCTATTAACAAAACTAGTTGATGTGATTTGGTATTAGTTTATTTTTGATATCGATAATTTATTATAATTTTATGTTTTACTTTTATCTTATTTTGAATTTAAAGACTAGATTATTCATACTAGACATTTAAATTCTTATAGATTTTAAGTTTTGATATATTTTCATTATATCTCATGACTCTTAGTTTGTTACAAAAAATTTAAATAGTCTAATTTGTTTTGATATTTTTTATGTGAAATGAAAATAAAAATAAAGAAAACGAAATTAAGTATTTTTCCAAATGATTTTAAAACATAAAAAATTTCTTATATTTTAAATATCTAATATATTATTATATAAAAAATTAATTTATTTATTAACTCGCGGTTCGTCTGCAGTCGACTTAGTAACCCGGTGATCCGGTAAGTTGTATGGTTCAGTATCAGGTCGGGTTTCTAAAACACTGCTAATAAATGTTTAACTCATTTATATATATTTTGGAGGCGTTATTGGTTTATATATATTTTTAACTCATTTATAAATCTATATAGTATTTACAAATCTAAATAAAATATACAGATTTTCAAATCTAACATATAAATTTTAGATAATATTTACAAATCTGGAGGTTTGTCCTCGGATTTGAGTTTTTTTTTTATTTTTAACAAAAAAATCTATACAAATCCATTATGAAATCAAATTTATTAGTAAAATTCATATGATTGAATAACACGTAATTTGAATTAGAATTTATAAAACCAATAACATATGATTTCAATACAAATTTTAAAATAATATAACCAATAACACTTTATTTATTGTAGATTTCTAAATCCATTAAAATACACCTACCAATAACCCTTATTATAAATGAGTTTTCAAAATTCATAGTTGAATAACAATTGATTAGTTATTTTAATTCTAATCATGCCAAACTTTTCTAATGAATACACCCTCTTATTTTCTTTACAATCTTTCCTGCCAAAACTTCACATATGGGCCGGAGCATATTTGTTAAATATATCTTTGGGTTAGTATCAATTTTTCAGCCCCATGATTGGCAATGTACAACAATGCTTTAACATAGAAAGATATCATTCTTGTTTTTGACCCAAAATAAATAAAAAGTAAGATATCATTCTGTTTTGACCAAACAAAAAAAAGAAAAGAAAAATTAAAAGAAATATGGACTTCTTTGTGTAATAGCCATATTTCAAATATAAATTAGGTAAGTAACACTGATTTTGACATAATTAGATTTCATAACATTTGTTCCATTTTCTCCCGGTTTTATCCTTCTTTTAAACCGGTTTTCAGTTACACGAATAAATATCAATATAAAAATGTACGGTGGTGTTGATTACCACATCGACAACCAAAATGAATATGACGGAACAAACTAAATGAGTGACTGGTATAGAATGAACTAAATACAATAGTACATAAATGAAATTATCAAATAATATATTATATTAGAAAAGCATAATGTGTTTATCTACAACTGTTTTCAATGTTCATATATATCTTATAGATGGTAAATAACATAAAAATAAAATTATAAGCATGTAAACATAACTCTTTCATCATATGAGAACATTCAAATGAAAATATAAATAGAATAGAACATGCTGAATGGTATAGTTTACTATTGAAATTATAAAATGGTTTAAATATATTATACTATGTATGTCTTTTGAACAAACTATACTATGTATGTCTAAAATTTACAAATAGTAGGAAAGGAGGTAATGTTTACCCTAACGTCAACTCAAACATTTCATAAACTGAGCGCAAAACACTAATCACTAAACCTTAAAAAATAATATAAATCCTAACCCAAATATCAAAATATGCAAATAGTACATAATATATAGCCTTATTAAAATAGAATTAACGAAATAACATACATTATTTCAACTGATTTGACAAGCATCGATGATGTGAAGAAGAGAATCGGAAACGCCTCGACCGTAACACCGTCATGGTATGTAGGTTTCAGAAGCGAAAATCATCATATCGTAACGATGACAGAGGGCAGGGTGGTATGGGTAGAAGAAAAGTGGTAATAGTTGGTAATCAAAGAAGAAGAATGTATTTTGAGCTTTAATTAACCGGATACTAGGGTTTAATATAGTATATATTATTGAAATAATGGAGGTATGTTTTTTAGTTAGACATTAAATTATGATTTTTTTGTAGCTATCCAGCTCAATTTTCCCAAGAAATATATCATTTTTGTACGTTTACTCTTTACTTCGCCACACATGTGCTAGTTACATTACATTTTGCTGAATATTTATAAGAATATTTCTTTACCTTCTTCTAGGTGTCAAATAGTGTCTTCTAATGGTTCATCAACTGTAGCTCTGGTCCAAACTCAGGGGCAGATCTACTTGTGTAGAAGGTGAGGCACATACTCCATACTAGTCACGTGTACGCCACCTGGGTTCGAATCCCGGCCACTGGGGAATTAACATTTCGGCATCGCCAGGGACAGAGAACCGAAACGTGGCAACACGTGACTAGTCTGGATCACTTATGTGAGGCCAGGATACCTCTGTATAATTAAAAAAAAAATATTGAGTAGGCTTGGGACTTTTATCTAAGATCCAGATTCAATATGAGATTCGATTCGGATCCGATCCGAAAATATGGATATCCAGAAGGGCCGAATCCGGATCCGGATAGTAAAATGTTGGATCCGTCAAAGCCAGATCCAGATCCGGATATCTTAAATTTTTAGTCTGAATATCCGGATGCGTAAGTTTTATTAATAACTATTTCAAAATAGTTATATCTATTTATAAAAACTATTTTTATTTAATATAATTTCATTTTTATAATAGTATATATAAATTTTATGTAAATTTTGTAATATTATACATAGAGATAATTAAAAACATTATATATCTTTTTATTTTTAAATTATTGTTAATATTTTATATATATAAATATTATTATAATTTTTTATTTTAAAGATCCCGATCCGTATCCGGATATCCACCGGATCTTACAATTTTTAAAAAGATATCCGGGCTTTATGTAAATTTTGTAATATTATACATAGAGATAATTAAAAACATTATATATCTTTTTATTTTTAAATTATTGTTAATATTTTATATATATATATATTATTATTTTTTTTATTTTAAAGATCCCGATCCGTATCCGGATATCCACCGGATCTTACAATTTTTAAAAGGATATCCGATGCCCGGATATCCGAAAACCCCAGATCCGGATAAAGATAATAAACTTATGGATCCGCCGGATAAGGATCCGGATCCGGATACCTTAAAATTGCTTGATCCGTCGTAGGCCTAATTTTGAGTATGCAAATCTAGCGTATTTGGTTAAACAAGGTCAATGGTACCACACACTTCACGCTTGACCATATTTTTCCCATCTTCTATTTTTATTTATTTTGTTATTTTCAAATTTAACGTTTGCAATTACTCGTTTTCTTTGTCAAAGGTCTAATTTCATATTTTGACTCTACTCATTTCTTGTTCTCTTAAACTTTATTAATTTAGTTATATATGTCTAATTTGTCAGATTTTAAATACCAATTTTGAATTTCCAATTACTTATTTTGTACTCCTTCTATTTGTAGAAGGTGAATATTTTCTGGTTTGTACATATTAAAAAATATTAAATCTGATGATAAATATATTATTTTATGATTAACTATTCAGTGATATGCTTAATTTTCTAAAAGTTTGTAATTTGCTATTATTAACTCTATAAAATGTATTGAAAACTTAAAATATATATATATCTTAAAATATAAAATGCTATTATTAATCTGAACCTTTTTTACTTGAATTGATTCATATATATTTTTATATCCAAACTACCTAAATTCGTCAAAAAATATTTATTAGATACGATTCGAATCAGTTATTTTTATCCGGAAATAATTATAGATACAATTTGTTTGGATATTTTGTATCCAACCTATCCAATTTTATCAATAAAGACCCCAAAATAACTAATGTATTTGACTTATGATTTTAATATTATTATAATTATATATATATATATATATATTTTATATATTTTTGGATATTCATTCAGTTTTCGGTACGGATTAGATTTGGTACCAGTTTTTTTTGGATCGTTCGAGTATTTAGGTTGGGTCCAGTAGGATTCGGGACCCTGATTTTGAATCGTTTCTGGTCGATTTTTTCGGATACGGATATTATGCCCTGAACCTAAGATTGGTGTCATCAAATGCTCACTCTTTTGTCTGTTCTTCTCAAAACCTCCACACCTTGGCCCGAGTCCACTGGCTTCTCCTTTAAACCACCCGAAATCTTCGCAGCAATAAATATCAAT
Organism: Brassica napus; assembly: GCF_020379485.1. Classification (NCBI taxonomy): domain Eukaryota; kingdom Viridiplantae; phylum Streptophyta; class Magnoliopsida; order Brassicales; family Brassicaceae; genus Brassica; species Brassica napus. The sequence continues at coordinate 11,529,553 of NC_063435.1, read as the reverse complement.
GTCAACATCATCATTCAGATCACAGCGATCCAGTGATGAAGAACAGGCAGTCAAAGAAAAGACGCATTTTGTTTGTATTCAAGAGTGGTCCTTGTTCTTGGACGTCCATAATGGTTAAGCTTATCTCCATCTTTGAATGTTCACCACACACTTCATCCACCAACCTCTCTACATAAACACTGAACAGAACAGAGAAAAACAGAGCTAAAAGTAACGAGTTAGTTCTTACACCAACCAATCAAAATGGTGTGCGCATTATCTTCCTTTTCCGGCTTAGGCACTCCCGGTAACACTACCAACATCATCAGTGCTGCGGTTACACCAGGTTTTGCCGCTCAGTTCCCTGGTCTAAACGGTCTAGGCCTCTCTACCGCTAGACTTGACCTAGCTCCTAAAGGTGTGATCCCAATTAATGCACACTCACCTTGGTGCCTCTGAGGTTCTATTTGTCCTTGACGGTGCTATTACCGCTGGGTTTGTTTCCTCTGCCAACTCTGTCTACGTACAGACACTAAATTAAGGAACTTTCGGTTTGGGTTTCCGTAAAGTCTTTAACCCGCAATTACATACGCATATATAATAGATACATACAAATATATGTGTATTAAGGACCCAAGAGCAAGGACCACCGACAATCATGCTCTTAGTTCGGTCTACGCAGCAATTATTCTGCATGATATGTATGACTTTAACCCTCAAATGACCATAAGAGCATCTTTATCCCTAAATTCCAGTAAGGATTTTTTTTTTCTGATTAAAATAAAATAAAAAACGTATTAATCGTGGACCGTCACGTGTCGGTGGGGCCCACGAACAGCGCAAAAAACACACAACACACGTTTTTTATTTTGCATACATAACATACGGTTTTTTCTGAACCGTGCCCCCCTCGTAAGAGACGCTCAAAAGAGAGCGATAAAAATGCTCTAAATCCATTTGGATCTTTCTTTACTATTATTTTATCAGTAAGGCCCATCATTACATTTCTTTTGTATATATACATACATGGTTTCAGACTAAATCATTTTATAGAAAGTTTCAGGGGAAATCAAATCGTAAAATGGCTTGATGTAATGTAAAAATGATTCATTGCGGTGCAAATGAAACCGTCGGACATGAATTTCCATTAAAAATAAAACCGTTGGATCTTTCTTTTTTTTTGGCAAATTTTTTTTTTAGGCAAACGTTGGATCTTTCTTTTCATATGTTCTATTTGAAAAAAAAAAGTCTCAATCCCTTATATAGCACGTCTTCAACTGACCAACATGCTACATCTGACCCGTCATGGAGCTGAAGGGAGGAGATGTACGAGAATAACAGCAGTTGCTTATCTGATCTTGCATTTGGTAAGAGCCAGCCCGAGGTTGTCCGTAGATCAGCAACAGTAGCATCAATGGGGATGCCCATCAGTGAAGGACCATCTGAAGCCAGGTATGTGAATAGAGGCCCAAAAGGTGTCCAAGGATCCCACCAAAAGAAAGTGGATTCACCATTTTTCACAGAGATTTTCAAAAAGGGTAGAGCTTTTGGTCTCATGCCAAGGATTTTCCGAAACATCCAAGAGTAGCTGTAGTTCTTTCCGTTCAACGCCCAAAAGGAGGAAGAGGAGATATATTTATTTCTGATCCATGCCACCCAAAGCGAGCCCGACCTAAAGAAGATCATCCATAGCAGTTTAAGGATGCAAGTCTCGTTCTAGTGCATAATATTACGTAGCCCCAAGCCCCCTTCAGTCTTTGGGATTGAGAGCTCTTCCCACGAGACCTTTGCACCCGTGGAAATGCCTATTGTGCCATGCCAGAGAAAGGAGCTGCATAAACTGTTAATTTTCTTCATCACACATTTGGGCAACAGAAACGCCGACATCCAGAATCTTGTTATACCCGCTATTACCGAGGATATGAGAGTGAGCCTTCCAGCCATCGATAGAGTCCTTGAAGTCCAAGACTCCACTTTCTTTTTGATCTGGAGAAGAAGTGGATCATAATATTTTAAAGATAGCTTCTTGGAGCTTAGAGGGAGACCCAAATAACGGATAGGCAGGGAAGCTTGAGATAGTCCAAATCTTGCCTGAAACCTCTGAATAATATCATCTGGAACACCGCTGCTGAACAAAGAGGTCTTTGCAATATTCACTGATAAGCCAGAAATAAGCTCAAAATCAGCGAGGATCTGCAAAACTCCTTCTAGCGACTTCTCTGAACCATCAAGAAAGATCAGTAAATCATCCGCGAAGCAAAGGTGAGTCAGTTGCATTTCTTTGCAGTCTTGGTGATAGTCAAAAACGCCCTCTACCGCGGCTTTATTAAGCATCAAAGAGAGAACGTTCATCATCATGACAAACAAAATTGGAGATAGAGGGTCCCCTTGGCGCATGCCAGTCTTACTTTTGAAATACCTTGAGGAGACGCCATTGATGCTTACCGAGAAGGAGGGAGAGCAGATGCAAGTTCGGATCCAGGAAATGAATTTCGCAGGCAGGTCGTAAGCAGCGAGTACACTGAGGACAAAATCCCATCGGACCGAGTCAAAAGCCTTTGCTAAGTCTACTTTCAGTGTGATCTTTGGTTGGCCAGAGGGGATATGGTACCCTTGAATAACTTCTTAAGCTAGCAATACGTTTTCCACTAACAAGCGATCAGACACAAAGGCTGTTTGGTTAGGTAAAATCAGACCCGGCAGCGTCGATTTCAATCTCTTCGACAGCAGCCTAGTGATGAGCTTGTACTGAGTGTTTAGGCAGGCAATAGGGCGAAATTCCTGAATTTTATCAGCTCCTGGGCGCTTCGCTAATAGGATCAGAGATGTCGCGTTTAGAGAAGTCGACATGAAACAGTGGGTAAAGAAATTTCTGACCGTAGTTAGAAACTCTTGTCCAATAGACCAAGCACTTTTGAAGAATTCAACCGGAAATCCATCTGGTCCTGGCGTTTTGTTTCTTGGCATCTTGAAGAGACAGCTCTGGATCTGTTCGTTTGGGAACTCTTCGTTGAACAGGGACTGCTGCTGCGAGGAACATTTAACCACAATCAGGCTCTCGAGATATTCTGGTAACTCTGGACAAAAAGCACCCCTGATTGTGCTGAGAATAGTCTGGAAATGATCAACAGCCACTTGATGAACCTCCTCAAGGGAAGAGGTCATCGATCCATCAGGATTAGTAAGAAATTTTATGGCATTTCCAGCATTCCGAGAAGTAGTGAGGCTATGATAGTACAGAGTATTCAAATCACCCCCACACATCCATCTAATACGAGATCTTTGATAGAAAAAGCTATCCTCCGCAACCCTTAACTCTGACCAAATCCTTCGAGCTTCCACTTCATTTTGAACATTATGAGAAGACGGATCATTCAACGCCAGGAACTGCTTTGCTGTTAAGTCATCAAAAGCTACTGCCACCCTTTTTTCGATGTCACTATAGTTTTCCTTCAGTAAGGATTTCATCGGGCGTTTGAGGCTTTTTAACTTGAAACCAAAATCTTTTAAGGAATTAGCCTGCAACCCAACTTCTGACCAAGACTGCTCAACCTTTTCTAGAAATAGGGGATTCTTTAGCAGCAGGTTGAAGAATTTGAATGGACGTGTTCCAAAAGACGGTGGATCAGAAGACAGCTTGATGAAACCCGGCGTATGATCTGAAAATTCTGGCGCTTCAAACAAACAATGACTGGAAGGGAATTTGTGCAGCCAACAACCATTAATCAGACAACGATCCAGCTTCTTACCAATAGGATCAGAAGGTCTATTATTTTGCCAGGTGAAAGTTGGGCCAGACCAAGGAAGGTCAAATAATCCAATATCGGATAAATAGTCACCAAAAGCTCTCATACCCCTCGACGTCGAGATAACGCTTTTGTTTGACGTCTCACTGGGATGTAATATTTCATTAAAATCCCCCACAACCAACCATGGTTTTCCTTGGAGGCCGAAGGAGGCTGAGGTATCCCGGAGAGAAGTCCAAAGATCAATCCGGGTGTCAACTTCATTAGCCGCATACACTGCTGTATAGATGAATTCAGTGTTGTTTTCCAAAATAACTTCGCAAGTGATAGATTGCAGATCTTTGAAAAGAACTCTAACACGAGTTAGAGCTCTGAACAAGACCCAAATTTTCCCCAGTTCCGAGAATTCGTAGTTAGTCTTCACTGACCAATCCCCTCCAATAGCTGACAATATATTTTGCTTGCTTGCTACCTTAACGTGAGTTTCTAGAAGCGCCCCAAAAGATACTGGTCTAATGTACAGCCAGCTAGATAGTGGGCTATGCTTTGATGGTTCGTTTAGTCCTCGCACGTTCCAAAAAAATGTTCCTAACATTAAAATTATATGGTGGGGTGATTATCCTTCCACGCAATGGGAAGCATACCACCGAGAACTGGGGAGTTTCGGAGCTTTCTTTTCTTCTGATTACGATTTAGCAAAGCCAAAGAGGTGGGAGAAACTTCTTGAGAGACACATATTATCCTCCGGTCATTTACTTCTTCTGGAGAAGCCTCTATCTGAAGAACCTGGAACGGATTTTCGGTGAGCACAGGGTCGTCTCTGACAGAGACTCTTCCTTTCGAAGACCCTTTACTTCTGATCTCTGTGAAAGGAATTTTTCGTTGAGGAAGGTCGTTGCAAGTTTTCGGACGGACTTGAGTGTCAACAGCTGCTGACGCAGTGGGCGACACCAAGCCTCCGTGAGCAGAAGAGGGCTCAAAAGCCAAAGCTTCAAGGTTCTGATCGGGCGCTGGGATAGAGCCCTTGTTGGTTTCTGGGATACTTGCATTGTTTGACGTGGATCCTTTTTCCACAATAGATATAGGACGCCATTCTGGACCAACAGAAGAGCCTTTTTGTTTTACAGCCTGATTTTCCGAGGAAACACTCTGTTTACCTTTTTGCTTCTCCTTTTTCTTCTCTGGAGTCGGAGCAGAGGGACAAAGAGCTGCCTTGTGACCAATTTGGTTACAGATGGGGCAGAGAGGAGGTAACCAGGGGCAAATAACTTTAATAAGAAGCACATTCCCATCGTCACATTCAACTTCCACCTCTGGAGGCATGGGCTTAGTCAGATCAACGATAACCTTCACCTCTGCAGAAGAGATGCTGGTGAACGGTTTGGAGTCCACTACTCTACCCAGCGGATAACATACAGAGCTCAAACCCTCAGGAGTGATGAGATCAAAAGGTAGATTCTGTAGCGTTATCCACACCGGAGCCTTGTCTAGCGACGGCGGATTAGTGGTAAATTCTGACTTCCACTTCGTTACAAAGAAGGGAGAATCCCCTACTCGCCAAAGCTCGTGTTAGAGAATACGGTTACGCAGGGAAGGGGAAGGAATGTAGAAGAGGTAAGCATTCTTCGATAAGTGGTGGATGGTAACCCTTTTGTCCTTGCCCCATAAGTAGTTTAGAACACCCCAAATCTTACCATAAGAAGGAGCTTTTCCATAGAAAATACCAACAATGTAATCACTGTGAAGCTTGGCTCCTCTTTCAAAGACCCCATTGGAGACACGAACTCTAGGTCTACCTTCAGCAGACACAAAAACCGGGACTTCAGTGACCGGGAATCGAGCAGCAGAATGCAAGTTCTCCGCCCAATTAAATTTTTTCTCTTGAGAAGGGGTCGGATCTGGGTTGGAAGAACCTTGACCTGTAGCAGAAGGAGCGTCCACAGCCATAGGAGATGGAGAGCAATTAGCTGGTAAATCAGTAAGACCAGCCTTAATACCGACCGACGAGGCGGAGGGAGTCGTCTGGTCAGAAGGGACCAGTACCGGAGAAGCCGAGGCTTCAAGAGATGCAGAGCCGGATTTGATGGAAGGATTAGGAGGGGACGGTGGGTGGAGCTGATGTGCCGCCGGGAGGGCCGGAGGGTCTGGTGGGAGGGGAGGGGGCGGTGCTGGCGGAGCTGGCGGAGCCATCCGGGCGATGACCTAGCATGACGGAAACAAACGGAGAGCAGAGGAAATCGTCTGTGTTGTCGCTCTCGAGAGGAGAGAGAAAAACCTTCAGCAAAGATTGTCTTCAACGCCATACGGACTCAACGTCAAAGGAAGGCTTGGGCACCGCTCATCTGGCATAAAGCTGTGATTCCTAGACACGCTACAACAGCATGGCTATTCACTCTTAACAGGAATCCAACTTTCGACCGCATTGCTACTTGGAGTTCGGATGTGGAAACGGTCGGTTTGTTGTGTGGAAGCTGCAATGAAAGCAGAGATCACCTTTTTTTCACATGCTCCTTCTCCTCTGCTGTATGGAACTCTATCATGTCTACATTTGGAATAGCAGACTGGCCTTTATCATGGTCGGAGGTCTTACTCTGGCTGCCTCATGCTCCTGGTAATAACACACAAAGGATAGCTTTTCTTCAGGGCTGGCAGGCATCTGTCTATGAGCTTTGGAGAGAAAGAAACAGGCGTCTTCATGATGGCCTCACATGGCCTGCTGCTAGGGTGGTAAAACTCATCCTTTCTTCTTTGCGGGATAAATGCTCGGCGATGGAGGCTCAAGGTCTCCCAAGAGGTCCCTTGTTGGCTTCCTTTTGGTTTGACCCACCATACTGCTTTTTCTCATTCTTGATAATCTAGTTGAATATCAGCCTTTGCTGTTCCTCCCCCCTTTCTCTTATGTAACTGTTATCTTTTAGTTCTAAAGCTTGCTTGTATCCTTTATTAATATTAATGAAAATCCTTTAACAAAAAAAAAAAAATCCCTTATATATTAATTGAGAAACATTACAATATTTAAATGTAGCCACGTGTTTTTACCAGAATGAAATTTAGAGTCTTTAGAAAATATGTTGGTCCAATTAAGTATATATTATACTTTTCATTAAACTAATCATAAAATTAATTAAAGTGTACAATTAATATTTTCTTTTCTTAAATAAATAAAAGCTGCGGAATTACCAAATATGACTAATAAATATATGACAATTAATGATTCCAATAATAAAGATTTGATAACAATTTATATCTCATCCATCGTTTTTGTTTAATTTTATATTATTAAAATAAATTAAACAATCAAATTAGCTATAAAATTAAAATATAAATTTTTTCGTATATGTTATATTTTGAATTTTAAAAAACGACAAAAGTACTAAAACTGTTAAAATTAATATGTTAAAAATTAATGGTTAGTGGTTTAACATCCCCTATATATTAATAGAAAAACATTTAAAACGTTTAGAACATGTAGTTTGTTCTAATTAAAAAAAAGTGTCATGCTGAGTTGTCATGCTTGAAAATCAATTGAGAATTTTGTTAGTCCAAAATTAAATTGCTAGGGAATGTTATATTATATAGTATGTCCATTATGGTAATTAATAATTTTAAATAATGAAGATTTGCTAATAATCTGTATACTTTCTATCATTTTTGTTTAATTCTTTATTATTAAAATAAATTACACAATTACATTATCATATATTAAAATTTTAGATTTTGTGTATATGTTGTATTTTAAATTTTTCAAAACGAGTATAAATTACTAAAACTGTTAAAAGTCTCACATAATTTTTTGTATATGTTATATACGATATATAAGATTGATTGTTTTAATTTATTCATCCTAAAATGATTGCGAATAAACAAGAGCGGTCATTTAATTTAAATGTGCAAGCCAATTTATTACATAATAGTAACTGATTTCTTAGTTTTTTAATATATACTGATTATTTTATTATTTCATAATACGCAAAAAATATAAAATAAGTAATAAATATATAATATTTATTATACACAATGCGGAAATCTTAACCTAAGTATGTATCTCTTTAATAATTTTGAGTCTTAACCATTTTATAAATCTCATGCCAAAATAAAAGAAAGAAATGAGAATAAACTCAAAAATCGATATTTATATCGAGCAATAACCAAAATGACATAAAACGGAGAAAAATATCGAAGATAAATAGGATTGTCACGTGAACGTAAACTTCTCATAACCGTAATTAACTTTTAAATTCCTAAATCATGATATAAAACCGAGCTGACATAGTTTCATTGTAACCAAAATGTTAGGTTTTTATGCGATAAATAACTTTTTAACCTAAAATATTTTTAAAAATGAGATCAGTTTATTAGCAAACAAATTATATAATTAACAAAATAGTTTTTAAAAATTGTTTAAGGGCCAAAAATATTTATTCGATCAATAATATAAATTTTATTTTTGATACGGTATTTCTTAAATAATTTTCATATACATTTACCCTGCGCAAAGCGCATGTCTTATCCTAATTTATGTCAGTGTAAAACACGCGTTATGTCATTTTTTTAACGGTTGAGAAAAAGAGAGCATCTATGGAATAGTTCTTGTTCTGTGGAAATGGATCTCGTTCTGGTGATATTTTTTTTTTGTCTGTAAAACTATTTTTTGTGACAGATGTTTTTACCAATGTACTGATTCATATTTCGAAACAAACGTTACCTATGGAATGGTCTAATACTGATTCTGACAGTATTTTATAAAATTATTTTAAAATATTTTTTTAACTAGTATTCGAGGGGAATGTGCTGTGATTAAAGAGACACACGTAAAGTAGATTCTGAGTTATATCATATCATTTATCTGTGAGGTATGGAGCCAATTTAAGAAAGTTACACCTTCGTCATCAAAGCATATTCAAAGCAGTTCGATATATATACTTATATAGTATAACACGGACATGTGTATATATAGAGACTCGCCATCAAATGTGTGCATGTGTGGCCACATTGCGTCGACATTAAGGAATCTAGATTTTTGTCTGTGATAAAGAATCTGTGAAAGATGCTAAGCATGCAAGATACCCTACTTCAATCAAAACGCATCTTCTCCAAGACTCCAACATATATACACACAAAATTGTTATTATGATCAAAAATTCACAATGTATGTATATGTATAACGTATAAAGGTACATGTGTACACATGTATGCAAACGTATTCAACATATACACAGACAACGAATAAAAAGAGAACGTGTAAATGCGCACCATTGGAGTGCGCGTACTTGTTATATATTAGATTGTATAGTTCGGTCCAGCAGGTTAGCTAGAATTCGAATATAAAATAATTTTTTGAAGAGATGTTTTATTTGTCTACTTTGTAATTGTTTTGAACTTATATAAAGTAGTGTCTATGCATGCTTGTATGAACTCAAAGATCAATAAGAATAACTTTCTTATTAGTTTAAGAAACTTATTCAAAAGATCTCTAAACTCATATGTTATGCCACACTTTAACATCTCTATATATATAAAAATATAAACTCATATACACAATAGATAATAAGGTTTAGATAACTCCTAAACACTTAAAGACTTTCGTATTTCCTAATCCATAACTCGGTAGGAAATAGATAACTTGATCTTCAAGTTATTTCAAGCTTATTTCAACATTCTCCCATTTAAGTTTGAATTCATTTCCCGCTAAATCTTGAACACCAATGAGATCTCTCATTTCCTTGAATTTGATTCTTTCCAGTGCCTTAGTTAGAATGTATGTCTTTTGCTTGTCACCAGGAACATGATACACGATGATCTGACATTTCTCAACACACTCTCTGATAAAATGGTACCTTGAATGTACGTACTTGTTTCTTTCGTGAAAAACTGGGTTCTTAGTCAAAGAAATTGCATATTGATTATCGATCAGTATGGTGACCTTTTCACACGGCTGTTCCATGATCTCACTCAGAAACTCTTGGAGCCATATAGCTTGCCTTGCTGCCTTGGTCCCTGCCATGAACTCAGCCTCACACGAAGATAACACAATGTTTTCTTGCTTACACCACGTGATCAAACTTTCACTGAAGTAAAATATGTGACCAGCCGTGCTCCATCCATCATCAAGGTCGATGTTATGACTGCTATCTAAATATCCGATGAGTCTTGGTATATCAGAACGCACATGCTTAAAGACCAAACCAAGTGTAGTTGATCCTCGTAGATACCGTAGATATTTCTTCATTGCAGCTCTGTGAGACTCCTTAGGACATTGCATATAGCGACTCAAGATGTCCACACAATACGATAGGTTAGGTCTGGTATGAATCAAGTACCTGACACAATCGACACTCCTTCTGTAGCTCGTAGCATCGATGTCTTTTTCCTTCTCAGCTTTAGATAACTTTAACTCGGACTCCATCGGTGTGCGCGTCATGTTACACTTAACCATTCCGATTTCCTCCAAGATTTTAAGTGCATAACATCGTTGTTGCAGGGTTATACCATCGGCTTGTCGACTCACTTCTATTCCCAAGTAGTAGGTTAATTCACCAAGATCACTCATATCAAACCTTGATGCCATCTCCCCCTTAAACTCTGTAATAACCCTTTTACTTGTTCCCGTGATGAACAAGTCATCTACGGACACTGCCCCAGTTAAGAGGCATCTATTGACAGTCTCTCTATAAACCGATGGCTCTTTCCTGCACTTCTTGAACTGTAGCTCCATAAGGATTTGATTTAGCTTGTTGCTCCAGGCCCTTGGTTTCTGAAATCTCTATTGTAGTCTCTCCTACCTTCTTGATTGTTTTGGCTCGTTGAAACTTCATTGTTTGCATCCATTAGTTTCGTTTGATCTTCATGTGGTTCTTCATCATCGAAGATGCGTTCTTCGTAAAATTTTAAACGACCGATAATGTCTTCGAAACTAGTAGTATTAAGATCTAGAACTTTCTCGAGAGAAGCCACAATATTAATATACTTCTTTCGCGGGAGACTACCAAGGAACTACTTAACGAGTTTGGCCTCTTCGATGCTTACACCTAGAGCTGCAGATTTTGATGATATCTCAGCTAATTTCCTCCGAAAACATCGATAGTCTCGTTCTCCTTCATCTTGAGTCGATCAAACTCATTCATAAGGGTGTGTAACCTAGCTCTTTAACCTGTTCTGCTCCTACATGCCTTGTCTTGATTGCTTCCCATACTTTTTCGCAGTGCTGAGTTCTCCAGCTTGAAGAATAAGGGTTTCATGTATATATTGAAACAATAAAGCTATAGCCATTATCTCCATCTGATTGGTTCATCTTCCTCGATAGCTTCCCAGAATTTTTGGAATTTCAATGCGATCTTCATTCTCATAGACCAAACGGTGTAATTGGTTGAGCTCAACATCAGACATTGTATCGAAGGCGTTCATCCACCATGTTTTATCTTTTCAGACGCAGCAACAATATCCCCCATCGCTTCCTAAGGCTATGATACCAATTGTTGAGATTGTGAAAGTCCATGTCCAACTCTATATTGTCCCGATTATTAGTACGATACTATCAACTTTGGGCTTAACAGGCAAACCCGCATGAATTTGCTTTTGGGTTCCTTCCAAAAAAGCCTCATACTAATTAGAGTTGGACTTATCTTTATATATTAGACACTCTTTGTCTAATCTACCAATGTGGGACATAGTTTGATATCTTATATTCTCCCCTTCAAAGTAAGGATCACATTCATCTCGTGCCCCACAATTAACTTCTGGGATCTTCTGACTTAATCTCTGCTACATATCTCTCAATCATATCTCGATAGATACCATTCATATTTCGAAGGGTATTTTAGTCTTCTTGCAGATTTCTTGTCAACCTGAAACCTGTGATACCAAATGTAGAATCTATGTATGTTTGTATGAACTCAAAGATCAATAAGAATCACTCTCTTATTAGCTTAAAAAAATCACTCAAATTCTTAAACACTCACAAGATTTCTAAACTTATATGTTATGTCACATTTTGATATCTCCATATATATAAGAATTTAAAATCCTGAACCCAATAAATAATAAGGTTTAGATAACTCCTAAACAGTTAATTAAGAACTTTCTTATTTCCTAATCTATTACTCGTTAGAAAATAAATAATTCCAACTCAACGTATAAGATTTAATTCAATGACATGAGAGGTCTCAGAAACAAAAGAGATTGGTGACACGACTAGAAAATGTAACCAACAATTCAATACGACAACAAGTTGAAACTGAAAATCCTGGTGTCCCTGAGCTACAACAAGCTTGCTACGTGTTCAAATTTCCCTAGTGTTTATTAAACCATAACGAGATTGTATATTACATCAGTGATCAGTTCCTCATAGTAAACATCGGAAAAGTCTTACCGTCCCCTCTCCGGCAAGGAGTTTCACTTTAATCGTTATTGGCCAGAGGCAGAGTTGGAGGGTGAACGTTTGGCCTGGTCACTATTGATGATCGTAGAGTTTGAACATATTCTCTTCACATCGTATCTGCATATATCGAAATTGGTAACAGCGTTTACACCTCTGAATTTTATTGCAGCTATATCGTACGCCTCCGCTGCTTCTTCTTGTGTGCCTTCATTATATTAAACATAGTTGATAATTAATAAAAATGTGTATATATAATTTCTAGCTAATGTAAAAGTGGTTCATACTAAATGTGCCAAGGTACAAGTCTTTGTTTCCAGCAACTCTTCCGATCCTAGCCTGCCATCTTCCATGTTGATGATGCCTGCAAGCGATTTTACATGCATGATCACGATCCTAATCTATTTACATGCCTAAATGTACGTAATTTCTCAAACGTATATGTCCAGACCGAACCTTGTGACTCCTCTGTAAATCGAAGCTCCCCTTGAAAATCCACTGCTATTCCTATATGTGAGAAAGTCGACACAAAATGTTGGTCAAGGTGTTTGTAGGCTAAAAATAAATTATCAGTTCAAAAAAAAAAGAGTTGTTTAAGAGGATGATTGGCAAGTGCTTTAGAACTGATTTACAACATTTCTATAGCTTAATTCTTTTTTTTCAAAAACGCAAATCTGTCATGTTTTAGATTTTTTTTTTAAGTTATAGACTTTCTTTTATTTTTTTCATTTTTGGTTTTAGAAAATAAAATACCTAAAATACTCATATATATCTTGGTTTCAGAAAATTTACAACTAGATAATCAAATATTTTCAAACCTACGACCAAAATCTTACGGCGAAAATATTTACACCTACAAAAAATCTATAGCATATTTTCACAGTAAAATATTTATAGTACTAATATATAGTTCCATATATATCAAATATAAATACAAAGGAAAATCTCTTAACTAACAACAAAACTGTGATAAAAATAGCACATTTTTTTAAAAATAACATTAACTAAAGGATAAAACGATTAAATTACTCCAAAACTAAACTCTAACCCTAATTCTATCTCATAATAAGAAACCCTAAACCCTAAAAAATTCAAATATAAAATAAAACTTGAAAAAACTTTTAATTAGTTTTATTTGGATTTTTTTCTCTCATATACTAGTTTACATTGAAAATTTGAATAAAATTTTATTTTACTGCTAAGTCTGCTATCCTAAAGTATTTTTCTAAATACAATATAGCATCGAGAGGAGAGTGATTCTGAGTTTATTTACCTCCTCAACATGGCAACAAATTCTTGCCTAGTCATGTTGTTGAGTTCCTCCATCTCCTTTTCGTAATTACTCAACTGAATTGAAGAATGTAAAAAAAAACTGACATCACTATTCACCAGCAAACTCTATATCTTTCAATCAAAAGAGTCAATAAGTTCGTTAAGAAACGCATTCAGGATCTAAATATCGAAATAAATATGTTGTATTGGTGTATGTAATAATAGTAGCTAATAGTGGATGTATGGTCCACTCCACAAAAGAAACTTACAGGAAAATTTAAGTGAGTAGTAGGACCCCAATACTTCATGGCCGCTAAATCATAAGCCCTCGCAGCTTTCTCCTCATCATCATACCCTCCTGTTATAGTATTACTTAAGAGCATTATATTTATCATTTAGTAAAGTTTACAACGTTTTCAATATCACCAAATGAAAGTAAACTTAAAAGGTTGTTGCAGAATAGGTTGTTGAAATAAAGTGTTTTCGCTTACCAAGATACACTGTCATTGATCAAGAGGCGAATTTGAAAGTATATAGAAAAACCAAAAACATTATTAGTACAATTCACGAATAATAAGATTATACAATTAAATCGAAATTTAATCATTTTAAAATTTGTTTTCTAACCTTGTCTTCCCCTTCGCGACTGTCCTTCTTTCTTACAGCTATTGTCCCATAAGTGAGCTTCATATCTCCCTGTCCACCTATGTCTGTATACGTGCATATATATATATCACGTGACGTCGACACAGCAATATTTACAACTAAAACAACGCAGAAATATATATATGTGTACTTTAGTGTAGCATTCACATTGTTATATCGTGTACGTTCTTTAACAAAATAAAATTAAAAATGTCATGTAAGTTTAAGGCATCGACAATTTGATTACGTACTTTGTAACTCCACGATACTGAGAAGTTCTTTGCCCCAAACTATCAACCGACTTCCTCGTTTCCACCGGTTCCTTGGCCTGCGATTTACCGACCAAACTCTTTCTTTTCTCGTCTACCTTAACCGGTTCTTCCACCGGTACAGATACATTTAATTCGTTGATCAGATCAGAAGCAGCGCCATGGCTCATAGTCAACAATAACGTCGAGCCACTGGTGTTATAATTAGTCTCTTCGTGACTAAAGTTACTTGTATTGCTCGTACTGCCCTCTCCACTAACATAAGTATTCGAGACTGGAAATGTTGGAGTACCTTGCCCTAACCAAGATTTGAAAACCGAGACCGAACCTCCATAATCATGGCTTAGGTTGGTATCTAGGTTCGAGTATTGTGGTGTAGATACGGCTTGTTCGTAGAGAAGATAACCAGGTGGGCTTAATCTGTTAAGCATTGTAGTGCAGTTCACATTGGTTTGGTTATTGCCGCTTATAGGAGGACACTCGGTTTGATGAGAGTTGGAGAAGAAATCTTCCAGCTTTGGCACTTCTTCGTCATGATGATGATGATCATCATGATTAAGGTTAATATCATATTGCCAGACTATATAAAGAAAACAAATTAAGAATATATATTAATCGTTGCATAACCAACAACATACACTATATGTGAGCATATATACTTATAGTATATATGTGAGCATACGTATGCATAGTATATATGTGAGCATATCTATTTATAGTATATATTTGAGCATATGTGTATATATGTGTTGGGAATCCTACATCTGAACAAGCTAAAGAGAAGCATAATTAATACATTCTAAACATGACGAGCCAACTTTTCATTGTTAATTAAATGCATATGAGTTACAAAATGCATGAAACTTAACCGTATATATATACACGTACCAGGATGAGGATGATGTGTGAGAGGATCAGTGAAGAAGGGAGAACCATCCGAATTGAGAGGCATGAGAGCCTTTTGTTGATTAGTCACAACATAGTTTTCTTCGTCTTCTTCTTGAACTCTATCGGAGATTCTCAAATGAGGTGTCAAAGAAAACCCCAACCATTTGTTCATCTCTTCTCCCTTTCTCTCTCTAGATGTTTCTCTCTCTCCCATAGTTCCACAACATATGTAGGGTTTGTGTGTTTATTCAATTCGTGGTCTCATATGCGAAGGAGTCATTAAAAGACAAATATTAGAGTTACGTGGATTAAATATGACCTTTGTTTGTTATAATGTGAAAATATTATTGAAAGAAAAAAAAACAGAAACGAAGGAAAAAAAAACTAAATGTGAAAAGAAGTTTAAGACAAAACAGGTGGCGGTGAAGTTTTGTCTTCGCATGATAGAAAGGCAACAGGGAAGTTTCTTTACACATTCTTTTTCGGGCACTTGCATCTGACTTTTCTAGGCTTTCGTGCCTCTTTCCCTCAGATCTTTTAATGTTACTCTTTAATGCGATTTGGAATCTTGAGTTTCTTTCTATTTAATTTTTTGGGGCACGATTACGACGATGAAGGAAGAAACTAAGCATGGGACCGATCCGAATATGCAAAAAAATTAGGGATATTCGGATTCGTTAATTTTGATATCCGGATCCGAACTCGCGGCTTTCAGATATAAATATTAAATTAACAAATTTGATAGATCCAAATCTAAATATCCGAAAAAATTAAGCTATCTGAAACGAATCCGTCGTCGGATTTATTAATTTAATAACTCGAATAAACGTTTTCACAGCTAATTGACTAAAACGAGGATTTCAAATAGCATAAAGTTAAAATGAATTAGGATATTAGTGTATCTAAGACCATGTTTATCGCAGAACCTAAAGGGTTTCTTAGTGTTTATTGGTGAATTAATTAAATCCAAAGAAAAGAAAAATCAAGATTACCGATCCTTAATGGAGGGTTTTGGGAATCGGTTTTATGGTGGTTTTTAAAACACGTGGCAGCACCACAATTTATCTTCTTTTGTTTTTACATATCTTTTCTCTTTCTTTCTTGGCTTTTTGCATTTTCGTTTCATTCTTGTTTTCTCCGAGAGACGAGAAAGAGAAGATCGAAACCAACGAAAGACGACGACTCCGTCGGTCCCGTCGACGTCTCGTCCGTTTTCTCCGCCAGAAGATTGATCGGAAACCACCACGGAGGACGACTCGCGTTCTCCTCACCGCATCTCCTCCGTCTTCTCTCGAGTCATCCGTCAGAAGACCGATCACCGCATCTCCTCCGTCTTCCTCTTGAACTCGAATTGGTGTGTGCTTTCTCTTGATTCTATCTTCATCTCTGAAACTACTCTCTGAAGAATTGGGGATGAAAGCTTTGTGATGGACTACGAAACGTTTGATAGAAGCGGTTAGTATATTTTCTCTAACACTGTATTAGAATGAAACACCTTCCTTATTCTTATTATCTTTGGTTCTTGTGAAATTAGGGTTTACGCAAGTTGTGGACTTTCTCAGATTGAGCAGGAAGCAATATCTATCATTAGTTAGTTGGGTACTTCAATGAATCTCAGGTACTTCAATGAATCTCAGGTCTTCTTCTTCTTAAGTTAGTTTACGGCTAATCTATTTTTATGTATGTATCTTGTTCAGGAAAAGGACAGTCTTATACCAAACTAAATAAAGAGTTGAGAGTGTCAAACGAGGACATTGAGAGCTTCTCCGTCTGATCCGTGTGTCTCTCAGCTATCGCTCACGATCTCTTCAAACTGGTAAATGCTTTGTCTCTGTATTTTCAGCTCTGTAATAAAGTTGATAGATGCTTGTTAAGGTTAATAAATGCATGTTAGGTTGTGGTTAGAGAGTGTGATGAATGCTTGTGAATTGTTGTGATGAATGGTTGTGGTTAGGACTGTGTGGTTAGGTAATAAATAAGTTAGATAATTGTCTTCTCATCTCATCTCAACTCAACTCAAAGAGTAAAGCCATTACAAGACCCATATCTAACACGATCTTTCTTCTCTTCTCATCTATTAAACCCCTTCTCTTTACTTCTCTCCTTTTCTATATAAGTCACAAGTTTTGTATACATAATTCACAAGTTTACTTCTCTCCTTTTCTAAATATATCAAAGTCTCATTCGCAAAACACTCTTTCTCGTCATCTTCTACTTGATCATCTCCTTTGCCAAAACACTATTTCTCATCATCATATCTTCTACTTAATCATCTCCTTTGCCAAAACACTCTTTCTCATCATCATATCTTCTACGTAATTATCTCCTTCGCCAAATACACTCGTTTCCAAAAAAAAACACATTTTCAATTTTGATCACATATATGGCATCTTCTTCTCATAACAATTTTGAGGGAGTAGATGGTCCAAGTTTTGATGAATATTTTGATCAATATGTTGATCAATATTTTGATCAACAGTTTGATCAAACATTCGAAAATTTGGCCATTAACTATGGTGATCAAGAATACGAAAGAAAAAAAAGAAAAAAACGAGTTCACATCGAAAGAAATCGTGAAGAAGGCGATCGACGTTTGTGGAATGATTATTTCAGTGAAACTCCAACATATCCTGAAAATCTATTCCGACGAAGATTTAGAATGAACAAGTCATTGTTCATGCGTATTGTTGATCGACTTTCCAATGAAGTTGAATACTTTCGACAAAAGAAAGATGCTCTCGGAAGGCTTAGTCTCTCTCCACTTCAGAAGTGTACGGCAGCCATTCGTGTCTTGGCCTATGGTTCTGCGGCTGATGCTGTTGACGAATACCTCCGACTCGGTGGCACGACAGTTCGGTTATGTGTGGAACACTTTGTAGAAGGAATAATATATTTATTCGGCGATGAGTACTTAAGAAAACCAACACCAGCTGATCTTCAACGTCTACTTTATATTGGTGAGCAACGTGGCTTTCCCGGGATGATAGGGAGCATCGATTGTATGCATTGGGAGTGGAAGAATTGTCCCACCGCTTGGAAAGGTCAATATTCACGTGGTTCGGGTAAACCCACAATAGTGTTAGAGGCGGTTGCTTCGTATGATTTATGGATATGGCATGCGTTTTTTGGACCTCCAGGTACTTTAAATGATATCAATGTTCTTGATCGCTCACCTGTTTTTGATGACATAATAAAAGGTCAAGCTCCGCAAGTTACTTTCTCTGTCAATGGAAGAGAATATCATTTGGCTTACTATCTCACCGATGGTATTTATCCGAAATGGGCAACTTTTATCCAATCTATTCCAATACCACAAGGTCCGAAAGCGACTTTGTTTGCTCAACATCAAGAAGCTGTCCGAAAAGATGTCGAGCGTGCTTTTGGAGTCTTGCAAGCTCGATTTGCCATTGTCAAAAATCCAGCACTTTTTTGGGATAAAGAGAAAATTGGGAACATTATGAGAGCATGTATCGTACTCCATAATATGATTGTAGAAGATGAACGAGATGGATATACTCTTCTTAATCTTTCAGAGTTCCAAGAAGGAGAAGACACTGGAACTTCACATGTCGATCTCACGTATTCTACAGATATCCCTTCAAATATCACCAATATGATGGGTGTTCGAACTAGAATTCGTGATAGACAAATGCATCAACAACTCAAAGCTGATTTGGTTGAACATTTATGGAGTAAGTTTGGACGTGATGAAGACAACAACTGAGTTCGTGTGTTTCTTTCAAATTATTCTCAGTTATTGTACTAAGCTTTATTTTTATGTTTTTTTTTAATATCAATGTTTTAAATGTTATCTTTTAATATGTTTTATTTAATAAATAAATTTTATCTAATTTTTTTTAAGGATCCTAATTAAGAAACTCCCATTGGACCGCTCAAAATGGGAGTTTCTTAATTAGAATCCTTAACCCCACTTAAGTACAATTAAACTATTAAATAATCATTAAGGATCCCACTTTAGGATCATGGGATAATCATGCTCTAAGTTTGTAGTATAACAATCTTCTACTTAGTGTTTTTTGTGCTTTTAACTCAAAATCAATCTGCGTTGACTAGATTAATACAAAAAAATTTATATAATACTCTCTCTGTTTTTTATTACTTGATATTTTACTCCAATGCACAAATATTTAAAAAAAATATTGTTTATCAAAAGTGTCAATAAATTATAATATAAAATTAGTTTATTTAATTATAAATAAAAATAACAAAAATCCAAATGGTTACACAGTTTTTAATAGAGTTAAAGTTACATAGATTTGTGCAAATTTCATCTATTACGAAACAATAAAACTACTCTAAAAAATCAAGTATATTGAAACGGAGGGAGTATTATTTACGCTCCATCAAAAATTCCAATATAAAATTTATATATGTACATTGAAGCTCATATCTCATTAATCTTTACATAATTCCAATTAGTTATGCAGAAATGCTAGACTGAAAGTACATACTAGTCTTGAAAATTTTGGAAGTTCCAAAACTATTGTTTCATTTTGTTATGCCAAGAACCGGCTTTGGGTTGTTCATGTGTTTTAATTCTTCCCAACAACATGTTGATGTTACGAGAAACAAATATAAATTCAGGCAATTCTTTTAAAAAACCTTAAAATATTTTTTTCATCAAACGAGCACATAAAGAGGAAAATGTTCAAATGAAGTTTCATTAAAGAGTTAAAAAACTCTTATGGACTTCTTTATAAATATATAAATATAAATAATTATTAAAATAAATAATAATTTTTATTTTTTCTGAATAATACTTTTTTCATTTGAACTTTTTATAATTTTTTCAAAATTTTATTTAAAACTGTTTGAAATTTTTGAAATTGTTTTGAAATTTTTTATTTTAAATTTTAAGTATATATTCGTTTATTTTTAAAAATTCTAAACTTCACCCTTCAAATGTAAACCTTGAGTCTAGATTTATTAACCATACATGTATAAGTGTCTTTTTATATTTTTTATGAAATATTTTGATCATTTTAACCTTTGTGTGCTATATTTATGATAAAAAAAATTTATGATCATTCTAAAAATTTTCTCTATAAAATCTCTACTTCAGTTCTTTTCAAGCTATATATATTGTCTGGTGAGGAGAACAAACTATATATGTATAATGCATGTAATACATGCATGTCTTTACAATAACATTACTAATCATAATCATCCTATCTTATTAAGTTGGGTAACTGAAAGCCCATGGACTGATTTCTTCAAAAAGACTCTCGGTTAATTTACTTTTCATTAACTTTCGGTAAGCCCCTCGAGCCAAAACTTCACTCAAAGATTCGATTTTGTTTGTTCTCCACACCAGAATCCGAGAAAACGGTGAACCGAAGCTGTAGCTTCCGACGACGATGCATTGTTTGACTTATATACAAATAAAGGAACATACTTTCAATCTGGGTTTTAGGGTTTTGATTCAACAATGGATGCTCTTGAACATGCAATACTAATCATCTTTGATTCAATAATTTAGCTTTACACTCTCAAGTGGTTAGTCACTGTCAGCAAATCAAAGAGACTCCAAATGTATGTAGGATATGTATTCAGAATCCCTGGTTCTGTAAGCTTGTTCAAGTCTAGTTCTGGTGCTTGCAAACGCTGCAGGATGTTTTGAGGGTTAAGTACCGATCCACGAGCTTGGATGAGCATAGTTGAAGGACATGCATTTGTTAAGAACAAGCTTCCTCAAATTTTGGTTACTTTGATTTGTTTTGAGTACCCTTTGGTTTGGTTTTGTGTTTGTTGATTTTATGAGGAATTTGAGTAAAGGGACTGTGGTGATTGATATGTTTTGCCGGGTTTTGAACAAGTCCGCGGTGCAGCATCTGGTTGTGTCTTAGCCATTGCATCTAAGCGGATGGATCCCTAATTAAAGTTCTTCGTTTGCAGAGCCTTCAAATAAGCCGTATCTTTGGTTTTAGTGTCAGAACTTATATCAAAGGTGTCTGCTTTGGTTACTGGCTATGCTGTTGAGGTTCTTGAATGCCATAAGAGGTTAAACTCAGAGGAGACAAAGCAGTCTCCATGGATCTACTAAACAAAGTTCCGCCATCAATTTTTTATGTAATGCGAAACTGTGAGGTGGATTCTACTTTAAGCATCGTCCATTTTCTCTTCGGTTACATTTCAACTCTCAAGGCCTCCCTGAACTTAAGGAGAAGCAGCTGCTCCACATTAATTACCTTGATTCTCGAAGTGATCAGGATCCAGATTTGCTACTATTGTATGTACCGTAATAATTACCTCAATGCGCTAGATTAGATTGGGTTGGAAGAGGAAGATAGAATGCCCGAGTTCAGAAAAGATCCATTTGTCTTGTTGCGTACAATGGGACGTGTTGCCCCTAAAGTCACTCAGCATTTCACTCGCAATTCTCTAGCAAATGCTGTTGAATCCTCTTCTGAGAGAAATGTCGAAGAAGGAGGCCATGAAGACAGGATTTGGATGCTTGAGTGAATTGATTCTGATGCTCTTGACCACAAAGTTCCCTGGTCATTCTCATAGACTAGTTGGCAGTTGCACTTGTGTACTTGGAAAACATAACAAGGTACATGAATTTGTTAATGCTATAATGCTGTATCCAGTTTGCCATTATGACTATTAATGCTCTCAGCAAGGTTTGTGCCCCTTTATTCTAGTTTTCCAAAGAGATATATTTCTGTATGTGAGATTTGTTACTTGGTATTTTGAGTTTTACTCTCCTATGGACTTGTCATTACACTTTTGTTTAAAACTCAGGGCTTTAATGAACGTCTTACTGCTAGCCGTCCTCGGATTGGACTCATGTTTAGCAGGTTTGTATGAATCATATAGATCATTATTTTGCAATCTGCCTTGCAACACTAGTCTCGTATAATTATACTGCTGGCTTTCTAACAACTGGTAATCTTCTCTGTAATGTAGACACTATAGATCTGCTTCTAAGGATTTTGATTGGCTTTCCCAAGGTTAAGCCTTTGCGACTAATGTGTGAGACTGTGAGTTATTGTTAGCAAAAAAAAAAAAGAGACTAATGTGTGAGTTAAGTTGTATGTTCATACCTACGACATATTGCCCTGAACTGTTTTCATCAGGGCGGGCCGTCTTAAACTTTATAAAAACCTTGTTCAAAAAAATAAAATAAGGTCTTTTATAATAACTTGAAATAATTTATGTTTTTTGTTTGACAAAATATTGTTATAATGTGGAAGCACCGTAACCTATTGGTTAAGGTTTAAAAGTTTTTACATACAGGTGTGGGGTTCGAATCCCAGACTATGCAGTTTATTGCAGATTACAGGAAATCCAGGTTTCAAGTCCCGGAGAAAGCGGTTTATTAAACAATTATGCAGATTACAGAAGAAAGACTTGCAAGGGATCTTCAACATGGTGCAAGTAAATCTGACCAGACGTTGATCTTCATAGGACGGCTCAGGTGATGCAGTTAGGCGTAGGTCTTCATAAAGTAGGTAGTATTGTCGGTTGTCAAATCGTCTATGTAATCTTTCCTATATCATAATTGTAAGATCGTAATAAATCAGCGTTAAAAAAATATATATTGTTATAAGATATAATAAATACATACAATCTAATACAAGTAGAAGATATATCTTTTAGTTTTATAATTAAAAACTTAAAACACCTCTTTGAACTCTCTAATTCAACTCAACCTTCTATACCAATTAAAATGCCACATAAGAATAGTAGGAAAAGGAAATAAAATTAAAAAAAAATGAAAGGAAAATAAATGAAAAAAAAAAGTAAAAGACGTCGCCGTTAACAATGGACGAGAACATGATCTCCATCGGCTCCTTCTTCTTCATCCCTCACAGAAAAAACATGAATCTAATGTTTATCAAGTTTGAGTCTCCAATTCTATGCTTTCAAATCCAATTTCGACTTTACCTTCTCAAAACCAAATCAAGCCATGTTGCCTTATGAGATAGAAAGAGTAGTTTGTGTCTGTAAAAGCAGAGTCGCTAGAGATGAAGAAGATGATGGTATGGGATTCAAACTTGCAAGCTCGAGGGAGGAATACTACATCCTCTCATTTTCTTTTTGGGAAACAATCACTTGGTCCAAGGAAACGATTTAAAGAAGAAGAAGACTAAGAAGTCAAAAGCTCTCACCTTTGACAACACTGCTGAAAGAAACGACCACAATAGTGAGAGTGACGGCGATAAACATAATCTGCATCGGCTTCTGAACAGCTAAGCTTCTTCTTAAAGCAGCTTGACTCCGCCATTGGTGTTAAGGTATATGCTATCATAGCTCTGTCTCTATACACACTTCTCATATAATGTTATGGACATTGCTTATGTATGTTCTTATTTTCTTGGTGATTGCAGATAAGTGTATAGCTGAGTTGTCTCAAGATTTGGAACATAATGCGAGCAACTTGGGAGAGCATATAAAGATGTGTTTTGGTTCTTCTTGGAGAGAGACTTTGTGAAGGAGAGGCTATTGAAGGGAGAGTTGATCCTGGAGACCCATATGTTCTCGTTATGATCTCCTCTTCTCTGAGATCTTTGGAACTTTTAAGGTATTTTTGTGAATTTTTTTCTTGTATCTGTTATTTTTTGATTGAATACAATGTTGTTTAGGCTAATGTTCCTTTGATATCTGTAGGGGTTTGCATTCACTGACTCAGCATCGTTATGCTTTGAAGTTGTTCGCAAAGCATTTGAAAATTAAAAAACATGTAGTGTTGTATTCTTACGAGGCTCTAGAGAAGGGAAATCAATGCAATGCATACAGCGACATATGTGAGCTTCTGAATCTTCTGATAGGTTTTAATATAACTGCAATGTGATCTTAAGACTTATTCTTAGGTCCACCCCCTAGGGTGAACCTCTAGGTTCACCAACCAATAGGATTCTTTTATTTTATATTCGATATCTTTTAAAAAAAGAAACAAAATATTGTCAAATTATATTATGTTTTTAAAATTAAAAAGTAAAAAAAAACAGTAATAATTACAAAAAAAAATATTTTACGTCGTCAGCATAACATTAAACCCTAAACTCTAATCCCTAAACCCTTTATCCTAAACCCTAAACCCTTGGATAAACCCTAAACTCTAGGATAAATCCAAAACTCTAAATCAAAATCACTATACACTAAAACATTCAAGCGTTTAGGGTTTTAATGTTTTTTATTTAGAGTTTAGGATTTATCCAAGGGTTTAGGGTTTACCCAAGGGTTTAGGGTTTACCCAAGGGTTTAGGATTTACCCAAGGGTTTAGGATTTACCCAAGGGTTTAGGGTTTATCCAAGGGTTTAGGGTTTAGGATTTAGGGTTTAGGGATTAGGATTTAGGGTTTAGTATTTTGTTGAGAACATTAAAAATATTTTTTTTAATTCTTTTTTCTGTAACTATTATTTTTTTTATTTTAAAAACATAATATAATTTGAGAATATTTTGTTTCCTTTTTTAAAAGATATCGAATTTGAAATAATGAAATCCTATTGGTTGGTGAACCTAGAGGTTCACCCTAGGGAGTGAACCCAAGAATGACTCTGATCTTAATATAACATTAGCAGTGGAATTATTCTTGGGTTCACTCCCTAGGGTGAACTTCTAAGTTCACCAACCAATAGGATTTCATTATTTCAAATTCGATATCTTCTAAAAAAGAAAACAAAATATTCTCAAATTATATTATGTTTTTAAAATAAAAAAAGTAAAAAAAAGATAATAGTTACAGAAAAAAGAATTAAAATATATATATATTTTTAACGTTGTCAACAAAACACTAAACCTTAAATCATAATCCCTAAATCCTAAACCCTAAACCCTTGGGTAAACCCTAAACCCTTGGGTAAACCATAAATCCTTGGATAAATCCTAAACTCTAAATAAAAAAACACTAAAACCTTAATCCCTAAACCCTTGAGTGTTTTAGTGTATAGTGATTTTAATTTAGAGTTTAGGATTTATCCTAGAGTTTAGAGTTTATCCAAGGATTTAAGGTTTAGGATTAAGGGTTTAAGGATTAGGATTTAGGGTTTAAGGTTTAATGTTTAATGTTATGTTGATGATGTAAAATATTTTTTTTTTGTAATTACTGCTATTTTTTTTTACCTTTTAATTTTAAAAACATAATATAATTTGACAATATTTTGTTTCCTTTTTTAAAAGATATCGAATTAGAAATAAAACAATCCTACGGAGTGAACCTAAGAATAATTCTCAACAGTGAGCATACTCATCCCTTTGCACGTCAAAGTGATCCCATTATGTACCCTTTTTTTTTTGTAGCATAAAAGTTAATGCCTGTATTCATGTTATTCTTTCCTTAATCTGTTTATTTCATGTTTAAGAGTGGAGAATGATGATAAGATATTGATACCAATTAACAATACAAATATAATAACTTGTTAATGATCCCACGAAAAAGAGGAAGGAATCAATATTACCGGATGCCGATACCAACACAAACAGAAAATCAATATCGATATCAATATTAGCAATACGAATGTTCTTAACTTGAAAAAGGATAAAATAGAATAGCTCAACATACAGATACAAATTCTTTGGTGACAAAATCGGCTCTAATCGTGGATGTGAAACTCAAGACCTAACAGATAAATCAAAGATCACGTTCTCGTCCATTGTTAACGGCGACGTCTTTTACTTTTTTTTCACCTATTTTCCTTTTATTTTTTTAAATTTTATTTCCTTTTTCTACTATTCTTATGTTGCACTTTAATTGGTATATAAGGTTGAGGTGAATTAGAGACCCAAGTTTTGTTCTTTTTTTTCTTATGATTTTTTTTTGTATCCATAATCAGGAGTCATAATGGGAAATTGCCACAAATACCACATTCATAGTACTACTTTTCATGTTTACACTAACCACTTTTACCCTCACTTTTAATGAAGGGTAAAATACAATTATACCCTTAGGGTTAACTAATCTAGACTTAGGGTTTAGAGTTGAGGGGTGGGTAGGGTTTTTGGAATGTGAAATTTATGATTCTAATAAATATATAAATACTTAAAAAATATATAAAATTTTTTTAAAAATAGTTTCAAACATAATTTTCGTTTTTCAAACAAAAATTTAAAAACAAAAAATAAAAAAAATTCGAAAAAAAAATTAAAAATTTTTTTTTAAAAAAAAGTTCGAATTTTAAAAATTATAATTCGAAAACATAAATTTTTTTAATTTTTTTAATTTTTTTAATTTTTTATTTTTTATTTTTTTATTTAAATAATGGTTTATTATATATATAAATAACAAGGGCATAAGAGTCTTTCGTCACTTAATGAAGAAGGCATTTTTGAAAATGTCTCATTAGTGGTGGTAAAAATGAAAAGTGGTACCATAAAAGTGGTAAACATGTAATTTCCCCAGTCATAATCTATATAAAAAAACTAATAAAACAAATAACCTGGATAGCGTTAAACAAAAAACCATGAACTCTTGATTTGATTAAACAAGTAGCGCGAGACTCTTCATTTTTTTTTCGACAGAAGCTTAGACTAGTATTTTTTTTCTTTGCGTTTACTATTTTTTTGCAAAAATTATTGAAAATTAAATATTTCTCTCTTTATTTATAATCACTAATTAATCATAGTTTCCTAAACATAATCAAATTAGAATATTAACTTTCTAAATTTACATTGAATATTAAAACAAAAACTGACAACTATTTTGTACTTTCCAAAATATATAATTGACATAAATGTTAATTACTTCCTCACTTATTGCATTTTTGTTGGTTATGTAAACAAAATAAAATTTGTAATATATATTATTGGTTAGTAAATATAAAAATTAAACTTAAATATAGTTATCTGGTTTTTAAATTTAAAACTATTACTAAAACCAAAAAAAATTATGGATCCTCTAAAATTTTGGACCATGTTCGACCGTTCCGCTTGCATGTGTAAAAGACGGCCCTGGCTTTACATGTTCTATTATGTTAAAATATTATGGAAAATTTTCCAAAATAGAATAAAAAAACAAACTCTTTGTCCCCTAAGTATAAAACAAACCTAAATTAATCACTTTAGTATAATTTGTTTTAAAATTCCAATCTAACCCTTACTTTATCAATTAACAATTTAAAAACTCACTTTTATATATCAGTTAAAAAAAACATAAATAAATCAAAATCTAATTAAAACAAAATCTAAATAGAAACAAAGAAAAAAAAATCCCCAAATCAATTTAATATAGGGAAATTGCCACAAATAACACATTCATAGTACCACTTTTCATGTTTACACTAACCACTTTTACTCTCATTTTTAATGAATTTCATGTTTACACTAACCACATTTACCCTCACTTTTAATGAAAGGTAAAAGACAATTATACCCTTAGAGTTAACTAATCTAGACTTAGGGTTTAGAGTTGAGGGGTGGGATAGTATTTTTAGAATGTGAAATTTAGGATTCTAATAAATATATAAATAAATACTTAAAAAATATATAAAAAACTTTAAAAAGTAGTTTCAAACATAATTTTCGTTTTTCAAAAAGAAAATTTGAAGAAAAAAATTAAAAATATTCGAAAAAAAATTATAAAAAAGTTCGAATTTGTAAAAGTATAATTCGAAAAACATAAAAAAAAAAGTAAAATAACAAGGGCATAAGAATCTTTTGCCACTTAATGAAGAAGGTATTTTTGAAAATGTTTCCTTAGTGGTGGTAAAAATGAAAAGTGGTACCATGAAAGTGGTAAACATGTAATTTCCCCTTTAATATATGAATTATGTTTAGTTTTATTTTTTGATAATTATAAAAGATTTTTTTTTTAATTTTCTACAATTTGATTTAATGTACCTTAATCCAAAAAAATAAACAAAAATATATCTAAGATTATAATTTTAATTATCTACATATATATTTTTAAATATAATTTAAAATGAATCAATTATTTTTTGAAAATAAATTTTTAGAAAATAAATAAAAATAAATAAATAAAAATCTATTTTTGGTTTTTATTATTTGGCAAGAAAAATAGCCGAAACACATTTTAGGAAGGTAAAAAGATTTTAAAATATTTTTAGAATTTATTCTAAATGAACTTGCCATATTTTCAAAACTATTGTTATTCTTATATGTAGAACGTACATTTTACACTGCGCAGAAACAAGACAAAAAAAATTCATAAGCCGTTTCTGTCACATATAAACGTCTTTATTGTGTCTAGATTTTACATTCTTGAAATTTTAGAATATCTCATAAAAGTAGGAAATGCTTTCACAAAAAAAAAATGTAGCTATCTTTACAACTGGTAGAATTCGCAATCTTCGTATTTAGAAATTTAATTAAAAGTAGATTGTACGTTCTAAAACAAGTAGATAAACTTGTTTAATATGGAATTCAATTTCTATTAACTCATTTTCGTAGAAGATAAAATCTACTTTTCATAGAACATAATTTAAAATTTTAATTTATCAAGTTTTTCAATCCAAAAATACTAGTTTATATATAGACAAAAATGGAAAGGGTAAAAAGAAAAAAAAAGGACAAAAATGGTTTTATATCAAAGGACCAAAAAGATGCTAAATTTTTGTTACGTTTTGGAAAAATTCTCAAATATTACTTCACAGTTTGGTAAATAGTGTGTTCCTCTTCTCTTCAGGTCACATTATTCATACACTGTATGGTTGATATTGATCTTCCGAGATCCCAGTATCTTCCCAAGGCTTTGGAACAAATATCTGCTGACAATGAGGTATAAAAAAAATTTCAAAGCTCACTGATAAGTTACTCTATGCTTTTGAATACTCAAAATAACAATTGGTTGAAATCAATGTTTAGAAAATCGCTAGGCGGTAATTTGACATTTATATGTGAATATTAATTTGAAGAACGCTTATAACAATTGTTTGAACATCTAGACCAGTGGCGGATCCAGAATTATGTTTCATCACAAAGATACATTTAAGAAATTTTTGTAAAAATAGGTGTAGAGGGGAGTCGAACTCAAGTTAGGGGTGTCAAGAGCAAGGAGACTGAACCAGTTTACATGTGTCATCTGTTGCGGTCCTTAACATAACTCATTAACATATAAATTTAGGGGGTGTCAGGGGATACCGCTATGTTTTACATGGATCCACCATTGGTCTAGACCAATTTTTAGAACACTGGTTGAAACTTATATGATTCACTTGCTTCTTTAGAAGTAATATCTATTTGATTAGGGTACCTTTTTTTGTGTAACAATGATGGGTTGAGCATATTAATTTGATATAAATTTTCAGGAAAATAGTCTCTTTATATGGTTTTGCAGCCAAAGGATATGGATGGGTTCTTGGCCTTTCTCAATCAGCTTATCTGCAAGTTCAGCATCTCTGTCCATGTTATACTGGAAGAAGTATACCATGTAGTTGCTAGCTGGATTTTCATTGTAATTCTGATACACTAAAAATGAATCCTTGCTACTGCCAAGTTTAACAATTGTAATTGTAAAAAACTGTTGTTTGTACAGTGTACTGGATAAATCCTTTCACTTCAATGATGCAAATACTGTTGTTTGTACAGTGTACTGGATAAATCCTTTGACTTCAATGATGCAAA
This sequence comes from Brassica napus, assembly GCF_020379485.1. NCBI lineage: Eukaryota > Viridiplantae > Streptophyta > Magnoliopsida > Brassicales > Brassicaceae > Brassica > Brassica napus. The sequence continues at coordinate 11,499,835 of NC_063435.1, read as the reverse complement.
TACTATAAGCATAAGAAACGTAATTCTCTTATCTACCACTTTTTACAGCTGACTTTCTTCCTTCCCTCTGTGTTTGTCTATTATGAACACATGTTGTCTTGTTCGGGAAACTAGTCACTTTTTAGTGTTAAGCTAGATGTACTTCCAACCTATAACCAATTGATGAGAAGTGGATTGACTCATTTATCTTATATATTAGTTATGATCCCTTTCAACTTTCGATGTGAGACCTTTGTCCCTAATACACCCCCTCGAGATGATGGCTCTTTGAGCGTCAATTTTGGAATTTTTGGGCAAGAATCGATGGGCCGAGTTTGGGATGGACCGATAATAGATCGGGTTGGATTGTTGAATCAGACTCTGATACCATGTTAAGTTAGATGAAATTCTGACCTAAAACAAATTGGAGATAAGTGGATTGACTCATCTATTTTATATATTAGTTAGGATCTCTTCTAACTTCTGATGTGAGACCTTTGTCCCTTATACTCAGTTAAACTGATGTATGAAAATTTTGGTAAGGCATTTCTCATGCATCGTCTGTCGGTGACTTTTCCATCAGAACATTGCCCACAAGATGTGGCAGAGTAGTATTACCAAAAATTGCAGGTTTGATAAGTTTTCCTCCTTCAAAACTACCTATATATAGATACAAAAGACTTCCCCCTTGTCATGTTCTTAAACATAGTTTCTCTTTACTTTGTTTGGTATTCATGGTAATGATATTCTAGGCCTCAAGGCATACTACCTCTACCAGTCCCTTATACGAAATATTCGGCTTCAGCAAAACGGAAATCATGTTTTTAGATAGCATCCAAACACATAGATAGTTTCCATAGAAAGGTCTGCCATGTACTGTGAACTCAGAAACGGTTGGTAAGAAATCTCTCTTTTGAAACAGTGGCTTTGTTGATATGCTAATGTTGTATCTCTGCAAGCTTTCTCCAGACGTAAATAGTATTGTCAATGTCTTCAAAATTTGCTTCATTTTTGCTCCATTGGTGCTTCATTTTTTTCTTCAATTCTTCATTTTTTGAAGAATTGAACAATATTTCTTCAAATTTGAAGAAATAGTATTCACTTTTTCATTTTTTGAAGATACATTTTTTAATTACAGATTGGTCCCTCAACTTTAACTTGTTCTTAGTTTTTACTTAAATAAACTATAAGAGCTAATATTACCAATTTACTTTGTAAGTTTTATTATTATTTTATTCAATCAATTAAAAATATTAAATATACTAGAAACATGTTTTTTCCACTTCCAGAGGTTAATATCGAAGAGCATGATAATATTCGTTTTCAAGAATTTTTAGCTCGATTTAGAAGAATTAAAGATCAAGAAGCTCATTTCACTCTTCAGAACAATTTAATTGATCACATGTGGAAAAATATACATCTCATGCTTCCTTATAAAATGTAGTGTTCTTGTGTTATTTATTTATGTTATGTGTACTAATTATATTGTATGATAATGTTTATTTAATACTAATTAGCAATTGTGGAGAAATATTTTTAAGCAAAATAATTGGGTAAAATTAGTAAATTAGTGAAAGTAAAAAATGTTTTTGATAAATAAAGATAAAACAGAAAATGAATATATTTGGAATATTCCTTGTTGAAGAAAAAAATGAAGAAAACTATTGGAGAACATGCTTCTTCATTTTTTGAAGATCTTCATATTTTGAAGAAAAAAATGAAGTTTACCATTGGAGATGCTCTATCTCCAAAAAAAACTCTATTTTGAAGTTTCCAAAACTCTATATTTAAAGTTTAAAGGTGTTCTTCTCCAAAAGCAAAACTTCAAACTCAACTTCAAAACTATTTGTATTTTATAATATGGTCCTTATATTTATCATAACTAATTTGAATTCACAAAACTCTTGTAAATAACTAGCACATATATAAATATATTACAATAATATTAATTAATAAAATATTATATTAAAATATAAATTTTAAAATAAAATAACTTAATTAATATTAAACTTCAAGCAAAAGACCATATTATTCCATAAAATGATTTTCGTAATGCATATATGATATACTAGTGCATTTCGAAGTAAAAATGACTCTCTTCATTTTAATTTCTAGATTAAAGACAAAAATTATTGAAATCGGGTGATATTAATACTTGTAAATACATTAGATTAGAACAAGAAAATAAAAGAAAAACATAAAATATTGCTAAAAGACTAACTTTTATCGATGATATTAATACTCGTGAATATATTCAATATGAACAAGAAAGAATTGTACGAAAATACATCATCATCAACAACAACAACCATCTTCAGTTACACAAAAAAAACTGGACAATATTTTGAAAATTTTGAAAATTCCGGATCAAACTTACTTGACTATTAGTGTTGTTGTAATATTTAAATTTGTGTAATAGTTATGTCTTCATGTAATTTTTTTAAAGTTTTTTTTGTTAAGTTTCTTTTGTATACTGTTGTTATCTAAATTTAGTTTTAAATATTTAAAATCTTATTTTAAAGTTTTATTTAATTTTATGTGTAAACTTAAATTTTGTAAACAAAACTTAAAATATTTATGAGATATAATTTTTATAAGTATTAAACAATAAACAAAAAAATATTTATGAATCATAAATGTGATGTGTAATTGTATGGACGAAAATGCAAATAAAAATATGAAACTTCAAATTTGAAGTTTTGGGTAGTGAAACTTCAATATATAATTTCACTTCTCAAAACTTCAAATTTGAAGTTTTAAAATTTCTTTTTGAAAAGCATAAAACTTCATATTCGAAATTATATAGTATCTTTTGGAGATGCTCTTAACATGCAACAAGGTTCGTTGTCACCCAGGCCCGGCCCGTAAAAATAAAGGGCTGGAAGCAAAAACAGAATATTGGACCTGTTATCAAGTAACTAAAAAAAAGGGGCTCCAGAGATTCAAACCTCTCACCTGAAGCACTCTAAATTCAGGTGTAAACCAATTATGCTATAAAAAATTTGTGATATTTTAAGGCTGAAAAATTATATATTTTATGTAGGGCCGGAAGCACAAGCTTGTGCAGCTTGTACCCGGGGCCGGTACTGGTCAGTGGTCACCATCCACCAGATCAATGTTATTAAGAGCTTGATATAGATTCATACTGCAGATAATGATTACTTTTTCTTTGGTTGCTTCTTTTTCAAACATGCAGTTGTACCTTAGCAAAGTAGTTTACTCGTACCAAAGCATTGTAAGTTCTTCCCGTGCAGCAACTCGAGAGCAGATTTAATTTTTTTATTCCCTTTTGTTGTGGGATTGTGTCTACCTCTCTCATTTTTTTTTGTCGTATCTCCAAAGTTCGATTAATGTAATGAACTTCCATGTTTTTTTGTCCATGAAAATGCTTAAAAAGTAAACAGAGAAACATAAATTTTGAATGCTTTTATTTTATTTTAGTCAAGTTTTAACAAAATAGTGTCATGTGCCCTCTCGGTTAGACCATCATTAACCCTAGTCTCTTAACTGGAGGTTCTTAGCTTCAGTTAAGAGACGGTTCTTAGTTTTTGTTAGTTAAAATGTAAGAGACGGTTTCTTATATTCCGCTAAGAACCCCACCTAAAAATCTCCCCCCCCGATTAAACATGCTCTTATATCTCTTATTAAAGAGACGGTTCTTAGTTTTTCTTAGTTAAAATTTAAGAAAAACTAAGAACCGTCTCTTAAATAAAAGATATAATATTTAAGAGCGGGTTCTTACCTTTTTTAGTAAATAGCTAAGAGACGGTTTCTTATATTCTGCTAAGAACCTCAACCTAAGAATTCCCCATTAATCATGCCGTCTCTTAGCCGAAAAATTAAAAAACAAAATGTCAAATCATGAGTTAAGAATCCCGGCTAAGAGACGACCAGGATTAATCATTTATATTCTTATAGTTCTGTTCTTAAAGGTCTCTTAATCATATTGATTCTCCTGTATTATATGAGTTTAATGTTTATATTTAATAGCATTTGCCTTTGGAAATTTCTGGTACAATTTCTCATCTTTGAGTGACACAGAATGAAGGATGGCTGCGTGTTATACACTCTAATACCAGTCTCTTGCTCACTTGCTGTCAGGCAGAGAACTTTAGGGCTAACGAACTAATTGAATTTTACAAGGTAACTCTTGAATGAATTTTTGTTTCTTTCTAATTTGGAAAAAAATAATTCTTATTTATATTTACTTATTGTTTATGTACAACAAATAGCCATTTTTATCTTTTAAGAAAATTAAGTCTATTTTTTAGTTACTTTTCTAGGTATCCTTTTAGATCAACTCTAGATGCTTTGACTTTAATGTACAGTTGAAAAGGTCTATGATGAAGCTTAGAAGATTATTCCGGCACTTGTACATTTTTACGTGTGTATGCACGAACGAATGTGTTGAAGTTTAAAAATATATTTCTGGCCGCGTGAATTTAAAACAGAAAGGGACTTAACGAGTTTAGTAGTTTCTAAAAACAAAAACAAATACACGTAACGTGATTATCTCAGCTCCATTAGAATATCAATGTAAAATGGACCAAGGTCAAAAGCTATACCACGCTCTGCGGGTCTGCGGCTGCCTCAAGTTTTTTTTTTAAAACTCACTTTCTGAATATTTATTTAATTATATGTTCCTATTTTTCACATATATTTCAAAATCGGGATCTCTTATATTGAAACATCTGAAATGATTCATGATTCTCTCTTCATTTTTTTAAATCGTGTATACACATAAGTTTTTATTCATTTGGCTATTCATGTGGAAAGAAAATACGATTAATGTCATCCAATTCATCTTTTTTTTTCTATTATGACTTGCCGGTCTGATTTAATTAATGCAATGATCTCATTCACATTATTTATTTTGTAATGAAATCCTTATATAGTCAATAGTTAAATCTAGTGCCACTTGAATTTCCAGGTCAAGTTAGTTAAACCAACTAAGTTGGCTCAGTTTGGTTAATTTACAATTATTATTTTGAAATCATATATACCATACCAATACCATCTACATTAAACAAAAATATATGTTTGACTATCACGTATATATAATATGATATATGTAAAATAATTGTATTTTGCCACTTCTCTAGATGCAATTTATAAATATCTGAGTATGTAACGATGATAATATGATTCCAAGCGAAAAAATGTAAATGATAATAGGATACAAAAATTTGTCGAAATTGAAAAATATCTAAGTCACGTGCTAAATGTGTCACTTGAGTGTTACAGTTCACATCCTTGTTTGAATTTTTTGGATCAAAAGGATGTATCAATTTCTCTATAAACAATAACACTAACGATTACCACACTATAGCTTTTCCTTTTTCGATGTATATATAGACTTTTTCCATGATAAACATAATAAAAGCTATATTTTACACACATCTATATTTCGACTTTTAGATATATGAAATTTCCAAGTATCTTTAAAATCAGATAAAAACTCTTAGTAGATATTATTTTTATAGGGCAAATTCCATAAAAATATCCCAACTAAATTATGTAAGATTTTTAATATCCAATTTTTTTCGTTACCCGTTTAATATCCCAACTAATTATTTAGCTCATTTTAATATACAAATTTTTTTAAAATGCCCATTTTAATATCCAAATTTGTTTATTTTATTTAAAATACTAGTAGATTTCAAACAAAATTTTTTAAAAAATATCTAAAATTACAAAATTATCTAAAAAGTTCTAATTTTATTTTCTATTTGAGAAATAAAAGTAACTAAATTTTTTATAATCTTCAATTTTGTAATAGAAGTTTTAAGTTTTAAATATTTTCGTTACCTGTTTAATATCCAATTTTTTCGTTATCCTACTAATTATTTAGCTCATTTTAATATACAAAATTTTAAACAATGCCCATTTTAATACCCAAATTTGTTTATTTTATTTAAAAATACTAGTAGATTTCAAACGAAAATTTTTAAAAAATCTCTAAAGTTACAAAATAATCTAAAAAGTTATAATTTTATTTTCTATTTGAGAAATAAAAGTAACTAAATTTTTTATAACCTTCAATTTTGTCATAGAAGTTTTAAGTTTTAAATATTGAATTTAGTTTGTTTTCTAAAATAGAAAACAAATTTATTTATTTTCCTTCAAAATTAAATTATAAAATGGTCTCCCTAATTTATTTACCTTCTTTCTTAAATATTTAAATAAAATATGAAAATATTAATATTTTTTTCTTGGATTTTGAAGATTTTTAAATTACGTTTGAAACTTATTAGTATTTTCAATTAAAATAACCAAAGTTTAGGTATTAAAAGGAGTACAATTTTAAAATTTGTTTATTAAAATGAATATTTTAATTAATTGGGGTATTATATTGGGTAGCAAAAAAATTGAATATTAAAAAGCTTAATGAAATTTAGTTGGGGTATTTTTATGGAATTTTCCCTATTTTTACAAGGTAGAAGAAATGAGAGATTACTTGAAAATCAAAACTATGGTAGATATTATTTTCAAGAATGGCAATAAATTTGTTGCCCTGTCGCTCTCAAAATATTGTAAAATGTTTAAAAAAAAAATTAATGATAATGAGCAAATTGACCTTAACGAAAAGCTAATCTTCGTTGGCTTCGTATAAACATGTATTTAATGGAAAAGAATATGTTGTATTATCTCATACGGCCACCACGTAGTAACATAAAGTTTTAATTTTGATTCAGAAAATAAAATGCCAAACAAAATTTGAACAGAATTTTTTGCGCATGCAATTATGCAAACCGTATGTTGTGTATGAATTAAAAAAGGATGTTATATATGTATGAGTTATGAACTTATGACACGACAAGAACAGATTAATATGATTTCCAAAAGAGTGAAACAATAATGGCAGAGCAGTATGATTCGTTGATATTTCTATAAGTTTCTTTATCTGTGAGATATAGGTGAAATTATTAAAAACAAACTGTTCTATTTGTTTCTATTGATAATCGAATAATATGAAATAACAAAACATAATTGACCGACTTTTAATAAGGTATAAAAAAATCTCATTTTGCTTTTTAACAACTCAGCCTAACGGAGAAAATATACCATACGATTGTTTTAAGTCAATGGTGTGGCAAAGCCAAAGGTATTGTATTACACATTCTAAATATCCAATTTCAAAGAGAGAAAGAGACATAAAACAATCCAAATGACTATAATTATTGAGAGAACTAACATAGTTTACTTAGCAGAAGCAGCATTCTAGAAGAAAATGAATTTATGTTAACTTAGCAGAAGCAACATTCTTCTAGATGAAAATGAATATATGTTTAAGCAACATCCTTCTAGAAGAAAATGAATTTATCATACATATGCAACCATTCCATTAACAACTAACAAGTGTTTGTAGTAGCCAATTAGCATAAAAAGAATGAGCTGGCTTGAGATAGTCAAAGAAAATTGTAATGGATCTAGAACTGCCTATGAAAGTGTCCTATGCACATTATAATGACACACTAAGCTATCTATTATAAAAAAAATTAATATCAAATTATCATATAACCAACCAAAAAGGCAAAAACATTTGTTTCTTTTTGGTATTTAAGAAATTATGCAACTTAATAAAATAGAGTTTATCTTTTGTTTCAAATATAAGAGTTTGAAACTGAAAATACAAACAAAAATTGAGTCTAAGAAAAATCTTACTCATTTGCATATCTTTTAATTCACAATTAGTTATGCTTAGTGCTGATGTCTCTTAATAGATGTCTTTTTAAGACTACAGACTTTACTTTTGCGAGTCTTCACCAATATCTCACCACTCGCTTCCTCTCTCTCTCTCCAATATCTCAAATAGTCCTTTTCAAAGAAGTTTTTCATCATCTCCTATATATTCATCAAAACAAAACAGTTAAACAATATAGAGAGACAACATCTTCTCAAAGTAACACAAAAAGATAACTTCTCTCAGAAGAAAGCAATGAGATTTTCATGGAAGAACATATGTCTTCCTATAAGCTGCATCAACAACACAAACAAGAAGACAAAAACAACAAACCCATCAAAAGAAAAACTTCTTCTGCTATCCAGACAAACCTCTGTTCGAAGCAGAGTATCCTTGTCTGATTTCAGCAGTTCAACCATATCACTCAACGACTTCTCAAACTCTTTTCTCATAGACATTCACATCTTCACCTACGAAGAGCTCAAAACGATCACACAAGGCTTCTCAAAGCATAACTATCTCGGTGAAGGAGGATTTGGGGAAGTCTACAAAGGGTTTGTTGATGATAGCCTCAAGACTGGTTTGAAATCTCAGCCTGTTGCTGTCAAAGCCTTGAAACAAGAAGGTGGACAAGGCCATAGAGAGTGGCTGGTATTAACTCTTTTTCCATCTGCATATTGACTTATCACATTTAAAATATTATATTTCAGCTCATATGAGAATGTTTCTTGGACATTATGCAGGCTGAAGTTATAATCCTTGGTCAGTTGAAGCATCCACATCTTGTGAACTTGATCGGATACTGCTGTGAGGATGATCACAGGCTTCTAGTTTATGAATACATGGAAAGAGGCAATCTGGAAGACCATCTATTTCAGAGTGAGTTGGCTAAATCATACCAAAAAATTGAAAAATGATTGTTATAGAGAGAAGTATTAATAACAGTATGTGAATGTTTGGTACGATGCAGAGTATGGTGGAGCCTTGCCTTGGTTAACAAGAGTGAAGATTCTGATTGGTGCTGCAAAAGGCCTTGAGTTCCTTCACAAAGAAGAGAAACCTGTCATCTACAGAGATTTTAAGCCTTCAAACATCCTCTTGAGCTCGGTAATTCAGAAGCTTCTCCTCATACTTTTTGCATCTCAATATATCTTTATATCTATGGTAAAATCCCTTAGATAGCATAAAAAAATTATAACAAAAATAGCGCATAAAAATATCAAAAACAGCATTAATTAAAGAATAAATAACTAAATTATTCCAAATAACCTATACATTAATTATACCTCTATTTTTATCATTAAACCTAAATCCAAATATAAAAAAAAAATCTTTTTAACTTTTAGTTAATACTATTTCGAAAGAAAAATTTATGTACTATTATAGGATAAGAATATGACATGTTTTAGTGCTATCGTGCGGTATTTCTCCATGTATATATATTTTTTTTTTCTCATGTCAAATAACTTAAACCTTATATCTGAAACTTACAGGATTACAGCTCCAAGCTTTCAGATTTCGGCTTAGCCACAGATGGATCAGAGGCAGAAGACTCAAACTTTACCAAAAGTGTGATGGGAACAGAAGGCTATGCCGCTCCAGAATACATCTCAGCAGGTTATAAAAAGCATAACGTGAAGGCTACTTGTTATAAAGCACATAGCCATCACACTCTTGGCTAACATGTTTCTTGGTGCGTTTCAGGTCATTTGACAACTATGAGCGACGTGTTCAGTTTCGGTGTGGTGCTTTTGGAGATGCTAACAGCTAGAAAGGCAGTGGAAAAGTACCGGTCACAGAGAGGGAGGAAGCTAGTGGAATGGGCAAGACCCATGTTAAAGGATAACAACAAGCTAGAACAGATCATAGACCCAAGTCTAGAAGGGAGATACTCTTTTGAAGGCATCAGAAAAGCAGCTGAGTTGGCTTACCAGTGCCTGAGCCACAACCCTAAGTCGCGACCCACTATGACCACGGTGGTCAAGACTCTGGAGCCAATTCTAGACCTCAAAGACATCCAAAACGGGCCATTTGTGTACATTGTTCAAGTTGTAGGTTCAAACGAAGTCCATGACGTCAAATGTAAGGATGATGTCAAAGTCGTGAAGGAGGAAGCAAAGGTATGTCCAAAACATCAAGGAGGTCGAAAGAAGAGACGTAAACACAAGGCAATGAGGTCTCGGACCGTGTATTCAGATACTACTTTGTACAAGAGTCTAGGAACCAGTTTATACACCCAAGGGGGAGTAGAGTAAATAATCACACAAAAGATAATTATTTAGTTTTTTTTTATACAGGTATAGATAAGTGAAAATACCATAGGATTTCATGAAATTGTGCAGATGTTGTGATAGAAACGTAGCTTAAAAAGTTAGCTATATTGAGCAGTCAGTTTTCAGTTTTGTAACTTCAGATGTGTAAGTTTCAATTGTGTGCGTGTTCAAAAGGGACAGTACTACTTGGATATTTTCATCACAATGACTTAAAACATCAAATCCTGAATTGACTGTAGTTCACCAACTGAGTTTAAGTGGTGTAGGCTCATTCTCCTTGTCAATGTCTATGAATCTGAATACATACGGAAGCATGTTCCAAATTTCAGACAAAACAGGTTTACATACCTTGGTTATGAAGAAAGACTTCTTAATCTCACCAAACCCCACTCAATGACGTGTAGAAAAACCACAGTCTCAGTCTGTGGTTGCTTACGTCTCCTCTAGTTTTGTACATGGTCCTGATTGACAAACAAGGACAATAAAGCCGCCATTTGGTGGGCTTGTCTACTTCTATATGTCAGTAATAGAAACTGCAATGAATCGTCAAAGTGACAATTTTGCTAAAGAAGAGAAAGAAGCGGAACATTTTAGTGAGATCGAAAACAATTAGAGATCTACTATCTAGTGATAATTAATCCAGGTGCGGTTCATCATGGTTAGAGCAGAACGTCAATCTCCTGCTTGTGGATCAAGTGTTTTCTTCCGAGCTAAAAAAAATCTTAAACGAAAATCTTTTTTTTTTTTTTTTTTTGGCTCAACAACAACAAACTTTATACACTTGCTATTAAAATAAATAAAATATTATCTTTAACCTTTTCAGTCGTCTTATCTAGGATCTTTTGTTTTCGTAGTAACATGAAAAATCCAACATTCGTTTACTCTAACATGTAGTGCCATTAGTTTACATCATCATCAGTTTATTTATCGTTATAAACATGTTATAAAACGTTATAGACAGTTTATAATATTACTTAAAATGATATTGCATTTCTTATAACTTAATTGATTAATATCTATAAATTTTAATTTGTATAACTATCCTTACCAAAACATTCTTACAAAAAAAAACAGCAAAGTGTGATAAAATTTTAAAATAATATCAGAAATTAGTAATTTTAACAAATCTCATTTAAAGTTCAACAATTGTAATACCTTAATGTTTACACTAAATTTATTAATGTTACTAATGTTTACACTTAATTTTACAACATAATCAACTAATAAAGTTTTCGCAAATCCTTGGAGACATACACCAATTGCATCCAAGAAAAAATAAATTAATTAATAAATTATAACAAGTTTTATTTGTCTCAAAAACCTATTTATTTACTTATAGGTTCCCTATATTTGAAATTAAAATTATTCTAAATCGATACGCTATTAGGTACGCCTCTGCACGTGACCCCCGGTTCAGAACTCGGAGCCATCAACTCGTACGGCAAAACTCCGGCCCCACACCTATTCCTACGGCTAGGATCTTTATTCCTCTTCTCAATCTCTTGTTCAATCCGACCGATCTCCGCCGAGAATCCATAAAACGCATCAACAATCTCAGCATCTCCGGTCCAAATGGACGGTTGCTGTCTCTCCCCGATATACTCTTCGTCCGGCGAATGCGTCGATAAAGTATCAACCACCGCCATAAACTTCGTCGTTTGCAGCAAACTCGGCAACGAAGAGAAAAAATACTTTTGCGGATCCTCGACAAAACTAGCGAACTCGGGTTCTGACTCGTCGGGGATCAACTGTCTCATCAACGGTGGTCGGTTCGGGACATAACCTCCGTAAGGGTACTGTCCGAAATTGAGAGCTGCGTGTTGTGCGGAGGCGAGCCAAACTATGGTAGTGATGATGGAAACGAGGTCATCGACGGTGGAAAGCTCCGGCCACCAGTCGGCGTCGCGGTGATCGGCGTGACCTACGTTGATAGACTCGGAGTACCAGGCTTGGAGCTCTTTGTCGGTTTTGACTAGGTTCGGGTTTGGGTAATAACGTTCCACGTAGGTTCGGACCCAGGTTTGGATCGCTGACCATAACAAGAGACCGTCGTTGGCGTATGGGTAATCTTCGACAAGTAGTTTAAGCCCATGTGGTTGTGTTGGGTCAGGAACAGCCATTCCCCTGAAAATCAAATAAAAAATAAAAAATAGTTAGATCATATAATATAGTGTTATGTGCACTAGAGTTTGTTTAATACTATGTTATAACAACTTATTGAGACATTACCTTCGGATGAGATCAGCAGGGAGGCCTTCCATATCAAACCGCCACTGATTCTTATACGCAGCTGCACTGATCTCCAGGCCGTACTGACCAGCTGTGAAGCACGACTCAATCACACCATCCGCGCTAACCAAAGTCTGTCGAGCCACGGCATTGATCTCTAGAGTGTACCTCATGTGAGGGTCCAATAATTTGTATATCGGGTGCAGAGCGCTTAATTGTCTATGAGCAGATAATATAAACGGCTCCAAACACGCATGGGTACGTAACCAGTGGTTCACAAGCTGGTGGACGCCAGCGTCATTGGACCCAACATGGGCTTTGGCTAGCTGCCACGTCCAGTGGGAGGTTGCGTCTATTGGTGGTGTGACAACGCGCTTGGACTTTGGGAGGCTTAGCTCGATGGCTACAGGCTTAAGTGTACCGAGACGAGTCAAGAACAATATGGTTCGAGTCGCGTAAGCCTTGCGTCCATCCAACGCGTTGATTCGGTCTAAAAATGGTAAGTATGTGTCGTGGTAGTCCACCATAAACAAACGGTTCGTCTCCAACGCCTGAAAATTCAATTAAAAATGAATTAATGATTTAGTCAAAATTGTTTTCTTTTATGTTTATGTAATCTAGATATATATTCGTACTTGTTGTACGGACAAGCCGTCAAGGTGACCGATGATGTGGTCTTCGGTGAGAGCAGAGTCTAGATGTGAACCGTAGATCTCGCGGTCAAGATTGCTGACCGGTGGATAAGTCGTGACTCGTTCTATATTGACTGGGTTGATCCCAGCTATGGCTTGGCGTGCGAACTCGTCATCTCGAAGCCATGCGTATTTATCCTCTAAATTAACATTAAAGGTAAAAAGAACCATTAGATAAACTAAACTATGCTATAAGATCTAAGTATACAGTTTATAGAATTAATATAAACAGAAACGCGCTTTTAATTGAATTATATGCTCAAACTAATGTAACTACTACCAGCCAAATTACCTTTTAGGTGAATTAATAAATAAATGAATTAAGCACGTGAAGCATGTTTCTTTATTCAAGGAAGTTCCAGTGTTGGTTCCAAATAGTCAAGTACATAGAACTACATTTTTTTCCGATTAGTTCATAATTAAGCGGCATGTGAATATGTGGTGATGGCACATGTGTAAGTTAACTAATGAACCTCCAAAGATCAAAAAGAAAAACGCCTTAATGATAAAATTAAAAGATTTAACTAAATATTATTAGAAGTAAATGAATGTGCTTACTTGAAACTATTTTGGGAGTATCGTATCTGAGCAACCCTTCGCTAGATTTTTGGAGGGTAGTGACGATCTTAGGCAAAGGGAACTTCTTGAACATATCATCTTGAATCCCTAACTTGAGAAGCAAGCCTTCTTTATAGAGACTATCAATCTCACCGAAGTTAGCAAAGTCCTCAGCCAAAATACTAGCTTTCAGTGAAGGTACAAGGTTATGTAAAACCGCCTTAAGCCTACACGCAGCAAAAGTGTTCTTCTTAGACTCCTCAAACTGCTCATCTCGCGGCACATACATCGGCAATGGTTTCTCTACTCGTCTCTCGGACACTAGGTCGGTATCTGTGGAACGCCGGCCGGTTCGACAGCGTCTAGGGTAAGGAAACTCACGACCACCAAACACCGGACGGGCTAGTTCTGTTGATATGTCGGGATTACCTATGTCGTTGTAAACATCAAAGTCGTAGATTCTGTCTGATAATTTTCTTTCTCCTTTACCATTTCCTCTTAGATTTTCCAACTCTTGCTCCCTTAATGTTCTTAGACCGGACGGTGTCTCGCTAGGCAAATAAGGCTGCACAATTTTATAACCACATTTAATTTTCAGACCAAAGTATGTAGTTGAAAGTCACGGTAGTTAATTAAGACGAGTTTTGGACCCACCATGATATTACTATATGATATAGTATAATAATAAATTCACATTTAACAGCTTTGTTGATGGTATTTGATTAGGAGTTAATTAATTACCTGATTAGTGAAGAAAATACGTTTTGATGGATGGTCATTTTGGGATTGGACCCATGAGTTACATGGAAAGTGAACAGGGCCACATGCAAAGCCTTCTATGGTGATGTTTTCAAGGAAGAACTCTTTTTGGTGTTTGTTAGTCACCGTGATGGCTCCCGGCAAACCAAAGGCCGAGTCCACCGTGAACTCCGCCGCGTAATGGACTTTCTCCGCTTTTGAATTTGATTTCTTTGACCAATCTTTCAATACCGCCGGTTTACTCTTCTTAGGCTCATTCGTTTCTATTTTTAGAAATTTATTTGGGGAGAAAATAATCAAAAACTATACTAAAAATAAATAAATTATTAAAAATTAAAATTTAACTTATAACTTACTTGGATCAACTTGAATGCTGATAAGCTCCAAGACAACGTTTCTACCGATTTTGTCGGTAAAAGCATCTAAATGCTTAACCAAAGTCTCTTTAAAGTCTTCTTTGTTCTTGTTCCTCACCGTTACAACTGCTCTCACCTTAAATTGAACCGCCTTCTCCACCTCCTCATTTTCTTGGTTTCTACCAAGTGTTTTAAAACGCAGCGTTTTAACCAAATCTTCGCTGATTGCCGCCACGACACCGCCGGAGATAGCAGCTTTCATCGGGCTCAAGTCAAAAGGATTGATAGATAATTGCGTTCTCTGTGTCTTCTTCTTGATGGAGAGACGAGACTGAAACGGAGAGGAAGCTAGTGATGATGATCTCTCAAAGATGAGACGAGAACCCATTATCTCTTTAGCTAGAGCCATTCCACAAATGAATTTAATTAGTACAAACTAATGATTGAATCTGAGGGTTTTTGTTTCTTGGAAGTGATAAGAGATTGCAGAAAAAGGTTAAAGCTTTCAAGAAGAAGTTGAGAGCTTTTGTTAGTGCGTTCTGATTACAAATAATGTGCAGGCGACAGCTATTTATATGCTTTAGCTTAGGGAGAGAGAAAGCTTATTCTCAGTCCACACGTTTTTTTAATTGGAATATTCATAGTTTACCTAAGTACGCTGATTTTTAAAAAACAAGTCTTAGATTTTCTGAATAATACGGACATGTTCAGCTTAAACTTTTCATTTATTTTTACTGATAATTTATATTTTTGAAACATATTATTTAGAAATTTAGAATGATTTGCGTCACGAAAGTGTAAAGTCTGTATTCAGCATAGTGAGAGTAAACATTTAGTTCACCCCCTAAATTATACTCTCTCAGTTTCATAAAATCCACATTCTAGAAAAAAGAATTATTTCAAAAAGATATATTTTTCACTTTTTCAATATATGGTTTAATAAAAAATTGTAAATTTTTAAAAAATAATGGTGTTTATAGGATTTCTATTGGTTAAAAATTATGAAAAATTGTTATTCACAATAAAAGTGCATTTACAATCAAGTTTTAATATGTTTTTTAGTATATGTGAAAAATCTAAAATATGTATTTTTTGAAACGGAAGGAATAGTAATCCTTTGATTATTTAATTTTTGAACTGATTAAAAATATTAATCTTTTTTCTGACAAAAAAAATATATTAATCTTTTAACTTTTAATTCATAATTGTTTCAAGCTAGGACCGGCCATGGCAAGATAGTATTTTGCTTTAACAAAGTTAACAAGACTATTTTTGGTCAGAAACAAGAACATCTTTTTATCAAAAAAAAATCTTGTAATTGAGTCAAACTGAGTTCCGAGTCAGACACAAACGCGGCTGAATAAGGAAGCAAACGAGAAAGTTATAGTAATTGACTAAGATGCTTATATCTGTAGAGTGACATATTTACCCTTGATATTTCCGTAAATGGTGATTATATCCCGGGATCGTCAAAGAAAGTTGACCATGGCTTTTAATGAATTAAAGAAACACCACAAGTGCAGTAAATTAATAATTCGATATCGGCTTTTGAAGATCGGTTTGTGCTATAGTTTAAAACAGTGGATGTGATATTTTACAGCGATACATACATAAGAGCTACAGCCAAATAATTAAAGGTAAAGTCAAAAAGAAAATTAATAATTTAAAGGTAACCCCAAATGGCGATTAAATCTTTGGCTCGCCAAGAAAGTTGACAATGTCTAGGACATATAAAAATGGAACATGTGCGCATTATAAAATTACTATTGATTGTGTAAAAAATGTAACAAAAATGGGAGCTGTATATATGCATAACGTAATGTAAGCACTAATTAAAAGTCATAATCGTGATGTATAATCAATCAATCGTGATAAATCACAAAGCTAATGTACATGCATATGCATGCAAGATAATGTTTAAAAAGTCCAAAAATATCGGCGATATATATATTTCACTTATCATCTAGAGCTCGCTTTTCTTCTCTCTAATTTTTAGATTAGTTTCCTTTAATATAGTTAATTAATCAGGGTATCTGATTCGTGTAAGGAATTCTATTGCAAATCACAAACGCAAACACATATGTCTATGCCTAGTTTAGTTCAACTGTCTGTATAAACTAATCATGCTCACACTTTGTATGAATATATAATATTTTCCCGCACACTTTTAAGAAGATAGAATCTCTACGTATAGTTTTCAAGGAAGAAGAGTCTAGAGTAGTGTTAAGTTGTTATAGCCACCATTCCGGTACGACAAGTTGGTCACGCGCCGCCTCTTGGGTTTGGCCAATATATAGTCGCTTTGTATGCATGTAGTTATTAGTTTGAAAAAAGTTTCCTAGTTACACGAAGTTTACATTAATATGGTGAAAACCATCTAGTGTATGAAAATGTGTCAACAAGTACACAAAGTTTATGTTAATACATGTCACATGTACGAAGTAAATAATAATATGGTGCCAACATCACAATCGGATTTAATTGATTTTAAGCTAAGTAAATGGGGTCAAAAAAAAAAAGGTGTCAATCCGTAATTTACTAAACTTAATGATTTATTAATTTTAATAAACTTAATTGATTTTGTTAATAAACTTAATAATTTATTAAACTTACTTAATAAACTTAATAAATTTATTAAACTTATAAAAATTAATAAATTTATTAAACTTAATAAAATTAATCATTTATTAATAAACTTAATAAACTTAATCATTTATTAATAAACTTAATAAACGTAATCATTTATTAATAAAATTAATCATTTAATAAACTTAATAAATTTGTTAAATTTATTAAATTTAATAAATTATTAAGTTTATTAAGTTTAATAAATTTATTATGTTTAATAAATTTATTAATTTTAATAAATTTATTAAGTTTATTAAGTTTAAGTTTATTAAGTTTATTAAATTATTAAGTTTATTAAGTTTAATAAATTTATTAAGTATAATAAATTATTAAGTTTATTAAGTTCAATTTTATTAAATTAAAAAGTTTATTAATAAAATCAGTTAAGTCTATTAAACTTAATAAACCATTAAGTTTATTAAGTTTAGTAAATTACGGATTGACCCCATTAACTTAGCTTAAAATCAATTAAACCCGATTGTGATGTTGTCACCATATTATTATTTACTTCATACATGTGACATGTATTACCATAAACTTCGTGTAGTTGTTGCACATTTTCATATATTGGATGGTTTCCATCATATTATTGTAAATTTCGTGTAGTTAGGAAACTTTTTTCTTTTATGAAACTTCTTTAAAGCTTCTAGTATATACTTATTAGTCGTTAACAACGCCTACTTATAAGAAGAGAAACATATTAGCGTAGTCGCGCCTTTGTATTGAGCCTCCAAATTTTAAAACTATTTAGTATAAAGAAAGTTGTGAATATGTTAAGTTTGTGTATGCAAAAAAGAAAGAAAGAATATGTTTAGTTTGTGCTTTAGATTTCATTGACAACATTCAAAAGTTTTTCTTTGAGAATTCAGCGTAGACCACCATATAGACGACTAGTCTACCATTGCATTTTAGTTCAAATTTAGTTTTTAGACTAGGGACAATAACACATGAAAGAGGCCTTAAAACATAAATCATATATGTATCATCAAACGTAGCAATGAAATCGAACTTAGAGATCTAACTAACTACGTTTGGGGAACATAACTGAAACATCATTGAGCTAGTGAAGCGAAAGATATATTTGTAAATGTTTTTTCCAACATTTTGCACCTGTATATGTATTTTATTAATTCATTTTTGTTAAATATTATCCGTATGACCAATTTTTTTTTCAGGTGTGCATGGCGGAAGCATGGTCGTATGTATTAATGTTTAAGTAACAAGGCTTTCTCTCCGTCTCGTCATGATGAAAATTCTATCCTACACATCGCTATGACTTCAGAGGAAGTTGTAATCTACAAAGTCGAATATAAATAAATATATGAATTGAAACACAAACAGCTGTATGCTAATATTTATTTTACCCAATACGTACGTTGTCTCTAACTTGACAATTCAAGGGTTACATTTGAATAAAATTGTCGCCCAGTTGAATAATTGACATGTTTCATTATCGTGGATGCGTATGTAGACAACGCAAGATCTAGTGCTCTTCTTATTTGCTATTTGTTATTTAAAATTAAAACGAGTGAAATGGCTAAAAAGATCATCCATGCATGATACGCACTCGATTCCGATCCTAGCTTTAAATCCACATGACATCAACTTTTTGTTTATCATCACTCGAATAGAGTACTAAACTTTAAAATTTTAGTTTTCACTACTGTGAGTATTTCTCAAAAGTGATCTCCCAGAAAAGGTTTGTTTCTGAAAGAATTTAGAAAAAACTAGCTAAGTATGCCTATAAGAGAGGCAAAGTTGCACTTGCACACCGTCCGCGAAGTAGGGCTCCAAAACATACGTAACTAGCAAAAATATGGTAATTAATTATAATTTTAAAGAATAAAATTAGCACTTCCCTCGTATTAATTATAACTAGGTAATAACCCGCGTCTTGCACGGGATGTGATTATTAGTTTTGTTATTTTTAATAAAAATACATTAAATCTGTTTAATCTGGATATTTGTTCGATTTTCGGTTTTTTGTTTTGTTTTTAATCTTCTAAAATATAATTATTATTTTAAATTAATATTCATTTTAGTTTATTCGGTTAAAATGTTTGATTTTTTTGTTTTTTCGGTAAAACAAAAATTAATATTATTTATTTATTTTCATGTTATGAATTTTAGATAGTCATCATGTCGAACCAATAGTTTCTAAACAGATAATAGTTTAAGAAAAAGAAAAAAAAATTATTAAGACAAATCATTTCACTACAATTTGGTTGGTAGTGAAAGAAGCATTAAGAAAAAATATTTCAACTTTCAAAAAAATTAGATACTTTAGTTGTGGTGAAAACTTAGTTACAATGTGCTCACATCAAGGTGCAAATATATGTGTATGTAAAAAGTATATAAAAATAGTTGACAAATATATAAAGATATTGTTAATTAATATTAAATGACATTTTTGTTCAAAATAATACATGAAAGATAAAATTAAAATAAATTTAAAATAAAAAAAGCCTTGACACTAGTCATTTTTTCATATAAAGAAGATAAAATTGTATCCGTAAATAGGGATGGACACAGATCGAATATCTGGGTATTTGGAAGCATTCGTGTCGATTCAATCTTTAGCCACCTAGATATTTGGTGACTCGGATATCCGAAAAGTTTTAGAATTTTAAAGAATATCCGATTTGATCCGTAAATAAAATAAAATTTTAAAAATAATTGAAAATTTTAATAATAACATTTTATTACAAAAACAAAATATTATTTAACTTTTAAAATTCTAGTACCTAATATAATAAATTTAATTCATAAAAATATTGTAAAACTGATATAAAGTATAATATATATAACATATATATATATATAATTCTTTACATATATGTATATATATGCATATAACAGATTGAATTAGATATATGTTCCTTAAAATATTGGTATTTGTGATTTGCGTCTTTTTGGATATTGTATTTTAGTATTTGATTTCTTTTGTAGAGTTACGGATATCCATATTTTTTGGTTCAAGTCGAAACGGATAACGACTCGAATCAAAATTTATGAATATTTTGTTCAACTTTATTCGTAAAAAATAATAATAGATATAGTTTGGCTTTTGATTCGTTATCTATTTTTATTCGAACCGGAAAATTTAAAGTTTTATTGGAATCATGAATGTGAGTTTTATATTTAAAAAAAACGCAAAATATATAGTATGAACACATTTATGAATATAGTGTGAACACATTAGTATATTTATTATCAAATCATTGTAAGGCTGCCACGTGTCTATTAGAGTGTGAATGTATTTATTACAATGCTTCTCTTTTAATATATAAGAGATATGATTAGAGCTTATACCCACATGTTATCTCCCACCGGCGGAGAGATTGTTTTTACTCGCATTTATTCACCGGTTATAAAGATTTGAATCTCAGATCCAATTTTCTTAAACAAGAGAAATGACATACTTATTGTGGTTCATTATCAATGTAAGAGCTACGTACATTGGATTTATAGTGGTTCTTTGTCAATGTAAAAGCTACATCAAATTTTTACTATTATTAAATCTAAGTTTATAATTTCTTTGTCGGTGACCAAAAAAAAAAAAAAAATTCTCTTTGTCTCACTCTATATCAAAGAAATGTTCAACAATTTGAAAAAGATCGATGAAATTATACAGGGAACGTATACATGCAGATATGAAATATATATTTGAAACATCTTTAGTTACCTAAACCCTTCATTACTTATATAACTCTTTTTTTATCAGCATGAACAATGTAAGTTGAAAAATCTTTCTTAAAGTCAGCGACAAATTAACATCCATAACTCAAGTTGAGTGTGTTAGTATCCTATCTAATGGGATGCGTGTTTCTTGCAAAAGGCTTCACTTGAATGTGTCAACTATGATTAACCTGTGATAGTTGATTACTTATTAGGTCTCCGATTTTTTTAAACAGTGCTAAACTTACGCTAGTTTTTGGAATCCGTAAAAAAGTCAGAGTTTCTTAGATTTAAGTGTGATTCTGATCTACATGCACGTAGCAGTCCGGAGTTGTTTAGAACAAACCATGCTCGGATAGAATTAAATATGCACTTAAAATTCAGATTAGAATGTATCAGATTCAGCTGACCGGTTTGAGATCTCTAAGGTCATCTATATTATATCTCACCAATTTTTTCACTATCAAAAATTTATTAAAAAGGAAAATAAAGAAAATATGGAAAAATTAAGAAACGGTCTAGATTGGAAACTTTCGCAAAATTATAAAAGATTAATGATTTATATGTCACATTCTGGTAGTTCAAACCTGTATATTTTACAAACTTTAATTAACAATTTTGTTCTGTTTTAAATTATTTTCCAATGAATTTTCTGTTTTAGAAAAGAAAAATGTGAGCCCACTGGAACCACTTGACACCTTCCCATGAATTTATTAGAAATATATTTGGAAGGAGAAGAGCAATAAATTCTTTAATAAAAAATTCTTTTCCCCGATTAACATTTTCTAACTTGCTATCCTTGAAACAAAATATTGAAAAAAGGCTAACCAAAAGGAGGAAGTGTTGCCTCCTACCATAGTTATAGAGATTGTAACTCTTTAGATACTTTGAATCCCAACTTGCCAAAGCGAAGTTTCATAGATCAATAATGGTGATGTCAAGGATCAAATGGGTATTGAACGTGCAACATAAGTATCTCGACCTTACCCGACTTTGGACAGCTTCATGTATGAGAGACATGATGATCTCTTTGATCCGTTTTGAGACAGACTGCTTAGATCTAGTGGATATAACTACAAATCCGATGAATTCGCCAGTATTCGTTTCAAAGATTGATGACTTCCGCAGTCTACATGATAACTTTGAGAACATGAACTTGTTTCATATCTCTTAGAATAGAAATAGTCGGACGGACTTGTTAACGAAAGATGCTAGGAATAGAGAAATTACTTTTATCCATATAGATAAAACACAATCAAATGGAAATGGTCTCCGGAGAAACGTTTTGTCTTACCAAAACTTAGTCTAGTTTAAGTGAGTAGATGGCAATTTTTTTTAAAATAATTTTATTATATCATTATTATTATCCAACGATCAGCTTTTGTCGAAAATCCATCAAAAAAATGATTTATGAAGAGTTCTTAACGGATTGACTGTTTGGAATAACTTGTTTTTTTTTTTGCAGTGGCCGTTTTGTGTAGCCATCTTTTTTTTTGTGAAACACGTGTAGACATCTCTAGAACTTAAAACTTTCAAACAAATCTGAAGGTTACTTCTGAAATCAATCATGGACTTCGAACCAAATTTGTAACGAACTAAAATAAAATGATGTAAAAATTATTATATTTCAAGTTTCTTGTACTATCCAATGTATTCATTATGTGCAGGCACTCGGGCTTTGTTCGCTAATGCCTATGGGCTTTGTTCTGAAATCAATTATACACAATACTGTTATATTCTCTTTTTGACAAAATAAAAAGAAAGATTATATATTTTTGCATATGTAAATAAGTTCATTTTTGTGCAAATGGAAATTAAAAGTAAATGACATAGACACGAAAAAAGAAAGAGCCCAAGTGACAGAAAACATGGGACGGCAGACGCATGACTCCATTATTTTACGAAATTATTAGTTGAACTAATCATAAAAAGTTAAAGTATCAAAGCCAAGCTCTTATCATAATGTATGTACAAGAGTCAAAGCCATCCCCAAATGTAACAGTCAATACACTCAAATTTCCAACTTTATTGACACTAGCAATTGAAAATGCTTTTAAGTAAATTTACATGTTTCACTTAATTACAGATCTCCACAAACTCATCATGACATATAAATATAATCGCGTATTAGATCAGTTTTCTAGTCTTACAAGGTTCTCAAAATCTACACAAATTTTTAACATGAATCTCTCAAAACAAATCTTTGTTTCGTTTATACTCCTTATGATGTTCCAGTCTCTCTTCTTCTTTTATTCACTTCCCTTATCACTTCAACTTCAAGCATAATGTTTCAAAAAAGTTACATCAAATTAACCCACACCAGAGCCAGTAATATAATGTACAGAGTGATAATTGATGATAAGTGAAAAAAACTTCCCTAGTTCCAAAAGCAACCGAAGGAAATCCAACATATCCAGTTTAGACTAAAACAAATAGCAATAAATCAAAACCCATATTGAAGCAAACAACACATCCTAAGAAAACATTAGTAAAACGACAATAGATGCTCGGTAAGAAGATATTAGATACTTCCTACCAAAAAAAAAAGAAGAAGATATTAGATACTATAGTAACTTCTAGACACGAAACATAGAAAACAAAACTTGGAGTTCAAATTTTCTGTTTGCCTAAAGTTATTGTTAACTTGATACTTTCAGACTTTCAGTAAACATATATAGAAACTTGTGTTGTGTACGTTTTACATTTACATCTTCTAAATGTTTTTGTTCTTTCGGTTTGATTATATTCTGTATAGCAAGTTGAAGGAAAATATACTCGTTAAGTAATCGAAATGTCGAAGCAATGTAGTTAGCCAATATGTGAGCGCTTACACGTTACAATTATGCTCAAATATGATTCTTATTTTGGATTTATCATGATAGAATAAGTTTCAAGTTTGGATACTATTCTTTTAATACAAATGATAGTTTAGTGAGTTAGTGAAAATTAGACAACCAACCCATCTAATTGAATTATAAACAAGAAAAAAACAGCTCAAAACGTTTTGTATATGTAAATTACCTACTCATACGTTGCATTATAGCCCTTCTGATCAAAATAAGTGAAAGTTGAGACCCAAAAAAAGAAAGAAATTAGTGAATTGTCTAATGGCTTAAAGAAGCACCTTATTCAATTTCTATTTTGTGATAGAGAATCATCATGAAGATAACCAT
The DNA here is from genome assembly GCF_020379485.1 of Brassica napus. NCBI lineage: Eukaryota > Viridiplantae > Streptophyta > Magnoliopsida > Brassicales > Brassicaceae > Brassica > Brassica napus. The sequence continues at coordinate 11,475,826 of NC_063435.1, read as the reverse complement.
GGCCCTACTACTACTACCTTCGATGGTTTTTGTTCATACATGTCTTTTCAATATGATACAAGTAGTAAGAATATCCTGTTATATCATCAAACTTTAATCGAATAGTATCAACATTATTTGTTCTTGTTTAACTACTAAGCACACAACGACAAAGTTATTAGCAATTGGGAAGAATCAAGAAACAAAGCAAGACTTGTACATTTTAAGCATTTAGCAAAATCTTTCCACAGGTAGGCAAATCCGGCAAAAAAAAACACATACAGAGACCAATTTTGGTTAATGACGAAAACTTACAATCTGAAAACCGGATCCTTACTAGGTGGTGGTCCTTAACCGCGGTTATCACCCGGTTAAAAACTTATTTTCTACCAACGTTGAGCTTTTAGGTCAAACTAGCGAAACAGCTATCAGACCTAGACAAAACATTTGGAACACAATCATCATCTTCATCTTTAGAAGGACTACTAGGCATCGATCTAGGCATTCTTGGAGAATCCAAGCTTCTTCTCAAGATCTGTCTCATCGCAGAGATCAGGTGTCCAGTCGGATTAGGAGGTGGGCTTGAGCATTTGAACTTGTAACATGTGTTCATATGTCTTGCCATAGCTTCCTCTGGAGTTAGCAATCGTTTAGTTCTTATAACCTCGTACTTCACAGCTTCAGAACAAAGACCACAGATCCATTTACCCATGTAACGTCCTCTGATCATCTCTATGTACGATTGAGTACACTCCTCGGTTAATCCGCAACAGTCACACGTCACAGGCTCTGGCTCGTCGCCTGAGATTTGTGTTGTCGGTGCTTGAGACGGCGGGTGAGAGGCGATCATGACCTCTGGTGTTGAGATTAGCATCGTTGGATCGCTTAGTAGACTTGTGGTCATGGTTTCTTGATTTAAATGCCTGTTCAAAGATCATGATCAACAACAAGTTAGAACCAAATTTAAAGTTCTTGATAACAAAGAAAAAAAAAATCAAGAAAGTAGTAAAACTTGTACCGAAAGAGATGAGAAGGTAATCGCAAACTCGCTTATGATCTTCTGAAACAGAGGAAATATTTGAAAAGAAAAACTCTTTTTTTTTTTGGTTTTCTTGAAGTGATTTGATTACTACTATTATCTTTCGTTAACCCACTCTCCGTCTTCTAGGCTACCTTCTTCACCAAGAAAGATTTCACAAAACAAAACCATTGCAAGAATAATAAATTAAAAACACACAAGTAAATTTATTTTTCCTTGGCTTTTCTCTTTATATCAAAATATATAGAAAGTTACCCTTTCTTTACCACGCAGAAATTTCAGAAGGAAGAAGAAATATTTGGAGAGAGAGGAGGTGCAGGCGAAGGAGAAGCAATGATTGGTGTTTTAAAGGTAGAAGAAGCTGTGGCAAAAGCAAGAAGAAGAATAGTATAAGCCACGTCAGATTCTTTGATATTCTGACAACTTAATCCTCACCGTCTATCTGGTGTTAAGCTAGCTGGCGACGAAACCGACTTCCAAATATTTTCACACACATAAAAACGTTAATTAAATATTTTAATAAGCTTTTTTTTTTGAATTGGAAATAATAAGCTTATTTACTTGAGCCGTTTAGGTTTGGTTTCCATTTGACTAACTAAGCTAATCAGACACCGCCACATAGTCTGTGCTGCCGTTTCCAACCAATTTTATTGTTCAACTATCCACGAAAACAACATATAGTAATAGTATAATCACGGCATTAATTTTGCTAATATTTCAATTATGTATTTCCAAGTTTTGAGTTTAAATCTTGAGGCGGATTTTGAATTTTTATGGGTTAGTTTGTAATTTTGAAGATGTTTCTGAATGTATGCGAAAATAGTTGTAAGACCAAGTCAAATGTGAAAACCTCCTTTATTGGTTTAACTAAGGGTTAATTAATGTATCTACATTAGGAGGTCTAGGTTTCGAATCCCAGCAAAAGCAAATTATGCAGATTTATGGAGAAAAACATATAAGAGATCTTCGGCATGGTACAAGGAGTACTGTCAGGTATGAATTTCATAGGACGGTTCAAGATGATGCAGTCAGCGTGAATCCTCATAAAACAGATAGAATTGCCGGCTATATAATCATCATGTAATATTTCTCATAGTTTGTAATATCATAATTAACCATCGATAAAAAAAAAACCAAGTCAAATAATTAATTGCTAGTTAATTACGTGTTACTTATCATTTTATCAACTTTATGCCGCCAATGCTCTAAAATGCGGTGGCTTAACCGGTAGCCAATTATTGATTAGATACAATAATTGACACAGTTATTGACGAGATCATAAACCCTGATTTTTAGTATGTTTTTGCAAGAAACCTTATGCATAATTTCACTTAAGAATAATTTATAATATACTTTCTCTATTTCAAAATGTTCTAAGGTTTAGAGTTTTCACACATGTTACAAAAATATTTTAATTTTTGATTATAAATAGATTATTTTTGTAATTAACTATTTTCCACAATTTTTAGTCAATCAAAATTCAAAAACACAATTATTCTAGGGATTTTTGCCAAAACTAACCCACAACTTGATTTTAATCCCAAACCTATACTCAAACTTGAATCAAATGCAAAACTAACCTAAAAGCCTAGTGAAATTACAGCTCAGCCCCTTGTGACCAAACAAAAAAACAGAAGCCATTTTTACGAATATAGCCCCAGTAAATCGTCTGAGTCGTCTTAGATGTTGGAAGTCGTCTGGACGACTGAAGTTTAAGTCGTCTGGTACCAGTTTATTTTAAAAATAATTTATAAATCTTGTAAAAAAATATTTTGATGCGTGAAAAATAAAAATCAAGTAATTATAAACAGTTTTAAGTGATATAAATTAAGATATGATAAAATTGATTTGTTTTGAAGATAGATGAGTGGAAGTAGTGAATCATGAAATACTTTGGTTTAGGAGTTTGGCAAACATATGTTGTAGTATTGTATGTATTGTTAGGGTTAGATTTTGGAAAACTAAAATGTTTTTTTCAAAAATTAGTTTTCACCTATATGTGTTTATTTCTGTGTATAGTAAACACTTTTCAAGTTTGATTTGGTTTTATGAAGTGTTTAATTAGATAATTAAGTTTAGGGGTTATGTTTAGGGTGTGGACGACTTATATTTCAGTCGTCTGTTGAATAATTTACTCGGACGACGTATATTTCAGTCGTCCACATCATACCGAACCTTTAATTTTACCAATGTACGTTTTAACCTAGCCGGATCATTTTACTCGGACGACTTACATTTCAGTCGTCTGGTGAAGAAATTAAAACAGACGACTTACATGTAAGTCGTCCAAATATTCCCGCCTAAAATTTTTAAAAAAAATTATTTTCCCGCTTAAATAATTTAAACCAGACGACTTACTTGTAAGTCGTGTGGAAAATCTTCTATTTTAGTTTCCCGCTAAAAATATTTAGTTTTCCGCTAAAAATTTTAAACTCTTCTGGACGACTTACATGTAAGTCGTCTGTTTTAATTTCTTCACTAGACGACTGAAATTTAAGTCGTCCAGGAAGTCGTCTGAATCAAAAATATTTAACCTAATTGGATTTTTTGTCTCCCTATATAAAGAAAAATTTACATATTCTCTCTCCTCCTCTCAAATGGCTGCAACAAAAATGCAATGTTCATCATTCTAAAACTCTCCAACCTCTCTCTAATCTCTTTGACTTGAAAACACCAAACTTTATATGACTTTTTCAGTTTTCTCTCATGTATTTCTTACTAATCTATCTCTTTTGCAGGTTTTTAATCAAATGGTACTCATCTTCCACTAATTTAAAGGTAGATCTATTAATTTTAGATATGTATTTTTGTGTGTTCTATAAATGTAGATTTATCTAATATTCCACTCATTTTCTCTATTTTTAAGTCATTTGAACATTTTTGGATATGCAGGTTTTTCAGATCTGGATTTGATATACAGGTTTTTCAGATCTGGAAGACTTCTGGGACGACTTACCTGTTAGTCGTCTGGAAGTCGTCTGGAAGTCGTCTGGACTTCTTGGAAGTCTTTTGACAAAGTCGTATGGACTTCCAGGAAGTCGTTTGGACTTCCAGGAAGTCGTCTGGATTTTTCTGAGCGTTTTGGTAAGTTCTTATGTCTGATTTTTCTTCATTTGGTAACTTCTTGTTGTATAAAGTTCTTACTTTTTTTCCAAACTAAAACTCTCCAAACCCACTCTAATCTCTTTGACTTGAAAACACCAAACTTTATATGAATTTTTCAGTTTTGTCTCATGTCTTTCTTACTAATCTATTTTTTTTGCAGGTTTTTAATTAGATGATACTCATCTTCCACTAATTTAAAGGTAGATCTATTATTTTTAGATATGTATTTTTGTGTGTTCTGTAAAGGTAGATTTATCTAATCTTCCACTCATTTTTTCTGTTTTTAAGCCATTTGAACGTTTTTGAATATGCAGGTTTTTCAAATCTGGATTTAATATGCAGGTTTTTCAGACCTGGAAGACTTCTGGGACGACTTACCTGTTAGTCGTCTGGAAGTCGTCTGGAAGTCGTCTGGAAGTCGTCTGGACTTCCTAAAAGTCGTCTGGACTTCCTGTAAAGTCGTCTGGAAGTCGTCTGAACTTCCTAAAAGTCTTCTGACAAAGTTGTCTAAACTTCCTGGAAGTCGTCTGGACTTCTTAGAAGTCGTCTGGACTTCTTAAAAGTCGTATGGTCTTGTCTACTCAAGTGGAATCCAAGCTTGTCTTTGTAGAGGAATGATCTATAATAGTTTTGTTTGTGGTCTGTTTTGTGAATTGCATGTCTACTCTTTTAGTTGTGAATTTTTTGTAAAATCAGTAATAATGTTTTCCAAGATGTATTAAATGTGCTAACAATGTGTTTACACATTTACAAATCAATGAAATAATAGACTTTTTTTTTTTTTTGTCAATCAACTACTGCATTTCTTAAATAAGAGTTTTACACTGCATTCAAACGTTCAAGAGCTGCTCGTGCCAAAGAGTCAGCTTGACGATTATCTAAACGAGGAATAAAATTGAAAGCTAATGGACAGAAGAGAGTGGCAAGGCTCCTGATGTCATGAAGGACACCTGCAATCTCTAACACATCCAACCCTGATCGCAGGGCCGACACAAGGACCTGAGAGTCCGAGAATAATTGGATACTCTGAAGGTTGAGTTCTTTAGCTTTGATGAGGGCCTCTCGCATTGCTAGAGCTTCTGCCATAAGGGCAGAGCAGACAAACAACCGGTTGCTTGATCCTCTGTGTAGCACAGCACCATCCTCATTCTTGATGATCCAACCCATGCCTCCAGCTTTTGAGGTTTCCTGCCAAGCTCCATCAGTCCAGCACATTGGAACAGCGTGTAGTCTCAGCTTCGATCCCGTTGTCTTCGCATGCTCCTTTGCTTTTTTGAGATTAGCTGCTTCCCATTCTCTTGCATCAGCAATGGCTTTCGAGATGATCTCTTTAACCTGAAAAACTTTTCCTTCAAACACCAATTTATTTCTTGCAGTCCACACATTCCAAAGTATCCATGGTATCGCAGGTGAAGAGCTTAAACCTACTGGAGGTAACACCTGAGAAGTTGTCGTTCTTTGCAACCAAACTTTGAGGCTCTCTATACCCAAACTATCTGGCAGCTGTGGTGAAACAGGGACTTGTTGCCAGAGTTCCCCTGCAAATGGGCATTGCAAGAATAGACTTCATTAGCCTTTTTCTTATCTTTGGATCTCTCATATGCAATAATAAACTCCAATGGCCTTTTTCTCATCTTAATAAACACGAATGTTGGCAGCTTCATATTGATACAACATTTTAAGAAGCATTTAACCCTTCTTCCAACTCATAACAATAGTCATCATTATTGTCTATAACAATAATACTTAAGAGATGGAAACAAACAATAGTAACTAGTCAAAGCATATCATATTTTTTTATAAGTTTGTGTTGAAAAATTTAGTCAAATTTAGTAAAACTAAGGGAGAGAACATATTTTGTAAATATGAGTTTTACATATCTTGAAGTTACTTATCACTCTTAAAAATACAAGTTATTCAAAAACTAACGTAGAAGACTTAAAAACTAGCGGAGAAGACGCGGACGACTTCAATCTAAGTTGTCTAGACGACTAAACTATACGTCGTCTGGTCAACGCAGAGGTTATTTTTGCAATTGACTTTGAAATCTGTTATTTCGGACGACTGAAAGTTAAGTCGTCTACTATTGTTTGGTTAAAAAAAAATCTCCAAAAAAACTAGACGACTTACATTTCAGTCGTCATAGGTTAGTTTTGCATTTGACTGGATTATTTCAGAAGTTTGACTTTTTGGACGACTTACATTTCAGTCGTCTAGTGAAAATTAAAATAATAATATTTTTTTAAAAGTAGACGACTTACAGTTAAGTCGTCATAGGTTAGTTTTGCAATTGAAAAAAAAACTTCAAGATTTAATTTTATTCAGACGACTTATAATTCAATCGTCCACGAGACGACTAAAATGTAAGTCATCCAGGATTTACCAGGTTTGACCAGAATCTCGGAAAAAAATCCTGGACGACTGAATTAAGTCGTCTGGTGTATAATTAAATCTTGAAGTTTTTTTTTCAATTGCAAAACTAACCTATGACTACTTAATTGTAAGTCGTTTACTTTTAAAAAAATATTATTATTTTAATTTTCGCCAGACGACTGAAATGTAAGTCGTCTGGGGAAGTAAAACTTCTGAAATTATCCAGTCAAATGCAAAACTAACCTATGACGACTGAAATGTAAGTCGTCTAGGTTCTTTGGAAATTTTTTTGAAACCAAACAATAGTAGACGACTTAACTTTCAGTCATCTCAGGTTACAGATTTCAAAGTCAATTGCAAAAATAACCTCTGCGTTGACCAAACGACTTCCAGGTAAGTCGTCTACAGCCAGACGACTTCCGTCTGACGAACAGATCTGGAAAAAAACTTGATGTCATACCTTAAATTGGTGAGATAAGTTCCTTAGCATACATAAGGCTTCTCCAAGCACACAGAATCACAAACGAAAGTCACCCACCCAGAATCGTTAGCTTCTATGACTCTATGAACCATAAAAAATTTAGAATCAAAATCTTGGGTTTTTTTAGCTCATTGTGGAGAGAAAGTGAGAGATATGTTGTGTTTAGTTCACAAGAATGAAAAAAGAAGAAGGGTAAATCGATTTTGGGAGCATTAAGAGCTTCAAATTGGTTGTTCATGGTGGTTGTGGTATTGATATCAATGGCAATCTTGTAATTACTTGAAGATGATGAGGGTGAGAGAGTAAAGATGTCATTTTCGAAAAAAAAAAAAAAAATTGATGGTATTTTCGTAAATTATATGAACTTGTGGGGTGAATAGGGCAAAACCAATTTTCAAAAAAAAAAGGAGGATAGTTTTGTGTTTGACTTTAAGTTGTAGGTCAATTTTGCAAAAAGCCCATTATTCTATTTGAAATTTATAATTTACCATTAATACTTTATATTCCCTTTGTTTCTGAGAAATGTCATTTTAATTTTTTTTTTCTTGCTACATCAAAGTATCATTTTACAATTCTAATGCAAATTTTACTTTAATAATAGTTACAAATGCATTGATTTTATAAAAAAAATTATTTATCTGAAACAATATCGTTGAATAATTGTAATTAATAAAAACTTAAATGCATTTTAATCATTTTTAATCTGTGTGAAAACTGTCAAATTGACACTTTTTACTAAACGGAATTGATACTTTTTGCGAAACAGATAGAGTAAAAGATGTATTGAAAATGTAAAAAAAAAAAAAAAATCCTTTTGAAGCATTTCTTCTAAACATGGTTTATTTTTAAACGAATAAAATATTTTCAGAACCATTTATGATAACCAAAAAAACTTGAAATTTAAAGACATGCCATTAACTTTAAAAGTTATTAGCTCAGCTAGAATAGTACCCAAAACAAAATCTAGAGATCAGAAGATTGAACAAAATTTGAGATAAAATAAATAGTATACTTTCCATTTCACAAAGAATGTCAATTTGACAGTTTCATACAAATTAAAAAATAATTAACATGCATTTATGTTCTTAATAATTATACTTATTTAACTAATAGTATTTGAGATAAATATATTATTTATAAAATCAATGCATATTGTAATTAATAATAAATTTAAAAAAAGTGTTGCATTGAAATTCTAAAATGACAATTTTTTTTTGTACCAAGAACTAAATGTCAAAATTACATTCTTTGTAAAACAAATGAAGGACACGTTATGGTCTTAGATCCAAAAGAATTAAGAACTTCAATCCAAAACTTCCTGATAATCAAAAGACATGTTATTAATTCAATTTTTATGAGTGGATTGCAATATAAAAAAGTTATACACTAGTATATTTAGCAAAAGTAGTAATATGATACATATAATGGCCACGTATATAAATTCAGATTTTAGATGAATGATTGCGTGGAATAATTAAACCATAGGATATGCCTTGGTGGCGATTCCTTATAGATCCGATATACACATTAACATCAAGTTGCAATAGTTTTCTAATAAATCTCTTTGTTACTTTAATTATTTTTTAATATTTGATAAACAAGAAATCGACGTTGACAAAGACTAAAGCATCGGATTCACGAATATTTTCCCAAGCAACTTCAGATAGAAGTAGCCAAATAAATTGTTCATGTTTGGCCGATTCAGGTCCAGGTTCAAGTACGTATATAGATGTATAGCTAATCTTCCAACTTAAAAAGCCAAAATCTTCCAAAAAACATGAAATTATATAGAATAGTTACTCTCTCTATATATATATATATCCACCTTATTATTTCATTATAGCTTTGCAAATAATCCTACTATATAAAAGGGACTAAATTCAAGGCTTTTGAGGCTATCCACCTCAGCTAAAATATTCTCATCCAAAAAGAATTAAAAATAAATATCATTTAGAAGATAATTAACTAATATAAAACTTTTGATATTTCTAAAAATTTCAAATTTGTAACTGCTAATTTATTAATAGAATCATATATCTATATTGAATTATGTTCTATTTTTAATCGTACTTTAAGAGTAAATAAATTATTAATTTATAATATATATATAGTTTATAACTTTATATTGTAGTTATAAATAAAGAGAAAATAACCGGGAAAGGTGAAGAAGCTCATATAAAATTATGTAATTAAAATGGTAAAATGGTGAATATGATGAAGTGAATCTAAGAAAATTTGTTGTACAAATTATGGTGTTTTCTTCGTCCACTATAATGATTTAAAATAATATATATTCATATAAATAAGTCAATATTTGTTGTTTTTTTTTGTAAGATGTTAAGATTATCATTTTCTGAAAGGTTATACTGATCCAAAGAGATTAGTTTGTGGAGCTAACCAAACGAGGATTATAGTGTTTACTTTGGAAAAAGTAATAGGTTGAACGATAGATGGCGTGCGTGTTTTTTCACATGGAAATCTGCACATATATTAAAATTGTAAGATTTGAATCATAGAGAAAATATAGTGTATATGACTGAAGTTGATTCATTCTGAAACTAAAGATGGCTAAAATTCTTCTTTGTCAAAATGCATAGATGTGAATCTTATATGAATAGAGTTCTCAATTGCTTATAGCAGTGTAATAAATTCCGTGTGTAAAGGAAAAAAAATGTTATATAAGTGAAAACAAAAATTATGATTTTTTCTTGTGCTTATAGGCTCTTCGCAATTTGAAGAAGAAAGAACATATTGTGTGAAAAGTTTTGGCTCGGTCAAATTTTATCGAGTTGTTTATAAAACTGTTGTTATATGATTCATGTAAATTTTCAGTGTTGATTTAAAAGCCCAAGAAAACCCATCTATACTGACTTTTTGATTTTTTTCTGTGATTTAAATAAAAAAGATAAAACTTTCGATAAGTTATGTAAACTCAGAACAAGTATTTAACTTTAGAAAGCATTTACATGTTTCAAACTTATAATATATACATATATAATGTTTAAAATTATGTATATAAAACCTGTATAAAATGTGCTTAAATATGTTTCTCTTCTTTAATGTGTTAATTGTACTATATATAACATTATTTTAAAATTTCAAAAAGTTTATGTCACATTCAAAAACTATCAATAAAAAATATAATTCTCCATCTACAACCAGAAAAAAGAAAAACTATAAACATCTAAATTTAAATTAAGAAAAACTAACATTGGAAAAACAAAAAATTAATGTAAAAGAAACAAACCGACAAATAATATTATAAATAAAATAAATTTATAAGACACAATCCGCGCTTCGCGCGGAAAAAATCTCTAGTAATTTAATAAAATGTATTATATAGCATCGTTAATTCTTAGCGTCCATGCTGGTATATTCTAGAAACATGCCTTGAAATATATATACATGATCTGTAAAATCTTGCACGATAACGTTAACGTGGTCTCAGTGCCGTGCGAAGAGTTTTAGGGGCCTAAGGCAAGTTTTAAAAATAAATTTATTTACAACTGTAATGAAAATAATTTTTTAATATGATATATTATTTTCACCAAATACACAAGTCTAATATTGTAAAAGAATAAGTTTATAACGTAAATATGTTATATTATGTCATATAGAAAAAAATACATGAATTCAAAAAATGAATTAATTAATTTTTGTAGAAATGTTTTTTTTTTAATAAGTCTAAACCACTATACTAGAAATTATTTTAAATTTTGGGACCCTAAAAATAGTCATATTAATCGGAGGCCTGAGGCGAATGCCTTTTTCAATACACTGTAGGCACGCCTTTGCGTGGTCTGGTTCGAATCCTCTATACAAAGCATGTAGACAATATATTTATAAGTGTCATTTATAAAGCCGTCATACAAAAAAAGTGTTCACATTGATCCGATGGGAAATATTCAAAGTGTGTTTCACGTGGATGATTAATTCACAACCCATATATATGGATAGGGGCACAAAGCAATAGTCGAATTTTGATTTGTTTCGTAAGATATGGATATTTAATTTTTCTTAATTGTTTTGCTTCGAAAAAATACAAATATCCAAATTGGATATTTAAAAATAAATAGATATTTTTAGATATTTACGAATATTTATAGATATCTTGTTTTTTTTGATGAATACAAATTCAATACACATTTGTTTCTTAAAAATATATTTTGTTTGTAAATTTTAAATTTAGTTACTAGCTATAATAAAACAAAAGTTATAAGTGTCATACAATGACTGGATATCTATTTATAGTGTTTGTGATTTGCTTCGATGTTAATAGATTGATTTTTAGTATTTTATTTGTTCAAAAATTTATAAATATCTAGATTTTTTGGATCGAATTGAAACGAATAACAAATTAAATTAAATTTAATAGATAGAATGTCCAGGGATAAATATGGAGGGACATAGTCGTTGATGTGACCTTAAATTTTGAAAAATTGGCCTTTCAACATGTACACAATTTTTTTAGAACTCCTGTTTCTCGGTTGTTCGATGACAAAAATGGTCGTGTTGATATAAATTATAATTTGAACATTGCATTGCATTGCATTGCATTGCATTGCATTGCTTAAGTCTAGGGTCTAATGTAATTTAATAATTTAATACAAGCAACTCCGAAACTGGATGCATTATACAATACACAGCAGAAGAGGAAAGATGTTATAATAAGAAGTAGGATAATGACGTGACTTGACTTATGCATATGACTGGAGAAATCAAAGACAAAATAAATTCCGGAAGTGAAGGGCCATCACACAAAAGTGAAAAGCCTGCCGTTTAGCCGACAAATCCAAAAAACAAACTTTCATCGGTGACCAGAAATCTAGTAGACTGGTCTTTTTAATATCTGTAATTTTAAAACATTTACAAAAATTTGAACCTTTTCTTAGTTTTTAGTCGATTTATTTAGAAAAAAGTATGAATTTTATTTCTACAAGATTAATGAATATATTACGAATTGTACCTTTCAAGCTACAACTATTCAGTAACTTTTACTCTTTTAGTTTCCATTTTCAGAAGGAATAAAAGGCAGCAGATTAGTAAACATTGGATTCTCAAGAAACAAATAATTTTAAGCACGTAAATGGGCAAAAATACAGAAAGCCCAGATGGTATGAATTTGAATTCTAGCCTTAGTTTATTGAAAAATTTACACTGTGGGACACATTTCCACTTTCGATTTACATCTTGGGACACTTGTTGTTGGTCACACACATTGTCTATGTTTTTTGTCAGTTATACCCCTAACTAAGTTTTGATTCACTTCTGACTCTTTTCTAACTAAAACAATCCGTTCAAATATACAGTCCAATAAAATAAAAAAACTGAACTTTCATCAGCCCAAACAAATAAAAAAATACAAATCTCGTTTATCTTATTATCTCTCCTGTTTCGAGACAATTTTTCAAAATCACTTTCCCAATTTTATGAACCCTAATTTCGACGATTGTGTGGGTTCCTCTCAAATCAACTCAATATTAGAGTTTTGTAGACTCGTTATATCATACGGCGAGAAACAAGCTATGTTCTCATCACAAGACAATCAGCTGCATCACTAGAGCTTTTCCGGATGATGGAGCCATAGAAGCATCTTCTTCTCTCTCTACTTCTAGTTCTTGGCAATGACAAGTAATGGTATCAAAAGCATATGTCGTGGCTTAGAGAAGAGCCGACGAGGACCCTCAACGCCATGTTCGTTTTTGACGATTGATCTTCCTCTCCCACTGCTGGTTTATCTCACCGCCTCCGTGAGAGATTATGTCGCTTTCTCTTCTTTCAATTGATGTCCTCTCGATTGGTCTCTCCTACGCAATTGTAGTAGATCTGGGAGTTCGTCGTTCCGTGTCGTTGGTTTCTCCTCCGGTGCGTGGTGGTCTCCGGTTCCTCTGCTCTCCTCTTGCTCAAGAACGGTGTCTAAGTTCAGGTCTTGGGTCTCCGGTACTTGCTCGAGCTCTGTCCCTAGATCTTTGGTGCTCCGTGACGAGATCAGAAAAGTCTCTGATGTCCTCCTCTTCGTGTGGGTTGTAGGGTCGGATGTACACTGGCCATGTTCCGGCTCACCGGATATAGTCTTGCTTGGGAGGCTCCTTACTTCTCTGTCCACCGTTGTTGTCTGAAGTCTGCGTTGATGCTATAAATACGGATGGCTTCCAAGAAAAACTGATTCTTTTGAGAAGATTGAGAAGGTAAGAAAAGAATATGTTTCTGGTTTTGTTCTTTGGCATGATGTTTGGGTGATTAAAGTCCATTGATTTGTGTGTACATTGAACCAGGAACCTATTTGTTGTTTGAAAAATAAAAATTTGTCTTTATTTTGATAATCATCCCTCACATTTATGTGCTTGCTAGTTACCATGCTTCATTTATAGTGTTCTTGAGCCTCATTCACACCCATCCACATGAGCCTCTGTCCATGACATGTCCACGCATATTGCTCACAGATCAAACATTCATCCACCTAAACTTTCCGCAAAAGCACATGAACCATCATATGAACATGTTTGTCTTTTTGTTCACACATTTATGTCCATGTCCACATCTTTAATGTCCATATTTCTATCATCCATGTCCATATAATTTGTGTTCAATATAAAAAACATTTATAAATATATATATATATATGTGTGTGTGTGTGGATATCAAAACAACAAGAAATTTTTTTTTTAGACTTTTATACATTTATTATATATTTATTTACAAATTAGAAAATGAAATAATAATCACTTAAACATAATGGGGGTAAATATAATTTTAAACTAACTACAACCTAAACTACTTTTACGTATTTGAATTTTTATGTTCATGTTCGCATCTTTTTTGTTTACTTATTTGACTATTTATGTACATGTCCACATTTTTCTGTCTAGTTCTTATGTCCATGCAATTTTAACATAATTCTAAAATATATAAAATTAATCTTAAACTAAAGAGAAAAAGAAATTACATATTACTGTAACAATTATATTTTCTTTATATATCTTATAATTTGAGAAAAACAAGAAAATAGAAAATGGAATGAATAATAATAATAACAATATAAAATAAAAACAACTATCTAATGCAAGTTACTATATCGTTACTTTAACTAGTTTCCTCTTCTCTTATTAGTGACATCACAACTAGCTTGTTAAATGACAAAGGGCAAAATAGTCTAAAAACTGCATTGGGAAAAGGAATTGTGTCTCTCAAGCAAGAAGTGTCTTAAAATGTCAAAAAACTGAAAAATGTGTCCTAATACGTAACTCACTCTAGTTTATTTTGGTCTTTAAACCCAATTTAAATAGTGATATTAGACAAGGCCCAAAGCATCTGATAGCAGAAATGATGGGAGATCGTCCAATTCCTACAAAGACCAACGGTCCCGACCAATACATAATGATGTTATATGTGCGAAAACATACATTAACTAGTTCAAAATTTAATTTTCATATATAAACTTTTAAAATTTGGTTTTAACATACATTAACCTAATTTCCGTTAGTCAAACGTTGAGTTGTCGTTAACCGGTAATAGAAAATCAGCTAATTCATACATAAACATGGACCAATGGTACGGATCAATACATAAACACTTCACTTGTACAAAAACATACAACTAATACAAAATTTAAATTCAAAACATGAATTTTTGAAATCTGGTTTTAACATACACTAAAGTTTGACATCTATACTATTATTTGAGAAGTGAATTTTATGTTTTGTCATGCTCCTTAGAATTTTATGTTTATTTATATTTTTGCTCAATTATTAATTTTAATAAAAAATTTAGTGATTTAACTGATAATTTATCATTATCTTGAGAATAATTAAAACATTATAACGATAATATCATAGTCAAATTTATATTATATATTCTTTAATAATATTAAATAATTATATATATATAATTATATATATATATAGATATTATATTTGGTTTAGTAATAGTAAATCAACTCTGTTTTAATATATATAACACATAAGATAGAATGAATCATCTATATCTTTTAAGATATTTTTTTAAGAACAACAAAAATCACTCATAGTGATAATTTCTGAAAAAGTTGGCAAAAAATTCAAAAATACATATATTATTATTTGTAAAGTGATTTTTTCTCTCCTGTTAAAAAATTAGAGAGTCTAAAATTTTATTACCCTTAATGAATAAATAGATTAGATTTTTCAATATATAATTACTCATAAATTTAAAACAAATTTTATTAATTTGATAATCATTGTTATCTAAGAATATTTTATATTCTGTCATCCAAAATATTTTACATCATAATATTTTAAATAAATATAAATCTTTGTATATTGTTTTATGTATATATGGATTTTTCAAATTTATTTTACGTAATAAAAACCATTTTATTAAAATAAAAAACAATATAGTATAAAAAATTAATATATAATTAATTATTAAATATTCTAATAGTATGAAAATAACTTATTCTAGTGGTTGTTGAATTGATAATATATCTATTAACAAATGTTTGTAGAATTTTAAGCCCGTAAATACAAGCAAAACACTTAGTACACAATTATACAATTATAAGCAAAACTGTTTATTTAGATAAAAAATTTGAAATGTCATATTATTAATAAAAAGAGTTGGCAATTACTCAATTACAAGCACATATATAGTGTCTACTAAGTACTAACTAGGGTTGGGCACGAAGAAGCACTTGTTAATCTTCAGCTATCTATTCGGTTTGATTCGTTCAATAATTTGATTTTGAAATCAAATACCTATTATATTAAGCATCTGAAATAAAATTAATACTTATAAATTACTTGTTTCGTCCGAATCAGACATATATCAATAGCACAAAACACTTTGGCGGACAAGCTTGCACGAGGTGCGAGGAGTTCTCCTTCAGCTATGCTTTATGTCGATTCTACCCCACCGGTTTGATTTTCTGAATCGGGTGGTTTCGTTACTTAGTTCTTCGTTGTTGTAAAAAAAAAAGACTTGTTTCGGTTTATTACTTGCCAAAATTTAATACTCATCTATTAAAGTACTTGATTATTTGTAAGCACTTTAAATCAAAACTAGATTTTAATCCGTGCTTTTCAAGCGCGGATTTATTTTTGAAATTAAATAAAATTTTATATAAGATAGTATATAGGTTTGGACATATTTATCCAGAACCGCGAGCTGAAATATACCAAACTGAAAAACCAAAAACAAAATTAAACTGATTTTTTTAAATAACCGAGCAGATCATATATCTTTGGAACCGAAAAGTTGAAACCGAATTGAGAACCGAATGGGTAGATGAATTTTTAAAATATAAATTATGTACTTACAAATATTAATTATGTTTAATTTTTAACTAACTAAATATCTGAAAATTCTATTTATAGACCGAATTACCCGAAAACCAAATTAGTCGAATATTTTTATTCAAAATATTAAAAGTATTTGAATTATTCAATATTTTTTTTATCCGAAACACCCGAATTATCTGATATTTAAACTGAAAACTCCAAATTATCTGATATATTTTTATCTATAAATATGTAATTACATACACAACCAGAATCCAATGGAGACTGAATTGGACCCAATGCTTTACATATTAGTTGGTTCCTAATATTTTACATATTAATTTTCTTTCTTTTTTCTTTAACCTGTTTTGTAAAGGTAATCTGAGAAAAAAAAAAGAAATAAGAAGTAATTAGTATTAAGAAAAAAAAATCAATTTCGGCTAAATGAATAGTGATGGATTTAATTTATGTAAGGGTCCCACAATTATTTTGCTATTATAAAGGTTTATTATGATATTTAGTTTTATATAAAAGGTTTGGTTAAATGAAAGGGTGCAATAATCTTGCATAAATAGATTTTTTAAAAATACTTTTCTTTCAATAATATAGATACATATAGCAAGTATTTTTAACGAATAACAAACAAAAATTAGCGGGTAACAAGTCCTTTTAATAAGAACAAGTATTTTCTAAACTATGTAATGAGTAATATGTAATGAAAAGATAAACAAAATATTAAAAATATAATGATAATATTTGATCCAGACTTGCAGATAATAAAATTTATTAATTTTTTACTTGACAACACCTACTTAATGTCTTAATTTTTCAAACTGAGTACGAGATAAGTAATGACCATAAGTTAATTATCAAGTAATCATATGCCCAACTCTAATTAAACTCAATAAGCTCTCTTTGGTGACAGGTCCTTGCTTTTGATGACCCGAAGGCTTATCGTTGTCTTGTTGGATAACTAATCTACCTTACTTTCACGCAACCTGAAGTGTGCTATATATAGTGTGCATCTTAGTTCATGCAAACACCGCTTCACGATCATTGGAATGCAGCATTGCATATTGTTCATTACATTAAAGGTTATCTTGCTAAAGGACTTCTCTTTCGTGTCAATTCAGACTTGAAGATCACATTTTAATCGTTTAACCACTTACATTTTGTTCCTTGGTAACTTTCAGATTTCTTGGAAGACAAAAAAGCAGAACAAAGTTTCAATGTCTTATGCTGAGATTGAGTATCCGTCCATGTCATATGCATTGCATGAATTGAAATGAATCAAGCGCTTACTTGTCTCCTTTGATGTTGTTCCACATGATTCTCCTATATTTCCCATTTATGACAGTAAAACCGCTATTCATATAGTTGCAAATCTGATTTTTCACGAATGAACAAAACACATATGATACTAGATTGTCACTCTGTCAAAGATTGAAGTTCAAGGCAATGACATTATCACTGAGCACATTTCGACAAAAGAGCAACAAAGAACATGTTAGCTAAGTCACTTCTAATTCCAACATTTGTTTACTAATTTTCCAAGTTGGAAATTCAAGATCTTTCACTGCTACCAATTTGAAATGATATTGAATAATGAATAAGGAAATATCCTATTACGATAAGTACAGTACAGATTGTATTCGGTGTAGTCTACCTTTGATATTCCTACTAGGATAAAAATCTACACATTTGTATATAGTGTAGTGTATGTGCAATTACGCACTTACAAAAGCCAACTCCAATAGGATTCCAAACGCCAAATTTGGTGTAAATTCATCTCCAATGGAACACTAAAAATTACACTATTCCACCAAATTTACTATTCATCACACCAAATATTTAATATACATATTTTATTTTTACATTTAATAATATAGCTCAATTATTATTTTTAATTAGTTTAAATTAGTAACTAAACATAAATACAGTGTATTATTTATATTTTTAATTATTTATAGAAATTAAATATTTTTATTTTATTTTCAAGTACAAAACCAGTAAATGGTAATGTTTTATATTATTAAAAAATAAAATATCATAGAACTTTATACTTTATTTTTACTACTATAAATTTCTAAATAGTATTTTATAAAATATAAAAATTAATAACATAGGTTGGATAAGATTAAAATGCATATTAAATTTGAAATAAGAACTCAAAACATAAGATAAATATATAATTTTTATGTACTTTTCATAAATAATAGTTTGTAACTTTTAATATCTATATACATTAACTACATAAAAGTATAATATTGTTAAATCAAAAATATAAATATAAATAAATTATAGAAACGTAAAATTACAAAATTCAAACAAAGATAATATCTAAATGTGATAAATAAATATTTATCAATTATAATTAAAATAAAAATAAATTATTAAAATTGAAAAACATCAAATAATATATAATATTACTTTTGGTTTAATATTTAGTATTATAGTTGGAGATGACAAAAATAAATATGACTCCAAAACACCAAATTTAGTGTAATTTCTACACAAATTTGGTGTCATGGTTAGAGATGTTCTAACTAGAGTTGTAATGTACGTGAGGTTCGAAAATACAACACTAAATGTATTTGACTAGTATATTACTAGTAGGGCTGAATTGCGGATCAAATATGCCACCCGTGACCTGTCAACCAGCAAATTGAATAATTTGTTTTTGTTAAAAAATCTAACTGTTAGACTAAAAAAGAAATTCGACCTGCATATAAATTTTTATCCGCATTTGTGCCATCAAAATTTGCAGGTAATCCACGGATCTATAGATAATATTAATAATAATATAAATATATATTTTATATATCTCTTTTTATTTTATTAAAAATAATATAAACATATATTTTATATATCTCTTTTTATTTTATTAAAAATAATATAAGATATATATAATTATATCTTAATATTTTGAAAATTTCATTAGTTTATTATTTTATATAAAATGTTTAAAAAAAATTGCGGCTTATAGCGGATATCCACAATTTAAATTTTCCCGACCAGCATTCGCCCCATGAAAAATTAAATTAATCCGCATCCGTCCTGCAACACAAATATTTCAAAACATTCGACCCATATCTGCCCTGCTGCGGATCAAGCGGTAAGATTTAATTTCACAGCACTAATTACTAGTTTAAATTACAACGGCCCATTTGTCAGGGACTATTTGGATGTGTACGAAAAAAACGGAAACATTGAGAACTTCACTCTACGTATCTCTGTAGTGCCAAGAAGCCAAAACTATGTTCCTAGCTGAAGGTTTTGATTTTAAATCATGTAATTGTTATATTTTACGTCACTATTGTTTCGTAACAAAAGATAACAAGTTGTGAATAAAAGAAATAAAAAAATATAACTGATAGTACGTAGAATCAATCATTTGAATCCAGCTGAAATATACATCGGTAAGCAATTACATAGATTTCTAGAACAAATATTGGGAAGAGAATTATATCCAGATTCGAATTCAATTTTTAAATCAAATAAGACGAAGAACAAGCACCAATAAACCAATAGACAGTATACAAAAACCTTCATATATAACAATTTGGACTGTAAATTTCGACTTAGGAGACAAACATAGTTCGGATCCAATGAGAAAGATGACTGTATAATATATTATATATAATATTTTTGTAAGCAATATGGTCATCGTGGTGTTGTTATCACAAAGCTCTCCTAGGAAAATTTATTGGTTAAAGATTTAGGGGATGACGTTTAAAGGGCACTGAAAGGGGGGAGTTGAATGAACTGAGAAAGGAAGCGGAAGAGAGAATACATTCCGAAAATAGAAAGATTTCATGCACTAATGGAAAGGTTGCGAACCAAAGAGACCTCGTCGTGCTCACTCCATGTGCTTCCCCCACATTTTCTTCTTCTTTCATCTCTTTTTTCTCGTCTCTAGTCAACTAGTCAATCCCACTAGGGCTCTAATATGTTTATTTGGCAACAACTTGGCCGTCTGACAAAAATCACAAAACTACTGAAATTTATAAGAAAAACAAATCTGATAATTTTTTGGTTTCATAAAAAGTAGGGCTTATTTGCCAAATAACAAAAAAAAAATTAGATTTGTAGAGAGAAAGTAAGAAAAAAATAGGAAGAGAAAGTAGGAGAGAGGAAGTGGTTTTGGGTAGTTAGTGAATTTTATGTTTAATTTTTTGGTTAGTAGGTCTAATTTCCTTAGAGCAACCCCATTGAGGGTTTTAAACAGGTTCATGGGCTCAGGTTTTGAGGCCTTTTGGATAAAAATAAATGAGAAATTGGGTTTAATTTGGCGACCCGCCTCTTACCTGTGATCCCGTCCGATACGGGTTCAGCACAGGTGTCGCATTCTGATTGGTGAAGGGGAGTAGAGGTCACGCGCTTGAACGCGGAGAGAGAATCATTTCTCTCATTTTTGCGAGAAAGCTAGGGTTTGCTCTGTGTGGCGATTTTATTTGCGACGCCGAGCTCTCACCCATTTTCTCCCCTTTTCTCGATCGATTCGGCGCCGGATTGTCTCCTCCAGGACCAGAGGTGAGTTCCGAGTCGATTGACGTTTAGATATTAGCCTTCTGTTGTCGATATCGCCATTGTGAATTGTCAAAAGATTTTATGATCTCGGGTTAGGGTTCGAAATCGAGATGTGTTTGGATCTAGGGTTGTATAACCTCGTCTACGGGTTCTATTTATCGATTAATGGTTCGAGATTTGCGGATTGAAAATCCAATAGGGGTTTTCGATTAAGGGTTAAAAAAAAATTTGGGGGTTTCGATTTGTGGTTTGATATATTAAACTGGGTTGGATAGACGGTTGGTATGATCGTATTTTTCATTTTTTTGTGCTAATCAATTCTTGTTTTGTGCTTTAGATGGATCCCGCAGATGAGAGAACAGATTGTAAGAGGAAACTGGAGCACATAAACCTCCTGAGTTACGTTTCCGATTCGGAACATGGGATGCCCAAAAGATGCGCTTGTGGTGGGAGAATGATACACGAGGTTCGAGTGAAGGATGAGTTCGACACTCAGCCAGGGAAACGCTTCTTCAGCTGTGTAAACTACGAGGTTAGATACAAACCCTGTTACCCAGTTGAATTATTAGATACAAACCTGTGCTTTAGTTCAATATTTGGAATGTGTTGTCTGATGTGTTTATTGTTTAACCAAGGCTGATGGGTTACATTATCGTCAGCCTTGGGTTTGTGGTGTGCAGGAGGAGATCGAAATGCTGCGTAAGCGTGTGGAGGAGGCTGATGAGGTGATCAAGTCGGTGCCAATGCTGGTTGAGAGTGTCGAGGTTTGTCACTTTGTCTAAGAGTTGATTTTTTTTTTTAATTAAGGTTTTTAAAAAGTCATTTACAACGTTTCTTTTTTTCTTGTGCAGGCACAAGTTAAAAGGCTGAGTTTGCTGCTTGATAAGCTCACTGGTGACGTGTATAACCTCACAGTGCAGGTGGCTGCTCTGGAGAGGGTGTGTTTCGAGTGAAATCCAAACAGGTAAACACAGAAACTAAACCGAAGTAGTTCTTTCCGTGTACTGATAGGTGTGTTGTTTGCTGTAGTTGAACTGAAACTTAACTAGGAACTCATCTAGGTTCATTTAATATGTAGAGTAGTATCTGTACTAGATTATAACTATGAACTCACCTAGGTTAATTTAAATGGGTGTTGGTTGGTTGCTGTGATGAATGTTCATTAAAAATATTGATTTGATGTGTAATGAATACATTTTGTGAACTACTTCATCTGTAATTAAGGCTAATGAATGTTTGGTAGTTAGAGACACAAAGGAAGTAAATCGTTTTTATATATACTGAAACCAACCACTGTAAACACAAACCAACTTTAACAAATCACTCTAACTCACCACGCTCTTGTGAAAACTCCCAAAAACGTGAAACCACAATGGATCACTTTTCTCATAATTCTGTCGGGTTTGTGACCCTATTATCTTCCCAGTGCACTCAAACCACTCAAAACACTCAAAACACTCAAAACACTCAAAACACTCAAAACACTCAAACAACTCAAACCATAGATGTAGGGTCCTCAGGTGTTTCTAAACCCGTAGAGAGGAGAAAGTGGACAACACAAGAGGACATTGTCCTCATCAGTGCCTGGTTGAACACCAGCAAGGATCCCATAGTTAGTAACCAGCAGAAGTTAGGTTCGTTTTGGAAAAGAATAGAGGATTATTTTAATTCAAGCCCTCAGCTCACTGGCGCTGTTCCTAGAGAGTGGAGTCAGTGTAAGCAGAGGTGGGGAAGAATTAATGAGCAGGTTTGTAAGTTTGTGGGAAGCTATGAGGCGGCTTTGAAGGAGCAAGCTAGTGGCCAAAATGAGAACGATGTCATGAAGTCTGCTCATGACATCTTCTTCAACGACTACGGGACGAAGTTCAATCTTGAACACGGCTGGAGGGAGTTGAGGTTTGATCAAAAGTGGAGATCCAACTCTGTCTCAAAAGATGGTGCAAAGGAGAAACGGAAGGAAGCTGCAGAGTCAGTCCCTGACTCGGATGAGGCTAGGCCTCCTGGTGTTAAGGCTTGCAAAGCAGCCAAACGCAAGAAAAAGGGGAATGAAGCAGCCTTTGATCGACTAGAAACCATTCTAGACTTGAAACGCAACCTAGCCAAACAAAAAATTCTAGATCGTCTCCTCTCTAAGAAACATGAAACTCTAACTGAAAGTGAGGTGGCTCTTAAGGAGAAACTCGTTTCTGAGATGCTCTAGGTGATAATTTGACAACTGCTTGTGCTTAGTTGAGGATTTTCTTAGTTCATTAGTTGATTCTTTTGTTCATTACTTGATAACTTTGTTCACTACATGATGATTTTGTTGATTACTTGACTTTAACTTATATTCTTCTGTCTCGTTTTACAGGTGAAGGTTGTTGGTTGTGGAGGTCACGGGTTCTACAAGGTTTGTTGGTTCTACAGGTCACGGGTTGTTGGTTGTGGAGGTCACGGGTTCTACAAGGTTTAGTCTGAGGTTGATGGGTCATCTCACGGGTTGTACTACTGAGAAAACATGTGCTCAGTTCACGGGAGAAACTCGTTTGTTTTTTTTTTTTAATGTTGTACTTGTCGCGGATGATGTCAAGAAAGACACTATATAATCTATCTCTCATTTTATGCATTGCTCTCATCTTCATCTCGATCTATTCTCTCAAAACAATCAGAACAAAACCATCTTTCCAATCCTTTCAGACAGCATCTCGAATATAAGACAGCATCTCTTCTCTAGTAAGCACACTTTGCTTAATTTCAGACAGCCACAGTCTATAATATATATGGGAATTGTTTTTCCACTCTCTTTGTTTCTAAATTAATCAGACTATAATATATATGGGAATTGTAAAATGTCATCATATATTGTTCTATCTCCTTTTGAAAAAACCATATTTAATGTTCTATCTGGAAAATATAAAAAATAATAATTGCAATATGAAAAAAAAAACTCACATTTATTGTTGTATCTCCATTTGAAAATACCACATTTTTTCTAAAACCACATTTATTGTTCTATCTCCATTTGATTTATTTTTCTTAATCCATTTTATATTTTCTTATCTAACTATTCTTTTTTATCTTAAAATCAAATGTAGCCAAATAATGTCGTCCTCATCATCCGATGGAGTAGATGAAGCTTTTGAAGAATATTTTGACGAAGAATTTGATAATATCCTCAACTCCCTACTTGATGAACAAGCCACCAACCCAAAGAAACGGAATTATATCGAAAGAGATCGGGAACAAGGCCACATTCAACTATGGAACGACTATTTTGACGAAAATCCTACTTACACAACGGACATGTTTAGGCGGCGTTTTAGAATGAACAAACCATTGTTCCTTCGCATTGTCGAGCGGCTAACTACAGGTGTTCCGTACTTTCAGCAACGAGTAAATGCTCACGGAAGGAAAGGGCTCTCACCACTTCAAAAATGTACGGCAGCTATACGTATGCTCGCATATGGTCAATCGGGAGATACGTATGACGAATATCTCCGACTCGGTGAAAGTACTGCTCTTTTATGTTTGGAACATTTTACTAATGGGATAATACACTTTTTTGGTGATGAGTATCTAAGAATACCTACGGCAGAAGATCTTCAACGATTACTCGATATTGGAGAGGCACGCGGGTTTCCCGGGATGATTGGCAGCATTGATTGTATGCATTGGGAGTGGAAAAACTGCCCAACGGCTTGGAGAGGGCAGTACACACGAGGTTCAGGAAAGCCGACAATTGTCTTAGAGGCTGTGGCATCAGAAGATCTTTGGATATGGCACGCATTTTTCGGATTACCAGGTACCCTTAACGATATCAATGTTCTTGATCGGTCTCCTGTTTTTGATGACATCATAAAAGGTCGAGCACCTAAAGTTAAATTCAAGGTCAACAACCACACTTACCGTATGGCGTACTACCTTACTGACGGAATTTATCCAAATTGGTCGACATTTATCCAATCTATCTCACTTCCTCAAGGTGATAAAGCAGAGCTGTTTGCTAAACATCAAGAATCCACCAGAAAAGATGTCGAACGAGCTTTTGGGGTATTGCAAGCGAGGTTTGCAATAGTCAAAAACCCAGGCCGACTATGGGACAAGGAAAAGTTAGGGAAGATTATGAGATGTTGTATCATATTGCACAATATGATTGTGGAGAACGAACGAGGCAAATACAGTCTAACTGATACTTCTCAGTTCGAGTCAGGAGAGTCGAGCAGAGGTTCGAAGGTCACAAGGCGAGAAAGTTTGCATTCCACTAACATGCTAGGCATGCGCAATGAAGTTCGAGATTCAGGAAAACATGAACGTTTGAAAGCTGATTTAGTTGAAAATGTATGGCAAACATTTGGAAACGATCAATAATCTTTGTATGTTCATCAATTATCAATTATCAATGTCATGAATAAATTATATTTAAATAATTTACTGCATAATATTTTATACATGTTTTCAAAATAATTTCAAAACAAAAAAAAATTAAAAAAAATATTATTTAATTCCTGTGAACCCCTTCTCAGGTTCACTAATGCAGAAGCACAATATTAAGAGGTTCAGCACTATTCATGACCCTACCTAAAAAATATTAAAAAAATCCTATGAACCCCAAAGGGGAGTTCACTAATGTGGATGCTCTTATCTCCTATATTTAAAAAAAACATTACAACATTTGAGGTAAACATGTGTCATCACCACAATGATTCTTAGAATCTCTAGAGAAATATGTTGGTCCATCTAAATATATAATAAGTTTTTATTAAACTAACATAAATTAATTATTAATTTTTTTATTCTTTCCATAAATAAAAATAATAGAATTGCCTAATGTAACTAAATTATATATGACAGTTAATGATTTTAAATAATAGATATTTGATAAAAATTAGTGTATCATCTATCATTTTTTCCGTATATGTTATATTTTGAATTCTTGAAAACGACTATAAATTACTAAAACAGTTAAAAGTCTCACATTAAAATTTTCGTGAACCAGGGTTTGAAATTTTTATTATAAAAAGATATAAATGATTACAAAATCATGTAAGTATGAAGTCTCATTTAATAAATATTAAGATATATATATATATATATTAACATCGTTTAAATTAAACTATATACCATATAAAAATATTGTAATTTTGAAATTTACTTTGAACAATTTTTTTGATAAAAGCTTTGAACAAATATTGACAACTTAATATTTAAATTTTAAACTTTACAATGAATTTTTTATAAAAAAAATTATAAATTACTAAAACTATTAAATGTAATGAATTTTTTTTGTTATCATTGATTTAATTTTTTTTGTTATAAAAAGAGACAAATGATCAAAAAATAATATGAGTAGACAAAATTATTTAATAAATATTAACATTAAAAATATACTATATATCTATGTTAATCTCATTTAAATTTAATTATAGACCATATAGAATAGAAAAAGTGTTTGTTCGGATTAATAAAATTTATTTATGTGTTCGCATCAATTTAATAATATACGTAATAGTTACTAAATTTTTAAATATTTAATATATATTTATCATTTTATAATATTTCAAATAATATATAATACATAAAAATAATTTATATATAATATTTATCCCGCAGAAGGTGCGGATTTTAACCTAGAAAAGTATTATTTTCGTAAATTTATCTTGTTTCGCAGATAGTGTTTTATGTAGTTACATTTAAATTATAAATATGATTCCAATTTCATACTTCAAAATTATGTTTTTGTAACTACGTACGGTAAAGTTATTGAGGCCTTTAATTTGGAAAAAGCTATATATATATATATTATATTTTAGTTGTTATTTAAAAAAGAATACACCCACTCTATATTTATACAAATTAAAATCGCTTTTGTTTCTTATTCATATTATAAAAATACGTAGTGCATAGCTGAATTCTCTAAATGTGGAAAATACTTATAGATATTTGAAATTATTTAATTTCTAAAAGTATAAAATTCTATCCACATTAGCTAACTGTGTGTGTTCTTTAAATCTTGGCAGGCCCGTGTCTCTTATAAGGCAGCTAAAGCATTAGCTTTAGGCCACAATTTTTTTTTAATAAAATTAGACCACATCTTCTATTTTATGTACAGTACTTTTCATTTTATTTAGCTTGATATAAAACCACGAATACTTGTTAACAAATCTTCTTCTTTATTTCTTCCTTCATATTTTTTTAAAAAATTTAATCTTCTTCTTTATTTCTTTACTTAGTATGGAAAAATCTTAAATCTTGTTAACAAGTTGATTAATAATTAGTTATAAAGTCCTTTTGAATTGAATTTTAGAATAACAATGGTTGTTGGCGGGTGGTATTTATGAAATTATTTCTGTTCGGAGATCGAATTTCTAAAAATGGCACTACAAGCAGAAGTTAAAAGAGTTGCTGAAATATTGAACTCTATGAAAGTAATGGGAGATTTTATTATAATTCATGGATTGTTTATCAAATATGTTAGCAATTCCAATTTAGGTTGCTTCTGCAGAATTTGTTTTTTAAAGTTGAAGTTGATAAAAATATTTACGATTTACTATATGTCACAAAAGAGACTGAATGGGAATTAGAAGATGTGTTTTTAACAAATAAAAATTTATTAGGGTTACATTTGAAAAAAATGCTTCAGGCCACCAAAATGTTTGGGACGGCACTGAATCTTGGTCAGTTGTTTCATTTTCAGTATTCCAGACCAAATCATTTACCAGATAATTAAGCATACAAATGAAAAATTGAAAACGTTTTAGAAGTTAAATGATCCCTCCCAATTAAATAGCTTCGCTTTTGTGCCCAAATATTTTTAGAATCGATTAATAAATATATTAAACAATACTAAGAATCTTGCCTAGTTTATTTATATATAACGTTAAACGATTCTTTTAAAATGATAAATTAAATTTAATTATTTTAATATATAATTATAATTTTTTGATCATGTATACTATATTTGCTGACGAATTGATCATGTGTGTATGGTAAGGTACATTAGTACGTTTCTTTTCCTAATTTATATGATATTAATTATACTTCCAGTAATTTCATAAATTACAGATAATGTAGATGCCTCGCAAGTGTTCTTTTTAAAATCATAAAGACATATCAAAACCTCACTTTTGTTGTTAACCAGATTAGCAAATGTTTAGGGGAACGTATGAACCATATAAACGACACATTCGATACAATAATGGCTATTTAAGTGGTCCCTAATCCATTTTATAACTATGCAAATGGTAATAACGCGTATTGCATGCGTGTATGAGTGAAGTCGCCACAAACACTCTGATTACTGTTAAATTTAATTAGTCTCGATTATGCTAAAGATACTATAGTTATTTAAAGGGTGAACGATCTATTTCCCTACAAGAACTATCGTATAGCATCAGATTTCCACCAAACTATGATTTCGTGCTAAAACTCCATGAATTTAAAGTTGTAAACTTATTTCTCTCATGATTATAAGTTGTAAATTGATTTCTCCCCAAACCGATAGTTTGAAACTTAATTATTCATAAACTATGGTTTTAATCGGTTAACTATTAACCGACCAATTAAACTAATGAAAATCTCGAACTAATTTTTTATTTAAAAAAAAAACTGATTCACACACCAAAAAAAAAAAGTAATTCCCAGAATTTTTTTTTATCAACATTTGTACATTCTCCTTCGATCTCAATCACACGTATTAAAGCTATGTACTTGTGTTTTCTAAACAAAGCATCACTATTTTTTTAAGCTTCTCTGAACTGTGGGAGGAGGTGAGTTTGAAGGCGGTGGATAAGTGGTGAACTGCTACATGTGAGTTATTCCTCGCAAATTGTGGAGGGAGGAGGGCGAGTGGTGACTGTGAGACTAAGCAAAATTAAGAAGTCGTTGGTGTTGCTCGGAAGCTATGTCTGATCGGTGTTGAGAGAGATATGGACACGATTTAGACAAACAATTTTTTGATGATGAATCGTTTTAAAAAAATAAAATTAAAAATAAAGTTTTTTTGGGTTTAATTAGTTTAAAATTGGTGGGTTAATAGTAAACCGATTAAAACCATGGTCTATGGACAATTAAGTTTCAAACTATAAATTTGGGGAGAAATCAATTTACAAATTATAATTTGGAGAGAAATAAGTTAACAACTTTAAATTCATGGAGTTTTAACACGAAATCATAGTTTGGTGGAGATCTGATGCTATACGATAATTCTCGTGGAGAAATAGATCGTTCACCCTTATTTAAATAATACTAAAATCAAAGGATATCAAAGAGGAGAAGGCGAGAGAAGAAGTTGAAGTAAAAGAGTAAAACCAATTGTTTCATGGAGACAACAAAGATAGGCATGTTTCCTGAAATGACGTCAGTTCATTTGGTAACAAGAAACGCTATTTACACCCTAAAAACCATGAAACGCTATTGGTTTTTAACCCCCTTTACTTTACATACGTGTGGGTATTGTTATTTGGTACTATTGTATATACACATTAGTTATACGTATTCAGATTCAATACTCAATGGGGTATGATACTGTAACAATCCAACATGCGGATATCTGCTGGCCCTACAGAGTATCGACCCTAATCTTTTACATGTGAACCTCTCACAGTCATACATATATGTTATTGGTGCGCACGGCGTTTCTCGAACCCACCTTCACCATTTAACAATCCTCCCACATGACAAGCTGTCACCAATTGAATTGCAGATCAATTAGTCCTGTAGAAGGGTTGTTAAAAGGTAAAGTCTTGGGTTAGAGGAACGTCAAGTGCACCAATAACCTATATGTATAACTACGAGGGACTCACATGTGAGAGTTAGGGTCGATGCTCTGCAGAGCCAGTCGGGTTCCACAGAACGGATTGTTACAGATACACTCCGATTACTGTTTAACTTAATCGTAGTGTATTTGGTACGGGCAATGGAATATGTCGTATATATAAATATATAATATAACAAAATGATAGATATGTATATAATATAACAAAATGATAGATATGTAATGTGCACAAAAAAGATAGATATGTAGAATCGATTCAAGTATTTGTTATTATTAAATACACAAATGTTTAATCAGATATGATGGTCCAGTGGTAGGCGGAGTTTGAGAAGTTAAGTGACCTGAGTTCGAGACAACATCATGATACTAAACATGTATAGTCATGCGTTTGAACCATTAACTGATCTGTTTGTTCTCAGAAAAAAAATAACAGGACCCTGATGGACCTTTTATTCATCATATATTATTTTACCACAAATCAAAATAATATTTATCGACAGCCCAAATTACAATTATAATCTCAATTGTTTTTTGTTGGTAATTTTTTCTAGCGTTTAGAAAATCATTTAAGAATCTATATTACATATTGTTAATAGAAAGCTTCTAAAATTGTGTAAAAATATTTAATTCAGTAGAGTAATATAGATGTTGTCACTGTAAATCAGTAATTTTTTGCATATTATTATTTAGTATATAATAAACATTTTAATATAACTAATATATTATGACGAATATATGATACAAACGTCAATTATAAACACGAAATAATACGATCACCATAAATATTTTAAAATATGTTTTGTAAATATAATAATATGTAATTTATATTATGTTCACTACAAGAAAACATCGGGACACTGAGGGAAAAAATCGTCGGTATATCGTCGGAATAACGCTATTCCGAGGACATACCGACGAAAAAAGTCCTCGGAAATATCTCCTCGGAAATTCATACATCCTCGGAATTCCGTCGGAAATTTCCGACGGAATTCCGAGGAAAACAAATTCCGAGGAAATTAAAGTCCGAGGACACAATGTTCGTCGGAAGGTTCTTCGGAATATACTGAGGAAATTCCGATGGTCCAATCCTCGGAAGTTTCGACGAAATATTCCTCGGAATGTTTATCGGAAAATTCCGAGGAAATTTCTTCCCTCAGAATTTTCCGAGGAAGGCTTTTCCCTCGGAAATTTCCGAGGAACGTCGAGCCCTCGGAAAAATTCCGAGGAACAGTCTTCCCTCGGAAAATTCCGAGGAACTTAACGTTCGTCGGAATTTTCCGAGGAACTCCTTTCCCTCGGAATTTTGAAAAAATTTATTTTTTAAAAAAAAAATTTTTTTAAAAAATTTAAATAAAATTTAAATTCAAAAATTTAAAATTAAAATTAAAATTGAATAAAACATAAAACATTAAAACATAGTAGATAATATTCAAATTTAAATAAAACATTCAGAGTTTTTGGTAAAAAAAAAAAAAACTACTGGTCTGGAATGTTCGGGAACACGTCGTTCGGATACATCCTCTTCATCATCTCCATCATCTGTTCGTTCAGCCTCTTCTGGGTCTCATAGCCCGCCTGTTGAGCTGCCATCTGGGTCTCCAACGCAGATATCCGATCATCCTTGTCCTTCAGCTGAGCCGTAAGAACTTCTGGATCAACATATGCCGGTGGTGCAGAAGAAGGAGCAGCCGACCGGGAGCAACGACCCAAACCGACCAAACGTCCCTTCTTCTTTGGAACCGACTGAAATATAAATAACCAAATTTAGATAATATAAATTGATGATAAAATAAAAATCAAGAAATAATTAAATTGAACTTTAAAAAAAAAAAACTTACCGATTCAACGATTTCGTTGATTCGAACCCGGGATAAGTTGGTCGAGGCCGTCGAATCGTCATCATCGGTTTGAAGCTGAGACACTTCGTCATACACCTGAGTTTGGACCAGGTCGACCACGTCCCTCACAAGACCATCATCAATCTGGCCGGTCTTCTTGTTGGTATACGCCCTTTTCATAAGGGCGAGATCATCAACCGGGTCGCCCTCATTTTCTTCCGCTTTCAAAAAAAAAAATTAAACAAACATTAGAAATTTGAAAAAAATGCAAAAAAAATAAAATTCTGAAACTTAAATAATTGAAGAAAAAGCGGTTGAACTTACCATGCGA
The DNA here is from genome assembly GCF_020379485.1 of Brassica napus. Taxonomy (NCBI): domain Eukaryota; kingdom Viridiplantae; phylum Streptophyta; class Magnoliopsida; order Brassicales; family Brassicaceae; genus Brassica; species Brassica napus. The sequence continues at coordinate 11,444,144 of NC_063435.1, read as the reverse complement.
TCCGCCAGAGTGGCAATAGATTGAGCACCCAAGTTATGCTTGTAGATGCCCTTTCTTTACGGTCGCTCCCGCGGTTGTTGGAGTTGGTGGAAGAAGTTTCTTTCGTCTCTTCTTTATCCCAATGCGCACACAACTCCTTCCAGACCGTGTCGTTCATCGACTTTGGGACCTTTTAATTTTAAAAAAAAAAGTTTAATAATTTAAAAAATAGTTTAATAAATTAAAAATTGTTAATAAATTAAAAACTACCTTGTTTACTTCCCACTTCTTCTTCCACTCGTACATCTGCTTCTCATAGTTGTCCATAACTTTATGGACAAAATGGTGATAGATAGAGAGCGTATCATCGGAATTCCAGTTGAATTCTTGCTGAAATAGTTTAAAAATAAGTTTTAATAAATAAAAAATAGTTTAATAATTAAAAAAATAGTTTAATAATTAAAAAAATAGTTTTAATAATATTTAAAACGTTTAATAAATATAGAAAATAGTTTAATAATTACAAAAAATAGTTTTAATAATATTTAAAATGTCTAATAAATATAGAAAATAGTTTAATAATTACAAAAAATAGTTTTAATAAATAAAAAAATATAAGTTAAAAATTTGAATACTTACCGCAAACTCACGAAACCACAGATGCTGCTTCTCGATAGGGAAGTGAGTGAAAGTCGGATGTCCCCTGTCGAGGGCCGAGTACATCATACGGTTGATCCATGCGCTGATCCCGTTCCCGGATAGGTTGAACCTAATAAAAAAACAAATTATTAATAAAAAAACAGTTTAAATAAAAAATAGTTAAAAAAATAAAAGTTAAATTACCATGTTTGACCATGTCCATGTGGATACTCATTGAGATAGGGAAGATGGTAACGACCGGGCTGTCGAACCAACTCCGCAACACTCATCACTACCGGAGGACCCGGAGGAGCAGGAACGGGTGCAGCAGCGGGAGCTGGAGCAGCAGGAGCGAGTAATGGAGAGGGAGATTTATGGTAGGAGCTGTGGGGCGAAACGGAATCCTGAACATGGCTGGAAGAACCCCGAGACTGGCTCCCCATACCACCCCGGCTACGACGCTGGCGAGACCGGATCTGATCATCATTAGACCTGTAAATTAAAAAAAAAAAATTTAAAAATTAGTTCTAATAATTTTAATTAAAAAAATAGTTTAAATAAAAAATAGTTAAAAAAATAGTTTTTAATCACAAAAATATAAATAGTTTAATAATTAATAAAAAAAGTTTTAATAAATAAAAAATAGTTTAAAAATTTTAAAAATAGTTTAAATAAATCCCAAAAACATTTAATAATTACGAAAAATAGTTTTAAAAAATATTTAAAATGTTAAATAATTACGAAAAATAGTTTTTAAAAATATTTAAAATGTTAAATAATTACAAAAAATAGTTTTCATAATATTAAAAATGTTTAATAAATTTATATTTTATATATAAAATACATAAAACGATTTATAACCACAAAAAATGATTTATATTTTAAAAAAAAACTATTTATAACCACAAAAAAAGTTTTATAGATTTTAAAAATGTTTAATAAATATATAAATGAATTTAAAATGCAAAAAATAGATTTTATATACAAAAAACGTTTTCAATATATATATATATAATTACAAATTCGATTTTTATAACCACAAAATTAATAAAAACTAAAACAAAAATTCAAATCAAGTGAAATACATAATCAAACTCGATTTTACACAAATCTACCATTCACCCTAACAAAATCTATAAATCTCATTCCAAAATCATCAAATCTACTTAAAAACCATACAAATCTAACCTAAAAGAGTGGGATAGGGTTCTTACATGATTATGGGGGAGGATTAGGGGAGATTCGCCGGAAATCGCGAGAGAGAACGGTCGAGGCGCCGGAAATCGCGAGAGGGAGGGAAGGAGGCGCCGGAGAGAAAGAGAGAAATGGGGAAGAAGATCGGGCTCGCCCTAATATTATGAGGCGTCCGACGGAAACTATCTGTCGGAATTTCCTCGGATATATTTTATATTTCCGTCGGAATTTCCTCGGAATTCTTTGATTCAATTTTCGCGAAATATTTAGCGGCTTGGTTTACCCGGTTAAATGAAAATATTCCGAGGAACCAGGATTCCTCGGAATACCCTCGGTAATTACCGAGGAAATTCTGAGGAACCAGGGTTTAGGGTTTTAAAACATCGATTATTTTCGCCGTATTTCATTTCTTATACAATTATAATGCATACCATTGAGGATTCTTTGTATAGATGATCATAAACCATGAAGTAACACAATTTCAAAAATAATTGTAAGTATTCCCTTTACCGTTTATTAAAGTGTATAAGTGTTTCTCTTATGTTGTGTGGTTTTCGTTCATGGAATCGTAAAAGTGTTTGTTATTGGATAAAACACCAAAGTTCCTAGTTCCAAACATCATAATCTGGTTAAGACACTTAATGAAGGTTATATACGTGTTATTCAATCCGTAAAACGTTGTTTTCGGTTTAAAACCCCAAGTTCCTCGGAATTTCCTCGGAAATTTCCGAGGGAATTCCGAGGAAATAATTATCTTCGTCGGGATTTCCTCGGAAAATTCCGAGGAGATTCCGAGGAAAAAGAATCTATAATCAAATCCCCATGTTCCTCGGGATTTCCTCAGAAATTTCCGAGGAAATTCCGAGGAATTCTTTACTTAGTCAGAATTTCCTCGGAAACTTCCGAGGAGATTCCGAGGAAAAGGAATCTATAATCAAGTCCCTAAATCGAGAAGATCTATTCCGAAAAAATTCCGAGGAAAACCTATCTGTCCTCGGAATTTCCTCGGTATTTATATTTAAAAAAAAAAAAAAAGGTCGACGCTAGTCTGTTTCCGAGTCGTCATCACCAGATGAATCTGAATCTGGATCTTGGTGAAACTCTCCAATCACTGGTTCATCCTCTACGTGAACGGCGGCTTCCTCTCCGAAGTCGGTTAAATCGACTACAAGGCCAACTCCACCTAAATCTTCTGCTGCACTTAAGTTGCCGGATGTGCTTGGTTGTAGTGGGTCTTCCAGCTCAGAACATCCCTGAACTCGGCCTCTCGGGTTGAGTCTTGTAACAGTAACCCATGGATCATCTCTGTTCCTTACCCGGGGGTACTTGATATAACAAACCTGATCGGCCTGAGAAGCAAGAATGAAAGGATCATAATATTGCAGCTTTCGTCTTGAATTTACTGATGTAACACCAAATGCATCTGTTCTCACACCTCGATCTGGAGTGTTGTCGTGCCAATCACAATAGAAAACAGTACAGCGCAATCCAACCATGCCCAAATACTTGATTTCCAAAATCTCATTTATGTGTCCGTAGTATACATCATCTCCTGATGCAGAACAAACACCAGCATCGTAAGTCGTACTCGAACGTCTCCTCTTCTGAGTTGTGAATGCATATCCTCGAGTACAAAATCTCGGATATGACTTCACAACAAAGTTTGGTCCAACGACCATCTCGCGTATCCAATCGTCAAATGTTTCACCTCTTGCCAAACCATCACTCACATAAGTAAACATCCATCCACCAAATTCTCTCTGCTTCATTTCTTCTAGTTCGTCCTCTGTGGCGTATCTATATTCGAACCGCTTTTCTGCCATGAAAATCCTTTCATATTGAAGAACATCTTCGCAGTTGGTGAGTAAATATGTTTGCAAATGACTGCGCTCCTGATCAGTAAGTCGACGGTCCTTTGGTTTTCCGCTAAGTCGTCCAACGTCTGTGAAAATGTCTGGAACCTTCCAATGATATGTTGCCCGTTCGCCTCTATCATCATGCCGAGCAGGTCTTCTGTTTTTGGTCTGAACTTCTGCTGGAAAGTAGTACTCGGCAAAGTTTGAAGTTTCTTCATTGATCATCTGTGCGACTATAGACCCTTCCACCCTACTTAAATTTTTTACCATCTTCTTCAAATGGAACATATACCGCTCATACAGATACATCCATCTATACTGCACAGGACCACCAAGTTCCAATTCTCTTACCAGGTGAATAACAAGATGCTCCATAACATCAAAAAATGAGGGAGGAAATATCTTCTCAAGGTTGCACTGAATCACAGCTATGTTAGTCTTCAAATTTTCAATACCTTCAAGAGTCACTGATCTTGTGCATAAATCGCGGAAGAAACCACTTATCCCTGCAATTGCTTCATGAACATTTCGTGGTAATAGTTCCTTGAAGGCAAACGGAAGGAGGCGCTGCATCATTACATGGCAATCATGGCTTTTCAAGCCAGTAAACTTTCCTTCCTTTCTGTCGATACAGTTACGCAAATTAGATGCGTAACCGTCTGGAAATTCCACATCGTTTGAAATCCAATCAAAGAACGCATCCTTTCCCGCTGCATCAAGTCGGTATATGGGAAAAGGAGCCCTACCACTCTCATCAACATGAAGTTCTGAACGATCACATATATCGACTAAATCCAGTCTTGACTTCAAATTATCCTTTGTTTTACCTTGAACATTAAGGATCGTGTTCATGAGATTGTCAAAAAAGTTCTTCTCAATATGCATGACATCTAAATTATGCCTTAGTAGATGATCCTCCCAGTATGGCAGATCCCAAAAAATACTTTTTTTGTGCCAGTTATGTAGGTTTCCAACACCATCTACCGGAAAACGCTCATGTCCACCGACGTCTGGCGTCCTTTCTGCACCAAAATCTCTAAGTTGTGTCTTCAAATCTTTCCCACGAATTTCCGGAGGTGGACTGTCAAACACCCTCTTGTTCTTCGTAAACAAATTCCTACTTCTACGATATGGATGATCTGGTGGTAGAAATCTCCTGTGACAGTCAAACCAACACGTTTTCCTTCCGTGTTTTAGTTGGAAAGCATCAGTGTTATCTTGACAATATGGACATGATAGCCTTCCATGCGTTGTCCATCCAGATAACATACCATATGCTGGAAAATCACTTATTGTCCACATTAGTACTGCCCGCATTTGAAAGTTTTCTTTACACGAAACATCGTATGTTTCAGCACCTTGAGCCCATAGTTGTTGCAACTCATATATTAGTGGCTGAAGAAACACATCAAATGATCTCTTAGGATGCTCTGCGACGAGAATCGAGAGAAACAAAAACTCTCGTCGCAAGCACAAGTTTGGGGGTAGGTTGTATGGTGTAAGAATGACTGGCCATAGAGAATACTGTCTTCCACTCTTGCCAAACGGGCTGAAACCATCAGTACATAATCCAAGGTAGACATTTCTTCTCTCATATGCAAAGTCGGGATATTTTGATTGGAAATGCTTCCACGCTTTTGCATCTGAAGGATGTCTGATCTCACCATCTGTTGAGTGCTCTGCATGCCATCTCATTGGTTGCGCTGTGCGTTCAGACAGATACAGCCTCTGCAACCTTTCCGTCAAAGGCAAATACCACATCCTTTTATATGGTACTGGAACTCTTCCACTCGTATCTTTATAACGAGGCTTCCCACAAAATTTGCATGAAACCCGCTGTTCATCCGCCCTCCAATAAATCATGCAGTTGTCTCTGCATACATCTATTACCTGATACGATAAACCAAGACCAGCTACGAGTTTCTGAACCTCGTAGTATGAGCCAGGAGCTACATTATCTTCGGGTAGAATACCTTTTACATAATCAGCAATCGCATCCACACAGTCTTCAGCCAAATTATAATCCGTCTTAATGCCCATCAATCTTGTAGCAGATGATAAAGCTGAATGACCATCTCTGCAACCTTCGTACAATGGTTGCTTTCCAGCATCCAACATATCATAAAATCTCCTAGCTTCGGCATTGGGTAAATCTTCCCCTCTAAAATGATCATTTACCATCTGCTCAGTACCTACACCGTAATCTACATCCGTTCTAATTGGATCTTCTAATCTAACCGCTGGCTGAGGTTCGCTAGTACTACCATGTTCATAATCAGTTTCTCCATGATGATACCAAATTTTGTAACTTCGTGTAAACCCACTCAAATATAGATGAGTCCAAACATCCCATTGTTTAATAACTTTTTTATTTTTACTATTAGAGCAAGGACATCTTAACATACCTGTTTTTGCTTCCGGTTGTCGGTGAACTAACCCCATGAATTCGGTTATACCTTGTTGGTATTCTTCCGTAAGCAATCTCGTGTTCGGATCTAAATGAGGTCGATCGATCCAAGAACGAAAATAATTTGAAGAAGACATGTTTTTTTATGAATGAAATTCGTGTGTAAAGAAAGTGAGAGGGAGGATGAAGATATGGAGTGAATGAAGAGGAAGAGGGGTACTTGTATTTATAGTTGAAATCCTGCCGACGGACCGAGGAAATTCCGACGGAATTCCGATGCAAACGGCTAGTTCGTCGGAATTTCCTCGGAATTTTTAAAATCCCCCAACGGCTCTCTAACGGCTCTCTAACGTCTATAATATTTCCTCGGAATTCATCGGTTTTTTCCGAGGAATACTAGTTTCCTCGGTATTCCGTCGGAATATTCCGACGAGATGAATTTTCCTTGGAATTTCGTCGGAATATTCCGAGGAAATTCCGAGGAAGCCAAATTTTGTGTTTCCTCGGAATTGCCTCGGACATTCCTCGGTATATTCCGAGGAATTCATTTTCCGTCGGAACGTCCGTCAGAATACCGATGTTTTCTTGTAGTGGTTGAAACATCAAAAATACATAACAGTTGAAATGAGAAACAAATAAAAAGTGAACATAAAAAAAAATTACTATCTGCACTCAAAAGCTAATATAACTTTATAATACAAACCTGGCATCATCGAAAGCGTAATATATAGGATTAGTTTGCCATCAAAAATATGATTAGATAAAATAAGTTATATACATTATTTGCTGGAAGATAGAGATACAATATTAGATCAAAAAAAGAAAAAGTGTACAGACAGACTATGATCTTAGAATTCCAGAGGACAAGGGGGCAATGGCATGAGTTCTTCGTGGGGTCTGCCCTTTAAAATTTCACCCTTTCTTTTTGTCTCTTTCCCTTTTAGAATTTTGATAATTTCATATTAGCCTTACAATAATAATGAACATGTCAGAAATTACGTGTGGATCAAAAAAATTAAAGTGCAATTTTAAGAACACGTTTCACAATTTAAGGCCACAAACTAGAACGAATGGATGTTTTGTTTTGAAAGAATTAAAACAAATGATGTTCAATAAAATATTTTATGCTGTTTGATTTATACGGTAACTAACTAAAGAAGACACCGAAAGCTATTTTTAATTTATACTTGGGAAATTGCACGCCATCTGCTACATTTTTTTTATTAACTAAGAGGAGTTTGGCCTTTGGATCCTAGTCTTTTCCATTGTCCGGAATAAGCCTTTACTGATATTATTGATGGCGTAAAACATTCTTCTCACCGGTTTTCAAATCAGGAGAACAACAACACTAACGCTTGCTTCAAATTAACTGGCCCTACCATGTCCGATAGTATCACATTTTTATTCATTAGATTTTTTCTAAGATTTATAAGTTCTTATCATCTTACAATAACGTACCTTCATTCGCCGAGGCTGAGTTGTCATACTGAAATAACAGACTGGAAGAAAGAAGGCCATCTACACATCAACTAAACCATTGATTAATCTATATTTTATTTCAAGTAATAATATTATAAATTTTCCAAGTGGTAACGGCTTTATTTGGTTTAAAACTTATATGGCAATCTCTGCTACTAATTCGAAAATTAAGCCAATTTATGCACATACATAACCGTATATATCTCATATGATCACACAAAAAAAGGATACAGATCACACAAATAACAAAATGTGTAGAAGCCTCTATATATTCGTGTCAACATAGTAACCACTCAATGACAAAACTAATGCTTATCTTGGGATTCGATCTAACTTTTATATCCTTTTATAGATAGTCGAAAATTGGTAAAAAGAGATCTGAGACGGTATATGATCATACGAAATGCCGCTATATTCAAAGCCGTGACGTTCTCTCCTATACAAAATAAATTTTTATAATATAGTTAAGCATTTTATAATATTAACTAAGCTATATACAAATTAAATATGCTCGGAAAAATGTTTCGTTGGACCACGATCGTTTGCATGGAGATATGAGCCGTACGTCGTGAGGTCTATCTATAAAGAAGAGTGTGAGAATTGAACAGAAGTTAACCAATCAAATCCAGAGTTCATTAGAAAAAAAAAATTATTCCTGCTTTATTTTTTGAAGAAATAAGGCCGTCAATTTTGGAACTTGAACCATCAAATTCATCAAAAACATTCAAAGATCTTAGTTTTGATTTTCTACGTGTATTTAAGCTTCTTGATTCAGCAAGAACAGGAGTTATTTCATTTCTTTTTTCACCTCTTCCTCTTCTTCTTCGTCGGGGTCAGTAAGACATGAAGGTTCGTTTCATCACACTCATATTCATTGATTTATTAGACGGTGTCTGAAAATGAACATAAGAACATCATCATTTATGGGTTTTTCAACAAAATTTTCACAGTTTAAACAATAAAATAAATGAAAAAGAAGAAGCTGAGAAAACCAGAATTGTAGAAAGAAAAGTCTCTTATAGACTTACGGAAAATGTTGAGAATTGGTTTGCAATGTATCACCTTATTAGTGGTTGAACTTTTTTGTAATTATTTAAAATTTTATTACTAAATTATATAAATATTAATTGATGAGAAACCATGGTTAAAAAACTTGTTGATGCGCTAAGTACCCATAAATGTTTTTTGTTGCTTTTTCAGCTCTTTGGGTGGATGCATAATAAGCTACATGGTAAACAAGCGAATACTCATAGACCAAGAACATCATCTGCTTGTTCTCGTAAGTTAAAGATCACATAAATTATAATCTAATGTCTGACTTATACGTTGAAACAAACACCTTTTAAATAACCAAAGTAGTTGTCTACTTGGATATGTGCAAAGCAACCCCTCCTAATTAAGTGGCTCTCTGATCATTTTTGTTTGCCTTATGTTTCATACAGATCAATCACGAGAAGAGTTCAGTGATTGGCCTCACGGATTACTTGCCATTGGAACGTTCGGTACCTTGATCAAAGATCAAACCCCAATACATGTTGTTCAAGAAGTGATTCAAGAAGAGAAGACTTCTAACATGCACGTGGAAGGTAAAGCGCAAGATAGAAATCACGATCTTTCTTTATCCGATGATCTTGAAGATTTTACTCCCGAGGAAGTTGGGAAACTACAAAATGAGCTGACGAAGCTCTTGACAAGAAAGAACAAGAAGAGGAAGTCTGATGTGAACAAAGAACTTGAGAATCTTCCTTTGGATAGATTCTTGAATTGTCCTTCGAGTTTTGAAGTCGATAGACGAATCAGCAACGCGTTTTCAGGTGGTGGAGATTCTGATGAGAACCAAGAAGACATTGAGCGTGCGATTAGTACTATTTTGGGGAGATGCAAAGCTATTTCTACAGGGAGTAAAAGTAAGATGAAGGCTAAGAGAGATTGGAGCAAAACCTCTGTTTCTTATCTCCTCAAGAAGATGTTTGTATGTACAGAGGGGCACTCTCCTCTTCCTAACCCTGGCTTGAGAGACACGTTTCAAGAATCGAGAATGGAGAAGGTACAACTTAATCTCCTAACACCATTTCGGATACTAGTTAAAGTGTTTTGTTCATGTACCTTATTGCTTTTACATGATATATACAGTTTCTGAGAGTAATGCTACTCAAGAAGATTAATACTCGAGCTTGTCCAAAGGAAACATCAACGTGTAGATACGTGCAAGACAGGCAACAACTTTCATTAAAGAATAAGGAAGAAGAAGGAAGAAGTAGTAGCGATGGGAGTACATGGGTCAAAACAGATTCTGACTGTGAGTTTAAAATCTTTTTATTTCTTTTCAAAACAAAAGAAGTCGTCCATGAACTAATTCTATTTTCATCATCTTCTTTTTGGTTGCAGTCATTGTTCTTGAGATCTGATTCACTTTACCCCTACTCAGATTCTTACAGGAAAGTACAGGTAATATAGTTAATTTGAACAATGAATCTCAACCTCATTAATTTTGCATCTTTTAATGCTAAATCTGATGTTAGATCTTATGTCTTTGCAGATAGAGAATATTCATTGATATCAAGACAAAGAAAAATCAGAAAGAAGTGATCAATCGATTTTCTTTTTCTTTTTGATTAATTTTTTGGGTATCATCTATATGTAGATCCCATAAGTGTCCTTTTTTGCATGTTTGTGTTCATAAAAAACAAACATGTTCAGGAAATTCAAACATAGAATACAGTACGTGAGACCATCTCCAACGGTTTAATCTATTTTTCTTTTAAAATAGAATAATTCTATAATAGAGTTGGATATTGCTTCACTGGTATTTTATTTTAGAGTAAAAAATGGAGTTATTAACAAAAAAAAAGTGTTTATTCTATTATAGAGTAGAAAATAGAGTATCAATGGAGCATTTTTATTCTAAACTCTATTTTAAAGTGAAAAAAGAGTGGAGTTGGAGATGCTCTGAGATATGCGTACATACATGTGTGCAAAGAAAGAATTTTACTCCCTCTGTTCCTGAAAGTAAAATTTTCTAGATTTATTTTTTGTTCCAAAATTATAGATTTTCTAAAATTTGAAAGTACTTTTAGTAGTTAATATTGAAAATTGTATACTTTTAAGAAATATTAATTGAAAATATTTGAATTGGTTGAATAATATTGAGTTAATGAGTTATATTTATTGGAAAATGTATAGTAAAATAAATAATAAATTCAATTGTAAAAAATTAATTCTTTCTTTAATATGTATGAATACTCTAGAAAATACTTATTTCGGGGAACTGAGGAATGAAGTATATATTTACACGTTTGGAGTATATTTTTCAGATGAATAACCTTATTTTATATTAAAAGAATTCCTCTCTTTCAACACTCTGTTCTGTCATTCTTCAGTCTTTAATGTATCCATGTTTTTTTCTTCTAACTCAGACAAGACAACTACAGATTGTCAGATTCAAATTAATGATTAATTTTCTGTGATATATTATCATATATATATATGTATATATATTTATCTAAGTCTTTTTCATCATTTTCTTGTTATATCCGTATATTCTAATAATTACGATTAAAATAATCAACAGTTAAAAATGAGTGGAAAACGTTAATTTTAAATGCCCACCGTTAGGTTTTCATTTATTTGTTAACAATTTACTATTTCGTTTTTAATTTTAGTCAATGACTAGTTATAAAATAATTATCCTCTTAAATGTTGATTTTAGAAATCCCTAGAAAGCTAACAAAAAAAAAATCTTGGAGTAATTTGAAAAGAAGTAGCAATTTGAAAAAATAATACAGTATTGATTTGGTATCTTATTTACACATTGTCTTTTTGCCGACGGCTACACATTCTCTCTCAGCTTTCATTTAAGAACACCTTTTTATTACTAGAACTACTGGGAACATACATTTTCAATGGTATCACTAATGGTTAAGATGATTTTACACTAAACTTAAATTGGAATACTTAAATATTTCATTTGGAACACTTTAAAATAAAAGAGGCAGCACGTAAGTGAACACATCACGGTAAATGTACTCCAGGGATTTATAAAATCAACATTTTCGAATTAAGCATATAGCTTTCGAAAAGGAGCAAAGAACAAATTGTTTCTCGTGGCGACACTAATGTAGCTTCGTCTTGACATTGTCTTCCAGTGTCTGTAAGCAATGGAGAGCTGAAAAGACGAAAAACATAAAAAAAATCCATGGCTAATCGTTTATAATAAATAGAGCACAAAAAAAAATCCATGGCAATATTTGGCTTAGTCTTCTGCAGACTGCAGAACATATGGTGTTAACATGCAAATGCACAGAAAATCACATTGTCAATCCGTGGCGGTGTTACACTTTCATTTAACTTGATTATGATCATTGCCAAAACTATTTGGACTCATGTATGTATTGTATTTAACCTTATTACATGGTAATATATTGTATTAGGAATCAAATTAGCTGAATTTTTTTTTCAAATACATTGACCTTGGTCCAGGCAATACAAGTTAATATTCACCTTTGTCATGCTATTATTTTTTTGTTTGTATACTATTAGCGTACAGAAAAAAAACTACATCGAGCATCCATCACATATATGCCCAAAACGTTAAAACAAACTTTTGTTACAAGTAACCTCGGCTATTTTTTTCATCATATATAAATTTAAAGAAAAGAGAATGAAAACAAAAAAATGGTGCTACATGAATCTAACGGTTGGAATTCATCGAATCCCAGAATCAACGGTGAAGCTAAGTTTCTATAGAAATGAAGTCGTCGCTAGAATCATCCATCGTTAGTTCCTCAACGACTTCAATCATACTCGGTCGCCGATCTGGATCTTCTCCGATACATCTCACACCGATCCGCAAAACATTCTCTATCTCATCCCACGCCATTTTATCACCGCGAGCGGCAGTTACAACCGTCGGATGAAGCAGATCCACGTCGGAGCCAATCCACTCCGCCAGATTCCCGCCACCGGCCGGATCCAATCCCCCGTATTGCGTCGGGGACTTCCCCGTCAAGATCTCAAACACCACGGCTCCGAAACTATAAACGTCGGATTTCGCAGAGACGGTTGCGTCGCGAGAGCTATACGCGGCGAGGGATTGGGATTGAGCGTCGGGGTTGATCAATCTCTGGAGTCCGAACTCGGAGATCAGCGGCTCGCCGTCTTCGGCGAGGAATACGTTGCTCGATTTTAGGTTTCCGTGAGGTAAGGTTAGAAACGATAACTCTCTGTGGAGGTAACACATCCCTCTCGCGATTCCTTGAATGATTTTAAACCGTGAAGGCCAGTTTAGTTGCGAATCCTCCTCGCTTTGATCGCTGCGTAATCGGTGAAGCAAGCTTAGATTAGGGATGAATTCGAATACTAGTAGCTTCTCGTCTCGCCTGGAATGGTAAGCCAGGGGCGTTAGTATGTTCTTGTGACGCAAGCTTCCTAGGTTTTTGATCTCTTGTGCGAATACGCCTATACTCACTTCATTCATCACTGTCACTCGCTTCACTACCACCTTGACTCCGCTCGCGATCACCGCCTTGTACGCGGATCCCACGCTTCCCCCGCTGTTAGGCTGGCCGTTGGGAGCTCCGAGGACGTGAGCTGATGATTTTAGTAACTCGTCTAAATCGAAAACACCTTTTTCTTTGTTCACCATCACCAAATCTGTCCTCAGTTCGCGGAAACTACTCGGCGTACCATGCTTCGACGCTCCAGTTCTTGATCCGTCAACAGTTACCTATCAAACCACATCAAGAATTATGTTTGTTTAATTTCAGATTTCTCTTAGATGTGTTTAAGCTGCGAAGTTGCCAGGTGATATATTAAGCAGCCTAAACATAGATCCAACGCGCTATTAAAGAAATGCTCTAAGCATAGATCCAACGGGATACTAAAGAAATGCACTTCTAGTATTGCTACTAACCTGAATTTGTTGATCCTCGTTGTTGTCTTGTTCAGAGGTACGAAGCATACTCGTCCTCCTCTTCTTTAGGAAGAATAAGAAGAATATGATAAGGATAAAAAGGATGCCTAGGGTACCGAATGCTATGTAGTATTTGCTCTTGTACTCATCTTTCTTGTCTCCGTCTGCTGAGATCGATGCAGTCGAAATTCCCGGCTGCGTGCAAGTTGTTGCTAGCTCTGCACCACAAAGGTCAGAATTTCCCGCGAAACTGCTCGCCTTGAATCTTGACAAACCGGGTGGGATTTCTCCGGTTAGCCGATTGTTTGAGAGATTGACATCAGCTAAACCCGGTTGGGTGAAATTCGGTATTATCCCAGTGAATTGATTGTTTTCGAGGTGTAGCTCCATCAGTTTTGGTAATGTAGTGGCCAGCGAGAGAGGGATGTGGCCTGAGAACTCGTTGTTCGACAGCCACAATTTCTTAAGGGAAAGCATTCTTGTGAAATAATCAGGAGGGATATCACCAGAGAACCGATTGTTTGATAAGTAAATCGATTTCAGAGCGGTTAATCGGTTAAACTCTGGTATTTTACCGGAGAAGGAGTTGTTCATTATGCTTATGGTGCGTAAACCGGGTAGGTCGACTAAGGGTGCAACGTCAATGTTTCCTGTGAGACCCAATTGTTCGATTTGGAGACCAAAAACAGAGTTTTTGTTGCATAGCAATCCGAACCATCGTTGTGTTCCTCCGCAAGGTTCTGAATCTAATGTCCAAGAATCGAGAGACTTGGTGTTTGTTAGTGATTCCTTGAATTTCAGCAATGCTTCTGCTTCGGTTAACGAGTTAGCAGAAAGTGCTGTGAGAGATAGCATGAGCGGCCAAATTAGCCAGGCCACGGCCATTTACTTAACAGGTGCTAGGCCGCCGGAATTCTAAAAAAGTTGTTTAATTTTTTCCGTAATAACCAAAATAGTTCTCCTTTTTTTTTTGCTGATGTGATTTACTAATTTTCTTTGTTCCTGTCTTGTTTCTCGCTCTGTCTTTTCTTTTTCTTTGTCATTTGTAATCCATTGAATGAGAGGGGATAAAGAGCTTATGGCGCGAATGGTCGTTGAAAGAGTCAAAATTGAGAATGGCAAAAGCAATTACGAAATACTAGATGCCTATGCATTTTAGTAGCCCATATGGCTACCATTTGATGTTAGTGTCCAAGCCCAAACTTGATCTAAGAAACTATAATCATATTGAAGTTTGGTTTTACAATTATTTTTTTTTAACTTTTTTGGAGAACTTGCATTTGTGTAAATAATAGTTTTGTTATACGTGCATTTCAAAATGCTAAATATTTAGTGCCCAGATTGTATTTTTAAAACAAAATTTAAATAAATAACTTGTTCAATGAATACTCGGGACCAGATTGTGTTTCAAAAACATGCTTTTCGTTTCTAACATTCCGTATGAAGCCTGTGAAGAAGTTCCAATTTTTTGTTGTTCACATTCAAAGTATCTGTCGGTGTCAGATTCGGTTTGCTTTATCACTAGCTGTAAGTTTGTAACGGACATTTTTGCAAAAAGAAAAAAAAGTTTGTAACGGACCTACTTCCATTGGGTAACGAACTAACGATGGAAACGCAAAGCTCTATTTCGCCGTCACACATTAATGCAAATGACTGTTTACATTATATTTCAACATATAACCATTTGCAACGTATATGAATGACGTAGCTATATATGAATGAAACGTCAAATGGACCAATGGTAACATTTACAAACATTGCTTATCAGACATCACATAAATTTGTATATTATACGATCTGCAGTCATTTTATTTATTTTTGGATTACCTTAGCTACAGGAGTGTAACATAGATAGGGATCGTCATGTAAAATATTGCTATGGTCTTGTGTAGCAAAAGAAGCACTGCTTGAATGCTTCTATATTGCATTGCATCACTAAAAACATATATTATGTTTATGTATATATTATTATATATAGACTCGAGATGTTGTTCAACTGTAGATGTGCATTATATGGTATACTCTTCAAAGTTCAAGGTATTGTATTCTCATTAAAAAATCTTGCAAGTTGTGTTGAATATGATTTTATTCTTCTTGGCACTATCGTCTACGACATTTGTTATATGATATTTTGACGTCTCATACATGTTAAATTCTTTAGTTTCTTGTTGTTGGTGCTGGAACTTATTTTAACGAAAATTCAACGCACACCTTCATTAAACAAAACGACTAAAATTTAACTTTGTCGTAGGATAACCTTAATTGAGCAAAAAAAAAAACATATTAGGATTTAGGACTAAGCAAAACTCTTGAGCAGATGAATTTTCTCAAAAACACATACATCAAACAGAAAGGTCTACATGTCAATTATTCAGATATCTCATTACACTCTTGATATACTAGTGAAATTGTAACTAATGCACGGTTGTGCTATGGTGAAAAAACGTTCACTTTTAGCAACAATTAGTGGTTTCTTACAAGAAATTGATTCTTTTGTGCTCTTAATTCGATTTACGTTGGAAAGATTGTTTTACATTACGTCATATAAGCGTCATATAAGGTATTGTTAGCAAGAGCTGATCCTCAACCTAAAGAGAGTCCCAGTTTAAAGAAAACAATAATTTTGGAAATAGTTGAAGCCTTTTTAAAAAATTTAAAATTAAAAAGGGGAAAAACGCAGATCATGGACCGATATGGGTCTACCGTAAGATTTTGACACGTGGTTGCATCCAGTCACAGAGCAGATCTTTCACGTGCCAAAAACTCTGTCGGGGATAAGTATTCGTCGATTTACAGAATACAAGTTCGACTGGTAACTAGTGGCAAATGGGTTCCACTATTGCATTTATAAACAGCCATCAGCCGACGCGGACTATGGCTTGTGTAACACCCTTGGTTATGTATTTAATAATGAAAATGCCACCACCAATATCGTAAATAGTAGTACTTTCGGGACCCGACGATTTGATGAGGACAATTCGTTAACGCCTTCCACTAACGTCGCCGTCAACCTTTTTTCTCTTTCTTTTCAAATTTTATTTTCTGTTTACATTTCGCTGCAGCCGTAAGGAAAACGTGCCGGAAGTTGTAACTTGTAAGTGTAACGAACCGTTGGTTTGGTTTAGAATTAGACGAATTCATGTATGATTCATTTATTAATTCTTACGTGACAAAACAAATTCTTTTATTAAACTTATATTGATCGCCCATCAATATCAAATAAATTAGAATATTTTAGCTAATCTTTTTTTTTTCATCAGCTAATCTTAACCATCAAAGATAAATTGATAAGACGATTAACCATTATTATAATATTTAGAATTCATTATTATTACCAGTGCCGTGCCTAGCTTTGCTGGGGCCTAAGGCAAAATTCAATGTAATTAATAATGTTATTAAAATTTAAAATTTGTTATAAAATTAATTTTAGTGGATACAGTAAACTTCAGAATAAAAAATATAATAGATATTTTAACAATATTATTTATATAGCATTAAAATTAGTGAGAGGTGAAACATATAAAAATTAAGAAATTGATTATATATAGCATAAAGGAAAACTATGTCCATATATCTTCATTTTATGGTAATCAAAATATATTAAGCGTAAGTGTGCAACTATAAACTTAGAAAATTGTACAAGAAAACATAGATAGCTTATATAAAATGTTATAAAATAAAACTAGATGAGACGTATGTTTAGAAATTGAGGTTTTAAATATGTAACAGTCGAATATAATGGCTAAATCTAAATAAGTTTAAAAATTAGGGGCCCTCTAAACTTGTGCTAGAGAGGTGGGGGCCTAAGGCAACCGCCTTTTTCATAAGCTGGTCAGCACGACTCTGATTATTACTGTATTACAGTGGAAAATACGTAACCTGTGTTTTATTTTTGGGCTAAAACTCAGAAATACTAATTATAGGTACAAAAATTTATATAAAATTTTAAAATATCAAAAATTGATATAATAAATTATGAGTATAATTTTTTTTTTTATGTTTTAGACGGTAAAAATAGCATGGAGGCTAATCACGAACCCATATAGTCTTTTAGCTAAAATTTTGCTGGAAAATACTACAGCAAAACCTCTTTTTTAAAAGTCAAGACTCCAACGACCACCTCACATTGGTAGAGAAGTATTCTGCTAGGCCGAGACCTCCTACTGAACCATTTGAGTAAAGCAGTGGGTAATGGTGAGACCACTTCCCTTTGGTCTGATTTCTGGATATGTCCTGAAGCTAACATCAAACTTTTTGGTCCTGTATCAATAAAAGATAAAGATTTAATGGTATCAGACATTCTCACTAAAAAAACTAAAGAGTGAAACAAAGCTCTTATTGATAATTTATTACCTGAGTTCTCCTCGATGATCATGACGCTAAGACCAATTGTCCTAAGCGCTCGAGACTCCTTCATCTGGCCCCTCAACAAATCTGGAATGTACACAGCAAAATCAGGTTACTACTCCATCCAATAACAAAAATACCAATCGATTCAAAGACTCTTGACAGGGAATACACGTAACTGGAAGCAACTTATTTGGAATCCTCCCCTTTCACCAAAACAGAAGTTCTTTCTTTGGAAAGTGGGAAACCAAGCTTTCCCAACAGGCGATAACCTTCGCATGAGAGGCATTTTATCCAACACAAACTGTCCTAGATGCGGAGAAGAAGAATCTATCTCTCACATTCTCTTCCATTGCCAATTCGCCAAAGATGTGTGGAGCCAAGGTCCGTGGAACTCCCCGTTAAACGCCTTTCAAGCCTCGAGTTTTTTTGATATTCTCTGTGAATCCCTAGCGTTGACTCCTCTCTCACCATATGGCTTCACTGGAAACACCTTCCCTTGGATCTGTTGGACACTATGTAATTCAAGGAACCAACTCATCTTTGACAGTCGATCCCAATCCCCCATGAAACTTTTCTTAAAGCAATTTTAGCACTCAAAGAATGGGAATCAGCCCAATCGTTTCACTCTTCCCCACGCCCTATGATTCCTTTTCCTCCACAACCATATGCCCTCATCGAACATGAGATCTACTGCAACACCGACGCCTCTTGGAGAACCGACCACAAATCGACGGGATTAGCTTGGATTTTCACTGATCTGGCATCTGTGGAGTTGAATCGAGGATCTTACGTCCAACAATTTGTCTCCTCTTCTTGCATGGGGTAGGCTTTTGCCATTAGAGAGGCACTGCTCCACACGACTTCACTCAACTACCAACATATATGTCTTTGCACAGACTCTTAAGAGCTCGTCAGAGCTATCTTTTCTCGCCGGCGATCGATGGAGCTCTATGGAGTTCTATATCTACCAATCTATCTTCGTCTTTAAACTCTCCATTCATATCTTGTCTTTTTTTTTTTCATTTCTCATTTGTATAATGGACAGGCTAATGGGCTTGCAAAGACTTGTCTAGCAACCCATCTAGTTCTAAACTTCTAAACTCTTTATTTTTTAATGCATTAAGATTTCTTGCTAAAAAAATAACGTACAAAAAAATTATATAAAATTTTAAAATATTAAAAAGTGGTATAATAAATTACGAGTATAAAATTTTCTTTTTATGTTTTAGACGGAATAGGACCTAGTCTTTTTTTTTCCACTGGAATTTTATTAAACGGGTCATAGTACAAACTGGACCAAGCCCAACATAACAAACAAACAAAGGCCCAAACTACAGGCCCAAACATAATAAACTCCTTGGGCCGTAAGCCCAAAAGGAGAAAACCCGTTGAGGAAGGCTTCCAGGCGTCCCACCACATGGACGAACGTCCAGCGTCCTGAAACACGCGTCAAGGAGAGAGCGGACCGCCTTCCACCGGTGAAGAGGGGAGACTCGACGAAACTCCGCCGTCAAGCAGAGCCTTACCGATGAAGAGCAGCTCACTAAGGAACCATCTTCACGGTTGTACAAGCCGCACACCAGATCTATGTTTCCAGAAGAACTAATCGGCTACAATCGATCCCACTACCTTCGATCTTCCTGCTAGAAAACTGTCACATTTAATGATAGATAGAAGCGCGAAGATGAACCGGCTCGGGACGAGGAGAGGAAGCGATGACATCAAGGCTGAGGAAAGAGAGACGATTGGACACAGAAGAACGGAAAGCATCGATCAACGAACCGGGAGAACCCCGAAGTAAAGCCGTCGTCGCCATCGAGAAGAGCGCGACGCGGAGTCAAAAGCCGGAAAGCTCCGTCGAAAAGACCGCAAGCCACCAGAAGCAAAAGCCGGCTATACTCGTCGAACTGACCGAATATACCAGAGGCAGAGTCGCCAAAAGAACCGGCGACAATCAAAGGAGCTTTATCTCGATCTATTCTTCGTGAAGGATCCTAGAGAGAGAACGAAGAAGAGAGAGAAAAAATTCTCCATAGTGATATGACCTTACCCATCTATCTTTTCTAGATACGACCTAGTCTAACTTAACCCATCATAAATCATCTCTAGTAAATTGAATTAGTCTACTAACAATTGTGCATGCATGTTAGGTGGAAATAGCCTCGTGCCAAATCTTATTTATTGCCACAGATCACTGTCACTCCATTAAAAATAATAAACAAATTATTGAAAAAACACGTTATTTGTTTGACTTAATATTATATTCGCGAAAGCTTAAAGCCACAGAAACATATTGGCATAAATAACTCATTTATCCGCTTGTAAGTTGTACTCTTCGATTTTAACGTGTTGAAACCATTCGAGTTGTTGCAATCTCATCGCAGTATGTCGAACGGAAAAGCACCGGAGAAGTCTAGTTTTTCCCGGAGATGTAGTTTGTTCAGCCGCTACTTGAAGGAAAAGGGTAATTTTGGGAATATTGATATAGGGTTGTCTCGAAAACTCGATCTTGAACTCGCCGGAAAATCCGATCTCAGTGGTATGTCTTTCTCTCCTCCTCTGACGGCCGCCGCCGACAAAGACCCAGTTTTGTTTTTGTTTCTTTATTCAGTTGCGTAATAGATATTGGCTTACAAAAGAGGGAAAAGTATATTATATATTCGTTTTTTTTGTTTAAATGTAAAATCAGAAATTTTTTACATAATTCAGTTTGAAGGTGAATATAGAAATTTTAATTAATCTAATTTTTCAATCTTCATTTTAAGTAAATTTGGTGTTTTTTTTTGGTTATAGGACAACAAAATGAGATAAAGAAGGCAGACATTTCTGAAACCAGACCCTTCGATTTGTCTCAGAAGGTTTCAGTAGGTGAAGCCTCTACTTCTTCCGGAGGCAAACCCAGATTTGTCGATCTAAGGTACATACATATATGGGCTTGATCTCTTGTGGTATTAAATAAAAGTCTTGGCTTTATACATTTTGTTGGAAATAAACTAGAGAAGTGTCAAAACGTGTGTATGTATAGATGTGTGGATTTTGAACAATGTAACAATGGTTTGGTTTGGTTTGGTTTGGTTTCAGTGAACCAGCAAGCTTAGTAGTACCGGAGCCTGGAAACTCCCAGTTGACCATATTCTTCCGCGGAAAAGTTATGGTTTACGACGAGTTTCCTGAAGACAAAGCAAAGGAGATAATGGCAGCAGCGAGAGAGGCACATCATGTTGCTGTTGATTCAAAAAACACTCAGAATCTAGACATGAACATGAGCAACAAAACCAACGTTGTGATTCCTGATCTGAACGAGCCAACTACTTTCGGGACCAACAACAATGATCATCAAACAGGACAGCAACATCAAGTCGTGGAACGCATTGCAAGAAGAGCCTCTCTTCATCGTTTCTTTGCTAAACGAAAAGACAGGTAAATTAAACTTGAAGCATAAAACCAAACCTTAACTATGGTTCTATACAAATACTATATGGTTTTGATGCTTCTATATAGTACAAGAACAACATAACTTACAAGTTTTTGGGTGTGTTTGAATTTTTCAGGGCTGTGGCTAGAGCTCCGTATCAAGTGAATCAAAGTGGTGGTCATCTTCCTCCCAAGCCACAAAAGGTTGGTCCATCGGTAGAGCCAGGACAACCCTCGCGACAGCCTGAGACTCCCTCAAAACCAAAGAGACATAACGATGCGTCGATGGAAGTGGATGGAGAAGAAGGACGGTGTTCAAAAGATCTCGAACTCAAGCTCTAGTACATATAAAAGGTCATGTTTGGAGTTTAACTTATTTAGGATTCGAAGCCACATAATAAATGTTTAGATTCTTTGAGGTTGTATTACGTAGTCATACATACATACTCGTTTCTAAATATATGTTTATAATTTGAATTGTCATTTATATTCTTATGTGACGGAAGATAGTGGAATCTATTCCAAAAACATTAAGTCTCGTCTCCAGCTGCTGAAGTGACGGTACAACTTACTGGAATATGGTGTTCAAAAAAAAAAAAAACTTATTGGAATATAAATAGAACACTTGTTGTATGACCACTGAACTTTTAGCCATTTTAACCATGCATGGATGTGCATTTCAAAGGCATAAGCTAATTCTATGTAAATCCATGTGCAAGGCTGGTCCTCAGATTTTAAAGGCAAAGAATATTTAGTAAGAACTTTGAAAAAAATTTAAACAATATGGCAGTTATATATATTCCCTTAAAATTTCGGGAGTCCAGAACAAATGTTTTACTTTGCTACCAGGACCAGCTCTACCATGTGAGCTGAACAATTTTCTTTCTTTCTTGCTCTGTTGCAAAGAACATACTTGAGAGCTAGTGTCTATCGAATTCAAGCAAAGCTCTTATGTGATAGCAAACTCGCTTGAAAAAGGCACCACGTAAAGAGCTTCCACAAGAGAGGATCTTCTTCAAGCATGTGCAGCCATTGTGGTCGAACTCGAATTTGAGGACCCAACAGACTGACTACCAAATTGTCGTTGCCTTACTGCTGGCTGCTTTCCAGAGCACACATATCTTTCCAGTGTGACCCCCCGTAAGTTCCTACAACATGTGACCTTATGGATATCGTTGTTACTTGTTACAATTATCTGTCCATCCATCCCTTCCGCTGTCAATGATGTGATTGTTCCATGTCGATGATCCAACCTAGACTGATGGTGACAGGACAGACAGTTGGACACCCTCCATTCATGGTCCATCCTTAGATTTTGGAAAGTAAAAATATTTTAGTATAACGTTAAATAGTTTTTTTTTTATAACTTATAGATCACTAAATTTATGTATATTGACTATTTTAAATTTGATGTCAAAGAGAATGTTTTATCCGGCTGTGCCTCAAATGTTCTAAGTTACCGGTTGGATGCAGAGTTCCATAGCTGGAGTTGAGAGTTGCTGAGCCCAGTTGCAACATGACAAGCATCAAGTACCCCCAGGTGATGCACAGATACTATCTCTTCACCAATGCTCAGAAGAACAATAACAGAACAAGGTTACACAAGTAGACACAAAGAAGAAGCCAAAGACTGATTTTTGTGTGTGTGTGTAGACGATGAGAACAGTGCCTTTTAAGACAAAACTTTTCGAAAATTTCAAGATTTTACCTAAGTTACCGTTAGTAAAAGCGAGTTTATTGAGCTTGGAGTGGTACAATGATGCAGAGGAGCTTGAGGAGAAGGTTTTAGGCGGAGGAGGTAACTGGACGAACAAGGAGGGGAGGTGGAGAAGAAGAGGGAGTTAGGAGTTAGGAGTGGAGTGGAGATATGAAGATGGCGATCCCTGCTCTGAGAAGTCAAGGACGGTGGCTGATAAAATCACTGCCTTGGAGATCATGGTTTGAAAGAATCCCATTGCTAACATTAGGTCTCTTGATTTCTTATTGGGTATGTCTAGGTTTACTTTAGTTGATGTTGATGTCTCATTTGTGTTATCTACTTGCTGACTTGGTTGGAGATGTTCATTGCAGGAAGGAATGGTGACCTCAAAGGTATATCCTTTTACCAGCTTAAATACCACTCTGCACCCCCTAGCTTCATTACTAAGCACACTTCTCCAGGTTTTGAGTCTTGATGAGTTATAACTTATAATATATATTCATATTAGACATTTGAGTAATATAAAATGTAGTTCTGCCTACTGGATGATGCAAGATTTCATGGTAGTTGTCTGGTTGCTAATAGATTTGATGGGTTATTTTGCATGGTCCGAATCTTTACCACAGTAATTGTTATTTGTTGTTGGTTTCAGACTATATATTTCATGTTGACAAGCAAATCAGAACAGGAGCGAAACTTGCTTGTGTCAATTATTCTTCGGAATATTTATATGTAATCAAATTTTATCAACTGTGTGATCCCTTTAATTGTTTACTTTTCACAGTTGGGAGATCCTCAAAACAAGAGTGCATCTAATGCTGATTACTCACCTAACAAATCTTTTCGCTGATATCCTAATATGTAGCTGCGGCATTTCAATCTTTATGGCTTTTAACATATATATTTGGTTGTTTGGGTTCTTCTCTTTCGCTTAAAACGTAAGTTAAGTTTTCTGCAGGCTGTGGTGGATTGATGAAGTTGATTCCTTTCTCTTTCGTCCTCATCTTAGGTTACGTACGTGCAAAGTACCACGCTTTATTGTCCTCATTCACGCTTATCGCCTACTGAAATTATCAAATTGTTATCTTCAGCCATGCATGCTTACTAGCCATTGTAAATTTCACAGGTCAACTTTTTGAGTCAGATTCGATTGAGCCACAAAGGAGATAATCCAAAGGTGGCAAAACGCCTGATTGATGTATTACTTTGCTCTATTTAAGGTAATATAACTGGCGTCTAAAGTCTATATATGAGTGCAAAATTGAAGCTTATTTTGACGGTCTTCTCGGACTATTTGTAATTTTTGAGACTTCTACTGCCCCCAAATGTCTTCCTTTGAGTTGGATTCCAGAATCCTATCAGCTCTACTGACGGTTAGTCCTGATGTGTTTTTATTTTTTGCATACCTTATGCAATTTAACAGAGCTTTGAGACTTTACAGCTCACCTGATTAATCCTTTTATTGCAGGGAGTTAACAAAGCTTTTCCATATATTTCCACTGACGAGGCAGATGATATAATTCAATCCCTGACGCTGGTGCTTTAATTTTAAACTGGTAACTCCTAATGCTTCATCATATGAGTTTTGTTTCATTAGTTACAACCAAAAGGATAATAAAGGAAATGGTATCTCCAAAAGAGTCTTGCAGGTTGGTTACATGAATATATGCAAGAATCTTGTTTCTTTAGTTATCTTGATTAATGATGTTAACACATAAAGAGTGATGCCATTAGAACACTATTGAAAATTTATGTGTTATCTCTAAAGTTTACTATTAATAATGGACTAGGTTTATCGATGGGTTTCTCATGTTACTCAATGGCAAATCAAGTTTTCTAAAACCGATTTTTAAAAAAGAATCAGTTTACGCATTCAAAAAATCAATTTAAATTATCCTGGCGCCTAACCACCGCGATTTTTCTGAACATTGCGTTTAATTATCTACTCACCTGTAATGCTTTTTTTCTTCTTCTTTATGTGCATCTTGAAATGTCAAACCATATGATTGGATCTGAGATTATCAAGTTAGCAGAAGAGGATGTGTCTCCTGAAGATCTAGTCTTCCATAAGTTCTATGTGAACAAGATGAGTAGTACAAAACAATCAAACAAAAAGAAGAAGAGGAAGAAGCTACCTGAAGAACAAGCTGCTGAAGAACTTTACGATGTGAATGATGGTGATGGTGAAGGGGGAAACCTACGATAGTGATGTTGAATTCGAGGCTGGTGATGAGAGTCACAATGAGGAGATTGAGAATATGTTGGATGATGATGAATATGATTATGATGATCTAGATAAAGTAGTTGGCGATGATGATGATGATGATGATGATGATGATGATGATGATGATGATGATGATGATGATGATGAGCTTGTGGCGGATGCGAGTGATGCAAAGATGGACACAGAAATGGATATGCTTGATGGTGAGGATGTTGATGATGATTATGGTGGTGGTGATGATCTTGGTGGTAACAAGAAAAAGAAAGAAAAACTAAAACGTAAATCTCCACTTGCAAGTCTTGAAGAGTACGAGCATTTGATAGACCGAGAGGAGATAGATGATTCAAAGTCTAAAAGAAAAGTAACAGCAGAGAAGAAGACCAAAACATTTTTTTTTGAGCAACTTAGACCAAAACATTAGATTAGAAAAGTTTCAGCGTTGTTGATAGCTTGCTATTCAAGGCTTCCTACGTTTGTCTTAGTACTATACAGAAACACTGGAGATAATTACTCCAATTTTGTGGTGTTTTTTTTTTGAACACAAACTGACTTTCATTCAATATTGATCTTCTTCAATACAAGGGCAAAAGGGAATTATCCATCCTTTTTGGCAATAAGCATAAACTACAACATATAAATAAGCTAAACAAGATAGGTTTTCAGAAGAAGATGACAGCGAATTCGAGACGATGCTCGAATACGTCGGTAAAAACTTCACGACAATGTCGGAGAGCTGGAGAATAGTCACAAGTAACGTTGGAGTCCAGACCCCATCTACGAGAACTACCAAGATAGTCTCGCTTGTATCTTCTGGTCCCGTAGAAACCGCTCCGCAAGATAACAAAACGATGCAGAAACTGAAACAAACACTCGGCCACAAATCCAAAAAAGTACCTCTTGCCATAGGAAGAGGATGTGCTGATAGAGATTTCTCTTTGGAAGAAGAGGATTTCCAAAATAGAACTGTGTTCCCTGAATCCAGGGGTAATTTCTTCCTAGAGAAAAGATATGACAGTATACACCGAGGTGAGATCCCGGTAAACCCAACCGGAATCTCTGAAAACCTAGCCCAATACCCAGACGCCACAAATTGCTGGATCTCATTTTTTTCTAAATATTTGGGTCTTGTCAGGAAGTTCCTTGGGCTGACAGGTTCCATTCCACAACTGGGACAGGCCCAAGTTAAAGTGGATATCAATTTGTAAAGCGTTGTCAACACAACCCGAGGAGAAACGTACCGTACATCGGCACCAACCAGGTGGTCGCCGGAGCGGAATCATACCACTGTCGAGGATGAACCACGGGGGGAAGAGAGCATCACTTTATAGGCTGGAGAAACTGAAGCATCACCGAAGAGATTCGGATCTGAACTTGTGGTGCTTTGAGATCTGGTACCGGTGAGATGAGGAGCAGCAAGGCACGGTGGCCCGTGTGACTCAAGTCTTTCCAGTGACGGAGAGATTGAGTTAGGCAGTTGTAAACGAAGCTCCATACGCGGTTGAAAGATTTGGACCAAGTCGACAGCTTGACTTGACCGACGGTAACCATACAGAGGTACTACGGGATCTGAACCCGAAGCCCGTAGCAGAGCGGCGGCGGCGAGAGAATCCTCTCGACCATCGCTGGAGGAAGGGCCAAACCGGTAGGGAAGACCACCGGAAGAAGCCCAACGAAGAGTCGAAGCTCTTGTCTCCGTCGTAGCATCCGCCGGGATCTAACACGTCCGACAATCCACAAAAAATGAACCGGTAATAGATAAAGAAAAACGTGAAACAGGAAGCAAAGGGTGAAGGTGACGAGCAGAGCCGGCGAGGAGGCCCAGTGACGCGGGCCCAGCGCCGGCGAGAAAACGCGTCGCCGGTGCCGAAGGGCATTGGTCTTGGAGGCGCCTTGGAGTTCGTGCCTGGGAGAATATTAGGGCGAACTCAGTGTGGCCAATTATAATCTATTTTTTTTTGTGGTATGTTATTTTTTTAATTTCTTCTACTACAAGTTTTATTTAAGTATATTTTAATTTAATAACTTACTACTTGAAATCATTATTCAATTATCCTTTCACCCATAAATGTTTCATTAATTTTGAGTTGTTATTATTTACATTCACAGTAATCACCGTAGAAATTCTATAAATTAAATTAAAAATTTCAATCCTAAGTTGGATCAGTGTAAATATGATACAGTTCGATAAAATAATTAGTTAATATTTACACTGATCAATATAAACATAATTTAATAATTAATTATTATAAATTTTATGTATTATAACCTATAGATTGTAACTGTAGTATTGTATTTTTTTTATTCACGATGGAGTATATTTAATTTTAAAACACTTTCAAATAGTTTAATGGCATCTCATTATTTTACACTTAAAATGCATTGAAATTTGAGATACATAATTTTTATACACCAAATAATTTGATAAAAACAATTTTGAATTTATAAAATTTAATCAATATATAACCTTAGAAATTAACTCTTTTCTTATTTTTTATATAAAACATAATTTGAAATATATAAATCTAAAAACACTTTTTGTAAATTAAGAAATTGGTAAATTAATAAAATAATATAGTTTCGTCATTATTAATTTATAGAATTTTTACGTACATATTATATTATATTGACTTTTGATGCAGTTCCCCCTTTGTATGGGCAGGCGTGCGAGTTCAAGTTCAAGTTGATATAGAAGTAATTGGGTGGTTAGTTAAATCATCTTAGATCTTTAATTGAGTGGTAATGATTAAGACATGCTTAGATCAAGTCTAACCTTAAAATCCTTCTTTTTGGGGGGGGGGGGAAGAAGCTCACCTCTTATTTAAAGTTTTAAAACATTTGCAAACCTATCCATCATCAAAAGGTAGAATTGAAAACATTTATTTTAGTACAAAAAAAAGAAAATTAGCTCGCCCAAACTCACAAATGTATGTATTATGGGTCAAATCAATATAAACCAGTAGACTTTTATATTAATATATTAATGACTCATAACATACATTTATATCCGGCAACAATTACAGCAAAAATATATCACAACTACTACATTAAGCATTTATAGACATATACTTTAAGAAAACAATAACTTATTAAGTTATAACGAAACTTTATGTTATTTCATTATGAGACATGTAATAAATGTATGAAATACAGATTTCTATATTTAGACCAAGTCTAGAAAAAAGTAGTAGATTAGTTGCACAATTGTCGCGCCCTTACATAAACAAGAGTTCCATAAACAACACCATCCCAACTGGCTTGTCGCTACTTAATTTTTGGACTCTAGTTTAAGATATGAGCTAAGTATATCTCTTAAATAAGTTTCTAACCTTTCAACCAAAAAAAAAAAATAAGTTTCTAACCTTTTTAGTGATACAATATAATCTTTTTAAATTAATACTCTATAAATTAATTCATACTAAAACCTCTATAAAATAATATAATTTTATAGTCTCAAATTGAGTTTTTAGTTCAATTAGTATATCGATAAATTAATATCTCTATAAATTAATAAAAAAATTATAGTTTTGATGTGATCCCAATATTATCAATTTATAGAGGTTTCACTGTATATTAAAAACATGACCTTAGAATATTGAGTAATATCTATATGAATTATGACGCCACTTTTTTATTGTTTTAAATATCATAATTCCATTTAAGCAAATCATTACAATGATTACGAACCAGAAGTCATTAGTATTCAAGAATTCAAGTTGTTTGTCTATTTCATGTTAATGCATGTGTGTGTGTCATTTTCCTTTCTTTTTTTTTTAACACTTTTCATTGAAATAAGGTATTACAAATACATGGTATCGATCAGATAGAATTTTTCAAAAGGATCAGCCAGAATCTAAACATTACAAACCAACCTTATGATAAAACAAAGAGATGTCTTAACCAACCAGGATATCCAGCAGCAATGTAAAATTGATAGCGATCCTCTTTGATGACACTATCAGCAATCAGAGAAGCTCCTCTGATATCTGAGCGTTTCAAAGATTGAACACGCCAGAACAAAAAATTATGAAGCTGGATGCAGATCTTTTGAGAGTAGAACTTAAGTGATGGCCAAGCAGATGGTTTAGTAACTGCCGCAACTAGATCTTTATCATCACTTGCAAAAATAATTGAATCGAAGTGAAGGTTTTTGAGACTATCGATAGCCCATAACCAACTTTCCATAGAAGCATCCATACGACTGTAAATAGCTGAGAAGGATCTTCTACTATGTAACAAAACATTTCCATCGCTGTCTCTAAGAACCCATGAAGCTCCACTTTCATTTTTGGAACTGCTCCAAGCAGAACCAATATCGCATTTGATCCAACCCGAAGGTGGAGGTTTCCAACCAAACATTATTTTCTTCTTCCGATCGAGGTCAATGGCTTTTTCCTCTTTTTCAATTGTCTTGATCAGGAACCAGTGATTTGCTTCTTCATACACTTTCTCAAGGAAATCTGGAGCTTTGGTTACGCAACCTTCAAAGAAATGAGAGTTTTTGTTCTTCCAGATATTCCAAATGATCCAAGGACCCGCTCTACTGATATTCAAAGGGATGGAGGGGATATCCTTTGCTTTCAGAACATAGAAAATGTTCGAATATATAGAGGAAACAGAGAAGTCCGAGTGAGGCCGAGGAAAGTTACAAATGGCCCAAAATTGTCTAGCCAAAGTGCAAGTGAACAGCACATGATTTATGGACTCTCCTTCCATACCACAGACCTGACATCTAGAATCAATCTTCATACCTCTACTCAAAAGGTTATCAGTCACCGGAAGAGCTCCACTAACCGCTTTCCACAGAAACATTTTAATCTTCGGAGCTGTGTCTAGCAACCATATGTAATCTTTGATACCATTGAGAGAAGGAAGTACTGTCATTTTCCTTTCTTAATCTTCAATAAAGTCATCTCATTAAACAAAGAGATATAAGATCACATAACCATAACAATATTAAAATTTAGTAAATAACCATAACAAATTAACAAGTCATGTGCTAATATTCTATATATATTATGTATTAATTGACATATTACCTTTATGTATACTAATTAATCTTTCTTTTTTCTTCTTACATGCTTCCTCCCATTTGCGTAATTACTTATGATTTCTTAAAAAAACAATTATTCAAGTTTATATATTACTCATAAAACCATATATATATTTTTGTTTATGATATGTTTTGGAAATTTTAAAACACACACGCACACACAACACACACACACACACACACACACATATATATATATATATATATATATATATATATATAATTTGACAAATCATGTTAGATTAAGAAAATCGAGTTTTAAAGTCTATACTACATTATAAATTGATATAGTTTAATTTAATTTTCTCTTCGGTTGGGACAGTCATAGATATATAGATTGTAGAAAATTTGATTGAACTGATTTGTTTAGAGTTCCATGACCAAATTTCTAAATCTTTTCTTATATTTTCTATATTTTTATTTGTTCTCCTCGAATAACCGACTAGTTATATCGCATATTATAAATAATTATACTATTCTATTTTAATGAAATAATATAGTATGTTACAATTTTTTTCATTTTTTTTGTTCAACCATCTTATATATTAAAACAGAAGTCACAACCTTAATTCATGTGTGATATTTTTAAAAATATACTCTCACTAGAAATCAGTTATGATTTATTTGTTCCTACTAATATGACTTAATAATATATCATTCCTAATATAACAACCGACTCCTATAAAACCGGATTGATTAACAAACACATATTTAATTCCTTAATAAATTATACATAGTAGTAATATAAATCATTGTATAGTTCAAAATACTGAACCGATTTAAATAATTTAACCAATATATATATATATATGTATATGTAATGAATTGTATTAAAATAGAAATCATGACTTCTTTCATGTGTGATTTTTTAATTAGAACCATTTAAAAAAATCTTAAATGTATTTTATTAATATTAATAATATATATAATCTTTGAACTACTTTAGTCATAATATCTTTTGATGTCTTTTAATTTTAAATATAATTTTTTTTTGTTAACAAATATATATAATGTATTTTGTCAAATTTCATGCACACTTGCTATTGGAGATTACTGTCACTTTTATGCACTAATTGTCTCATCACTTAAACTGTAGAATGCTTATATTCTTCATATTTAGACCCCTTATGAATATTCAGTAAAAATATTTTTTGGTAAAATGTTAAGATAAATATTCAGTAAATTGCCCTTATGAATATTCAGTAAATTGCCCCTTAGACAAAGACGTGCTTTAATAAAAAACACCCTTGATCAAATTATTAGGCCTAGCTTGATGTCTACATAACATAAGTATATGACATTGGACAGTTATCTAATTTCTAATCATGCGCCAGAACTATCTTACTATTTGATTTATTTTGCCATAAATAAGTATATCTTCTCGACCATTTTTTCAAGTATTTAAAATTCCTCGAATGATTAGCTTACCATCCACAACTTTTTTCCTTCGATAAAGACAGACAGTAAGGTACTAAGGTCTTCTCTACCTAATTCTTCAGAAATACCAAACTAACGAATTTTTAAATAATTTAACACACATTTGATAAATACCATATATTTTAATATATAATGAAATATGCTTTTGCACTAAATAAGAGGATTGTATTTTGCCAAAAAATCAAATGTCATTGGTGGTTGCATCCGTCATATATTGCTTAACTACAATCTTTTATTTTATTCGTATGATTTTATAATTTGGGATTCGTCACTGGATTTATGGTTTCGAAAATGTGGATATAACATATGTTTAGTTCATACAGATAAATAAATAAATTTAGTCGGTGGACGAAGATTATATTTGCTGTTTTGGTATATATGAACGACAAACAATTAGCACTATGGGGTAATATTCAACAAAATTGTGGACAGGATGTAATCGTTATCTAAAAATTATCACTCTTTGTCGATCATTAGACAACAACACGCAATGAGAGGTTGCCTACACATCTACACATGTATATGTACACACCTACAAACTTATTATATTTATACAGTAATATACAACAAATAGTAGTAAACATGTACTATATGTTTATCAAATATTTTCAAATTCCGATTTATGACAAGTGGCATCTATGTAGACAAAACAAAATGTCATAGCTAGAATAATACTATACATATAATGCAATAGTTTTTTGGGAGTTTTTTTTCCGGTTAATATAGATTAAATATAATATATCTATATTATTAAAGTTGAAGTACACATTGGGATTGTTTGGCAATATGAATAGTAGTTAAAAAATAGTACTGTTTGGAAACATGGATAGCAATAAATTAGAAAAAACAATAATGGGCTTATGCTATTAAAAAAAATTGAAAGTCCATTACATTATATTAAAAAGTAATGGATCTATGTTACTTGATATATATATTCAAATCAAAATAATAATTTAAAATTAATTTATATCAAAAATTCATTCAAAAATATACATATATTCAAAATTTGATTTTTATTAACATATTTTCCAATAACTATTATAATTTTTTTAAATATATATAATAAAAATACAATACAAAATCCAATTTCAAACACCAACTTAAATTATGGTTTTATATTTCACATTAAGTTTTAAAATATAATATGTGATTATTTATATGATTGTACGTATAAAATATTATTAATTATAAGAAAACTTATTTGATGGTACGTATAAAATACGATTAGTTATATGATAACACATATTTTGTAACCTATGATAACACATATAGGATATATATAATAGTGATTAGGGGTGGACGTTCGGATTCGTTTTCGGGTCTTTTTGGGATTTCGTGTTCAGTTCAGATCTTTGAAGATTTGGTTCTGATTTGGATAACCAATTTAAATAGGTTTGGTTTAAATATTTGGATAGAGAATTAATAATTATTTAAGTATTTTTAGAGTTTTGAGTATTTTTTTAACTATTTAAGATATTTACGTTTAATTATTTGTATATATTTTCAAGCATTTATGCGAACTTAAAAGTATCATATATATAAGTATATAAATCTATTTTGGATACCCAAAATAATTCGGTTCGGATCGGATTAGGTTTCAATTATTCAAATACCAAAATTTTGAATAATTCAGATATTTAATCAATTCTGGTTCGGATTTAATACTACTTATTCGGATTAAGATCGGTTTGAATCTTCGAATTCAAGATTTTTACTCAACCCTAAATAGTGACATAAGAAGCAAATATCATCATATTTTTTTTAAAAAAAATAGACCCGCACGGGCGTGCGGGTCAAAATCTAGTTCTTCTTAAATTATATTAAATATATATATATATATATATATATATATAGTTAGTGTTTTATTCGTGTGGGTAATATATATTTTTGAGTTTTATAGAAATTAAACTTATATACTAATCCAATATATATTATGTTAAATAAGTATTATTATCTCGTATGGTATATTATATTATATCATTCATGTTATCAATATTACTTAATACAATCTATTTTAAACTAAAAGATGTAATATTTTGCATAACAATAAATTAATTACTGTGCAAAAAATATAGTTTTACAAAATTTATTTATGTAAATTCTTAAATCCGATTATAAAGATATAAAAGGAACAAAGGAAAAACAATGGCAAAAGAAGATACTACTAGTTTTGCTATTTATGTCCTCATCTCTCCTAGCTGTTATGCATCAATCGGTGGGTCATGCAATGCATCTATACGTTTCTCTATCTCACTCAATATATATACACGAACCTTCCTCGTTGTTTCCTCCCAAGAACATCTCAAAACATTTTCTATTCTTCATTCAATCTTTTGACCCACACACACTCATATAATCATATATATATCCTCATAAACCCTAAACCCTATCTAGTTTCAACAACTCTCTTGTTCCAAATCCAAGAAAAAGGTTAGTTTCATAAGTAATGTCCAAAGTTGGGAAGCTGACAAAGCTCAAGTCGGCGATAAAGAAATGGCCTTCCTTCGCCAAGAACCACCACCACTCATCTTCCTCGGCCGCTGTCTCCAATGAGCTCTCAGAGGACAACAATCTCCATGTTGTTTATGTTGGTCCGACTCGAAGACCTTACATGCTTAGACCCGACATCATCTCTCACCCACTCTTCCAAGAACTCGTGGATCGGTCGAGGTCCATGGAACAAGATCGTGAGATTGTTGTATCTTGTGAAGTTGTTTTGTTCGAGCACTTGTTGTGGATGCTCAAGACCGGTCAAGAAGGAGGATCCGTTGAAGAATTGGCTGAGTTCTATACTTATTGACATCGACCATTTGATTTCTACACATTTCTTTCGTATAATATATACTATGTTTATTGGTCTTTTTGTTGTTGCTGCTGATTTGTAATTTGTTTCGATGCGGTGTGTGACCCAAACGTGATCACGTAAATTTTATCATGATGATGATGAGCATATGTAGCTTCTTACTTTGTTACGACCAACAAATAATGATTTTTCTCTTCACAACAAATCTTTATATTTGCTTCTCAATATATACTAATTTATATATCTCTTAACTGTTATAGACAACTGAACGAGGATGATAATTTTAGAGAAACTTAATCTATGGTCGCATTTGTTTATATTGTTTATTTTAGTGTCGCGGTTTTATAACTTGTGTTTCTATTTTTGCAACGGAATCTTTCTCCATGAGTCATGAGTCTCATGATAATAAAAAGGACTCTAGCAATGTTTGAAATAGCTTGAATTAAAAAAAATTAACAAAAAATTGGTTGAATGTGATGACTAGTCGAAATTAATTAGATTTTAAAGTTATATTTCTCTCTTTAAAAAAATACTACTAAAAACATACAGATACATTAGCACTACAGTCTAAAATGATTCAGAATTTTGAAAGATCCATTTTATATAAAAATAAATTTTAATGAATGCAAAAAGATACTAAAATACATTGTGATTATTTGAAAGAAATACTATTTGTGTTTTTATAACGTTAATTAATAGTAAACCCCAATTTTTATTTTAAAAAAAAAACGTCGAAACTCCGCATATCTGAGACACGTTCCTCTGTGATATGTAATAAGTAATATTGTGTCCATTTCAAATATATATTTTTGTTTAACAAATAAACTAAGATTGTAATTTTTTAATTGGAAATGATAATGGTCGCTCTCATGACGCGTTGGTGACCTGGTCCCAATTTCATGGTCCTATTCTTCTTTCTAGTTTTTAGTTTTTTTTTCTAATAAATCATATTGGCTGATTCAGTCGACTTCGATAGAAAAAAATACTACAAAATAGATTGGTTATCATAATGTCTGGTCCGAATTCGGAATACCTTACAACTAATACCAGAGATGAAAATTTTTTCTATATTTAATGTTTATAAACTACTAGCCATATAAAATTTACTATTTATAAAAAAAAGTTTACTGATTAATTATTCAACATGACAACATGATAATATCATGGTTAATAATACTTACTTACCATTAGTTTAACATACATTAATACATGTATAAATTTTATAGCAAAAAAACTGTTAATTAAAAGCTGAAAAATGTCATGGACTCGTGACTATAATGGCGCACATAATATTTATTTAAGAGTCTCGAAGATTTTATTTCAACAGAAAGTAATAAATAAGAGAAAATAATGAGTATATGCTTTAAATCTATTACTAGATTTTGACTCGCGCTTTTAAAGCGCAGATTTTTTTTTTCAATTGACAAATATTTAGTAAATGTCATATTTTCATATATTTGTGTTTTATTTTATAAAAGACTTAAACTTTGTATCTTTATTTATCGTATTTCATTTTAAATGACTATTTATGTTTAAAAAATTAAACTTTATTTCTTTAATGAATTAAGTTGGTATAACTCTGATAAATTAATTTTATTATGTGGTTAATATTTTAATAAAAAAAATTATATACTTTTAATAAAGATTTATACTTTTCAATGAAAAAATTCAATTTTTTTTATGAATGCCTAAATTGTATTAAGAAAAGAAAAAAATAATAATTAAGAATAGTTGAAAAAAATTATTTGAACTTGGACTCAATGGTCCAAAAAAAAAATGTGAGAATTGGATCTGATTTCTTAATCGGTCTAAATGGCCTAAGAGAGATCTGATGTGGGTTAGATCCGAAAAAATGATCCAATATAGATGTGTTATTAATATTACTTGATTGCCCTTAATGAAACATACAATGTTAGTAAAGAAAATGGCATGTTAAGATAAAAAAGAGATTAGAATTCTGATTTAATAGTATAGATATAAGAATATACTCGTTTATACAAGAGGAGAAGTATGGTTGTTAAGTTTAATGAAATTTATTAATTGCTTCCGACATGCTAATGATTGAAAAGTCAGTCGGTGTGTCCTTTCCGCAAACTTCATGGGGATTTCTACTTCTGTCTTGTCATTACACTCTTCTGCTATATTGTTATGTCTATATTAGGTTGGTCTCTTTTTCTTAATAATTAGAAAGTGGACTGGGCCTAAATCTGATTAGTCGGCAAATATTTCATTCACTAAGTATTTTAACAAGTTTTAAACATAACATTACCGCCTTAGTGGGCTAAACTAAACTATACTTGCTTACAATCAGTTTTGCTCTATTTTCCTTTGGGACTGTAGTCTTTGTTACAGGGTCTCTAGGTTGCGAGTATGATTTCATGATAAAATGTTAGAACTTGCAGCCATCGCATGACGTCCCTATTATCGTATAGGGAAATCAACTGACCAGTTAGTGCTACAGGAACATCAGAAGAATGTCACGGTTTAGTCCATTGTGGCAAGCCTCCGTGAATGGGTGATACATTGTATGAAAATCCTATAGTTATAAGATAATAATGAACCAAAAACAGTTTTACAAATCTAGCTTCAACAAAATCTCTAGATAGCATTACATATCAACAACCTAATAATAGCGGCTAGCATTTTCACTTGCAAAGCACAAAGGATTGCTTACTTTCTCTACAAGCACAAGCTTAATTAATTTATGTACACGCAAAACTTAAAACTGTGACACAAAAAACTTCAAATGCTTTGCTAGTCCCTAAGTTCAATTACAACCCATGTTTTGAAGATAAAATGGCTTTTCTTAAACTAATCATATTATGTTTCTTGATTAGGGATTATTAGTACTAGCAGAGTTGTTCTTGGGACCTTGAAGCTCCATTGGGGAATTGGCGATGCTACCAACAGATCCATGTGTCTGAGAACTTAGCTGTGGACTTGCTGGACAAGCCTCCAGGTTGCTTGTGCTCATGGGGTGCATCGTACCCGAGCTTATCTGAGGACTCATAGGGGTTCTTTGACTCATTTGTTGCGGACTCATTGGAGTTCTTTGGTTCATTTGCTGGGGACTCATCGGAGTTCTCTGGCTCATTTGCTGGGGACTGGACTGTTGCAGCTGCTGCTGTGTAATTCCAGCTGATGGCGAACTTACTTGGGGTGGTGATAGCACAGACTGAAGAGGCGAGGCTGTTGCCTGTTGCTGCTGTTGCTGTTGTTGCTGAGGCAGCTCATGTTGTTGTAGCTGCTGAGACTGAGCTTGCTGCTGAGACATAGGCTGCTGTAGCTGTTGCTGATGCTGCAACTGTTGCTGTTGGGGTTGCTGCTGCTGGAGTTGCTGTTGATTCATGTAAGGATTCATTCCAGGCATCAGCTTAGGTGGACCCATGTTACCCATAGCTCGCTGCAGGTTAGCTCGGTTTAATGTATTCGGATCCATCATAGATAGACCAGCAGAGCTGGGGTGCATCTGCCTGGCACCTGACACGCCACTCATCCCGGCTTGGGGAGCACCCATTCCACCTCCTCGGTTCGCCAACCTAAGATTTGTAAACACAGCGGCACTCTGTTGTGGTGTTAAAGCACCAGATCGGAGTTGCTGGCTTATAACATTCAAATTTGACGCTGGATGATTCATTGGGTTCTGCCCCATGTTATTGATGCCAGGAAG
Source organism: Brassica napus (assembly GCF_020379485.1). NCBI lineage: Eukaryota > Viridiplantae > Streptophyta > Magnoliopsida > Brassicales > Brassicaceae > Brassica > Brassica napus. Next base: position 11,406,032 of record NC_063435.1, on the reverse strand, counting down.
AGACATTGACGATGTGATTCCGGTTCCTCCAAGCCCTCTTCCCGCCATATTCATTTGGTTGCCAAAAGCCCCAAGCGCAGCAATACTGTTGCCCATGCTTCCCATTCCCATATTCATGGCTACACCTGACCCCTGTTGCCCCATCATCATCTTCCTCTGAATCGCCGCGTGGTGCTGTAACATCTGCAGTTGATGAGGCGAATGGTTGTTGGTCATCTGACCACCCAGCGCCATGCCAGAGCTCTGGCTCATCGAGTTGATCGCTGATAGAGGATTTGTAGGCAACATCATAGATGCCGCTCTCTGCATTTGTGGATGCTGCTGCTGTGTAAACATGGACTGTTGATTTCTCTGTTGTAGCTGTGATAGCGGAGACTGTTGTGGGTCATGCTGTTGTGGTTGCATAGGCATGGAGACACCAGACAACAGTCCTTGAGACATTTGCAAAGCCTGAGAATTTGTCGGAGGGAGCATCCTTGCATTTGCAAGAACATTCTGGGTTGAGTTCATAGGTGCACTTCCAGCATTCCCTTGTTTCGATGCCTCATTGGGCGCTTGTCCAGCAACGGCATCCCCATACTGTTGCATTTCATTTGCAGAGTTGCCTCTTGGAACACCACCCGCAGAATTCTGTTGACTGCTGGTTGGACCAGCATCCCCGCGACTTGGCTTCTCCTGAATATGTTCATCTATGCGGTATCCTTCACGGACCATCTGCATAAGCATATAAATCAATCTGTAAGTAGCTTTCCTCTTCGAACCAAGATTTTGACATAATCGATTCATAATTCGAGAATTACCAGTGATTTAAACTGAGCAGCAAGTAGATCGGCGATGTGCTGTAACAAAGTGACGACAAATAAACAAGTCAGCGTAAGAGGAGAATTATTCATCCTTTGTCCACCCCCTTTCGATCATGGAAGAGAAGTAGAAACAAACAGAAGCAACTAACAAGAGAGATGTGTCCATAAACCAACCATGTTCAAAATTACACAAAGCGTTCAATGGCCCAACAACCAATAAACAATGATGAATGTAATGTCAGCATTACATTCATTGTTAGTGCATGCAAGTTGAAGATATACTGCTGGTCGGAAAAAAATGCAGTGGGTGTCAAGTTTCCAGTGAACTTACAGTATTGGGCAATCCTAACATATGATCTTCAGCTGGAAAACCATCACCATCATCTATTTCCCCTTGATACCATGCTACTGTCCCGTCCACGGGCTTCTCTGACATCACCAGTCTTGTTACTATTTTAGGGACGGCGGCAGGCACATTACCTGAAAAGATGGAGTCGAGAGTCAATAAAAAAAAAAAAAAAAATGTATCAATCGCCAGGTATCTGGTTAGAGCAGAAAATCGACCTTGCATCACACGCTCCATCCGAAGGAAGTTTATGACTCTTGTCTTGCATGTATTCATGCTGCCACCAAGAATAGATTTTGACAAGGCTTTCTCTTCGTCTTTGAAGTCCTCGTTGTTAGACAAGCCCGAAAAACAAACCATCAGACGCTGAGGAACATAAGAGCGAGGTCTTCGCGAGTACTCATCCACCTTATGCTTTTTGCAGTTTAGTTGGTACCTAGAAATAGACAAAAAAAAGTTCATAACATACAGCATTAAAAACTTGTTCATTCAGTAACAGTTCTTAATTTATATGGATGTATGTAATGAGATAAGGATGGCGGGACAATGCCGACAATGGTCTAATGTAAAGCCAAAATCAGAAGGAAAAGTATGATTATAAAAGGCAATTATTTCTATTACTTGTTTCTCAATCATAGCTGGCATATAGTTCAAAGCAGACCACTAGCCACATGAAGAAGAATTTAATGGATATAACCTCAACAAAACAGGTTTTATAAGATTCATACCTTGCAGCAACTCGTTCAATCTTTGAGAATCTATCGAGGATTGCGTGATCGCCAGTAGTTTGGTTTCCCAATGGAGGACCAACAGCATTGGCACTCACAGTATTGACACTAACAGGAGAACCAACAGTGTTAATAGCTTGTGTCATAGGATGAGAATTTGTCCTCCGTTTTGCAACCATTTGGTGTTGCCTTTGCTGCATAGCATCATTAGGACTAGAACCCACTGACTGAGTAGCACCAATAGCAGGAATAGAAGTAACAGCCTTGTCCTTTTGAGCTGCTGCAACTGCTCCATAGTGGGTCCCCATTGAACCACCAGAAAACTCACCAGACTTCGATGAAAGTGGGGACTGTGGTTGAGCGCCTGCTGATAAACGAGGGCTTTGAGCCGATATCCTTCTACTGAACTGTTCTTCTTTTCTCAGATCTTTTTCAATCTTCTGGCCTGGGTTCACGTTCCAGGATGCTTGAGAGAAATTCGATCTTAACAATCCATTATGGGGCATCCTTGACTGCATACGCGGATCCACATTATTTGCATCGCTTCCCACCCCAGGCATATCATTTCTGACACTACCATCAATTTTACTCTCAAATGGCTCCTCTTTCGAAGTGTAACGCAATGTCCCCTGTTGTGAAGCTGGAAACTGCATGGGACCACCTTCCTGATTCATTACTCCTTCAATTTGCTGTGGTGAAAACCTCTGAAGACTTGGATTTGGATATTGACTACTTCTGCCTAGTATATCTTGTTGTAGAACCGCATTTTTCCAATTTGTATCGGTTCCCTGAATGCCATCCATGCGTTGCCCCGGCTGTTGCTGTGGAACCCCATGAGGACCCATGTGTGAAACCCTTGTCCGCTTATTCGAACCAGGCATAGAAGACTCTTGCGCTTCTTGACTTTGTCTCTTTCTTTGGAAAGATGCACCTGGGTTCATACTATCAGAGCCATAAGGCAACATTGCATCTAAACCTCCAGAGACACTGGCAGAATTTGATCCTTGATCTTGAATGTTTCTAATATGTCCAGTTCCCAGGTACCTTTGTTGCTGAGGTGGTACCAAAGGCAGTGAGGAAGTTGCCGCATCTTGCATGGTCTGATTTCTTAATCCCACCAGTATATTAGTACCCGGATTTTGAATAGCCTGGTTGTTATGGGTTTGATGCATTAACAAATGTCCTGGCATATTTACACGCTCTGAACTTTCCGGAAGCCGATCAATGCAAACCTTTTTCCCATGGCTCTTGTTCAGAGACATAACAGTCGCTTCTGTCATTTGCATCAGTCTCTTTCTCCGCAAAGTAGAAAGAGACAAATCAAGCTATGGAGCATAAACAAAACCTTTTTAGACATTATAAAAGCAAATGATAAGGGAAAGCACACGTAGAAATTTTAATGAGCTATTACCTTGGCGGTCTCAGGTTTTTTACTCAGCCTATCAAGTCTGGGTACAGGATCCAAACAAAGTTCAGGTTGTATGGCTTTTAATATTCTTGATTCCACTTCCTACAGTTAATGAAAGGATTAGTACAGAAAAGTTTCAGTGCTCAGATATTCGACTTGTAATCCAAGAGTGACCGTGGTTACCATGAGATCACCATATGTCCATGAGCTGTCCGACATTGATGGAATATCTTTTACCACATTTTCAAGTGACATCTTAAGGCGCACTTTATTTATCACAGGAGAGGCTTCCTCTGGGGTACGTTTCCGATAGTCATGCACCTACAATACCATGTACCCAAATGTTTTTTTTTAAACATAATTTTATGTAAGATGACACTTCAGCAATGAAACAGAGATATGATAAAACTCATTTTATGTTTTCTTCTGATTCCAATTACTCCAGCGTGTTTCGAAAGCTCATAAATTAAACATTATAGGAGCAATCAACAGACAATCAAATAATTTATCTGCCTCGAAAGGAAAAAGAAGAGGAAAGAATGAGTTTGGAAGTCAAACTCCCATGCACTTATAAATTTATTTTATTTTATTTTTATCTTATAAACCTCAGGAAAAAATTCTTAGTTTTTGGGACGAAAATTTGGGACTTCTAATATACTTCGACTAGATGGCAGGTCAGGGAAGGCTTAGGTTCTATCCAAATAAACGACTGAACTGAAGATAACTGACCTCACATATGACTGCTCCATCCACAAATTTGCAAGGTATATCTTCCAAAATGTCAGTAGGAAGTCTGCCAGCCTCAATAGCCTATAAAAAGCAACCAGAGGAAGTAAAAACACTTACCCAGTAGAATGAGAACTTGAAAATGTGTTTAACGAGAGCAAGTAGTGCAGCGCAATCAAAGTAGAGAAAACAAACATCAACCTCACTTATTCTAATTTACTACAGAAATTAGCATTCACTGGCATAACACATACCAGCTGTTAGCGTTACAACTCAAAATAAATTCTTGGAAACCGACGGGGTCATAATAGAGACCTGAGAAACTTTTGGAGCAAAACCACAGCTCAACACTAAGAATACAGATCTAGTGGCTCCATTCAACAATACAAATACAAATACAAAAAATATTATTTTCGAAGTACTTTGAAGTCACTCACCGAAAAAGTAAGCAATATATTCGAATCAGGTAAAAAATAATACTCTTCTGAATTCATACTAGTTCCCCATGTGAAAATGAAATACTTACTGAAAGTAGAGTCTCTGCTGCCATACCATACGGATGTAAGGCCTTTGGAGTATCTCGAAAGGATGCCTGCTGCACAGCCTGCTTCTCACATATCTAAAGGATATAAATTTAAATACAAAAAAAAACAAAAGAACAACAAACAGGTATAGACTCTCAGGACATACCTCAGAGGAGTTTACTACAGAGTAACCATTCGGATAGAGGCTCAATACGAAGGAAACTTCATGATCTGCAAAGAGAAAGCAAATGCACTCAACTCAACAAAGCTCACAGGAGAGTTGGTTTAGATGCTGCTAACCTGGAGATATATCAGGCAAAGATGGCTGCACAGCATCAATGGCCTGAAGCAAGACAAGAAAAAAAAAAGAAAGAATAAAATTTACCTCAGTTTCACTTACTTAGCGTTCAAAATTTAGAAACTTTTTTCTCAGTGAAGGTACCTTTGATTTCCCAGATAGAATCGGATTCAGAGGCTTTGGAGAGTCAGGAGCAGGCGATTCAGAAGAAACCCTCTGCCGGAACTTTCTACCGATCTTCGAAATCTTAAACGTGACACCCATGGATCAAGCTCAACCCCTGCTGCCAAAAAAGAGCTATGAGAGACCCAGAATTGAAGAAACCATTTCGCATCGGAGTGTGAAATTGAAACCTTATTATGAGCTCGTTCCGGAGAAGATCATAAAACAACTCGATCGGAGAGGAATCGAAGATGTAAAGGTCGGCAAATCAGAAACGGCGATGGAGTTTCAAGCACAGTAGAGGAGATCGGAAGAGAAAGGGTAGAGAAATCATTAGGGTTCTAACGTCTGCAGGAAGAAAACAAAAATAAAACGAAGTCTGTGAAAGAGAGAGAGAGTGAGAGAGAGTGATTTTGCTGACAAGTTTATGCACACTTGGAGTTCGGTTTAAGATATAAACCGGAAACTTTGTTTTATAATTAACGGTTTAGTCAATTTAATTAATTCCCGGTTTGTATTAATTGAAGGGCGAGGGTAAAATGGGCTTTTAACGGATTAGGGTTTTTGGTTGAGATATATTGGTGACTCCCTCCCTCGCGGCTCTTTGGCCACTCTCTCGTGTGATTTGATTTGATTTATAAAGTGCAAAAGCTTATCTCGGCGGTTAGGTCTCAGAGAGAATGGCGACTAACGGATCAGCTACGACGGGACAACTTTCACAGAAGGAAGCTGACATCAAGATGATGTGTGCTGCTGAAGTTCACCTCGGAACCAAGAACTGTAACTACCAAATGGAGCGTTACGTCTTCAAGAGACGCAACGACGGTACCACTTTCTCCTCTTCTTAAAAATGTTCACTTTATGTCTATAGCATGATTCTGTGTTGGTATGGTCCATTTGTATTTGTGATCTGGTCTTAGTTCTTGCTACTGTTGTTTTAGATGTGTGATTGTAGTTTATGAGCCGTTTATTTCTTAACGTAGAACCTAAAGTAGCTATTTCTATCATCGTTTCTTGTAATATTTAGCCTAGAAGATAACGACAAAAGTGCTGTTCTTGTTTGCTCGAGTGGTTTCTGTCTGTATGAAGTAACGAGTTGGACATGGGTTTCATTTCTTAAATAAGATTCTAAGCTTATGAATTTGAAAATTGAGCCAACGGAAGCTAGCCCTGTTTGAGTTCATTAAACTTATATATACTTTTGAAGTAATTTTCTTAATAATGTTTGATTGAATTTTGCTATGAACTATTAAACAAAGATTTGCATTCTTAAACTTGATGTTTTTTTTTCCTTGTCAGGTATTTACATCTTTAACCTGGGCAAAACATGGGAGAAGCTGCAGATGGCTGCACGAGTTATTGTTGCTATTGAGAACCCACAGGACATCATTGTTCAGTCAGCTAGGCCCTATGGTCAGAGAGCTGTCCTCAAGTTCGCTCAGTACACTGGAGCCAACGCTATTGCTGGAAGGCACACCCCTGGTACCTTCACCAATCAGATGCAGACCTCGTTCAGCGAGCCCAGGCTATTGATTCTTACCGATCCACGTACCGACCACCAGGTAAAAATCCTTTATAAAAAATTGTATTAACCGATGGTGTTGTCTGAACATGGATCTTGTGCGTATGTGTGTTGCAGCCCATCAAGGAAGGTGCTTTGGGAAACATTCCAATCATCGCCTTCTGTGACACTGACTCTCCCATGAGGTTTGTTGACATTGGTATCCCCGCCAACAACAAGGGAAAGCACAGCATTGGTTGTCTTTTCTGGCTTCTTGCTCGCATGGTCCTTCAGATGCGTGGAACCATTCGCCCTGCTCAGAAGTGGGATGTCATGGTATGAGAAAATCATTTTTTTTAAAGTCATTTTCATGTTTGGTGTGTGACTTGTTTAAATGTTGTGTTGTGCAGGTTGACCTGTTCTTCTACAGGGAGCCTGAAGAGGCTAAGCCAGAGGATGAGGATGAAGTTGCCCCTCAGGCAGAGTTTGGACTACCTGCTCCTGAGTATGGAGGTGGTGACCAGTGGACCACTGCTGCCATCCCTGATGCTGCATGGCCTGGAGAAGCCCAGGCGCCAATCGCTGCTGCTCCTGCCGGTGCTTCATGGAACGAATCAGGCGGTGAGTAGTGACAGATACAACCTGAAACCATATTTTGGGTCCTCTCTCTGGATGTTGATTTTAATGTTTTGTTATTTTGGTTTTTTTTTCCAGCGGCTCCAGCAGCAGAAGGTGGATGGGACACGGCTGTGCCACCCACAAATGCTGCAGTTAGCGGTTGGGAGTAAAGTTGACAAGCCTTTACAATGGTTATAGACATTGTTTTTTAGTTACTGTTGGGATTGAAGAGTTCTCAAACCGCAACTGTTTCTCTTTTTGCACTCTTTTCTTTCAAGACAAAAACACTTAGATTGGTTCTATTTTGCGCTTTTTGTTTTGAATGAAATTTCTACTATATCTATCTCGTTATGTCTTAATTGAGCTTCTGGTTCGTTTTAACTTATATCAACTCTGTACGTTCTGATCTATGGTACCAAAACAAATCAAACGTTTATAATTTATCTGAAGCATTGAAACTGAGAAGAAGGGATTTAACCGTTGTGGATCTACGATTTTATCATTGTTCCAGTAGCTATGGAGGGCAGAAACGGACTAGTTCAAGAGTTATTAGTAGTTATGTCCTCCAAACGGTGTGATGGTAGATACAGTTCACAGGCTGTTTATTTTTTTCATCCCTCACAATCACCCTGGAAGATAGTGACCTCGAAGCTCTGTCCTTGGATGATTTGGTGGATACAGAAAATGAGAAATTAGCTCATCTAAAATGGCATGCAGTTTTCTGCAAATGAGAAGGCCATGAGGCATATGGGATCATCGACAGCAAGCTCAGTGCGCCAGAAGGATCATGTGAATGTTCCTCTGCCCTAACCTTGGTTAACTAGTCTCCTCACACAGGTGATTGGTATGCAATGTTGATGGGTCATAGAGAAAATGATGGAGAGATGTGCCACTCCCAAATCTAGAAAGTGTGTCACTGACAAGAGAGAAGAACAACAGTTCAAGAGTCGAGACATTCAGTACACACAAGCAGAACAAGAACTCATTTGTACAAATAGAACACACCAGACCTGTTGTTAACCTCACAACCTATAGGGGTATGTCGCTGTTAGATATGGCAATTAAGTTTGAAAACAACGATTACAAATATAATATTATGTAATAGTAGTTCCAAGTATCATATATCCCCACACATTTAGATTGTAAGACCTAAAATATATATATTTCGAATATTCCAAAAATATATATTTAACCATTTCGGTTACCATTAATTATTTTCAACTTAGGGGCTGTTATTGGTTTATGAGTATAATAGAGTTTTAATGATTATTTTTATAAAAACAATTTACCAAATTTTAACAGAATTTAGATTTACTTAGAATTCTACCGAGAGTTTTATAGATTAGTGTAGATTTCTAGGGAGGAGATAATAATAAACTTTTGTAGAGTTTATCTTGAAGTATTGCATAATAAAAAAGATAGTATCGTGTTACAATATTGTGTTGCAACGTATTCGTAATTATCCATTATTTTTTGCATTGGCTATTCGTTTTCTATAAATTATATCCATGTGAAGACGCAACAATTCAGAAGCTTCTCCAAAATTTGCAGCTTCTCCAAAATTTGCAGCTCTGAGGTACATTTATGTCATGTATAATTCAATGATTATATGCATTAGTTCTTCATTCATATTTCATTTATGGTTCTTGTCTAGTTTCTTATGTTGATTTTGTGATACTATTATTATATAACTAGCTAATGGGGGATTCACAAAAGAATAAAGAAAAATGTGGGTATAGTCAATGGGGACCAGAGGAAACAAAACTTCTGATTGATTTACTTGTTGATGCAATTCATCGAAATTGGCGTGATGCTAATGGTTTAATAAACAAGTTCACGGTGGAACAAAAAATTTTGCCTGTTCTCAATTAAAAACTTGGATGCCAAAAAGAACACAAGCATTACCTAAGTAGGATTAAATATTTGAGAGAAAAATACCAAAACCATTTGGATCTTCAACGCTGCAATTCTGGATTTGGATGGGATCCTGACTTGAAAAAGTATACTGCTCCAGATGAAGTGTGGGACGAGTATTTAAAGGTATGTGTTAGTCTATATAAATTTAAACATCATAAGTTTAGTTTTCAAAAATATCTTATAACTAAACTGTGTTTATAAATCTACAGAAACAATGAGACTTTTACTTGACAGTTACAATGAATTTATGCTAAGAATTAAATATTTTTGAATTACTTGTAGAATAATATGGATTTTTTTTAACAGAATATTCATTTTAATCTATCTAAATCTCACCTAAAATATATATATTTCTAATATTTCTAACATATATTTTTAACCACTATTAATTATTTTCAACAATAAAGTCTATATATATTAAGATTTAAATATCATTGAATTACTTGTAGAATAATATTTAATGTTTATAGCTGAATATTCATTTTTTGAGATATTCAAATCTCGCAATATGGCATATATCTAATCAAAATATTTTAAATATTATTATATTTGAGAAACAATTTCGTTTGATATAAATGGATCAATATTTGTTGAATGTTTAGTATGACGTATGGGTCAATATTTTTTTACATGTATACTATTTCCTCCGTTTCGTAAAGTTACGTTACATATTATAGAAAAAAAATTGTTTCAAAAAGATTTATTTTTTGCATTTTTAATGAATGTTTTATTAACTAATTGTAAATTTCAAAAAAACTTAATTGTATTTATTAGATTTTTATTGGCTTAAAATTATGGAAAAAAGATAATCACAAAAGTTGTGGACATTATGTTTTATTAAAATGTGTAAAAAATCTAAAATATGTAACATTTTAAAACAAAAAGAGTATTTAATTATTGTGTTACAAACATTTTAAAATATGATAGTATTTAAAATATTATCAAATGAGTGACACAAGAACGACCCTAGAAAGAAAAAAAAAACAAATAGGCCACATGTGTACCGGTTCATTGTCAATCCAAAAACAAAAATAAGGTTAATAGACCAAAACTTGAAACTTTGAAAGGAGCACAATCTAAGTGGACGCAAAATCAAAAATTAATTAGGATGTTAAAACTTAGAGATAGAGTTGAATAAGCTCATCACTAACAACAGAGGGAGAGAGAACGCCAAGGTCCGTGAAGAGTAGCGTTAAGTACTGAGGAGGAGTATAGTCTCGAGCCGACCTTTCTACTTCCACCTTTGCCGGAATCTTTACACCGAACTCGATCGGTCTCAGCGCAGGTGCCATGTCCTTTTGGTCTAACGGATAAAGCCTAGCAAACTGCAAATACGTAACAACAACTTCGTATCATTAATCATAAACTTGTATCTTAAAAAAAAAAGAGTTTTGGTTACCTTGTAACTCTCTGCGGCGACATAGACAGGTTTGTTCATGCTGTGAGCGACGAGTGCGATCTGGTAAGTTCCCATCATGTTGATAATACCTCCACTTTCCACAATTCCATCTGCTCCCACAAACACCATGTCTACCTCGTCCATGCTGTACGCCACAGCTGAATCAAGCAGCAGCTTCACCGGGATATCGAGCTTTGACAGCTCGTTAGATAACAAAACTCCTGTTCCATCCGGCCTTCCCTCTGTAATGTTTTCATTCAAAAAGGGTTCAGCAAGATGCTAATTAATGAGAACATTAGTAGGAACAAGAGAAGGCACCTGTGCAGAGAACTCGAAAGAGTTTGTTGTTTTGTGCAGCTGTCTTGAGTACTTCGAGAACAACTCTAGAGAGTCCATGAACCAATATGGTACAACCATCGAATATAAAGTCTTGACTAAGCATTGCGATAATCTTACGAGCCTGCGACAAAAGTGAACATTTTTTAGATCCTCTTCTTCTTCTATGAAAATGGATTTTCATGTGAGCCAAGGGGACTGACAAACCTTGCAAGAGATTTCACCAAACTTCTCAGCACGTTCAAGGAGACGAGACTTAGCTGAATTAAAATCCTCGTACTCCAAAGCAGACGTTCTCGTCACGTATCTGATGAACAGATCGCACCCAGCAGTCAAGGAGATTGATGTTTTGTCCCATGACTGAACAAAAACCGAAACAGAACACACAAGTTATGTCTTTTTCCATCACCAGAGAGACTGAATAGATGATAAAAGATACAATCTTTTCTAAAGTGAAGTCTTAAGTTGCAAAGCTGGTTTCAGTCTTAAGTTATGTCTTCTTTTTTTCCCAATCACTAGAGCATGAGAATAGATGATAAAGGTGAAACCTTTTCTTCACCTTGAGTGTATCAGAAGCCTTCTTGAGCTCAATCTCAAGTTCCATCATGGTGGTAGCCTCGCTGGCACGAATAACAGCAGCCATAGCTCGGATAGCTGCCACGGCTTCAGCCAGATCAGGCTGTTTTCTCCATCCGTTGAACTCATCAATCACATTAAACGACTTCTCAGCCCCGAGATCAGAGACTGATGAGTCAGGCTGCTCCACGGCGGCTTGAGCCTGGGCTAGCCAGTCGCTTGTGATGACGCCGTGATGCGCCGCTCGGGTTTGGTAGTAGGCGGAGATGGCGTCAGGGTTTTGAGTGGTGTCGGCCATGGGAGGTGAATTCGAGCTTCGGTCGAGGATAAACGACGCTGACCTTCGCCACATTGATTTTTGATTTTTTTTGTTCTTTTCAGTTGCTTTCTCGAGAAAATTTCTTGAAGATGAGTTTCCGTCAGCTTTCTCGAGAAAATCCATGAGGCCCGTTAATAAGCCCATTAAGCTCCTAATTAACTGCGAGGTCAGTGTGCGTATAGCGGTCGTACGTAACGGTAATCTAACAGACCGCTACACCCCTTGATAAATGGTTCTCCACTTATATCGACCCGACCCTACGAAGATCACCATCTTCACACCACTCAGACTCAAACACTCAAAATCTTCAATTCTTAACCAAATTTCGTCATTCTTCTTGCAATTGTCGGGTTTCTTGTGCTATATCATTATTTGCAATCTATTTTCCATATCATTAACCCAAGGAATGATTCTCAATCTCTTGAGTTTGGAGAAAAAAATTGAGTTTTCTTTAAATTCGAATTTTTTGATTGAAACTTGTTACTAATGATACTCATGCTTACTAAGTTGATAATTTGTTGAAAACCAAGTGTAATTCGTCTTTGAGAACTGGAGACTTTCAAAAAAATTCAAGAAACTTGAAATTACTTGCATGAATTGATGTTATTCAGTGTCTTGATGATTTTTGTAAGAGACTACATGATTTGAAATACTTTCACTTTGTAAAATTTTGAAAATCATGTCTGATTTCTAATGCTTTTTGAGATGAACTTTGATGACGAATTAATGATGGTTGAGTGAAGTTGTTGTGTTTGTTGGTTGATTATGTGTTAGACAACCTGATGCAAGCTTAATGTCAACTTGATCACTTCTTGATTTAACTTTAAAATGCTTGTTTGGTCTCTTGAAAACCATTGTTGTGCTAAGGTCAATTCAAGAAGTTATCAAGTTGAAATTAAGTATGTATCATATTTGATAACATATAATCAACCAAGAAAAACAACAAGCTTCACTCAACCATCATCAATGTTTTATCTCAAAAAAAAAAACCTTTAAAACTTGACATGATATGTGATAAGAATCACAAAGCCTATGACTGAGTTGTTTATTATACTAAAATAGTAGAGGTAACTAGGTTTAAACACTGAGGCTCTGACTGAGTTGTTTATACTAAAACTGTTGTACGTTGCAAATAACAACTGTGTATCCATGCTGTAATTACAGTGTTTACTTTCATTGGTTTTTACTTCAATGTTAAGCTATTCATGCGCGTTCATAGTATCCCAACATTTGCTAAATTCTCAGGATCTACAGCCACACATAACAAGCTTAACTTCTATGAAAGCTGAGCATACGATTGAAACAGCAAAAGATTCCAACGGAGGACGTGTCATCGAGGCCTTTCTTACCTCAAATGCTGCTACAAAACAGAAGCGCCGACTAATTATAAAGTATGCATTTGCGTCTTTATGTTATTACTTGAGAACGGCAGATTCCACAGTGTAGCTTTGTTTATATGATTTACAATACACAAAACTGAAGCATATGGAGTATTGGGGATGTTAGAATCTTCTTGTATTATGTTTTTGCTTCTGTGTGTTTAGAATCCTCTTGTATTTTGTTTTTTTCTTTATTCAGTCTCTTGGTTACTTTTCAGTTTTCTTTCAAGCAATCCTTCTATTCAGCGATGACTTGGCAAGTTAGGTGAACATTTTGGCGAGCTCTCATTTCACACACCGGGCTCATTTACTGTTGAGAAGTGTTTTGATGCTTGTAACTTGACACTAAGCCATAACAATGAATTGTTGGATGTGAAACTAGATACCGATGGGTAAGATCTTATTCACAAAACTTACTTTGGGATCATATCACGTGATCCAACTAATCTTTTCTTGCTTGATCTTCCCTCACAAGAATGCTAATTAAAACAGTCTTTTCAATATTACATTACCAAACAAACTTGTAGAGATTTAAGCTACTCTAGAGATTGTTAACAGTACAAAGTGTTGGAATTCGTTTTTGACAAAGTGGTGCAGACTATTTTTCCGATGGGTTTTTCGACGGAGACGTCTGTCGGAAGAACCGGAATTTGGATACGATGTAATCGTCACCGTGAACACTATGAGTTAGTGTATTTGTTGATCAAAATCGGAGTTGTTTTGAATGAGAAATGGAGATCTAAAGTGGATGATTTACAAAGCTTGTAAAGTTTTAGATTTGGCTAAGTATAAATAAATTAGCAAATATTTCACTTTGAGTATTTGAATTTGGATTTGTTAATGAGACATTTGTCTATTAACATATCATTATAAACTTTATTTAAGATGATCTTTTGTGTTTGTTTAGACACAAAAAAGCAAATTCATTTAAATAAATATATTATTGTTTCAAAACAAAATATATTTATATTGCCGTTAGTTGTTATCAAAAGAGTCAATGGAGAATCATATCTTCATTATGACATTGATATCTGAATTAACTCTCCATAAAAACACCACGTCGGTTTCTTTTGTTGAAACTATAAAGGTGACAATGTTAATACTCATTCAGCATAGGTTCATACGAACAGTATAATAAAAGAATTCTCCCACTTGAATATTTAATTCTTTATTTTTTTGTGTTTTCTCTTCTTTTCTTTTTCGAGTCTAAAAGTATACACAAAAACTAGTTTCGTCAGGCTTCTAATAGAGTGACGCAAATCAGAAGATTTTTTGCAGTTGTATCTTGGGACTCATTACGTTATCAAACCGTCGCACTACGGGACGTATTTTGAGTTAAGGAAAGAGATAATATATCGCCTCTGCAGTTGTATCATCATTTTCTTAATCTTTGGTATAAGTTTATCAATTTTATTCTTTACAATATTCTGTTCTCCGTAATTTATATAATACGGTCCCATCAGTCTTAATTCAAAATATCCGTTTATTGCTTTGCATTAACCGGACTGATTATTGTAAAAGTTTTTTTAGAAGAGCAGGTTGATCGATTGTTTGGTAAAGGTGCTGGATCGGATCAGCTCCTATTAATCTCTGCGTTTGCGTGATTTTTTTAAAATAATTTTCCTGCACTTCTATGTCGTTTGCTTGTGTATTGCAGGGTTTATTGGTTATTAATTAGCTTTATTCGCTTTAGTCAATATTATTAATTATTTTGGTTTGAATAATCGTTTCGACTCATCAAAATTTGTTCATGGCATTATTTTAAGGGAAAATTACTTTTGTTTTTGTCTTGTTTTGAGAAATAAATGATTTGCTTCTCAACACGTATAGTAATTGTCATATGCACGTGCTTTGTAAAAGTATTTTTACCAGCTCATAAAAGTTGTTGAAAGTGAACGTTATTTGTTCAAAATGTGTTAATGCCTTGACTTAGTTAAAGATGATGGTTTGCTTTAATTATCAAGAATGCATAACGTCTTTGATTTTTTGTTTCAGGTTTTTTCTTTTGGAGTAACTTAATTTAATTATTAAGTTCATGTTTGACCATGAAAGGAAAAAAATGATCCAAATTTCAAGCATGGTGAAATATACCATTTATAAACAATAGTCTGATCTTTAAGAGATTAAATGATATATATGGAAATGGATTTTGTGAGTCGACGCCCCAAATTAAGTTTGGGAGAGGTCTGCCACATATAAATCATTTTCCATAGGAAATAAAATGTTTGTTGATATTGATCAAAAACATTTATATTTCATCAATGCTAAAATGCAAGTTACAAGAAGATTGACCAAGCAAAAACAATGAGAATTTTCAGACCAATGTGACTGAAACTGACATGTGTATTGTAGTTTATAAAGTCAATATGGTTGAAAATAACCATATAAAATGATGGTTTTGATGGCACAAATAATATCATGTAATGATATGTATATTTGCTATAAAAAAAACTGAGTAAAATATGCTTTTTGGAAAAATCCAAAACATACCAGTTGGATTTATTAATTAAATTGAGAGAACTATGAAAATAGTTATACGAAAAATGTAATTTCTAAGAATGAAACACATTTTAAAAGAAATTGTAATAATTTTTGAAATTTTTTTTAATTCATTTAAATCTAAAGGAGTTGTAAATTAACTTTCTAAACTCTTAAGAGATGTTAAATGTAATTATGCATGTTTTTGAGTTATCTCAAGAAATGTGGGGGAAGCTTTGCTTACCATATAAAGTTGTTTGCAAGAGGCCAAATGAACTTAGTGATAGTTATCACAATATGATTTTTTTTATTAAAAAAAAACAAACTAGTGTCATACACTGAGTTTTGTGTATAATGATTAATTGTATCTTGAATAAAAGATGACAAAAATCATTAGACAATTGATCTCGACTAATCTCAAGAGATTATGTTCACTACGATGACAACCTAGGATCTTTTTATTAAAGGTGTGTCATGAGATCAAGTTGGTATATCATGTAAAGGAATGGGTAGCCTGTGAATTAAGATAAAGTTTGGCGGTAACTCTACCTAGCTGACTGGAGATCCCAAGAAATAGGTTCAAGGAGACAACTAAGTCAAACTAAGTCTGCCCAAAGCACTGTAAGACTTCGGTCTATACTCAGTTCCTATGATGATTAAACAGTGGTACATGTAAGGAATATAAGATAAGCATTTGCTTTTAATGATTTGTGTCCATTGTTTTGAGATATGAATGGAGTAGTACATGATACTCCTCTAAACAAAGCTAATGGAAAATCACCTTGTGAGTGTGAAATGGGGCCGTTTCTAGGAGAATGAAGGAAATGCTATATTCTCCAAGTTCACTCATGATTACCAGGAATGTTAACGACCAAAATGAACACAATAGAGAAATTAGTTTTGTGAGAGAATGAAGCTGTGTTATAGCTATTGTCTCGGTTTACACCAAAGTCCGGGGGGTTCAAGACATCATGTCCACCTCCTGTTCGAGTAAATCCGATAGCTATTAACAATGACTGGTTCAAGGCTGAAAAATTGCTACCAACTCATCATGCAGTGGATTTTTTGCTCATACTCTCAAAAGTCCTTCTTTTTTTCTTGAGTCATGTGTATAGAGTCATTTCTATTCATGTGGGGGATTGTTGGAACTCGTTTTTGACAAAGTGGTGCGGACCATTTTTCCGATGGGTTTTTCGACGGAGACGTCTGTCGGAAGAACCGGAATTTGGATACGATGTAATCGTCACCGTGAACACTATGAATTAGTGTATTTGTTGGTCAAAATCGGAGTTGTTTTGAATAAGAAATGGAGATCTAAAGTGGATGATTTACAAAGCTTGTAAAGCTTTAGATTTGGCTAAGTATAAAAAATTAGCAAATATTTCACTTTGAGTATTTGGATTTGAGTTTGGATTTGCTAATGAGACATTTGTCTATTAACATATTATTATAAACTTTATTTAAGATGATATTTTGTGTTTGTTTAGACACAAGAAAGCAAATTCATTTAAATAAATATATTATTGTTTCAAAACAAAATATATTTATATTGCCGTTAGTTGTTATCAAAAGAGTCAATGGAGAATCATATCTTCATTATGACATTGATATCTGAATTAACTCTCCATAAAAACACCACGTCGGTTTCTTTTGTTGAAACTATAAAGCTGACAATGTTAATACTCATTCAGCATAGGTTCATACGAACAGTATAATAAAAGAATTCTCCCACTTGAATATTTGATTCTTTATTTTTTTTTGTCTTCTTTTCTTTTTCGAGTCGGAGAGTATACACAAAAACTAGTTTCGTCAGGCTTCTGATAGAGTGACGCAAATCATAAGATTTTTTGCAGTTGTATCTTGGGACTCATTATATTATCAAACCGTCACACTACGGAACGTATTTTGAGTTAAGGAAAGAGATAATATCTCGCCTCTGCAGTTGTATCATCATTTTCTTAATCTTTGGTATAAGTTTATCAATTTTATTCTTTACAATATTCAGTTCTCCGTAGTTTATATAATACTGTCCCATCACAAAGCTTATAAGAAACTTTTTTATACTTCATTTACATTACATCATCCACTATTAAGTGTAAATACCGCATAGTACAGTACAAACAAAAAAATTATAAAGATTCATGAGGAAAAAAAGTTATTACTATGGTTCTCTTGCGGTTATCTGCTGTTTTCTACTTCCTAAGGGACGTAGCTGGTACAAAAAAATACAAAATCTTGGTGTCAATCATAAAACTCCAGAGGGATATATGAAAAGTGAAAACCATTTGAATAAAGATTGAAAGTTGATGGGTGCGGTTTGTCTTTTACCTGTTGTGTATAGGGCTGGAGCCACTCCTTGGGATTCTTCTAAAGCTATTTTTTTCACCTGTTAGTGACTCCTCCTTCATCTCCTTGCTTATCTGCAAATCTCTCACTGCTTTACTTGAAGCTGGCGCCATGTGACGACCCTCTACATTATTCTTGCTGATATACAAAGCTAGAAGCAACAGAATCAGAGCTGTTGAGATCGACTCCCATGTAAGGAATCTCTTCATTGTGAATCCTCTTTTTTTGTTCTTTTCTTATTTTGGAGCTCTTAGGTTCTTCTGTTCTTGAGACTGCAACTGAGAATTTTTTTTGAGTAGCTAGCTGTGTTTGAAGTTAAGAAGGAAGAAAGAGAGATTGAAACTCTTGCTGCTTTGTGGATTTTATTGTTGTCCTAAGTTACATTTTGGGATCTAATCACGTGATCTGGTTTGACTCATGTGCCAATAATGTTACCTTTTTCCCAATTGTGTTTCAGATGGTGAGTGAGGATGTTTATCTTGGATCTGATGATTTCCAGAGCATTCACTGATGATTGATTAGTCCTCACATATACATATTAGTTATTAATATAAGCATACTACATTTGTTTACACGTATTAGCCAAGAAAGTATATGTCATTGAGATGTGGATCATGTGAAAAGGCACGTGGTTACTGATGCTGTTTCTAATAGTATTAGTTAAGTCCACCTTCATGAGACTGCAGGTTTATAGAACATGTCTTTATAATAATCACCTACTGTTTTTTTTAATTACAAGCTTTGATTTGTCTTTTACCAGCCGGTTGCTAGTTTTCTTGTCTCAGTTCATGTCTTGTTTTAGCTTAAGATCATATGGTTTTACATTAAAATATCTTTTGTTAGTGTAGTGTTGCTTCCTGCATTCATTTGATGACTACTAATCTCAGAAGTTGATTAGAGAACAATATAGGACTCTTGTGTTAATCTTAGTAAACAAAAGCTTTGAATTCCAAATTGGAATAGATACATGATATTACTTGGATAACAAAGAAAGCTCTCTCAAACACAAAGCCAAGCCCAGACCACTACACAGTTTGACATATACAGGCAATTTTTTTTTTAACTCAACTCAGCTAATATAATCATAATCTTCAAGGATCAACAGAAAATGCAGCAGCATTGGAGCTACCACTAGTGCTACTATTGCTGCAAGAGACTCTCTTGTCTCTGCTCAGAAACCTCCTCAAAGACCTCAACCTCGTTGTCATTGGAGATTTTGGTTCTTCCTCTTCAACAATAAACCTCATTGATGATGATGATGATGATGATGAAGACGGTACATTATGAGTACTAATTGTAGAATCATTGATATCCAGAACAACATCATCTTGACTCTGTGAAGCAGCATTGCCAGTAGTACCATCTTCTTGAGACCCAACATTGGTGGTTCTGGTACTTACCTGGTCCTGACGACCCCATACCAAGACATTGGTGGGGAACTCAGGAGAAGAACTTGAAACAGAATTTGAAATTTGAGACAAGGCATCTACTGCATTGTCAGAAACTAGTTGGATTTGCTTTGAGATAGTTTGCTCAAGACCAAGAACAGCGTTTCTACAAATGGGACAAGTTGAGTGAGACTGAAACCACATGTCAATACACTCAACGTGGAAGCTATGGTTACACTTTGGAAGCAGTCTGGCTTTGTCTCCTTTGACAAGATCAGACAAGCAGATAGCACACTCCAAACCATCTTGTCCGAAAAATACAATCGGTAATGAACTGAGCTCAAAAGGGGTCAGACCACCGGTGCTGGACAGGCCGTCTTGCCCTGGAACAAAGATGAAACGGCGTCGTTGGCGGCGAGTGGTTACAGTTGGAGCTATGGAAGATTGGTCATCTTGTTCTTGTTCTTGCTGCTGCTGTTGTTGGAGCTGGTCTACTCGCCACCAGTAGAGTTTAGCGTAAAGGTGGAGGATAAGGACGACAAGAACCGCCATGAAGAGAACAATGATTGCTGTGAGAATGACCTTGCTTGTGACCTCTTCGGTGGATAAGTCTCCGAACAGTGAGCTATGAGCAGATCCATCATCATCCATGGTTTCTTGAAAAGATCAAAGCTAAAGAGATGAGTTAAATGCAAAAGAATGAAAAGATCTGGTGTGTTGCAGTGGTCATGGTTATGGAAGGAAGAAGAAGGCAAGTGAATTAAGTAAAAGAGGAAGATGACGTCGAGGAGTAGGGGCCCCATAGAAGCTCATGGGGTTGGGGCAGCTACTCTTCCTATAAAATCTCTACTCCACCGTTAATGCTTTCTTAATTCCTCCACTTAAACTCAGTTTTTTCTGGTATTCTCTTCTCCATTACAAATTACTTAAATTATTTATTATTTTCTGATTGTTGTTTTAGACTTTTAAGTATAGAAAACCGGAAGCGAGCCTTATTTATTTATATTTTGACAATGTTTTTCTTAGAAACATTGTAAAGTAAAATGCTAAATTTTAGTAAACAAAGAAATTTTAAGTAAAACTAGATTTTGACCCGTGCAACCGCACGGGTGTTTGTTTTCATTTTTCTATACATAAATTATTGTTTTAAAACAAAAAAGGTATATATTTTTTAATGTTAATCATATACTTAAATATTTATATAACTATTTCAAATACAATAATTTTATAATTTACATGTTATAATTAATTAATTGTTTAAACCTTATGTATTTGCCACTTCTTATTATATATTTATCTTATTGTATTTGCATTTAGTTATTAAGAAAATTAATATATTCATGAGATAATAAATTAAAAAAATATTTTGTATTTAATTTATGCTAAATTCTGACCCGTATTTCAAAACTGGATTTCTTTTTACCAATATTTTTATGCTTATTCATTTTAGATAATTTATTATTGTATATATAAAAGTGTAAGATATGCTAATTTTTAGACATGTAATATATAGTTTGTTAATTTAAAGTTGTTCTATCATCATATTATATTTTAACTAAATAGTTTATATTTATGAAAATAAAATTTATAAATTTATCAATTTAATATAATTCTATCATATTTATTTTAGTATAATAATTATATTTTAACATGATCATGACTATAAAAGTAGATAAAATATGATATAATTTATTTATTTTCATTTCTAAACGATAACTTAAAATACATTAAGTTATTGTTTAAATATTACACAGATTTATTAGAATTTTTAAAATATAATAATATAAATATATATTATATTTAAAATGAAAATATATTATGATTAAAGTAGTTACAAAGATTTTATATTATTAACTTTAAAGAAATACATGTTAATTTTTATACATGCATTATATAGTTTGATAATGTTAACCCATTTTACCAACATATTAGATTTTATTTTTGAACATAAATATTTTATAATTACTAAAATAAAATATATAAATATATAAATTTAATACAATTTTATTATATTTAGCTCAATCTAATAATTTTAATTTAATATGATTGATTATGATTATATAATAACTAAAATATTATAGATTTTTTTTTATTTTTCATTTTATATAACTGAATATATTAATGTATAATAATATTTTAAACTAATTTCGAATTTAGTGAAAATATTTAAATATAATTTCAAAAATGAAGATCTTGTAAAAATCTTTTTAAACAGATTTGTTAGAATTTTAAAATAAATATATTTATATTTAAAATGAAAAGATATCAAAAGATACTATGATTAAAATATTTTAAAAATTATATTTATTATTAGTCTGAATTAAAATATAGTATGAATTTCTATGAATAGGTCCATTAGGTCCATTTTTAAAAAAAATCACACATGAATCATGGTTGTGACTTATTGTCTGCAAACACAAAACTCAAAAACACAATGATTAAACAAATAATCTGGGAAGACATCTGTGAATGTCAAACATTACATGAAAACCGTGCACACACTCTCGTCTAAGCGCAAATAAAAACAATACCATAAATATCTTGTGAATAATCAATCAATATGTCTCTGGAAAAGATATTTATAATAATGTCTTTTATTTAATACCCAAATTAATAATGTAATGTGACCAACTCTAGTAGATAGTTCATTTTTTAAAAAATCACACATGAATGAGAAGTCATGACTTCTCTTTTAATAGATAAGAAGTAGATGTTTTTAATTTTCTTTTTACTAATCTATGAATACTAAAAAGACCATTTTGCATCTTGCTAATGTGAATCCGTTAATTAGTACTTGTGCGGTTGTACCAATCACTACATTGCCGTTTTTGAGCTGAGTCCATTTCATTCTTTTATTTTAAAATGAAATTTAAAGTAAAGTGTTCTCTATATTTTTTTTTTCAAATTTAAGTAAAACATGATATTATTTTTATAGAGTAATAAAATTACTTTTACATATTATTTTAAAATGAAATAAGATTAGTGAAATTCAATTCAACTCTATTATGGAATTGTTCCATTTTGAAAAGAAAAAAAGAGAGTTATATACTGGAAATCTTTAAGTCTATTTATGTTTGAACATGCAAATTGAGTATTAAAACATACCATAGTTTTCTAATTACAGCTTATGGATGACATTAGGTCAAGTTGTTGTTAAACAAACATGAATGTCAACTATTTTATTTCTAAAGAAGAAAATAATCTAAGAATATGGAGTGCTATAAGGTAATACTAGATTTTGACCCGCACGCCCGTGCGGGTCTATTTTTTTTTAAAAAAATATGATGATATTTGCTTCTTATGTCACTATTTAAGGTTGAGTAAAAAACTTGAATTCGAAGATTCAAACCGATCTTAATCCGAATAAGTAGTACTAAATCCGAACCAGAATTGATTAAATATCTGAATTATTCAAAATTTTGGTATTTGAATAATTGAAACCTAATCCGATCCGAACCGAATTATTTTGGGTATCCAAAATAGATTTATATACTTATATATATGATACTTTTAAGTTCGCATAAATGCTTGAAAATATATACAAATAATTAAACGTAAATATCTTAAATAGTTAAAAAAATACTCAAAACTCTAAAAATACTTAAATAATTATTAATTCTCTATCCAAATATTTAAACCAAACCTATTTAAATTGGTTATCCAAATCAGAACCAAATCTTCAAAGATCTGAACTGAACACGAAATCCCAAAAAGACCCGAAAACGAATCCGAACGTCCACCCATAATCACTATTATATATATCCTATATGTGTTATCATAGGTTACAAAAATATGTGTTATCATATAACTAATCGTATTTTATACGTACCATCAAATAAGTTTTCTTATAATTAATAATATTTTATACGTACAATCATATAAATAATCACATATTATATTTTAAAACTTAATGTGAAATATAAAACCATAATTTAAGTTGGTGTTTGAAATTGGATTTTGTATTGTATTTTTATCATATATATTTTAAAAAATTATAATAGTTATTGGAAAATATGTTAGTAAAAATCAAATTTTGAATATATGTATATTTTTGAATGAATTTTTGATATAAATTAATTTTAAATTATTATTTTGATTTGAATATATATATCAAGTAACATAGATCCATTACTTTTTAATATATGGACTTTCAATTTTTTTTAGTAGCATAAGCCCATTATTGTTTTTTCTAATTTATTGCTATCCATGTTTCCAAACAGTACTATTTTTTAACTACTATTCATATTGCCAAACAATCCCAATGTGTACTTCAACTTTAATAATATAGATGATGGCGTGCCTACCCTATTGATTTTGAGGCATTGGCCTCAGGCCCCTTCTCATATTAGTTCATTTTAGGGCCCCAAATTTATAGATTATGACATAAACACGTGATAATATGCTTTCTTTTAATAATCAAACATCAATTTATATTTTCTTTTGAGCATTAACTTCTGGTTTTCTTATTAATGTTGAAAACTTCTTTGTCTATGTAGAATTTTGCTAATAACAAGACATATAATGTTTTCAATCTAAGTTTTTGATAATTTTTTAAGCTGTTGTTTATTTGTCAACGTATATTAAAAATACTATTATTATACTAAAATTACTAGATATTTATTATTAAAAATAAAATTAGCTATTTTGCCTTAGGCCCCTATTACGCTAAGCACGGCACTGCATATCGGTAATCCTCCACTACTTTTACTTCTCTTTTTTTTTCTGCGTTAAAATTTTGAATAAGCAAGCAAAGTAAGTCAAATGTGAATATATCATGCACTAACTTTATATAATTAGATGATTAAATCACATATTATATCTACATATTTTGAGCTAATGAGGGACATTTTTATTCTTTCAAGATCAAAAGATATGTAAAACAATCCTCCTGCTTGAGTACTATGTTCAAGGATCTTGTCTTTTCATGAAGTGGAACCTTAAAGTTAATTATTTGCAGTTTTTTCTTCTAAGAAATGGTGTATTACTAAAATAACAACAGCAAATATATAATCAGCCTAAGTTTGAATCTTAGATTTTTTTTTTTGATAAGTATGTGTGAATTTTCATTATCAAATAATGACATAAGGGACACAATTAATCTCTAAGATATCAAATCTTAATGCATCTAATAAGGTAATGAAATCAGAGGTCTTAAAGACCCTGCCAAAAAAGATAAAAGACTATCTAAAATTGAGAAAGGTTTAATCAAACCCCTAAAATTTTGATTAAAGCTTTGCTAATAAACCATGATTCCATAAACAACCATTTGCGTTCCAGTAGATCCATGATTTGACTGATTGCCGGAACATACAACAAGGACAAGGATCATAAGAGAAATACCAGCCGGAGAACAATCTGAAGAACCACAAATTGTCCCGAAGGCGACTCCCAAAGGATGAGAGGCGAAGCAAGGTTGACAAAGTCTTGGTCCGGCCATCACAGGGGAAATACCAGCATTGGTGGGTACTAGCAGGAGCAAGGAGAGGTTTAGTGGTTCGACTCTGGTCCCTCCTAGCGAGCAGAGCACAAAAAGATTCTAGCTTCAAAACATTGAAACGGCAAGAGAAGGTTGCAGCCATCACCCTTCTGGAACTTTAAGAGACTGAAGAGAACGAGGCTCTCATCAACAACCGCTAGAGTTGGAAGGACCAAGCTCTGGAGCGAAGAAGAAAGCGCATGGCAACAGCACGAAACCCTTTGAAAGATTCAAAGCACCGAAACAGATCCGTAAGTAACGAAAGGCCAGGGTAGTTGTTGGGAAAACATGACGAGAAAGAAGCCCTCAGCGACGTCCTTATCGTCGCTTGTAATTACATTCATGTAATTAACTTTGTATAAAAAGGTATCTCAGTCAGTTGAACCTTTAGTCAGATTTTGCGAGAAGTCAGATCATAATCAAAGTTCTACCTACAAACATATCATCAACCTTAAAAGCAACAACTTCGTATTCTAAAAAGTGGCTTAATAAGTCTTCACTGCCCATATGCTCTCATTACCATAAAGGAATTAGGAAACTATACTTTGCGAGCAATCATATCATAACTATACTTTTTTCTTAAAAGTCAAAAGAATATGGTTACTAGGCAAAATGATGAGATTAGAATGATTACCTCCTTCCTGTAACATATTCTCCTCTTTAATCTTTAACTCATTCTCCCTATATTCCTACGGCCAACACTTTGAGATATTAAATAGTTTGGCAACAAAGAACTTGTAATCACTCCAATTAAATAAACATCTAATAAACATTTACCGACAAGTATTATCGTTGGTTTTTAGCAAAAAAAGAAAAGAGAGAAAAAATAAGTATTGTCGTTGGTGATGCCGATGCGTTCCATGGATGATGGACATTGACGCATTATAAATTCAACAACCCACTTGAATAAACATGTTTTACATTTATTTTATGTGGGCTTTATATTGAACATTAACAGGCTTTATTAAATGGATCATGGCTGATTAGTTCCACAAGTAGCAAGTAGATATCGCAATTACTGTGTGGGCCGGATCTCGTTATGCCTAAATAGATTCTAATTGAACTAACGGGTCGGTCTCTAACTGACCCGTCTTTTCAGAAGTCAATTTTGCACTCAAAATGGTCGCTGGACTCCGTTGTCTCCTCTTTTTGGCTCTTTTCTAGGGTGATCGAACTATATATATGGCTAATTTTGCTTTCACTTTACTCACTCATCTCATTATTTGTTTGGGTATATACCAACTAGATGGAATCTTGCACACATAATCATTAAAACATTTTGAAACTGATCACATAATCAAACATTTTATTGGGTTTAGTTTCTAGATAGGTTTCTGGTATTCGTTTTTTCAATGTTATCTTTTTAGGATTGTTTCACCATGCTCATGAAAATAAAATGAGACAAAGTTGAGAAATACCCTAAAATACAAACTAATTTAAGTTCGAAACCTGCACACTAAATTTAAAATTCTAAAACGTACTCCTACCTCTTAGGATATATTTTCTTAAATAAAAGAGGCTGAATGATTATATAAGTGTTTGGAAGACACAAATAGAAACAAAGACATCTACAAGTACAGCCAGCCATTAAAGGCAATAATTTGGGAGACACAAACAAATTATATGCATTTTATTCTTAAAAGCCAACTTGTTAGATTTTCTTCCTTTTCATGATCTTACCGGTCCGACTCAAACATATACTATTTTTATTTCTTTTATAAACCCTTCTTCTTCTTCAAAAAAAAATATGTCTTTTATTAAACCATCAATGTATGAGAGATAAGCTATACAACAACTTTGTATGTGTAGACATATATGAATGCAAATAAATTACTATTTTGCATAAAGTCAAACGTTTTCTCTCCCTTGGTTTATGAAAATTCACGAGGAGAGCATATAATTCAGGTCGTTAGAAAATATACATAACATAATATTGCTGTCATACATGTCGTACAAAACAAAAGAGTTTATGTTATTACCGTTTGACTGTATTTTTCTGTTGATTTATTTAAAATTCCAAGTAGTACTTAAAATACTATATCTGCAAATCTTATTACCCTTATTTTAAAAAAAATGCGAATGGTTCAAAATTCTGAAATGGTGACGTTATATCATATTCTAATAATAAATAGCTGTATCTAGATCTGGAAATTATATAAATAAATGTATTTCATTAGTGGAATTGTACAATCTAAACCAGGACATGTTATAATCTTTCAGTTGAATTGTATGCAGAAAAATGGAATATCCTGATCCAAGTCGTCGAATTGAGCTGTTTTTATTTATAAATTTTTTAAAATGAGAAACAATT
Organism: Brassica napus; assembly: GCF_020379485.1. Taxonomy (NCBI): domain Eukaryota; kingdom Viridiplantae; phylum Streptophyta; class Magnoliopsida; order Brassicales; family Brassicaceae; genus Brassica; species Brassica napus. The sequence continues at coordinate 11,378,993 of NC_063435.1, read as the reverse complement.
GAATTATAGATTAAGAAGAAAAAGAGAAGAATTTGTCAGACTAACAAAAAATATTTGGATAAGTTCCCTTTTTCAAGCTAGGTAAACAGATAAGCCGGCTGGGAAAAAAATAGTACAGATAAGTTGATGTGCTGTGTTCTGAAATGGATACATTTTCTAAGTAAGTAGCCGAAAACAAGTTATCAAATTTTTTATTTTTAAAGTTATCAATAAAATAAAAATACAGTAGCTATATATTGGCTATTCCTCATTCCATCGTGAGCTGAGAAAACGACAATCTAGATTTAACCTGTATTGAGGTATATTAGTCAATTTATAAAACAAATTACTCGGATTAAGAATAAACTATTAGAGACTCCCTATATTTGATTTAACCTGTAAGAGTACAGTGGGAAAACAATAACGGAGATAAAGTAATGCTCCTATTATTATTTACATGAAAAATTAGATTTAATGGGTTAATAGTATTATGTTATCGTGTTGTAAAGTCACAACTCACAAACAAAGTTGTTTAACAATTTATTAATACCAGCCTCGGGATTTTGTTTATTTTAGATGATAGAGATAAATAAAGCAAGCAAAAAGAAGCTCTTTATAATCCACTGCAAAGATAAATTCTGTCTTTCGAAAATCTTTCATGTAAATATGTTACATAAAAAAAAATTCACACCATCATTCTTTTTTCTGGTGTAACATATCACCATTCTTACTTTTACTAAACCCTAATGAAAGTATTAAACGTGTTAATAACTAATTATAGCTTCTTTTGATTAGACTCCAAATATTTTCTCTAATGTAACACAATCATAATTTTGGTTTAAACCCTATTTATTGTAAAATGACATCATTAAGCTTCAATCAAATTCCAAAACGCTTATATATGTGTTCTATTTACATACTACTAGAGATTTTTTCCGCGCTTCGTGCGGATTGTGTCTTATAAATTTATTTTATTTATAATATTATTTGTCAGTTTTTTTCTTTTACATTAACTTCTTGTTTTTCCAATATTAGTTTTTCTTAATTTAAATTTATATGTTTATAATTTTTTATTTTTCTTGTTATAGATGGAGAATTATATTTTTTATTGATGATTTTTTGTATGTGACATAAACTTTTTGAAATTTTAAAATAATGTTATATATAGTACGATTAACACATTAAAGAAGATAAACATATTCATGCACATTTTACACAGGTTTTATATGCATAATTTTAAACATTATATATGTATATATTATAAGTTTGAAACATGTAAATGCTTTCTAAAGCTAAATACTTGTTTTGAGTTTACATAACTTATCGAAAGTTTTATCTCTTTCTAAATTCAAATCACAAAAAAATATATCAAAAAGTCAGTATAGATAGGTTTTTTGGGCTTTTAAATCAACACTAAAAAATTACATGAATCAGATAACAATAGTTTTATAAACAACTGGATAAAATTTGACCGAGCCAAAGATTTTCACACAATATGTTATTTTTTCTTCAAATTGCGAAGAGCCTATAGGCACAAGAAAAAAAATCATAATTTTTGTTTTCACTTATATAACATTTTTTTTCCTTTACACACGGAGTTATTACACTGCTATAAGCAATGGAGAACGCTATTCATATAAGATTCACATCTATGCATTTTGACAAAGAAGAATTTTAGCCATCTTTAGTTTCAGAATGGCCCAACTTCAGTCATATACATTATATTTTCTCTATGATTCAAATCTTACAATTTTAATATATGTGCAGATTTCCATGTGAAAAAGCCATCTATCATTCAATCTATTATTTTTTCCAAAGTAAACACTATAATCCTCGTTTGGTTAACTCCACAAACTAATCTCTTTGGATCAGTTTACTAAAAAATATGGATACTAATGTCAGAAAAGAATATAAACACTATCAACAACAAATACTGGCACAAGACTATTTAGTTCAAGGAACATATTCCACGTAATGCGTTTATATCATGGCTGGCTTTGCGGAGAAGACTGCCAACCAAGGATCGTTTGAGGCGTTGGGAATTAAATGTCTCAAGAACGTGCGTCCTTTGTAATCTGGAAATAGAGACTCACCATCATAATATGGGAGCCTTTTGCTGCTGAAGTTTGGATTTCTCCTCCGGCTGATCTACACTCTGTTGCAGCCTGGATCAATCAACCTCGCATCAACGCAGATGCGCATGCTACTCCACTCATCAAGCTCTACTTTCAGTCAGCCATCTACTTGCTGTGGAAAGAGTGTAATGCTTGTGTGTTCACAGCTGTGTCCTCACCTTCATCTGTCATCCTTGCCTCTCTCGACCGTATGATGCGTGACCGTCTCCTCTCTTATCCGGCAAGTTCTTCTTTCTCCTCTTCTCTACTTCTTTTTATCTTTCTTGTATAAGACTTTCTTAAGGTTTTTTTTCCTTGAGTTGTTGTTGGTTGTTTTTGTTTCCTTGCTGTAATAAGTTGTTTAAAAACAACAGTGTAACCTTTCAGAAAATGATAATCTTAACATCTTACCAAAAAAAACAAATATTGGCTTATTTATGTGAATATATATTTTATTTTAAATCATTATACTGGACGAAGAAAACACCATAATTTGTACAACAAATTTTCTTAGATTCACCTCATCATACTCACCATTTTACCATTTTAATTACATAATTTTACATGAGTTTCTTCACTCTCCCCTGTTATTTTCTCTTTATTTATAACTACAATATAAAGTTATAAACTATATATATTATAAATTAATAATTTTTTACCTTTGAAGTCTAACGATTAAAAATAGAACATAATTCAATATAGATATATGATTCTATTAATAAATTAGCAGTTACAAATTTGAAATTTTTAGAAATATCGAAAGTTGTATGTTAGTTAATTATCTTTTAAATAACATTTATTTCTAATTTTTTTTTGATGAGAATATTTTGGCTGAGGTGGATAGTCCCAAAAGCTAATTTGAATTTAGTCCCTTTTATATAGTAGTCCCTTTTATATAGTAGGATTGACTTATTGTTATGATTTGATCTAAATAGCAACTTGAATTTTATTTCTTCGAATTGAATCTTTAAATTTACTGGTGTTAAATACCACTAGATTTTTTAACCGCGCTACGCGCGGATAAGATATTATATGTATTTCTCAATTCTAAAAAATAATGTATAATATTGTATTATATTATTTAAAAAATATAAAATATGATTACATAACATAAATATATTTTTTAAATTTTCTTTGTGGAAATCATTATGTTGTTTGATTGTTGTACTTGATTCACATATTTGCATAGATATTTGTGATAGATGAATAACTATATTTTTATTATCAGTAAATAATATATATTTATTATATAATATAAGAAAAATAAAATTATTTACTTTTTAAACAAACTTGTCTCATGTTGGGGACTCGGTTATAGACATATCATATACGAATGAGACATTTTTACAGTTATCAATCTTCTTAACATTGAAAAAACAAATCTACATATCAAAACAATATCTCATACGATCTATTTGTGAAATAATTACTCTGAAGAAATTGAATTTAGGCATCAAAAAGGACTGAAAATGTATGTGCATATATGTTATCTAAGTCTGCTTCACAAAGTACTATTCATAGTTCATATATCATTAATGTCCATCCTATTTTTTTGTCCACCATTTCTTAAACATCTTGAAATAACTGATGCTAATTAATAATAAACTTTTTGCTGGAAAAAAAATCAAATTTGTCTAATTATCGCTTAAATATTTTATTAATATGGTCTAAGAAGCTTTTAAGTGATATCATAGTTTAATTTATTAGTTTTTTTATTAATTTTTAGAGGTTTTTGTATTTAAGATTTTTTTCCATATTAAGCTTCTATTTCTTTCACAGAATTGATATATATATATATATATATATCATAAAAATTACCATCAAATCAGTTTTACTTATTTATTATTTTGTTTTAACAAAAATACACTTTTTAAATAATTTAATTTAAAATAAAATTATATATTAATTTGCTGTATTTTAACAATTTCATTGATTTAATTAATTTGCTTTGGTGGATAACTGAAAAAGTTTTCATATGAATCGGGGAAAGTAAATTTATGTTGTTATATTATATTTATTTTGTGTATATAGAATCTATATATAATTCTAGTGTAATAAAGAAAGAACATTATTTTTTTGTAACTTCAAAAAGATACATCATTACAATTTAAAATGAATCAAAATTGAAGAAAATGGTAATTAAATATTTGTAAATCTAATTGTTTAGTTGGATTCTCATGAAAAAAAAATCGATTGGTTAAACAAATGTTTCAAAATTTGTTGTGGTATTGTTTTGTCTATAAATTATAAAATTTGTTGAATTAATATATTTAATTATTGCATCCTTAAATAATATTTTATTAAGACATTAGAAAAATATGTTTTGAGTTGTTTTGTCAAATTGTACAAAAATCTATGCTTTTTCATATTTGTAACTTCAAAAAGATACATTATGATAATTTGAAATTAATCAAAATTGAATAAAATGGTAATTAAATATTTGTAAATCTAATTATTTTTTTATCTTGTTTAGTTGGATTCTCATGAAAAAAAAATCGATAGGTTAAACAAATGTTTCAAAATTTGTTGTGTTATTGTTTTGTCTATAAATTACAAAATTTATTGAATTAATATATTTAATTATTGCACCCTTAAATAATATTTTATTAAGACATTAGAGAAGTATGTTATGAGTTGTTTTGTCAAAATTTTACAAAAATCTATGTTTTTTCATATTTATCACGAAAATTTATATGTTAAACTTACTTTTACAAAATTCTTAACTTTGTCACGAAAACAAAAATCTATGCTTTTTCATACTTGTCAACGTTCTCACACTTTCTAAGAATATATTAGCTTAGTCACTTACTTATTTTTTTTTTACAAAATAAAGTATCGGAGTCTTGAAAGTTGAATTCATATTATTGTAAATGTACATAAGAGTTTGTGATTATATACTTAGTGGTTCTTGTATATGTGTCCAAGAAAGTTTCAATGGCTTAGTGGTAACTGTCCTATATATATATCATACTAACCTGGGTTCGAGTCTCACCTTCGCATTGTTTTTTTATTTTTTACGAAAAAAAATGAGATGACATGGCAATTTCGGGTTCTCTGATTGGTTGATTTTTATATCCTATGTGGACACCCTCTCCATGGCTTATATCCCCTTTTAGTATAGTATAGATATTTGTTTAAATGAACTTGTCAGCTACCATATTAGTATATTACGCCATCTGCCCATTAGTAAATTATTATTATTTTTAAACAAGACTTGAACAGCATCGAGGATTTTTATAATCCACAAAAATTAGAAGTCAAACAAAATAAACAGTTTGCCCTTTCTAACAAAAATAGCAAATCGATCTTTATGACCACTATCTAATGTTAATTGTTCCTTCCGCTTGGCATAATAGAAAACATAAGATATGCAAGAAATCAATAAAACTAAAAAGGGGAAATACAAAAATAAAATAACAGAAAAACTAAAATACAAACATTGAGAGGGATATTAGAAAAGGTGTAACACCACTACCACTACTAACATGCCGCCCCAAAAGGTAAACGTCTTTCAATCTTTTATAGAAAGAAAAAAAATAGAAGATTATTCCTGAACCATCCTATATTATTCCCTTTTTTCATATCATAATGTTGGTGCCCGTCATGATTATAATATTCTTCAAATTTCAATTTTCATGATCAACATCATAGCACGCACGTATAGACCTTTCTATCTTCAAGCACGAAATGACCCTCTCCCCTAAAATAAATCTGAGAAGACCAATAACTAAAACGCATATAGACAAAAACAACGTTTTCATAACATGAATAAATGAAAAAAAATATAACCACACAAAATAACTATATTAATTTTCATAAGTATCTATATAAAGGATGAATCCTAAACTAAATATGAATGTACAGAGCGATGACTTCAATATTAACACCTAACTTAGGTTATTGTCCAAATTAGAAATTTCGTATCTTTGTGAACTATGTTTAACGGTTGAATGTGCAACTTTTGCAATTTTGTCTATAATAATAGTTGCATATGTATAAGGTTGTACTTGATTGCGGAATAATAAAATTTAGAGACTTTTACTACAAAAGGAATAATAATTTTTAAAAAACTTTAGGGCAAAAATCTATACACACAAGTGACAAGACACGGGCCACAAAGCACAATCCGGGTCAACAGATAAAACGATAAAATAACAAAAAGCATTGAAAATTTAACTTTGGGTGTGACAAGAAAGTTTCTTCTCTTTGGTCTGACTATTCCCTTTGGTCAACGAACCATTTTACAAGTTTCGGACACAGAAAGTCAGAAACCCAGATTGGATAATGATGTCTTTTGCTACTTTTCCCTCTCTTTTGTCTTCTCCTCCTCCTCCTTCTCTACGCTTACTCAATCTTTCTCAGCTTCTTCTTCTCTTGTTCTCGCCATGATTGACGAGAAGATGAGATCAAAATCCACTGGTCTCCTTGTGATTCTTATTCACGTTCTTTCCCTCTCTGTCTTCTTTCTTACAGTTTCAGAAGCTGTATGCAACCTCCAAGACCGAGACTCTCTCCTTTTGTTCTCCACCAACGTATCATCTCCGCTCTCTCCTTTGCATTGGAACACGTCTACTGATTGTTGCTCCTGGGAAGGAATCTCCTGCGATGATTCTCCCCAAAACCGAGTCACTGCGATTCTCTTGCCCTCTAGAGGACTCTCCGGCACTCTCCCGCCCTCTGTTTTGAATCTCCGCCGTCTCTCTCAACTCAACCTTTCTTACAACCGTCTCTCTGGTCCTCTCCCACAAGGCTTCTTCTCTGCTCTTGACCAGCTCACGGTTCTTGATCTCAGTTACAACAGTTTCAACGGTAAATCGCCGTTTGAACAATCATCAACCAATGAAAGCAACCAAAACTTCCCAATTCAGACCGTTGATCTCTCCAGCAATCTTTTCCAAGGAGACATCCTAACCGGTTCTGTTTTCCTTCAGGGTGCTGTCAGGTTAACCAGTTTCAATGTCAGCAACAACAGCTTCACCGGTCCACTCCCTTCCTTCATCTGCACATCTTCACCGCGGCTCACCAAACTGGATCTCTCTTATAACAAATTCACAGGCGTTATCTCTCAAGGACTAGGCAGATGCTCCAGGCTACGCGTTCTTCGAGCAGGCTTCAACAAACTCTCCGGCGAAATCCCAAAAGAAATCTACAGTCTTTCTAACCTCGAGGAGCTTCTTCTACCAGCCAACCAACTCTCCGGAAACATCGATGATGGGATCACAAGCCTCACGAAGCTGAGACTGCTTGACCTTTATTTCAATCAACTTCAAGGAGAGATACCAAAGAACATAGGTAAGCTTTTCAATCTCCGCAGACTCCAGCTCCATATCAACAACCTCACAGGCTCCGTCCCCGTCTCTCTATCCAATTGCACAAAGCTTGTGAAGCTGAACTTACGAGTTAACCTTCTGGGAGGAACCTTGTCGAATGTAGACTTCTCTCGCTTCCAGAGCCTCAGCGTTCTTGACCTCGGAAACAACAGCTTCACCGGCGACTTCCCCTCGACGGTTTACTCCTGCAAGAACCTCACCGCGATGAGGTTCGCAGGGAACAAGCTAACAGGACAGATATCTCCACAAGTACTGGAGCTGGAGTCCCTCTCTTTCTTCACATTTTCACAAAATCAAATGACCAACATCACAGGCGCCCTCAGCATTCTTCAACACTGTAAAAAGCTCTCTACTCTCATCATTGCGAGGAACTTTTACGACGAAACGCTACCAAGCAACGAGGACTTTCTAGCGCCAGGCGCATTTCCAAAGCTCCAAATCTTCGGTACTGGCGGATCTAGATTGAGAGGAGTAATACCCGCTTGGCTGATCAAGCTCAAGAGCGTGGAGCTCATGGACCTCTCACAAAACCAGCTCGTGGGGTCGATTCCTGGCTGGCTAGGAACACTTCCAAACCTTTTTTACTTGGATCTCTCTAGTAACCTTCTTACAGGAGAGCTTCCAAAGGAACTATTTCAGCTGAGTGCTCTCATGTCCCAAAAGGTGTACGATGCAACAGAGAGGAGCTATCTAGAGCTGCCTGTTTTCGTCAGTCCCAACAATGTCACCTCTAATCAGCAATACAATCAGATCTCCAGCCTCCCACCTGCTATATACGTCAATAAGAATAATCTCAACGGGACTATACCGGTGGAGATTGGACGGTTAAAGGTTCTCATTGTCATCGAGCTTCAAGTTAATAACTTCACTGGCAACATCCCAGATGAGTTGTCAAACCTCACAAACTTAGAGCGGCTGGACCTCTCCAACAACGGTTTATCCGGTAGGATCCCTTGGTCGCTCACGGGACTCCACTTCATGTCTTACTTCAATGTTGCCAACAACACTCTCAGTGGGCAGATACCCACAGGGGCTCAGTTTGATGCTTTCCCAAAATCATATTTTGAAGGAAACCCATTGTTGTGCGGTGGTGTACTATTAACCTCCTGCACGGCTCCAAGTACTCAGCCTTCTTCTACAAAGACGAGAGAGAAAGTTAACACACCCCTTGTTGTGGGGCTTGTGATTGGGATCTTTTTCGGCGTCAGTTTGGTTTTGGTGATGCTTGCTCTTTGGGTGATGGACAAGAAGAGGAGGGTTAATCCAGGAGACTCTGACCACGCCGCGCTGGAGATAAGCTCCGACGCCTCGTACTCTGAAGTTCCTTTAGATTCGGAGAAAGATATAAGCCTCGTGCTGCTATTCGGAAACAGTGGATACGAAGCAAAAGACCTGACCATATTCGAGCTCTTGAAAGCTACCAACAACTTCAGCCAAGCTAATATTATCGGATGCGGCGGGTTTGGTCTTGTCTACAAGGCTACATTGGACAATGGGACGAACCTGGCGGTTAAGAAACTCACAGGAGACTACGGTCTGATGGAGAAAGAGTTCAAAGCCGAGGTGGAAGTCCTCTCCAGGGCCAAACATGAAAACCTGGTCGATCTACAAGGCTACTGCGTCCATGAAGGTGCACGGATACTCATCTACTCATTCATGGAGAACGGGAGTCTAGATTTTTGGCTGCACGAAAACCCCGAAGGTCCAGCTCAGTTGGATTGGTCTAAAAGACTTCACATCATGAGAGGAGCAAGCTGTGGACTAGCCTACATGCACCAGGCATGCGAACCACATATAGTACACCGAGACATCAAGTCCAGCAACATCCTTTTGGACGGGAGTTTCAAGGCCTACCTCGGAGACTTCGGGTTATCAAGACTGATCCTTCCGTACCGGACACACGTCACAACTGAGCTTGTGGGCACACTGGGCTACATTCCCCCAGAGTATGGACAGGCATGGGTGGCTACCTTGAGAGGTGACGTGTACAGTTTCGGCGTGGTCATGCTCGAGCTTTTAACAGGGAAAAGACCAATGGAGGTTTTTAAACCAAAGGTGTCGAGAGAGATAGTGGCGTGGGTGCATCAAATGAGGAAGGATGGGACACTTGAGGAGGTCTTTGATCCGTTGCTGAGAGAGAAGGGTGGTGATGAAAGAGAGATGATACGTGTTCTTGATATAGCCTGCATGTGTGTGAACCAGAACCCTATGAGAAGACCAAGCATCCAACAAGTTGTGGACTGGCTTAACGATGTAAGCAAAGAAGAAGCCAAAGAAGAGACGATGTAACTTGTGTGCCTTTTTTATACTTTCATCACACATACTTGCATGAAGTAAATATACACTTGATTTTTTTTGTTTTCTTGTCAAATGCATATGTTAAACCATTATTTTCATGTAAATTAATTTTTGATGGTAATAGAAGGTTTGATGATGTAAAGAACATGAGAAAGTTTGCAGCTTGTATTTTTCAAAACAATTTCTTTATATGTATTTATCACACAAGCTTTGAATTAAAAAATAAAACAGTTCTTTTTTTAAGAAAACAAACTGGGTTTGGTTGAATTTCTCTATAGATCTATTATTCTTTTAGAATATGATTACGAAATCGAAGTGGGTTTTGTTAGCGGCGTTTAATCGAATAGCTGGTGTGCATAGTTACCGAAGAGAGACAACGAGACAAAAACAGGCAAGGCAGAAAACAGAGACTAAAGAGTAGTACGAGGACCGAGACAGAGGAAGTAAAAAAATGGTAAGAATCTGAGACATACCTAAACAAACATCAATCGAGATTGGAGAAGAAGCAGAGACAGAGACAGAGACCGAGAGAAACAGAGGTTTGCTGTTAATTTGGACTTTAAAGGTACCCGACCGGAAACCACCCAAAATATCCGATCCGAAACTAAACTGAAAATTTATAAGTAACTATTGGGTCCAAATTTCTTAAACCCAAAAGAACTGGAACCGAAAAGAACCGATCCGAATAAACCAGATCCGATAATAATTGATTGATATCCGACTTAAAAATAAGAATATCCAAAATTATAATTTTTTTGTGTTCTATTTTATATATTTTTATTTTATGATTTAGTTGAAATATATTTTTGTTAACAATCTTTGTTATTATTTTTATAGCATTTTCAAGTAATATGAAGTTTTTAATATAAAATTTAGAGTTCAAAAATGTTTTATTTAATTATTAATAGTTAATTTTATGCTATTTTTAAAAATTTTAGAATAAATTTTGATGGAGTTTGGGTATTTCAGGTTTTTTTTCAGTTAGCCCGATACGGATCCGAAAATTACGAATATTGTACAAGTATTTTAATTGTAGAACCGATTCGATCTGAATCCAAATCGAAAATTTACAAGTATCTATTGGGTCCAAATGTTTAGGACCTAAAAAATCTAAACTCGAGAGGAACCAACCCAAAATCGATCCGAAAACCCGGACGCCTATACCAAAATCGATCAGTCGCACGACATCAAAACGAACAACGACTTGCGACATACAACTTGCAACTAATCGCAGGTCACATGTTACACGACAGCAAAACGAACAACAACCTGCAACTAATCGACTTGCGACTGGTCGATATGTGACCAGTCGCAGGTCGCACGATAGGTAAATAAACATGACCATTCTTATCCGTAGAATGTACTTTATACACTGCGTAGAAACAAGACAAAAATTACATAAGTAGATTCTACCATATGGAGCCATGTGAATTGTATCTAGATTTTGCATTCTTGAAATTTTAGAATATTTCATAGAAGTAGAAATTGCATTCACAAAAAATATAGTTATCTTTACAATTGGTAGAATTCGCATTCCACATATTAAAAAATTTAATTAAATGTTGATTGTACGGTCTAAAACAAGTAGATGAACTTATTTAATCTAGAATTGAATTTCTACTAACCCATTTTTCATAGATGATGAAATCTACTTTTCTTAGAACATAATTTTAAATTTAATTTATAAGTTATTCAACCAAAAAATACTAGTTTGTGTGTATGGGTGTTTCATCAATTGCTTTAATTTGTATATTTTTTTGTCATAAAACTATTTATTTCATTATGTTTTAAAAATGAAAAAGGTAAAAAAGAGAAAAATGTTTTTATGCCAAAGGGATAAAAGGCTGAATTTTTTTTTCTGTTTTGGCAAATTTCCCTTAATTTTTTTAATTTAACAAGTTTTTAACCCAAAAAACCATTTTGTGTATATGGGTATTTTATCTATTTATTTTTTTTATTCATAAAACTATTTATTTAATTAAGTTTTAACAATAGAAAAGGTAAAAAAAAGACAAAAAAGACAAAAAATGTTTTATACCAAATGTACGAGGAAGCTAAATTTTTTATTCCGTTTTGGTAATTTTCTATTTTTTTTTTTGAATGGTTGCTTATGCATGCTTGCAGCTTCTAAATACTTACGATAGTGAAAATGAATTATTACGCGGGGCACTAATCATCGTGACTACTTACTGCTAAGCACAATTGTCAGTTTGACATATGAAACCTTCCTTTAGGTTGGTTAGCACAACAAATTGAACCATACATATCGACGGAAAATCGATTACGTTAAGCTTCGGTGATGATCGATGATGTCACACACTACAAAAAAAAGATAGTTTTACATCATTTATTTTTAATATTTGCATTATTTATAAATAATGTAAAAGAGTTTTAAATCACTTAAATAAATGACTCTGAAAGTGGTGATGCAAATAATTTACATCAATTCATTACCAATTGATGTAAAAATATAAATTATTTGCATCATTTACATAAATGATGTTAATAAGTGTCATTTATAGTAAATGATGTTAGTTTTTACATCAATAATATTAAATGATGTAAGTATTTCTATCAATTAAATAATTGATTTTAATAATTAGAGAAATATTTGATTAATAAGTAATTTATTTTGTTCAATAATTACCGAATTATTATTTTATTAATTAATTATTTTTTACATAACAAAAATATATTTTCCAGTATCAGTTAAGATTTCAAAAGCAGAACTAAAATTAAAAACTTTCATTATTTTTTTTGTTATGTACATCATGATAAAAAATGATTTACAAAAAAAAACGAGAAAACAACATTTCGAACACAATCCATATAGATTTCAGCCATCATTCTTGCTTTTGTTTCAGCTTTCTTCATTTCATCTTACAAACTCCAGTATTCTTTGTATACTCTTTCTCTTCTCCTTGTAAAATAAGAATTGAAAATTGTCCAATGGTGGAGATGGATCTTGATACTTGAACATATTTTTATCCTACAAAATGTAAAAAAAGATTAGTAATCGTTTATAAGTATCATTAGCATAAAAATTTAAAGCATCTTAATTTTCTGTTTCTCAAAACTATCCTAGAAACACACACATTTATAGTGATCCACCACGTACCTCCATTGATCTTGAAATTCACCATGTCTTCATATTTTTTAACAATCAATAATTATTATAAATAAAAAATCATGTAAAAGAACAGAATAATAAATATAAGAGAAAATCAATAACTTAACGTGCAAGAGACTAAAGAAAAAGGGATAAAAGATGATCAACGTACGTCAGATTTGAAAACCTTTTAAAAACTGTGTGAGAGAGTTTAACAAAGAATTATAAGTGTAGAAGAAGAAGACTTTGGTCGTTCTAAAAGATGTGTTTGTGGGTGAGATAAAATAGGAGATAAATTAGGAGATATCACTATATTCATATAACAAATATTGGATTTAATAGCATAAAATATTTTTTTAAACAAACTTAAAGAAATAAATTTGAAATTAACACTAGCATTTATTTACGGCAAAAATTTCGCATAGTCATTGTTAATTTCATTTTTCTTTTAACTAGTGACTTTTCCGGGCTACGCCCGGGTTTTCTTATATAAATTTTAATTTAATTTAATCTACTATATTTTTTGAATATAGATAATGCATATATCGATTGTTACAAAATATAACTTATAAAATGAAGTTCATATTATTAGAGTGCAAACGCTGATATTATATGTTTTGTGTTTGTGAATCTTGTTAATAGTTTTTTTTTAAATTACATGATATTTGATCAGAAACTGTAAAGGTCTTGAAAGGATAATTTGGCTATTGATTTGATGAATTACTTTTTAACAAACTGATGTGTTTAAAACTGTCTTTCTATAGGTTAATGTTTTTTTTTTTTAACTTCTGACGATGACAATGTCTATTATAGTATGTTTTGTAATAATTTTTTGTTTTCGATGTTGAAGCGGGTACTATTTTTCTCCAATTTCCTGAACAAAAACTATAAAGTATCGCACATGATAATTCAAATTTATATTATTTTATATTTATTAGGTTTTACAATTTTCTTATAACTTAAAAAAAAATTATAGTATATTTAAATTATATGTATACTTAATTTTGTAAGATAATAGTTCATAACTAATACTATTACACTGAGTCTATAATACTTAATAGTCTTAAACATAAATATATACTGTAATTTTGTAAGCTTACATGCATTACAGATGTTTGCATGACATTTGATGATTAATACAATTGTAGTTCTTGAATAATTATAGTAAGCATATGATAACAAATACTACATCATCATCATCCATTGAATATTTCTTAGATACGTTTATTGTAGAATTTTTGTTATTGGATGTATTTCCGTGGATATAACTTAGAAATTATATGTCGTTGATTTATATTTTTAAAATAAGTAAACACTGAAATATTGTTTTTATAAGTCTTATTAATGCTTTAGATGTACTTTTTCAATTTATTTTATTTTTCTCTGGCTATATTTTTATTGCTTAAAACTACTTAGTTCAATAAAATTTAATAATTTTATTGGTTTGAGAAATATTTTTGTATATAGACTGTTATTTTTATCCATCGTCATTATTTTGTTGCGAAGAGTAAAGTGATTTAATAGATACTAAAATTAAATGTTTGAAATAATTGTATGATGTTTTAATTTTGCATTTCAGTACAAAGAATAATACTTTATTTGAAAATGTAATTTATTTTATTTTTTTAAATGTAATATCTTTTTTTCTTTGAGTTTTTTTATATTTTGTTTTATCATATTGCAGAAGATATATATAGTCTTCGTGATTTTAGCTCCAAATATTACCTTCCAACTTATTAATGATTTTCATGGGAAGATGTGTTATATTAAAAATACTGATGTGTAGATTTAGGAAAAATATATGTAAAATTGGATTTTTTTTGTTATATGTGTGCGCATGGATAATTAAATAAATACATGAAGGTTTGGGGATAATTCTCTAGTAGTGGCTGCTATTTGATAAGTGCAAAGTTTCCTCCCCCATTTATTTTTGCTTCTCAGTGATATTAACCATAAATCATATATATAAGTATGCTGCTAACAGAACATAGCGAGAGTCAGCCAAAATAATATATAGGTATACAAAGCAACCCAAAATATATACATCGATTCCTGCTACTACTCTAACTTCTTGGCCTGGCCACAATATTGTCACACATGCCTTCCTATATACACTCTTTTGCAATTATCAATCTGTTTTTTTTTTACTTTCCTAAAGAAAGTTCAGAGACATTACTGGCAATCGAGAAAGTGTGATTAGTTTAGATGGGAAGATACATATATATAGGCTTACTACTAATTCAAGATGCAAAGGAGACGCGAGTTTTGTGTTCCTTCAGCCTTCTTCTTCAAGCCCTTATGATTCTGTATCTGAAGTCATTGAAAAAGATAGAAAGTTCTCGGTATAGCTGCTCTGCTGCAAAGGGTTTTGATACATACCCATCCATTTCACATTTTATAAATTTCTCAAGAGTTGCTTGAATCACGTCTGCTGTTATTGTAAATACTGAAAGATGCCAACTTGATTTATTACCATCCTCTACTGTCAAAGCCTCCCCACCCATTATTCTCTTGTTTATCTCCTCTTCCATATCCTTATTCTCCCTGCAGCTTCAAATCTGAAGGAAAAGACCAAAACATGTCAAGTTTTTCTTAGGTTTGATTTGTATCCGATGGAACTGAACTTGTTTTTTTTTATGACAGCTGGTTTTTATATTAGTATGTTTCCTAGCCGTGGTGGCTAGTGAGCTCCCCAGTGGAGTCTAGAGTTCTTGCCTTTTTGGTTTAGCAGGTGTTGACGCAACTCTAGAACCTGGTAAAGGGTATCATCCATCACTTGCATCACCTAAAATCAAGTAAATATCCAAACAAAAGCTAATAGACACAAACGATCCATCACTTATAAATAGCGGAGTTTTAGATTTTTTTAGCTGTTTGGAATTTTCATCGCAGAGATGAAACATATTTATAGTATATACAGCTCCAAAAGGTTAGCTTTCATGATAATTATCATGTTTAATTGACGGAGAGTGGGGAGAGTAGTGGGGCTGGTGTTAATGTTGTGACATAACTGCCTGAATCAGAGAACAAAAAGCAAGGTAGGTGACTTGCTTAGATATCAAGAGAATGTACGGATAAAGAGCAGAAGAAGAAAACTAATTACCCAAAGATAAAAAGCAGTGCCATTGCGTTGATAATCATCAGCAAGAACCTTTGTAGCTTCAAATGCTTATCGTATAGAGGACCCTGAGGTTATCACAGAACAAACCAAAGATATAGTTTGTATCTGAGGTGAAGATATCTTAATGAAAGAAATGGTAGTCACAGTTCAAGAAAATGCTAAATCGAATGCAAAAGATCTATCATATACGTATGGTCCGATCTGAAACTGGCTAAAGAGAGAACAATGTCTAATTCAGTTGGTCTTGACCAATCATAATTTGCAATATTACTGAGAGTACCTTCAAATTTTTGTTGATACTGACCACCTTTGTACCTGACTCCACCTCGTGGCCACCACCTCCTCCTGTCCATCAACCGTAGCCACCACCGCCTCCGTGTCCTCCAAACAGTCTCTGACCATGTAACCTGGCTTACCACACATATAGTAGTCGCTTCTCCCTGGCAACCACCTATTCCTCCGCATCTGATCCACGGTTTCTGTCACTTCCGCCATAGCCTTTGAAATAGACGGTAACTGTAAAAGAGAATGATTAAGAATTCACTTTCGGCATCTTAGTAACTAACATATTACTAATCCCTGCGAATAAAACCATAAAAAAAAAAATTAAGTTAAGAACGATAACTTCTTTTGAAAGGATAACAACCATAAGGAAAAAAAAAATTAAGTGAAGAACGATAATGATATAATTCTTTTGAAAGAATTCACTTTCGGCATCTTAGTAACTAACATATTACTAATCCCTGCGAATAAAACCATAAAAAAAAAATTAAGTGAAGAACGATAACTTCTTTTGAAAGGATAACAACCATAAGGAAAAAAAAAATTAAGTGAAGAACGATAATGATATAATTCTTTTGAAAGGATAACAAACGAAAGGAAAAAAAATAATTAAGTGAAGAACGACAATGATATAATTCTTTTGAAAGGATAACAAACGAAAGGAAAAAAAAATAATTAAGTGAAGAACGACAATGATATAATTCTTTTGAAAGGATAACAAACGATTCATTACTGTACCTTCTCGTCGATGAGTAGCATCTCCATGCCGATGAGCGTCTTCTTAACTGGGTTCCAAGCCTCCCAGAAATGGATGAGCCGAAACCGCAACTGAGCTTCGTGGTGACCCAAGGAGAGATCTTTGAAGAACACGACTTTGTCGTCGTAATCAGAGGAGATAATCAACTTCCCATGTGGTTTCATCGCCATCGATCGAGTTTCGAGTAAATATAGGGTTTTGATTTGTAATCGGAAAAAAAACATTATATAAAGAAGGAGGAAAGGGGGAAGATGAAACGAAACTATTAAGAAAAAAATTGATTGCGAAATTGATTGGGAAGAATCTAAAAGTGAAGAAGGGGATAATCAGAACTGAAACGCTGAGGTTTCAAGGAAGAAGACGAAGAGAAATGGGGAAGAGGCGGAGAGATACGTGACTTGGTCTCCGTAGACGTAGGTTTAGGTAGACGTGAAAGGCTCAATCGAAATCAAAACCAATTCCAAGCCCATACGTAAAAAATTGAAGCCCAAACCGAGAATGAAATGTTGTTATTGGCCAATTATTTCTGATGACGTGGCATAGCTGAGAGTTGAGATTATCCCCCTTTTAGTATTGTATTGATTAGTTTATCTATTTAGTTATTTAGATATTTTAAACGAGTGTGCAGATATTTTAAAAATGAGCTTTTCAGTTTCAACCGAAACGAATGAACTGCATATATTGATAAATTAATTAAAATTATTTTAGTATCATTTTATTACTGATTCCAAAAATTTACATCATTTATTGAAATGATACTACTTTTGTATCATTGTATAAGTGATGTTAGTAAAGATTAATAAGTGTGTCAATTATTTAATTGATGTAAACTTGTATTTTGTATCAATTTTTTTGAAATGATGTAAATTAATATAGTTTTATGTCAATTTCATTGAAATGATGTTAAATAAGTTAATAACAACATCATTTAATATAACTGATTCTGAAATATATCATTTATCAATAAATGATTTAAATTAATATCACTTATTTTTATGATACTAATTAAGTGATGTAATACAACCATTTTTTTGTAGTGACAAGAGCTAGGGATAGGATGTCGTGGGGAGGAAGTAAGAATTGTCTCTTCTCTGTGAAATCAGCGTATGCACTTTTGACAAAAGACGAGGCACCAAGACCAAATATGGAGGCTTTCTACAGTCGGGTTTGGCGGGCCATAGTACCAGAAAGAGTTAGATTTTTTTTATGGTTGGTTGTGCACCAAGTTATCATGACAAGCATGGAGTAGAAGCGTAGACACTTGAGTGATAATGGAATGTGCCATCTGTGCAAGAATGGAGACGAGACAATCCTTCATGTCCTTCGAGATTGCCCTGCTGCAAAGGGACTATGGAGAAGACTTGTGAACCTAAGAAAATAACAGCGGTTCTCTAATCAACCACTTTTAGAATGGCTGTATGAGAATCTCACAAATGATACGTCGGCTAATAGAGATCAATGGCCCACAATGTTTGCGTTGACTGTGTGGTGGTGTTAGAAATGGAGGTGTGGGTATGTCTTCGGTGAAACTGGGAAGTGTCGAGATAGGATGCAGTTTGTTAAAGATAAGACTCAGGAGGTGATACTAGCAAATAAGAAACTGCGGCCCCGCTCGACCGTTAGTGGGCATGTGGAGAGACAGATCGCATGGTGTAAGCCGGGAAATGGATGGTGCAAATTGAATACTGATGGATCCTCTAAAGGAAATCCGGGACTGGCTACAGCAGGTGGGGCTATGCGTGATGAATATGGAGAGTGGAGATGAGGCTTTGCGATCAATATTGGTATTTGCTCAGCCCCATTGGCGGAGTTATGGGGTGTTTATTACGGCCTCTGTATAGCATGGGATAAGGGGATCCGACGGCTAGAAGTGGAGGTTGATTCCGAGAGTGTGGTGGGTTTTCTTAAGACATGGATTCAGGATTCTCATCCCCTGTCATTCCTAGTATGTTTGTGCTATGGCTTCATATCAAGAGACTGGTTAGTCAAAATTTCGCATGTGTATGAGGAGGCTAATTGTCTAGCAGATGGATTAGCTAACTATGCTTTTTCTTTATCTTACGGTTTACATTATTTTGAGTTTGTTCCGGAGTACGTTGCTTCCATCTTGTCGGATGATATTAATGGGATTGCTAGAGCTAGACAGATTGTCTTGTAACGAAGTTTGGATTTGAATAAAAAGTAGGAGACTATTGTCTCCTGCCATCTTCCAAAAAAAAATATGAAACCATCCTTTGGAAATTATATGTTGGATATAGCCATGCTTACAAATGGTATATGGTAGAAAGTGTGAGAAGAACGTTTCATTAGCTATTAGCAGATGATTTTTTTAAGATCCCCTATATATTATTTGAGAAGCATTGTAATTTTTTTTTGTAGCCATGTGTCATCACTATAATGATTCTTAGAATCTTTAGAGAAATAGGTTGGTCCATCTAAATATATAATAAGCTTTTAATTAAACTACAATAAATACATTATTAATATGCTTCATTATTTCCTTAAATAAGATTATGAAATTACTTAATGTGGCTAAAGTATATATGACAATTAATAATTTTGAATAATAAAGATTTAATAAAAATAAGTGTGTATTATAATTATATTTGTTTAATTTAAGCTATTAAAATAAATTAAACAATCATAGTAATCATATAATAAAAATTAAAAAAATTATTTATATATTATATTTTGAATTTTTAAAAACGAGTATAAATTACTAAAACTGTTAAAAGTTTCACATTCAAATTTTGTGATCTATCATTTAAAACTTTTGTTATGACATGATAAAAATAATTAAAAAATAATATAAGTTGAAAGTCTCATTTAATAAGTATCAAAAATAAAAGATATATAAATATACGTATCATTTTAAATTAAACTATATGCCATATAAAAATACATAAATATCTTAATTTTGAAATTTATTTGAACATTTTTTTGATAAAAAAAATTTGAAAAAATATTGATAACTTAATTTTTTAAAATATTATAAATTACTTAAACCATTAATCCCACAGTAAAAATTTTGTTATCACTAATTTAGACTTTTTGCTATAACAGATACAAATGATAAAAAAAATATGAGCAAAAATCATCATCTAATAAATATTAATATTAAAATATACTATTTATATATATGTTATTATCATTTAAATTTAATTATATATCATATCAAATAGAAAAAATATTTTTTCGATTTATAAAATTTATTTATATGTTCGCACCAATTTAATTATATAAGTAGTTGATAATGACTTTTTAATTATTCAATATATATTTATTATTTCATAATATTATATAAACATATAATATATAAATAATTTATATATATATATAATGTTCATTCCGCGCAAGGCGCAGGTCTTAACCTAGTTCTACCGTATTTGTTAGGGATCCAGGAATTTCCGATGGAATATAGTCGTTATAGCCATTTTAAAATTCTTAATGAACGTTTTATTATTGGGAATCTGTCATGATTTTGTCCAAATTTACTTGTACATGAATATGCAAATAGTATAAGTGAATTCATGAAAGTTGGTTTTACGACAACCCGAAACAACGAAAACTCGTAAATTGAAAGGTCTATGATCTATTTATCAGTATAATAAGATTATTAGAATTCGGGAAATTTGAAAGGTCTATGATCCACCTAGTTCATATAACGAAATACATAAAATTGTAGTTGATCTTGGTTTACCCTATCATGTAATCAATATATCTTTGTTGAAAAGGGAATAAAAGGAGACAGAAGATTAGGTTATTCCTCCTAATATGCGTTCTCTTCGCAAGTGTAGAAAGGGAGCTGGCCTCTGCGGTTAAATCTAACGTCGTTTAGTAACTAGAAAATATTAATCTTTTATTTGTGTTAAATAAACCCTTACATTTAATCAACTTTATCAAGTTTTTTTTTTTTTGTTATTTTCTTAATCCTCACTTCACATTGGGATCATTGTCGTGAATCGTGATGGGTTGGTTTTGGCAGTGAGAGTTGAAAATAAGGGGCTCTAATCAATTCAAATTTTGATTTTCAGCACGAGGAACATGCCAAATTGATCATGTTAACAAACATATAAAGGATGGTCAAATAATTAATGGGATGACGACAATATTTCTGATAGGGATGGGGGAACCAACGTATGAATGATTTAGACATATCTGTGTCGTTATAGCCAGAGCCATTGTTATGTAAGTAACCGTAAAGCCACAAGAATAAGAAGAAGAAAGGGATTGATGTAAAACTTGTCTCAATGAGTTATTGAGAAGTAGAGAGCAACGCGCATAAATACTTACAAATAATATCTGATCCTATTCTTTTTGGAAAGAAAAACCTAACACATATGGCATCAAGGATTTAGAGTTATAAAAACACGTACATGTCCCCTACTATGATCTTCATTGCTCCAGTCAAAATCAAGAAGAAACACATAATTTTCGTAAAATGGATGATTATATCCAGTGTTTTATTCGTAACATAAGATTTGATTTTCTTGGCTGGACTAATTATCCTTACCCTATTCGAAGGCTTTCTTTTCTGAATAATTATAAATTTGGGGGGGGGGGGGGGGGGGGGGGGGGGTGGGGAGGGTGTACTCAGAATTAAATGGAGTGCCGGAAAGAAAGATATTAGTTCCTTGTTATCAAACTCATCACCAATTCTTTTGTAAAAGTAAATAAACCAATCAGTGAGGTTTTACATCTCTATTTCCGTGAAAAAAACATTTTGAGAGTATAGTAGACCATAAGCCAAAACATGATTAGTTTTTTTAAGGATACTACCGCAAGAATAGAGAAGAAAAAGTTGACCGCAAATTCTTGAGGAGAACGGGCAATTAGAATTTTATGGTAAATGTTGTTTAAATACTTCATACAAAAGAAAAATGAATTGTGCCGTCATTTAGATTGAATACATTCGCTCAAATAATAAATATTTAATAATCACTAGGGTAAAAATACATCTTTACTTTTTAATAAAACTTATTTTGGTCATTTTCTTCATTGATGACTATTTTTGTAATAAAAACTTAAAAAACATTATCATAAAATTTTTTTCTAAAAGTTTTATGTGCGTCTCATAAAGCATTATAAAACATAATTTCATTTTATATATTCATGAGGAAAGTAAAAAAACATGCGTGCGGGTATTTTCTCAACCCCTTATTTTTGGCCATGGACGAGCCTTAGGCTTAACATTACATTATCTTGACTATCAGAATGGGAACATCCTTAGACCTGACTTCTCAACACGAGAAGCAGATGTAATAGATTCATTATATTTGTTGAATTTGACGAATGTGGTCTTGGCATTATCATTGGTGAGAACTAGTTGTGGTGCCAGAAAAATCCCCGTGACGTTTCCAACGGTCCCGCCTAAGCTGGTCAACTTATAAGTGTTTTCTCCTGCTCTTTCTCCGGCTTTCTCTATCTTAAACCGGCTATTTTGGCTCCCCGGGGTACCACTGAGGATAATTGCTGGCTCATTGGAATCCGATGAGGATTCAACTGCCCATATAAAGGAAAATTCCTTGCATGATTTGAACTCGATGGTTACATCAGTAGATGTCTTAACGATGGGTTCTGGGACGAAGTCAGAAAACTCGAAGCTAACCGGTAGGCCTGGTAAGAACGTAAAGGCTGCTTGGTTGATGCCAAGTGGACAAAGGGGAATGAGTCTAATGGCGGCTGGAACAAGACCACCTCCGTTCTTGCTCCCGGTCTTGATCGGCTGGATGAAGTATTGCTGACCTGTCTCAAGAGAATTCCCGGCAGTGTCTTTCACCGGTTCTTGTCCGTGGGTGCAGGCCACTGTCGCCAAGAGGATAGTGATGAGAAAAGAGATCTTCATTGTGATGATGATCTTGTGTGTTTTAGCCTTTAGGGTTTGGTGTTTGGGGTGTTTGAGTGAGTTGAGTTATGGAGAGCAAACACGTATATATAGGAAGCCTTTGCGGTTAAAATTAAACAGAGTGTGACAGTAGAAAGAAAAGATAAATCTCTAATTTTGTTAATAAACCCTAATTTTATCAGCTTTTAAAATGTGTATTGCCTTTTTTCTCACATCACATCTTGATAATTCATTCTCGGGATGGGAAAGTACATGATCATTGGTTTCAAACTTTCTAGTACAGCCAGGGTTGAAAATAGGTGATTAGACTTTAAACTCTATGGTAACCGGATCAAACTTGGATTTACAGCACGAGGAACATGCAAAACTTGGATCCAACATTTGGTTTGAACTTAACTACCCTGACGCTAGAGCAACCACCCCCAGTAACTCGCTAGGAACTATCACACCTTCTTGGAAGGCACCAGCTGATGACATTGTCAAGTGTAACATAGCTGCCTCATGGTCTGATACGTCCCGTATGAGTGGAGCTTCTTGGATTGTAAGGAATAGCCGAGGAAAGGTCCTAATGCATGGCAGGAGATCCTTTTCATCTGTGCAGTCTACAGAACTTGCGGAACTCCTAGCTATCTTTTGGGCCATCGAGAGCATGAATTCCATGCGTAAGGATAAGATCATCTTTGAATCTTCATGTGAGCGCGCAAGGGCTTGCTTCCTATCTCCAAGCTCATGCAGTGAAACCAGGGAAATTGTTGGAAACATCTGTGATTTGGTACAACGGTTTCAACACTGGTCTTTGGACCATGTCCTAGAGACAAGAAATGTGTTAGCACAGAGAATTGCCACTAGCGTAACCGTTGACCATAGATATCAATCCTACATTGCTTTAGGAGGACCTAACTGGTTGAAGGAACTCATTGCGTATGAAGCAAGGAACGATGCTCCGCTTTCGTAAATGGTAACACCACCGTCTCACTTCCCCTGTGTAGTGAGTGGTTGTTTAAGGTGTTGTGTCTTTGTGACAACCATTTTTCTTGTTTAAACTTCACCTACCTACTGGTATGGTTTTGTGTTTTGGTTTTATTTTTTATTCCCCCCTTGGTGGTGATACCTTGTTTTGATCATTGCCGTAAAGGCTTAATAATATTCAGTGTTATAAAAAAAACGAACATATAAAGGAAGATCAAATAGTCCATGGGAATAATTCAAAGGAGCACATTTGTGTGTATAAGCAGTGGGATGCAAAAGTTGTATCAAAATATTTTCTTATCATATTCGTTGTATCTTTCACACACTTATGCACGAATTTCAAAATGAGTTTCAAAGAAAAAATAAGATTTGTGTTCGAGACTTTTGCTTTTCTAAGACCATCTCCAATGTATTCCTCTATTTTTACCTCTAAAATAGAGTAACTCTATAATAGAAGTGGGTTTTACTCTAATGTATTTCTCTAAAATAGAGATCTCTACATATAGAGCAAAATATAGAGGAATGCTATTTCTTCCTCTATAAATAGAGGAGAAAATAGCAATCTCTATTTTAGAGGCAAAAATAAAGATAGGTTGGAATGATTTTGCCTCTAAATGCTATTATAGAGATAGAAATAGAGGTGGGTTGGAGATGCTCTAAACTCTTTAATTCTCTAGTTTTATATTAACTTGCTTTAATCTGTTGTTGATAGCTCAAGAGTTATAACCCTTTAATCACCATGTCGTATAATAGAAGGGATCGAATCCACAAAAACTAGATTACACAACAAATCTATGAGAATAAAGTAAAGATAAGACGGAATACTGGTATTGTTTTTCTAAAGGTAACCATAAAATAATTAGGAAAATTTAGAAAAATAGACACTCTCAACTTTTGTTTGTCCTTTTAAGACTTTTGATATTTTTAGTCATTTTGGACATATTTTACTCTCCTGTAATGGAAAAAATAGTAAACTAAAATTTTAAAATATAAAAATTATGATAACTATTATAAACATAAATATGACTATTTATATGTTTAATATTCTTAATAGTGGAATCATATTTTATTTTATATCATAACTCGGGATAGAATATTTTATTATGGCCATCTACTTAATCTAGAAATCGGATATTAAGTATTATACATAGATCTATCATAGGTATATAACGCAAACAAAACTTTTTTGTATATTCTATTTTAGCTAGAATTCATTAGGTTATATTCTAGCAAGATGTCGTTAGTCTACATGTAACTTTATTACAACTTATACCCACGACTCTATGATGTACATTTTCTTGTTTATGTGTCATAACATGTTTTGTCTTTTACCTTATGTTACGCCTACGGAAGAATAAACTTTCCGCCCTCTCTAGAGTCTTTTACCTTGAGTTTTCGATAGGTTCACAAAAGACAATAACATCAGCTCTCGTTGGTTAAAAAATTTGCTCACAAATATTATTTTCAAATGCAAAAACAAAAACACCAAAGACTCTTAAAGACTATAAAACATAATTTGATCCGATAAAATCCCAAACATATGTTATAGCTAGAAAAAATACTGATATATCAGTAGTCTAATTGTTCTTCGATGTATCATATATGCCAACAAGATGTCGAACAAAGAAGTTTTAAGGAATAATCTTGTACAGATTAAATCGATCTCTTCACTTCTTTTTTTTTGCTTCGAACAATATACAGGTTCCTGACTTCCTGTAGGATAGGCCCAAATCCCCATTGTTTCAGACTAGATATGCTCGAAAGTCGAAAGATAAAAAGTAGAGCAACTCAATAGTTTTTTTTTTTGTTTTAAATGGTTGCTTATGCCTGCAGCTTCTAGATACTTACGTTTGTGAAAATGAATTATATGTTACGCGGGGCAGTAATCATCAGGACTAGTTACTTTTTTTTTGTCAAAAGAAAATTTCATTAACTCGAAATCAATGTGGTTGGTACAGATACGCATCAAGCGCTTGTTTGGCTAGGCCATCTTCCAATACAAAGTTAATGCGACTACGAAAATTAAAGCGAGCAAGCTCCATAGAGTTTGCGAAGGAGATAACATTGGAGACGATTCCGTGAAGATCGAAGAAATTTGATTCGCCTTCAACTGCTGCCATCAGTTGAGAAGAATCAGATTCGAAGATCACTTTCATCAATCCTAGGGCCCATGCATGTTCCATGGCTTCTCTCAGTGCTAATCCCTCTGCCAAAAGAGACGAAATCACAAAAGAGGTTGATTTACTATGAGATAAAATAATCTCTCCATTTGCGCGGTAGAAGCTCCACGCTAAACCGGCTGTCGATATTCCAGATCGCCAGGCTGCGTCAGATCTGCATATGATTGCATCAGAGTGGCCTTCGATCTGCGGAGTGGGGCGGCGGGATTGTGTTCTTAGGTCGTAGCTTTGAGCCTCTTGCCATTCCCTTGCGCTGGTAAGAGCTTTGAGTAGTGTGTCTTGCCCCGAGAAGATTCGATTTTAAAAGATTTTTTGATTCCTTGCAATCCAGATTGACCAGATGATCCAAGCAGCGAGATGTGTGGAGGAGATGCCTGTTGGAGGGAGTGGTTTGGTCTGCACAGCAACTTGGATCCCCTCTTGGACATTTAATATATATCAGGACTAGTTACTGATAAGCAGAATTGTCGGTTTGACGTACGAAACCTTCCTTTGGAATTTATACGATTGATATTGCTTACAAATTGTATATGATAGAAATTGTGAGAAGAACGTTTTATTAACTATTTGAATATTGTCAAGATTCTACAGTGATCGTCAAGCATCCGTCGGGTATTTCCGACGAAAGTGTTATACAGCCGTTTTGAAAGTTCAAAATTTTCGATGAATGTTTTCTTCATAAAAATCCATCAAGAAGTGATCCAAATTTATCTATAAATTAATACTATTTTATTTTATTCACCAAAAAAACACAAAACATGTTTTTTTCTACTTATTTTCCTTGGTGGATGGATATATCTCGTATAAATCCAAAAGCAAATTTACTTAAACAAGAATATGCAGATGGTATAAGCGAATTCATGGATTTGGTTCTACGACATGCTGAACGGAGAAATTTTTATTTTATTCGTTTGTTTTGTTTTAGATTTGTTAACCTTTTTCTATGAAACTGGTATTCAATTTATTTTAACATATCTATACTATTAAGAAGCAAAATATTATAGTTTTAAGTACATTTGCTAGTTGTAGTAAATTTAAAGATGGTTGTTTAGATTTGAAATTTATACTATTATTGGCGAAATGATATTCAGAACGAAGCTCTCCCGTTGAAAGTTAGGGGGATAAATATCGTTTATACCATTAATGAAAAAAATAGATTAACCACAAAATATAAACAAATTAAAAAAATCTGATTAGATAAGTGATTAAATTAATGATAATAAGAATTATCCAAAATCTAAAAATAAATTAAAAATTAAAAATTCCTATATATAAACTGTGTGGTTATCTGAAAATATCATTTAATAAAATATTTTTAAATTAAAAAACAGAAACATATAACCAAATATTAATATTGAAAGACAGGAAAACATAAATAAATATTAATCAAGTAAATTTCCTAATTTTATAATTGAAAAGAGAATATTGAGTGATTTTTAAGATTTACTACTAAGAATATAGTGTACAAATGAATTTAAAATTGGAAAGAAATTTTATAAAGCAATTATAAAAAAAAATATATTTATTAGTGCTGCAATTGAGATGGTTATTCATTTTTTTCATAATTTGTTTTTGTGAAATTTTTAACTTCGATTTAAATTTTTATCTAATTTTTATCAGACTAGATAAATATTTTTATACAACATAATATACATAAACTAAAAATACATAAACCAATATGTATTTTCATGGTTAAAATTATTTGGGATATTTTTAATTTATGTTTTAAGCATCTAAAAGTATAAAGTTACTTAGAATCTATAAAATATTTACTATTAAATATTTTGTAAATATTGATATCCATTTATGAACTTTAATTTTTTTTATAGGGAACGTTCATCTATGAAACTTTGTAACTTATCTTCACTTTAGTTTTTTTATTTTTCTTATAAAAAAATAAATCTCAAATTATAAAAAATAATTATGGAAATATAATCAGATAAAAAGACTTACTAATGCAATAAATAAAACTAATCAGATTTGTTTAACAAGAATAAAAAATAGTTGTACTTTAATTAGAAAAATATATATCTTTCTTATTATATAAAGCTTGGTTCTTCAAAGTTGCTAATTAACCTGATCGTGACACATGACAATTATATATTTCAAGATTGTGACCTGTGTTAATCTATCTCATAATTAAAAATATATATGTATTAAGATATTAACAAAAATGAATTTTATTAAAAAGTAATTATAAATATGATTTAATAGTAATTTTCAATTTTTAAAATCCTAATCAAAAGATAATTGCAAAAGATTATTTGATAATAATTTTTCTTCTCATATTGTGACATGTGTTTAAATATATAATGATTAAATATATATATATATATATATATATAATAAGATAATAGAAAACGAATTTTCAAAAAAAAACTACTTTTAAAAATTATTTAATAGTAGAAACGATTTTTTTTAAAGTATTTAGTAGTAATTTGTTTTAGAAAATTTCCTTTTTCAATATCTTACAAAATAGATTTGAAACCAATTTATTTAATAAAAGTTTCATTTTCTAAAATTTAAATGAAAATATAATTATAAAATATTATATCGATTTGATTTTTCAAAATTACTAATTAATATGACTGTGACACATGTCAGTTACATATTAAAAATGTAATATATGTTAAACTGTCTCATAATTAAAAATATTTATACTAAAATAAGAAAAAAAAAGATTTTTCTTAATTATAAATAATATTTAATTGTCTTATTATTTTTATTATTATTATTATTATTTATATAAAAAGCTTGGTTAATAAGTAACTAATAGCTTGGTTAATAGAAAATTGTGAAAGTACTCTTAATATTTTCTTATAAGTAACTAATTTTTTTTTC
This sequence comes from Brassica napus, assembly GCF_020379485.1. NCBI lineage: Eukaryota > Viridiplantae > Streptophyta > Magnoliopsida > Brassicales > Brassicaceae > Brassica > Brassica napus. The sequence continues at coordinate 11,350,168 of NC_063435.1, read as the reverse complement.
TTAATAGATAATTGTATATTAAAAATTATGACCAAAATAGCTATAAATGTTTCACATCTATATTTAGGTTTAAGCTTTCACATATTATTTTTACAAAACACAATAGTATTTACATGAAAAGTATTACCTGAGTATTTTTTTTTAATTTCATGATACAACTCAACTTTTTATTATCTTCATTACATCTAATGATGCTAAAATAATTTTTAATTTTGATGTTGTTGTCGTACATGAGTATGTGTGAATATGATGAATATTTGTTTGTATGTATAAGAAAAAATATATAAATAATAAACATAATTTTTTCTATTAAAATAAAATAGTTGTACAAAAATCTAAAAGAAAAAACTGATTATAAAATAATTAATTTCCTTTTTAAAAGTCTAAATAAAATAAAAATGTAAAAATAATTTTATTTTTCTTATAATCAACTAGCTTTAATTTTTAATAATTTTGTGTTAAAAAAAATATAAACCAAAATTAACTTCAAATATTTCAGTTGATATGATTGCGACATGTGTCAATTAAAAAATTAGATTGTGAATGTGTCAATAAAAAATTTCACTATGTGAAAATAACTTCTTCTTTTTTTTTTTAAATTCTAAATAAAAGAGATTTCTAAAAAAAAAAATCTTAATCAATTAAGATTTATTTTCTTTTAAAAAAAATCTGACGAGAGAGAATTGTAGAATTTTATTTAATTGTTATTTTTACTTAAATATTAATGATAAACATGATAGTAAAAAATATTTAATAAACAAGAAAATTTGTTAAAATATTAGTTATCATGAAAAAAAATGAATTTTTAGAATGGCAACTTTTCAAAATAGTTAATATTAACTAGAAATAATTATTTGATAGAAATATTTTTTAAAAATTCTAGAAAAATATAATTGTAAAATATTATATAATATTAATTTCCTTTTTTAAAATCCTAAGAACTGTAAAAGAATATTTGATAGTTATTCTCTTTTTTTTATAAAATAAATCATAAAAAAAAGAAATTTGTATCATATTTTTAAGTCATAACCAAAAGAGAATTGTAAAATTTTATTTGGTAATATTTTTAAGAGAGTATTTGATGAAGAACATGATACTAAAAATTATTTAATTAACAAAAGAAGTGTAAAATTGGTATTGTTACGAATTGTAAAAATAGAAATTTTAAATTTTTTTATTAATAACTAAAAATAATTATTTGATAGCAATTTTTCTTGTAACTCAATATAACCTAGAAAAATGATTTACTTAAACAATCCAAATTTTATACCTAAAAATAAAATTCTAAATGCAAATAACCAAATTAATCAAAATTTTAATTTATTCAAAACAAAAAAAATATTCTATGGTTTAATTTGGAGAAGTTAATGCAATCCAAAATATCCAAGTAAAAATCAAATAGACTATATATTATACATCCAAAATTACATGTCTAAATAAAATAACAAAATATTATTTAAAATAAATCATACATTAATTTAAATTACAAAGTGATTTAAAACACAACTAAACATTTCTAAAAATTTTATGCTATACTTATTTCATAAGTATTTATACACATGCATGAGAATGGGGAAATCAACTAGTATATATATATGTATTGTCAAATAGCAGTACATATGTATTGAGAAGCAAAAGAAAAATGTATTGAGAAGCAGTATATTTTGAAGTAGACTACTTGGATGTTCAATTAAACTTTGATTAGTTATGTATAACGAAAAAGGATACGGAAAGCTGTGTCCTTTTTTCATCCATTGCTTTGATGAAAAGTTGTGTCTTATTTTTGGCAAACATAGTTCTATTTTATTTATGGAAATCCAGGTACATGCATGAGGGTATTGTCTCAACCCATTATTTTAGTCCAGGTACATTGCATGATTTTTAGCTTGTTGATTAGTAGAAAGGGAACATCCTTAGACCTAACTTCTCCTGACGTGAAGTAGTAGCCGGAGTATCACCATGAACCTTGTGGAATTTGACGAGGAAGGTCTTCGCAGTATCATTGGTGAGAACTAGTTGTGGTGCTTGGTCCCAATGGCCTGGGACGGTTCCAATGGTTCCGGTTAAGGTGGTCAACTTGTAAGCAACTCCTCCGTAAAAAGGTTCTTTTCTCTCAATTCTAAACCAGCATGTTTCGTTCGTGCTTCTTACCACCGACGAGAATCGCAGGCTCCTCTGAAGCCGATGAGGATTCATCGACTTCCCAGTACTTGGAAAACTCCTCGCAGCCCGGCCATGCGTCTGACTTGAACTCGATGTTTATAGCTTCCATTTCGTTAACATATGTGTCCATGATCGCGTATGGATATGAGAAGCTAACCGGTAGGCCTGTTAAGGCCTTAACCGAGGATTGGCTGATGCCAAGTGGACAAAGGGGCTGTAGTTTAACGGGGACTGGGAGAAGACCACCTCCGTTACTCCACGGGGAGAGTGGTAGGATCAAGTATTGTGCAGTCGTCCGAAGTGGATTTCCGTCGGTGTCATTCACGCGATTTTCCCCGTGGGTGCATACAGCTGAAGCCAACATGAGAGTGATGAGAAAGGAGACCAATGGGAATGATGACATCATTTTGATTAATATTTGTGTGTGTTTCCTTTTGAGTTAAGCTGTAGAGAGCAGAACCGTTGCACCAATATTTATAGGAAACTTCTGCGGTTAAATTATATGCCCGTGTGTGACGGTAAAAAAGAAAAGATTGTCTCTCATTTCTATATAGATATTTATTGAAAATTTACTACATAGGTTAACCGAATCAAACTTTGATTTTCAGCACGAGGAACATGCAAAATGGTCCATTGTAACTAACTTATAAAGGATGATCAAGTAATTCCTGAGAACCAGGCAAGATTTCAAACAGAAAGAGACTATACTGAACAACCAATGAATGTATAGACAGTGGCCAAGCCAGGACAATAACAATGGGGACACGTGCACCCATAATATATTGACAACTAAAAATTTTGGAAGCAGAAAAATGATTCCCTAAATATCTAGTTCTTGCCCTTTTTTCAAAAAAAAAAAAAAATCTTAGTTCTGCTTCCAACTTTTTCTGTCAATTTGTTTTTAAAAAACTTTTTTGTCAATTTAAAACACCATACCAGACAAAATAAAAATGATGTCTACCACGATTTTTTATTTTACTAGAAAATAAATAAGTGATAGGTCTGTAAATCAAAACTAAGAAACTCCGTACAATGCCCAACAATATTTTGTATAAGCAAAACTAAGAAACTATTATTTGAAAATGAATTTTATGTATCATACACATAAAATTTTCATCAGAAAATATATAGATACTCTTGAATTTAAATTATATGATCAATTATTATTATAATTATTATTTCAGTATTTATTTAATAATTTTAAAAATTGGAAAATCTCTTTGAATTTTTTAGAGTTTCTCAAAATAGAGTTTGCGCTACTAGACCACTTTGCAAAATACACAGACATGAAAAAAATGAGCAATTCTCCTAAAGAGCAGAAAAAATATTTTTTTACTATAAAAATAACATCGAAATAAATAGTAATCTGGAAAAACTAAGTTATCTTTAATGAATAATTCATTTAATATAAAAATATTCTTGAAATATTAACATTATAGATTTATTTAAAGAAATTATTACCATAAATTCTAACTTTTAAACGCTAAGCCCCTATAACCCTAATTTGACCCAAAAAAAAAGCCCCTATAACCCTAATTATATATGCTTTATCATAGAATGAATATTATTCCACTCATGTTTCTCTTTGTATGATATTTTTATTATAAAAACTGTTTTTCGATATCCTATAGTATTATTTTTTTGATGGATTATGAACTAAGTTCACCAAATTAGTTCTATCAATTTAATGTAATCAATGTAAGGCCATGATTGACCCGTGCTCTTAGGGTGAGGTTCTTAGCCGAAGCTAAGAACCGTTTATTAGCTTTTAACTAAGAAAAGCTAAGAACTGTCTATTAAATAAGAGATATAAGAGCTGATTTTTAACCGAAAAATGTAAAAAAGAAATGTCAACTCATGAGTCAAGAACTCCAAATTAAGAGCCCGGATTAATCATGCTCTAAAGGTACGACTTACTATTTATGTATCCCCCAAAAGTAATATATAATTACTTTTAATAAATTAAAATTATTGTAATTAATTATCACTATTAACTATTATTATTTTCTTTTTGAATGAGTATATAATTTTTTAAAAATATATATTTTTAAAATAATAAAATGAAAAATATCTTCAAATTATTTTGAGAACTTGTCAAAATATAGCTTTTGCAATGTCATACCACTTTGCAAAGCTACACCTATACTTGAAAATGTAACATTTAATTGAATTGGCTATAACATTAATTAATAAACCTAACTGAAATTTCCAATTAATAGGAAACTCAAATTAAAATATGATCCAATTCGTTGAATTAGAAACAAAATGTGCAAAAAACACACAATCTAATACAATAAAGTTGATTTTTTCTCCATGGGGGAAAAATGCCACGTGGTAGGTAAGAATTTTTAGTTTTCGAATGATTTGG